>NC_135340.1:83403834-84028834 GCF_023851605.1 Tamandua tetradactyla
CAGTTTTTTGTAGTTTTCTTTATATAGGTTTTTTGTCTCTTTAGTTAAATTTATTCCTAGGTATTTTATTCTTTTAGTTGCAATTGTGAATGGGATTCGTTTCTTGATTTCCCCCTCAGCTTGTTCCTTACTAGTGTATAGAAATGCTACAGATTTTTGAATGTTGATCTTGTAACCTGCTACTTTGCTGTACTCATTTATTAGCTCTAGTAGTTTTGTTGTGGATTTTTCCGGGTTTTCGACGTATAGTATCATATCGTCTGCAAACAGTGATAGTTTTACTTCTTCCTTTCCAATTTTGATGCCTTGTATTTCTTTTTCTTGTCTAATTGCTCTGGCTAGAACCTCCAACACAATGTTGAATAATAGTGGTGATAGTGGACATCCTTGTCTTGTTCCTGATCTTAGGGGGAAAGTTTTCAATTTTTCCCCATTGAGGATGATATTAGCTGTGGGTTTTTCATATATTCCCTCTATCATTTTAAGGAAGTTCCCTTGTATTCCTATCTTTTGAAGTGTTTTCAACAGGAAAGGATGTTGAATCTTGTCGAATGCCTTCTCTGCATCAATTGAGATGATCATGTGATTTTTCTGCTTTGATTTGTTGATATGGTGTATTACATTAATTGATTTTCTTATGTTGAACCATCCTTGCATACCTGGGATGAATCCTACTTGGTCATGATGTATAATTCTTTTAATGTGTTGTTGGATACGATTTGCTAGAATTTTATTGAGGATTTTTGCATCTGTATTCATTAGAGAGATTGGTCTGTAGTTTTCTTTTTTTGTAATATCTTTGCCTGGTTTTGGTATGAGGGTGATGTTGGCTTCATAGAATGAATTAGGTAGTTTTCCCTCCACTTCGATTTTTTTGAAGAGTTTGAAGAGAATTGGTACTAATTCTTTCTGGAACGTTTGGTAGAATTCACATGTGAAGCCATCTGGTCCTGGACTTTTCTTTTTAGGAAGCTTTTGAATGACTAATTCAATTTCTTTACTTGTGATTGGTTTGTTGAGGTCATCTATGTCTTCTTGAGTCAAAGTTGGTTGTTCATGTCTTTCCAGGAACCCGTCCATTTCCTCTAAATTGTTGTATTTATTAGCGTGAAGTTGTTCATAGTATCCTGTTATTACCTCCTTTATTTCTGTGAGGTCAGTAGTTATGTCTCCTCTTCCATTTCTGATCTTATTTATTTGCATCCTCTCTCTTCTTCTTTTTGTCAATCTTGCTAAGGGCCCATCAATCTTATTGATTTTCTCATAGAACCAACTTCTGGCCTTATTGATATTCTCTATTGTTTTCATGTTTTCAATTTCATTTATTTGTGCTCTAATCTTTGTTATTTCTTTCCTTTTGCTTGCTTTGGGGTTAGCTTGCTGTTCTTTCTCCAGTTCTTCCAAATGGATAGTTAATTCCTGAATTTTTGCCTTTTCTTCTTTTCTGATATAGGCATTTAGAGCAATAAATTTCCCTCTTAGCACTGCCTTTGCTGTGTCCCATAAGTTTTGATATGTTGTGTTTTCATTTTCATTCGCCTCGAGGTATTTGCTAATTTCCCTTGCAATTTCTTCTTTGACCCAGTCGTTGTTTAGGAGTGTGTTGTTGAGCCTCCACGTATTTGTGAAATTTCTGGCACTCTGCCTATTATTGATTTCCAACATCATTCCTTTATGGTCCGAGAAAGTGTTGTGTAAGATTTCAATCTTTTTAAATTTGTTAAGACTTGCTTTGTGACCCAGCATGTGGTCTATCTTTGAGAATGATCCATGAGCACTTGAGAAAAAGGTGTATCCTGCTGTTGTGGGATGTAATGTCCTATAAATGTCTATTAAGCCTAGTTCATTTATAGTAATATTCAGATTCTCTATTTCTTTGTTGATCCTCTGTCTAGATGTTCTGTCCCTTGATGAGAGTGGTGAGTTGAAGTCTCCAACTATTATGGTATATGAGTCTATTTCCCTTTTCAATGTTTGCAGTATATTCCTCACGTATTTTGGGGCATTCTGATTCGGTGCGTAAATATTTATGATTGTTATGTCTTCTTGTTTAATTGTTCCTTTTATTAGTATATAGTGTCCTTCTTTGTCTCTTTTAACTGTTTTACATTTGAAGTCTAATTTGTTGGATATTAGTATAGCCACTCCTGCTCTTTTCTGGTTGTTATTTGCATGAAATATCTTTTCCCAACCTTTCACTTTCAACCTATGTTTATCTTTGGGTCTAAGATGTGTTTCCTGTAGACAGCATATCGAAGGATCCTGTTTTTTAATCCATTCTGCCAATCTATGTCTTTTGATTGGGGAATTCAGTCCATTGACATTTAGTGTTATTACTGTTTGGATAATATTTTCCTCTACCATTTTGCCTTTTGTATTATATATATCATATCTGATTTTCCTTCTTTCTACACTCTTTTCCATATCTCTCTCTTCTGTCTTTTCGGTTCTGACTCTAGTGCTCCCTTTAGTATTTCTTGCAGAGCTGGTCTCTTGGTCACAAATTCTTTCAGTGACTTTTTGTCTGAGAATGTTTTAATTTCTCTCTCATTTTTGAAGGATAATTTTGCTGGATATAGGAGTCTTGGTTGGCAGTTTTTCTCTTTTAGTATTTTAAATATATCATCCCACTGTCTTCTAGCTTCCATGGTTTCTGCTGAGAAATCTACACAAAATCTTATTGGGTTTCCCTTGTATGTAATGGATTGTTTTTCTCTTGCTGCTTTCAAGATCTTCTCTTTCTCTTTGACCTCTGACATTCTAACTAGTAAGTGTCTTGGAGAACGCCTATTTGGGTCTAATCTCTTTGGGGTGCGCTGCACTTCTTGGATCTGTAATTTTAGGTCTTTCATAAGAGTTGGGAAATTTTCAGTGATAATTTCTTCCATTAGTTTTTCTCCTCCTTTTCCCTTCTCTTCTCCTTCTGGGACACCCACAACACGTATATTTGTGCGGTTCATATTGTCCTTGAGTTCCCTGATACCCTGTTCAAACTTTTCCATTCTTTTCCCTATAGTTTCTGTTTCTTTTTGGAATTCAGATGTTCCATCCTCCAAATCACTAATTCTATCTTCTGTCTCTTTAAATCTATCATTGTAGCTATCCATTATTTTTTCTATGTTTGCTACTTTATCCTTCACTTCCATAAGTTCTGCGATTTGTTTTTTCAGTTTTTCTATTTCTTCTTTATGTTCAGCCCATGTCCTCTTCATGTCCTCCCTCAATTTATCGATTTCATTTTTGAAGAGGTTTTCCATTTCTGTACGTATATTCAGCATTAGTTGTCTCAGCTCTTGTGTCTCATTTGAGCTATTGGTTTGTTCCTTTGACTGAGCCATATTCTCAATCTTTTGAGCGTGGACAGTTATCTTCTGCTGCTGGCGTCTGGGCATTTATTCAGATTTCTCTTGGTGTTGGACCCAGCAAGGTTGTAATATTTTTCTGTGAAATCTCTGGGTTCTGTTTTTCTTATCCTGCCCAGTAGGTGGCGCTCGTGGCACACGTTTGTCTGCGGGTCCCACCAGTAAAAGGTGCTGTGGGACCTTAAACTTTGGAAAACTCTCGCCGTCCTGGGGGTTCGCTAGCCGAAGCGGCTTGAGCCGGCCCTCGGTCCGAACGCAGGGAGGGTTGCTGGTCGCCGCAGCCAGGGAAAGAGCCCGTCCGAATTTCCTAGTCGGCCCTGGGCAACAAGCGTGGCGGGAGGGCGCCAGCGGCAGCGGCCCGCCCGAGAGAGTGCACGTTCCCCGGGAGTCACGGGTTTGGAAGGGGCCTCCCCCACCCGTCACCATTCTCCGCGGGCTGGGGGTTTCCGATCCAATTCTCTCAGTTGGTCTGGGGGCTGCGCGTGGTGTGGGCGCCAGCCGTCTTGGTTTCAGGGGACCGCCTCTCCAATTCTCCCAGCCGGCCCGGGAAGGGGGAAGGGAGTAACTCCGGCCGCTTGCCACCCCACCCGGTAAGGCCCGCGCGCCTCGGCGATCTCACCCGAGCTGCTTCTCTCAGCCAGCCAGCCGTTCCAGGATGGGGTACGCTGTCTTTTTTATCTCTGTTGTGGCTTTGGGCGCTTTCTGTATCGTTTCTACTCCCCTAGTAGGTGTCCTGGAGAAGAAACTAAGATCCGCGCGTCTTACTAAGCCGCCATCTTCCAGGAAGTTCATGTTGCTAATTTTAATGTAGTACAATTTACCATTTTTTCCTTTATAGTTTGTTTTTTGTGTCTTAAGAAATCTTTGCCTATTCCAATGTTATGAATATATTCTCCTAAATTTTATCTAAAGTTTTTAATCAGTTCTATAATCCATCTAATGTACATTATTTTATTTATGGTGTGAGGTATAAGTCAAGACAGTTTTCTCCATGTGGATAGTCAATTGACCCAGCACCATTTATTAAAAAGATCCTTTTATCCATCGTACTGCATTGTCACCTTTGTTATAAATCAGGGGACCAAATGTTTATGGGTTTGTTTTCAGACTCTCTAATCTATTCCACTAGTCTATTGGTCTATCCTTGTGCCAGTGCCATATTGTCTTACCTATTCAATCATGATATGAATCTTGATATGTGTAGTATAAATCTCTAGTTTTGTTCTTCTTTAAAATTGTCTTGGCTATTTTAGTTTTCCTTAAATTTCTTTGTTGATGATGTTATTTATAACAGCTTTTTTGAGGTATAATTTCATACCAAACAATTCATCCGTTTAAAATGTATGATTCAGTGGTTTCTAGCATACGCATAGATATGTGCAACCATCAGCGCAGTTTTAGAACATTTTCATCACCTCCAAAAGAAAATCCACATCTTTCCCCTATTATCTTCCTATGTCCCCATCCTCTCCATCTGTAATCAACCACTAATCTAATCTCTGTCTCTATAGACTTGCCTATTCTGGACATTTCATATAAATGGAATCATGTAATATATGGTCTTTTGTGACTTCTTTCACCAAGCATAATGTTTTCAAGTTTCATCCAATGCTGTAGTATGTATCAGCATTTCATTCCTTTTTTGTGGATGAATAATATTTCATTGTATAGATATATCACATTTTGTTTATCCATTCACTATTTGATGGACATTTGGATTGTTTCAACTCTTTGGCTATTGTGGATAGTGATCCTATGAATATTTCTGTACAAGTTCTTTGTGTGTGTGTGTACAAGTTCTTGTAGGGATATATCTTTTCATTTCTTTTGGATATATACCTAGGAGTGGGATTTCTGGGTCATATGGTAACTATGATTACCCTTGGAGAACTGAAAGACTGTTTTCCAAAGTTGCCACACCATTTAACATTCCCATGTTGATGTTGTTTTTCATTGAAAAAGTTGTATGTGTAATTAAAAATTCAAACAGTACGAAAGGCTACATAATGAAAAAGAAACTGTACCTCCAGACTTCTCAGAAGTCCTCCCCAGAGGCATCCACTATTAACAGATTCTTTTGTGTCCTTACAGAAAATTTCCATTATATATAAGTACATGTGCAAATATATCCTTTCTTCCCCTAACAAATAGGACCATACTACACAGGGTTCGGCTCCATTTTTTTTTCTTTACATAATACTATTTTGGAGATCTTTCACCAGCATAGATGGGGCTACCTAATTCTTTTTAATGATTCTATAGTATTCCTTTGTACAAATGTCATGTTAATATAAATGTATCAAGTTAATTTGTGTCATGATTTACTTTCCTTTTGATAGACAGTTTGAGTTGTTTCTAGGTTTTTGGGTTTTTTAATTTTTATTTTTTGCTTTTTTTTTTTTTTTTACTATTTTAAACAATGCTGCAGTGATCGTGCATTTAAAAATATTGTTTGTACACATATCTAAATGAATTTATAGAAAAAAATTCCTAATGGTGAAATTGCTAGGTCAGTTATAGCCCTTAAAAATTTATTTCCAAATGCCTTTTTTAAATAAAATAATTATTTTATTAGATAGTTAAATTAAGACAAGACATGTATTGACCTCTGAAATACCAAGGCATTCTCTCTCCCCCGAAAACCCAATTCTGCTAATACATAGTGAAACTTACATGCAGAAAACCCTCAACGTGAGCTTATCCCTGCTAACTACTAAAAAACTGGGTGGCCCAAATACATGAATCTTATTTTTTTATCTATCTAGTAGCAGCAACTGAGTGTGTAGAGGACACAGATGATAAATCGAGTACAACAGTTTAAAATTTTTATTGAGATATCTTCACATACCATACAATCAGTGGTTCACAATATCATCACATAGTTGTGTGTTCTTCATCATAATCATTTTTTGAACATTTACATTACTCCATAAAAAGATATTAAAAAAATAGAACTCATACATCCCATTCCCCTCCCTCTCATTGACCGACAGTATTCAATCTACTCAGTCTTTACCCTTTATCTCCCCCTATTATTTATTTTTTTGATCCTTATTGTTTTTTTTACTCATCTGTCCATACCCTGGATGAAAGGAGCATCAGATACAATGTTTTCATAATCACATGGTCACATTGTAAAGGCTATATAGTTATACAGTCTTCAAGATCAAGGCTACTGGAACATACCTCAACAGTTTCAGGTACCTTCCTCTAAACACTCCAATACACCATAAACTGAAAAAGGACTTCTATATAATGCATAAGAATAATCTCCAGGATAACCTCTCAAATCCATTTGAAATCTCTCAGCCACTTAGACTTTATTTTGTTTCATTTCTCTCTTTCCCCTTTTGGTTGAGAAGATTTTCTCATTTCCATGGTACCATGCCTGGCTTATCTCTGGGAGTCAGGTCCCATGTTGCTAGGGAGGTTTATACCCCTAGGAGTCATGTCCCATGTAGGGGGGAGGACAGTGAATTCACCTGCTGAGTTGGCTTAGCGAGAGAGGCCACATCTGAGCAACAAAAGAGGTTCTCCGGGGGTGACTCTTAGGTATAATTATCGGTAGGCTTAGCTTCTCCTTTGCAGGAATAAGCTTCACATGGGTGAACCCCAAGAGTGAGGGCTCGTGCTCGCTTTGGCAGCACATATACTGAAATTGGAACGATACAGAGAAGATTAGCATGGCCCCTGCACAAGGATGACACACAAATTCGTGAAGCGTTCCATGTTTTTTTGTTTTTTTTTTTTAAAAAAGAGTGAGGGCTCATTCTTATGCATTATACAGATATCTCTTTTTAGTTTATGTTGTACTGGAGTGGCTGGAGGGAAGTACCTGAAACTGTTGAGTTGTGTTCCAGTAGCCTTGGTTCTTGAAGATGATTGTACAAAGATAAAACTTCTACAATGTGACTGTGTGATTTGAAAATCTTGTGTCTGGTGCTCCTTTAATCCAGGATATGGACAGATAAGTAAAAAAAAAAAAAGATAAATAAATAAATAAATAATAGGGAGGACTAAGGGTAAAATAAATTGGATAGATTGAAAAAAAAGTATGAGGGATCAGCCTACTGAATTGATTGTCCCCACTGCTTGCAAGAATACCAGGAATTCTCCAGATGAGGAAGTTTGATATTTCCTCCTTTCTTCCAAGTCCCCCAAGGTGACTTTGTAAATACTTTTTTGTTCTCTTCCCAAATTACTCTGGGGTATCACACTAACCTGTACAAACAAAAAAGATCTCACTCCCTATTTAAGATTCCATGTAATTATGGTGTTTGAATAAAGTGAACATACAAGTTAAATAGTGTACTACAGAAAATATAAATTTTGTACCAGGTAAACATCCCTTCCTTTGACCTCACACAGAAGTTGAAGTGTTAAAATAGTCAATATCATCCTTTACCCTGTATCCTGATTTACCTTAGTCGTGTCCAGATCAGCTTCATTCATATCTCTAGCTGAAGTCTGATCACTTTTTCAACTTTTTAAACAGCTGCTATTTGGGGTAATGTTGACTTTCATAGATTCAGAGCTCTAACTCTGAGTCTCAGATGTCACACAAACACCCAAAGTTTCAGGGAATGACCAGGTTATAAACAAATAGCTCAGCATTTCAGAATTTAGAAATAACAGTCACAACTCTGGAATAGAAATGACTGCTGTAAGAGTTTACAAACTAGTAACCTTTACAATAGACCCCAACTTGATAACCCATGCTCTCGACTTTGTATATTATAGTTAGTCCATATGAGTGTAGTATGATAATATTTGTCTTTTTGTTTCTGACATTTCATTCAACATACTGTCCTCAAGGTTCATTCACCTAGTTGCATGCTTTACAAATTAATTCCTTCTTGCAGCCCCTCAGTAGTCCATCATTATGTATATACCAGAGTTCCCCCTCCCATTTCTCAACTGATATACCCTTAGGCCACCTCCATCCATTATGCCAAATGCCTTTTAAAGAGACTAGAGCAATTATACACCCAGCAGTAGTGTATAAGACTCTAATAAAAAGATGTAATTTTACATAGCTTTAATTATTCTTAGAAAAAAGTTACAGATCATAGAAACAATCAAATTTCCTTGTTAGTTACACTACTTTACTCTAAGGCTTCTCTAAAAGCATATGTAGTCAGCTATAAGTCAAAACTTCATCTTCAACAAAAATATTTTAAGAAAGAAGCAAGATGAATATAAACCTGTTAATTAACAAAGCCTAGTAAATATGTAGAAGTGAAACAAGACAAAACTTCTGCTATGGTTTGTAGTTGATAATCCCAATATAAAACAACCATCAGATGTTCTTATTTCTGAAAAAGTTTAATTTAAAAATGCTTATAAAAATTTAAAGCTTAAATTATAACTTTTACAGCAGTCACATTTACTCCTGAGCTTTAACTGTTATTTCTAAATTCTAAGATGCTTTTCTCTTTGTATAACCTAGTAGTTCCCTAAAATTTTAATTATCTGTGTAACACTTGAATTGAACAGAGTTAAAGTTCTCCGCTCTGAAAATCACCATTACTCCATACAGCAATATGTGATTGATCATATCTAGTGCGGACTAAGGTAAATCAGAATACGTGATAAAGGATGATATTGCCTATATTCTAAAATTTTAACTTCTGTGTGAGACAAAGAAGAGCCAGAGTATTTTATCAAGAGAGACAAAAAAAATTTTGCAAAGACCCTTAAACGAGTAGAGAAAAATGTGAAACTATTAAACAGCCCCACCTGGGGAATTCCTGCTTTTTCTTTTTTTCTTTTTCACAATCACACAGTCACATTGTGAAAGCTATATCATTGTACAATCATCTTCAAGAAACACGGCTACTGGAACTCAGCTCTACAGTTTCAGGCCCTTCCCTCTAGCCCTTCTGTTCTAGTTTGCTAGCTGCCAGAATGCAGTACCAGAAACAGAATGGCTTCTAAAAAGGGGAATTTAATGAGTTGCTAGTTTACAGTTCTAAGGTTGAGATAATGTCCCAATTAAAGCAAGTCTATAGAAATGTCCAATCAAAGGCATCCAGGAAAAGATACCTTGGATCAAAAAGGCCAATGAAGTTCAGGGTTTCTCTCTCAAGTGAGAAGGCACATGGCGAACACAGTCAAGGCTTCTCTCTCTCTCATCTGGAAGGGTACATGGCGAGCACGGCGTCATCTGCTAGCTTTCTCTCCTGGCTTCTTGTTTCATGAAGCTCCCTGGGAGGTGTTTTGCTTCTTCATCTCCAAAGGTCAATAGTTAGTGGATTTCTGTTTCTCGTGGCTATTTCGTTCTTCTCTGCTCTCTCTAAATCTCTCTCTCAGATCTCTCATTCTCCAAAATGTTTCCTCTTTTATAGGACTCCAGAAACTAATCAAGACCCACCCAAATGGGTGGAGACATGCCTTCAGCTAATCCAGTTTAACAACCACTCTTGATCAAATCACATAAGAAATGGCTGCCTTCACAAAATGGGATTAGGATTAAAACATGGCTTTTCAAGGGTACATACATCCTTTCAAACCAGCACACTTTCTAATACAATTTAAATTAAAAAGGGGATATCTATATAATGTGTACGAATAACCTCTAGGATAGTCTCTTGACTCTGTTTGAAATATCTCAGCCACTGACACTTTATTTCGTCTCATTTCTCTTTTCCCCCTTTCAGTCAAGAAGGTTTCCTCAATCCCTTAATGCTGAGTCCCAGCTCATTCTAGGATCTCTGTCCCACGTTGCCAGGGAGGTTTACCCCCCGGCAGTCATGTCCTACATAGAGAGGGGGAAGGCAGTGAGTTCACTTGTCATGTAGGCTGAGAGAGAGAAAGAGAGAGAGGCCACATCTGAGCAACAAAAGAGGTTCTCTGGGAGTGACTTATAGACCTAATTTTAAGTAGGCTTGGTCTATCCTTTGCACGGATAAGTTTCATATAAACAAACCCCAAGATTGAGAGCTCAGCCTATTGATTTGTCCCCACAGCTTGTGAGAATACCAGGAATTCTCCAAATGAGGAAGTTGAATTTTCCCACTTTTTTGCCATTCCCCCAAGGGGATGTTGCATTTACTTCTTTATTCACTGTTCAAATCACTCTGGGATTTATCGGGGCATCACACTGGACAAACCTACAAAATCTCATGCCCTATTCAAGGTTGCATGTACTTATGGTGTTCAATTAACCTGTCCATATAAGTTATATGAGAAATGCACTAGTCAAAATATAAATTTTGTACCAAATAAACATTTTTTGCTTTAGTGTCACACAGAAGTTGAAGTTTCAAAATATGAATGACCATCTATTTTCATCACCCTACAATACTGACATTCCTTTGTTCTTCCTCATGCAAAAACACTTAATTTTTACATTTAGTCACTATCGTTGTACACTCGAGGCATTCCTAGATTATACCATCAGTCTTTATCATCTATTTTGCCTTCTAGTTTCATATGTGTCCCCAGCCCTCCTCCCTCTTTCATTCTTACGTTCAGCTTCATTCAGTGTACTTACATTATTGTGCTATGATCAGGTAGTATTGTGCTATCCATTTCTGGAGTTTTACAATCAGTCCTGTTTCTGCTATTTTCTTAAGCAATAGGAGCTTCCAGTTTAATAAGCCAAGCTCTCAATTTTGAGGCGTGCCCTTACAAAATTTATTTCTGCAATGGCAAAGCTAAGCCATTAATGCCATTAATTAATGCCTAAGAGCCACCCCGAGAGAATCTCTTTTGTTGCTCAAATGTAGTTTCTCTCTAAGTCAAACTCTACAGATAAATTCGCTACCTTCCCCCCTCCATGGGACATGACTTCCAGGGATATAAGTCTTCCTAGGAATGGGAGACATGACTCCCAAAGATGAGCCTGGCCCTTGCATCATAGGATTATTTGGCAAAAAAAAAGGGAAATAGTTTCAGTGGCTAAGATATTTCAAATAGAGTTGAGAAGTCATTCTAAAAGTTGCTCTTATGCAAATTTCAGCCAAATATTGCAAACTGCCACAGTATGCCCCAAATAGGAGTGTTCCTGAAAATTCTAAAGAATACTCTGAGGGCTGTCTTGCTCCTGCTTCTCTTTAGACCATGTATACTAAAATTTTTCACCCATTTTGTTTCTTCCAGATTAGAAGCCTTTCAGAACAAACTTCTCCTCGCTGGAAGCTGTGCTCCCATTCCCCATACTCACCCAGCCACCCTCAATAGCATAGCTAGAGACCTCCGTACTCCTGCAAGTAGGGCCTGCCATCCACCAACAGCTTGAAGGAATTACAGAAGATGGACCTTTGCCCAAATTCCCTTTAGATTAGGGGTAGCTAGAACTCTCAGAGGGGGAAGTTGAGGCAGGGTTAGAATTAGGTCAGTGGCTGGATGAGGAACCAAGGGCAAATTCCAAGAAGTGGTCGGGCCGCAAGGAGAAAGATATTTTTGAAAAGAGCAGCAATCAACAGAAGCTGGCACCAACCGACCCCACTTGAATGAATCATCTACAATCAAGCATCAACAAAAGAGGAGAAAGGGGAGGGTAGTAAAATAGTTAATAAAAATTACTAAAGGAATAAAAATCTATAAAAGCAGATTGTGCCACAGTGCTAGGGCCTCTCACTTCTTGCTTCTATTTCGTTGCGAGATTGCCCACATGCTCGTCCCCTCTATGTATACTTAATAAATTTTCTACCTGCTTGCTCTACGAAAAGTAAAAGCAAACAAAAAAAACCCTACAAAACATCATTAAAAAGTGTAGAAAGTATCTTTTCCTCCACCCCTCAATAATATATTATGTGAAAAGTGATAGCTCATTTAATTTGCATTTCTTTAAAAAAATGAGGGTAAACTTTTTTTTTTATATTTGCAAGCCTTTGCATTTCTTTTTCTGCAAACTACTTTTATTTGTGTTCCTTTATCCATTTTTCTATTGGGTGGATGATCTTTTTCATTTGATTTATAAGAGCTCTTTTGAGATTAAATAAATTATATTTTTGCTATATATAGTAAACCTTTCTTTTCTTTTTTTGTCACTTGCATACTTATGTCTTTGTGCAAGGCATTTTCTTCTCCACGGATAAATTCTAATGTTTATGATATCACCTTCATCAATCTTTTGCATTTATGGTTTTTGGGGATTTGGGTCTTTTTTAGAATTGCTTTTCCTATTCCAAAACTAAAAAAACAATTTTTTCATGTACTGTTCCAATACTTTATGGTTTCATCTTTGAAGTACCTGGAATTTATTCTGGAAAATAGCCAGCCAGTTTTCCCTATACCCTTTACTGAGTATTGTATAAAATTGGAAGTCCTTGCCATTTTCCAGATGTCCATATGTTCTAACGGTGTTTCAATACTGGTTCATTTTACTTTCATTTTTTTGGGTGTTAGCATAAATAGAGAAACTGGTTTGAGTAGAAAAGTACTTAAGCAAGTCACCTTTTTCTCTTTAGTGATAAGAACATAGAGATCTAGGTGTAACATTTTAAAACAGTTATGTAAAAAACTGCCTACTGGTTGTAATTTTTGGACAGCCTTTCCTTGACCAGTAGTCTATTATTCATATATACCATAAATGACATAATCCCTTACCTTCTATTGAATATTTAGGTGGTTTCAGATTTTAGCTATTTAAATAATACCATGATGACATTCTTTTACATAGCTTCCATGTAAATGTGACCCTGCCCATTCAAGGTGGGTCTTAATTAGTTTACTGCAGTCCTTAAATGAGCCAACACAGAGAGCAGACATCAGACATGCTTGGAGATGCAGAGAGATGTGTTTGAACCCAGAAGCAGGGACAGAAGGAAAGCAGACATTGCCACGTGCCCTCTATGACAGAGGAACCCAGACACAATCGGCCCTTCTTGAGTGAAGGAATCCTCTTGTTGATGCCTTAATTTGGACATTTTCATGGCCTTAGAAATCTAAATTTGTACCTAATAAACCCCCTTTGTAAAAGCCAACCCATTTCTGCAATATTGCATTCTGGTAGCTTTAGTAAACCAAAACAATGCTTTTAGATAATTCTAAAAAATTGAAACAATTACAAACTGATGAAAAAACTGTGCAAGGAATTTCCCTTCCCGACAAAACCATTTGAGAGTAGCTAGCCTACTTGACACCCCTCATTCTCTAATATTTTAGTAGTATTTTCTACAAGTAAGAACATTTTCCTACTAAACCACAAGACAACCATCAAAATCAGGATATAAATATTCAAACATTTTTATCATCTAATTCTCAGATCCACTCATGTTTTGCCAATCTTCCCAATAATGTCCTTGATACCAAAGAAATCCAGTTCATTTAATGGTCATGTCTCCTAAACTTCCTTCAATTTAAACAACTCTTCAATCTTTCCTTTTACAACCCTGGCATTTTTGAAGGGTACAGGTCAGTTATCTTGTAAAATGCCTCTCAATTTGTATTTGTCTAGTGTTTCTTTATAATTAGATTCAGGCCATTTGTCTTTGTAATGAATTAGTATTTTGTGAGGTGGTACTTTGAGATGCTATAAACTTCTTGTTCTTCATCAAATTTCAGTTTATTCATTCACTGATTGATTTCAGTATGGACTGAAGGCTTTCTATTTTAGTCACTAGAGGATAATCTTTTGCTAGTATTATTTGTTTTAAGGTTGAAGTAATCTGAGATTTGGCCAGTTGGAAGGCCCTTTAAGCTAGTTTCTGTGTCTTTTGAAATATCGTTGCCATTTGTGCTGGTTTGAAAGGAAGTATGCCCCCTAAGAAAGCCATGTTTTAATATAAATCTCATTACTTAAAGGTAGAATAATCCCTACTCAGTACTGTATATTTGAAACTGTAATGAGATCATCTCCCTAGTTGATGTGATTTAGTTAAGAACGGTTGTTAAACTGGATTAGGGGATGACATGTCTCCACCCATTTGAGTGGGTCTTGATTGGTTTACTGGAGTCCTATAAAAGAGGAAATATTTTGGAGAAAGAGAGAGACTCAGAGAGACTCAGAGAGAGCAGAGAATGCTGCAGCACCACGAAGTGGAGAGTCCATTGGAGATGAAGAAGGAAAATGCCTCCCGGGGAGCTTCATGAAACCAGAAGCCAGGAGAGTAAGCTAGCAGATGATGCCATATTTGCCATGTGCCCTTCCAGCTGAGAGAGAAGCCCTGACTGTGTTCGCCATGTGCCTTTCCAGATGAGAGAGAAACCCTGAACTTCATCGGCCTTCTTGAACCAAGGTATCTTTCCCTGGATGCCTTTGATTGGACTTTATTTCTAAAGACTTGTTTTAATTCTCGGCCTTAGAACTGTAAACTTGCAACTTATTAAATTCCCCTTGTTAAAAGCCATTCCGTTTCTGGTATATTGCATTCCAGCAGCTAGCAAACTAGAACAGATTTTGGTACCAGAGAGTGGGGTGCTGCTGCTACAGTTTGCAAATACCAAACATGTTGGAATGGCTTTTTAAATGGATAAAGGGAAGATTCTGGAGGAGTTGTGAGAAGCTTGATAGAGAAGGCCTAGAATGCTTTGGAGAGACTGTTGGGAGAAATGTGGACTCTAAAGATACCTCTGATGAGGTCCTAGACAGAAATGAGGCACGCGTTATTGTAGACTGGAAGGAAAGTGAGCCTTGTTTTAAAATGGCAGATAATCTGGCAAAATTGACTCGTGGCTTTGGCTGGAAGGCAGATTGTAAAAGCCATGAACTTGTATATTTAGCAGAAGAGATCTCCAAATTAAGTGTTGAAAGTGCAGCCTGGTTTCTCCTCACAGCTTATAGTGAAATGCGACAGGAAAGAGATAAGCTGAAAACTGAACTCTTGAGTAAAAAGAAACCAGAAATTGAGGTCCCGGAAAATTCTGGGCCTACAGAAAGGAACACCCCAGAGTATAGTGCCCTGTGTGTGGATTTAACCCAATGTGGAACTAGCCAGCCATTTCAGAGAAAGTCAGGATCGGACATGGAGTTATCCAGGAAAGATTTGTGGAAACTCCTTATGTCTGATGGGCATGATCCAAGGCTACTGCATAGAAAGCCAACGAGAGTGCTGTGGGACCTGTATAAACAGAGCTGCTGCCAGTCTGGACTGAGGGGTTCAGAGAAGGGACACATTGGAGGAAAAATAACTTCAGAGGCAAAACCGTGGAGACTGAGGTCTGAAGTCAAGAAGCCTCGGGCAAGGAGAGTGGACCCACCCAAGCCCATGGAGAGGGTGAGTTTGCCTCAAAGGCAGAGAATGGGCCTTCCACCTCGTTGCAGTGGAAGAGTCATGCCGCCTCAGGCCTTGGAGAAGGTGAAGCACATTCCTTGGGGTTTGGGGAGAGCCTGGCTGCCACCACATGGAGGGGTTGAGCGTGTGCCCTGGAGATGGCAGAAAGCCCGGGTGCAGCCCCAATGCTTGGAGAGGGTGGAGCCGAGAAAAAGGTGGTCTCCCCAGTGTCCCCCAAGGTTCCATTCAGAGAGAGGCAGGCGAAGGCATTTGGATAGGGTGGGACTGCCACTTTCTAAAGCCCTGAGGATAAATGAGTCTCAGACTTTGAAATCTAATGGACTTTGCCCTGCGGGTTTTCGAAACTGTATGGGTCCAGTGACCCCTGTGTTCCTTCCTCCCTATGGAAATGTGTCTGTGTATCCTGTGAATGTTCCTTCTTTGTATGTTGGCAGCAAATAACTTGTGGATGAGTTTTCAAAGGTCCAAAGCAAATGGAGAAAATTTTGCCTTAGGACAGACCATGCCTGTAACTGACTTGATGACATTTTATACTGTCTCTAATTTTGTACTTCATTGTATTGCTACTGAAAGGTTTAAGGTTTCTAATATTGTTATGAAATTAATGTATTTTGTATTTGGGAAAAACATGTCTTTTTTAGGGGCCAGAGGGTGGAATGTGCTGGTTTGAAAGGAAGTATGCCCCCTAAGAAAGCCATGTTTTAATATAAATCTCATTACTTAAAGGTAGAATAATCCCTACTCAGTACTGTATATTTGAAACTGTAATGAGATCATCTCCCTAGTTGATGTGATTTAGTTAAGAACGGTTGTTAAACTGGATTAGGGGATGACATGTCTCCACCCATTTGAGTGGGTCTTGATTGGTTTACTGGAGTCCTATAAAAGAGGAAATATTTTGGAGAAAGAGAGAGACTCAGAGAGACTCAGAGAGAGCAGAGAATGCTGCAGCACCACGAAGTGGAGAGTCCATTGGAGATGAAGAAGGAAAATGCCTCCCGGGGAGCTTCATGAAACCAGAAGCCAGGAGAGTAAGCTAGCAGATGATGCCATATTTGCCATGTGCCCTTCCAGCTGAGAGAGAAGCCCTGACTGTGTTCGCCATGTGCCTTTCCAGATGAGAGAGAAACCCTGAACTTCATCGGCCTTCTTGAACCAAGGTATCTTTCCCTGGATGCCTTTGATTGGACTTTATTTCTAAAGACTTGTTTTAATTCTCGGCCTTAGAACTGTAAACTTGCAACTTATTAAATTCCCCTTGTTAAAAGCCATTCCGTTTCTGGTATATTGCATTCCAGCAGCTAGCAAACTAGAACACCATTTTTGAGCACTTCCTTGTTTTCTTGCATAACAACATGTTCCAGGCTTATCTTGTGCATTCCATCATCACTTCTGGAATCAGCCATTTCTCCAAAAAACCCTGGATTATTTTAATGGAGAATGGTATTTAGAAGTTAACAGGTATTACTGGGGTGTCCCTACTCTTTGTCCCCATAAGTGGACAAACTTGTGAATATACATATATGCGTACACATGGAATTGGGACTAGAGTCCCTGTAGGAGAGGGCCAGGAGGTACCTCCCTCCCCTAAGGTGAATGAAATGCTTGCCTCAGGTGCAAATTTTAAAGTTGTGCCCCAAAATTCAGTAATCAAGATAAATAATATTTTAATGTAAAACTTGGAAAAAATCCAAATTAATGCAAAACATCCATGAAGAATAAAACATCAAAATTTTACATGAAGATGGACTTACACCCACACACGTACAACATATTTACATCTATTTATATGTATTGAAAACCATGATTTCATCCTAATATCTCTAATTCCAATACACCATAAGGAGGAAGATTAAATTTCCTCCGTTTCTGTATTTGCAACTCCATTCTCCGGCATTGAGAAATTTGGTTTTTGCTTATTCGATCAATTATACTGTATACAAACAATGTCTCATCTAAGCTGCTAAGCCTTCTCCATTTGGATACCCTACTCTTCCCCCACGGACTCTAGGGCTAGAAGGCCCCATTAGGTCTTCCCCTTGCCCTCCCCTGCAGGGGCTCTGACACTCCTCTCTGAACCATCAAGGCTCGGATGTTACTTAGTTCAGCCCTTTACCATCTTTAGGGCAGAGTACTTTGGGAAAGGGATAAGGGAAGAGTGAACGTACATTTCTGAGTAAGTACTATGCCTTTTCAAATTTTCTTAAGCTCTTTATTCACATCTTATTTCTTCAGCAAGTTTCATAGAACTGGAATGACTGGACGAAAGAGCGCTTTAAAATTTTAAAAATATTAACAATCTGTTCTCAAAAAAGATTGTGCCAATTTAAGTCACATCGGCACTGAGTACTCATCTCCCTGCAACCTCATCAACAGTGGATTTTACCCCAAAAGTATATATATATATATTTGCCTGTTTGTTTGGAGTCTCGACAAGTTTTCTGTTTCTCCACACTACCTCTCCTCTGCACCGGAGAAGGGGTCCCTTTTCTTATTAATTTGATTTTGTTATTTCATGTCCATCAAAGTGGTTCGGGCCTGGGCGCTCCAGCCACTGCAAAGGAGGAAGCCGCGTAGCACTCTCTCCCGGGCAGCACCGGCGGAGACCCACGTACCTCGGCAACCACTCCTAGCAGGAACGACCTTCTTCCCCCATCATTCCACGGGCTTGTCTCCCGGCAGCAGAGGGCGCTGGGGAACCCGCACCGGACCCCGCCCCTGGGGCTGAGCGCACGCCTCCGTGACGCATTTCCGCGTCATCTGCTGCCGAGGCTTTCTCTCATTGGCTGTCGGCTAGGCTGTAGGGGCGGAGCCGAGTGGAGGTGTGGAAAAACGTAGCAGCCCGGGTTGGGGCGGGGCGAGGCTTTCCCCTTCCCCGCCCTTCCCCCGCCCTCCACTCCCTCCCAGGGACCGCTGCGCCGCGGCGACGGTTGCGGCTGCACTTCCCTGGTGCGCACGTCCAACACGGCTGTGGTGCGCGCGCGGAGGAGCCGCCCGAACCCGAGGACCCGGCGGACAGAGGGAGGGAAGGAGGGAATCCCGGGCTGCCGAGCCGCCGCGCGCGGTCTGCTCGGGCCGTCGGGGAAGCCCTTAGAGTCCCGGCGCGTCGAGCGGAGGGCGGGCGGGGCGAGGGTCGCAGGAGACCGCGTCCGGTCCCTCGGCGCTGACGGGACTGCGCGGAGCTCGGGCCCCAAAAGCAACCCCCCGGCCCGCGGCCCCACGCGGCGGGCTTCGGGCAGCGCGGAGGGAGGGAGCGAGAGGGACCGTCCTCCTCCCGGAGTTGGAAGCGCCTTCCACGGGTTCAAAATGCCCAAGAAGAAGCCGACGCCCATCCAGCTGAACCCGGCCCCGGACGGCTCCGCGGTTAACGGGACCAGCTCGGCGGAGTGAGTAGGGGGCGGGCGGCGAGCGCGGGGGCCGGGGTTGGGGAGGCCCCACCAGGGCGCCCGGGGGCCCGTCGGGTGTGCGCGGCGGCATGCGGGGCTCCTGTCCGGTTGGTCACGTACATGTCGGGCTGGCCGCGGGCAAGGAATTCCCGGCTGCCGAGATATCGGTGACTAAGCACTGATGGTGTTCCTTGCTCAGATTGGGCAATGGACCCAGGGAGCCTGTATTCCCCCACCCCACCCCACCTTTCGACCCTCTCTGTGGTTCCTGGCTATTAGCTACTCTCCTTCCCCCAAGGGAATTAAAGCTAGTTCATCCTCCCTCCCCCGACTGTTTTCAAAAAGCGATTCTCTGGGATTCTGGCGTCAGAAGGGGGAGAAGGGGGTGAATGTGTTGGGAAGAATTAAGATCGCCTCTGTGCCTCCGAGACGGGCTCAGGGAATGTGGAGTCGGGACCTGCGAGCAGCATCCTCACCTTGGCACCTGACACCTGTGGGCGGGAAGGAGTTGGTTGCGGGCGGGGGCCTGTGTACAGACCTGTCTGCGTCTTTTCCCCTTGCTGACATTGGAGGCTTCTTCCTGAGAACTGTTTTGCCTGGAAGGGCAGCGGCTTTCTTCTTCCTCGCACTCTTCATTCGTTCATTCAACAAATCATCTCCTCACCATTGATTCCCCTGGCTTTCCTTACTTGACCAGGAACCCTAAACTCCTGATGGGAGCTCCGTGATTAGGGAAGTCACACACAAGGTGCTCTATCTCTACAGCTTCCACTGTTGCTCACACATACACACTTTATTTCCATTAAATGACGAAGAGGCTGTTTCATGGGGGTTTCTGAGCTCTCTCCCTCAGCTCTTTGGGGTCCTAGGGAAGAGATAAGACCATGTGAAAAAGTGAGATCCAGCTAGCTGGAGAAATAACCAGAAAAGATTAGGTTCTTTTACCTGAACACTGTAGTCTTTAGGAAACGAGCTGGTAAAATGAGTAGTTAGGAGACTTGAATCCTCTGCCCTTTGATGATTTTCTGTAGTCTTCCTTTCTCTCTGTAGCTTGGGGACCTGTAGGTTAGGTGACTGTGGCCATCCTTGCAATGATTACAAGGCTGGTGTGGATCTGTTTTGTGAGTTCAGCCAGGTTTCTCAGGCCTGCTCATCACATTAAACCCCTTGTATAGGCCCAGTCAACACTGTAGTGTCGATTTTGCGTGATACTGACTTGTACAGGTCGGTGGGTTGCTTTGCATTCATTCAGTTTTAGTGTACAGTATTTTGTTCTCATGAACCAAAAGTTCTTCAAGGGCAAGGGTTTCTCAGTTACCCTCATTGTTATCAGGACAAGTTTTAACTATAGTGGATTCTGGTTGAATCTTGTGTCCTGATCATCATTTACCTATTTGATTTGGAGGTGGGGACAAAGTGGAAGTATGTGCTGTTGTTCTGCTGATAATTATGACACCAGAGCTATATTCTTGCAAAGGGGAGGAATTTCATTAACAGAAAACCGTACTGGAGAGGATAAGAAGAAACTACCTCAGTGTTGGTAACAGAAAAATTGGGTTGGACTGGGAGACTCTAAACAGCTGTTGAGAGGTTGGGCTCTGGAGTCAACCTGGATTTAAAGCTTGTTTCTTCTACTTATGATTTTGTGTCCTGAGACAAGCCTCTTAGCCTCTGTAAGACTTAGATTTAGTTTTTTCATCTGCAAAACGGGGTTAATAAAAGAACCTACTTAGCCTGTGTTCCTACTTTGCTAGCTGCTGGAATGCAACACACCAGAAATGGAACGGCTTGTTTTAAGTTGCAAGTTTACAGTTCTAAGGCTGTGAAAATGTCCCAGTTAAAGCAAGTCCATAAAAATGTCCAAATTAAGGCACCAACAAGAAGTTACCTTCGCTCAAGAAAGGCCGATGAAGTTCGGGGTTTCTCTCTCAACTGGAAAGGCACATGGTGAACATGGCAACATCTTTTAGCTTTCCTTCCAGGCTTCTTGTTTCAGGAAGCTCCCCGGGGGACATTTTCCATAGGTCTCTGACTGTGTGGGCTCTCCTGGTTTTCATGGCTCTAAAAGGGACTCTCTTCAAAATGTTTCCTCTTTTAAAGGATTCCAGTAAAATAATCAAGCCTCACCTGACATGAGTGGAGTCACATCTCCATCTAATCAAAGGTTAATACCCACAATTTGGTGCATCACATCTCTGTGGAGATAATCTAATTAAAAGATTCCAACCTACATTATGAATAGAAAGGGTTGCTCCCAGAAGATTGGATCAGGATTAAAGCATGGCTTTTCTAGGGCACATAATCCTTACAAACTGGGACAGGGTGGTTGTGAAGATTAAATGCATGTAAAGCTGTTGATACATAGCAAATCCTCCATAATTTTGGCTGCTGGTACCTTTGTTACTGGGTGCATGCTGAGAAGGCTGAAGGAAACTGAAAGGTAATATTCATGGTGGTACATGCATGTATTAAGTGTTTTTGCTCCTAGTCAAATGACTCTCTCCCTCGCTTAGTTTTCTCTGCCATCTGCATCTACCTCCATGACTCATTGCTGTATTACAATAGGAAGCATTTTTGTATAGGCTGCCTGAGACTAATAGGAACTGTTTCCTTTCATTTCTTGGCACTAATGGGGGGTGAGGGGTGGAAGCTGTACCCACGTTTTCATCTTTCACCTCGGAGAGTGTTTCTCAAGCAAAGCTTTCCCTATCCTGGGCTGCTAAAGATAGAACTCTTTTGTTCTAATGATTTCTCTGATTTGACTAGAGCATATTTTTTAACATTATCATACAAAGTGAACTGAAGAAGAAAAAAAATCCATTGACAGTAAAGAACTCTTTGTATCAAATTGGCAAGATTGCTGGTCCCCCGTGGCCTATTAGCACCTTGGGATTTACCTCCAATTTATCATTTACCCTACTTAGAAAATGTGCTGAGTTATTTGGGATTTAAAGTTTATGTAAGTTCTGGGGTTCTCAAAGAAAAAGAATGTGAAAGTATTTTTCTTTTGCAAGTTTTGCAAAAACTTATGAGCATATTGTTAGGGTCCTAAGTGGTGGACTATTTCCAATAAATTGGAAAATTCCAGTAAATTGAAAATAAGATTATATTATTCTCTGCTAAATGTTTTAGTGGTTCCACCGCAAGGTAGACTAAAATCTACTGGCAGTGTAAATTGTAGTACAAGACTCTAAGTGATCTATCTGCTGTGGTCCTCCCACCCTCCCACTTCTTTAACCACACTTCCTGCCTCTCCTTTCTTCTGCCTCACTAGCCCTCTTTCACTTCCTCTGTAGGATCGTTTGTGCTCCCTCCAGGCACTTGCATATGCTGTTCCCTTTGCCTGGAATGAATCATTCCTCCCTCTTCCCTAGCTAGCCAGGAAGCAATATTCACCTCTGCTTAAATGTCATTTCCTCAGAGTTGCTCACAGACTACCTAATCTAAGGTAGGCCCCTTTTACTCCTGTCATTTTATTTTTAAAATTATTTAGTTTTTATTGATATATGTATATAAAATATTCACATACCATGTAATCATCCCAACTGTATAATCAATGGCTCACAATATCATCATATAGCTGTGGATTTATCATCACAGTTGACTTTTTTTTCTTTTTTGTGAAAAATGACATATACCAAAAGCTATACATTTCAAAGCACGTCACAACAATTAGTTGTAGAACAGATTTAAGAGTATGATATGGGTTACAGTTCCACAATTTGAGGTTTTTATTTCTAGCTGCTCTAAGATACTGGAGACTAAAAGAAGTGTCAATGTAATGATTCAGCAGTCGTACTTATTTGTTAAGCCCTACCTTCTCTGTATAGCTCCACTTCACCTTTGCTCTTTCTCCCATTCTTTAGGGGTATTTGGGCTATGCCCATTCTAACTTTTTCATGTTGGAAGGGGCTGTCGATAATATGGGGTAAAGGGGTTGGAACTAACTAGTTGATGTTCTGGAGAGGCTGGCCTCTCTTCATTTCAGGACATACCTGGTCCAGAGATCCATCTGGAGCTTGTAGGTTTCTGGAAAGCTACCCTAGTGTATGGAACTTTTGTAGAATCTTGTACAATGCCCTAGATATTATTTAGGATTGGCAGGAATAGTTTTGGTTGGAGGTTGGCAAGTTAGGGTAGGCAGCAGTATCTAGCTGAAGCTTGCATAAGAGTGACCTCCAGAGTAGCCTCTCGACTCCATTTGTCATGTCACCTCATTTTTTAATGACACTGATCACTGTCTATAATTATTTACCAGGGTGTTTTGAATATCTGTCTCTCCTGTATGCCATACTGTAAGCATAGGGCTGCATTTTTGATTCACTAGTCTGTAAGTAGTACCTAGAATAGTACCTAGCACATAATGAAATTTCTAATATCTGCACAATGTCTTTAATAAACTTTTTCGTTATTTCCTCTTCTTTTCCTCTTTATACCCCTTCTCCCCTCTGCCTCCGTTTCCTTTCCTTTCATAGGCATTCAGCTCATCCACTTTGGTAATTAATATATGGCGTTATAATTCTGCTGATTTGTTTAGATATATATTTACCCTTGGGAAATAGATTGTAGCATTATGTGTGTTTCTGTGATTAGGGTACTAAATGATACTGAGTTTAGAGTTCATCTTCCCTAGCCTGTTCTGAGAAACTGTGCTGTGTTTGTTAAACGACCTGGGTTCAAGTGTTAGTTAAAGCCCTTCTTAATTGTGTGACCTTGTGACTTAGCTACATTGAACCTCTGTTTTCCTCATTAATAAAGTAGGGATGATAACAAACCTTTAAGGGAATTAGAGTGGGTCATTGTTTTAGTTTGCTAGCTGCTGGAATGCAATATACCAGAAATGGAACAGCTTTTTAAAAGGGGAATTTATTAAGTTGCAAGTCCACGGTTCTTAGGTTGTGAAAATGTCCCAGCTAAGGCAGGGCTATAGAAATGTCCAATCTGATGCGTCCAGGGAAAGATGCCTTGGTTCAAGAAGGCCTATGATGTTCAGGATTTCTCTCTCAGCTGGAAAGGCACGTGTTGAACATGGTGGCATCTGCTTACTTTCTCTCAAGGCT
Source organism: Tamandua tetradactyla (assembly GCF_023851605.1). Classification (NCBI taxonomy): domain Eukaryota; kingdom Metazoa; phylum Chordata; class Mammalia; order Pilosa; family Myrmecophagidae; genus Tamandua; species Tamandua tetradactyla. The sequence continues at coordinate 83,427,825 of NC_135340.1, forward strand.
TCATGTTTCATGAAGCTACCCCCGGGGGCGTTTTCCTTTTGTATCTCCAAAGGTCTCTAGCTGTACAGGCTCTGTAGCTCTTTCCAAAATGGTTCCCTCTTAAAGGGCTCTAGTTAGCAGCCCCACCTTGAATGGGTGGAGACACACCTCCATGGAAGTAATCTAATCGGAAGTTACCACCCACAACAGAGTGGGTCACATCTCCATGAATAATTAAAAAATTCCCACCCAGCAATACTGAATGAGGATTAAAGGACATGGCTTTTCTAGGGTCCACAAATTCAAACCAGCACAGTCAGCATCTGAAGTAATTTCAGCACTTTGTAGGATTACTGGAACACTATCCAAGTAGGAAGTATTGTTAATGATGCCAGCTTTTGATTTCCAACTTCTCAAAAAGCTGTTACCTTTTCTATTTAATGCCAAATCATAAATGTTGATAAAAAATTGTGTTGATTTGGATATCATGTATGTTGCCTATCCTTCAGAAATCTAGCCTAAGCCTGTAGGCTAGTGTTATATCAAGTGTTGAGACTTAACTTTCTGTTTACAGCAGGTACAGGGACAGAGGGACAAGTTAATTGGCGCTAGGAGGAAATAGAATATGAATTGTTCTCTAAGACAACTTGGTTTCTTCAGAAAGTCAATGTCAATAGACTGTATGTGTGTGAAGATGTGTTGATAAAAATAGATATGGGGCGGTGCGATGGTGGCTCAGTGGCAGAATTCTCACCTGCCATGCCGGAGACCCAGGTTCGATTCTCAGTGCCTGCTCATGAAAAAAAAAAAAAAAAAAAAAATATATATATATATATATATATATATATAGAGAGAGAGAGAGAGAGAGAGAGAGAGATGCTATTTATCTCTATATATGGCAATGTCATGGGGGAAAAGGGAAGGAAATGCAGTTATTCTCTAGAATAAGAGAATAAGATGATATGCCATCCAAGTGTAATGCTTGAACCTCGATTGGATCCTGGATCTTGGAACAATTTTAAAATGCATTCTCGTGGTAACAGTTTTTTGGTTTGCTAAGGTTAACGAAATGCTGTGTCCCAAAAATATGTTGACTTTTATAATGGGAATTTATTAGCTTACAAGTTTACAGTTCTGAGACCATGAAAATGTCAAATTAAAGCATCAATAGGATGTTACTTTCTCTCAAGTCTGGTTACTGTGAGCTTGGGCTCCTCTGTCAGAAGGCATGTGGTAAAGTCTGCTGGTCCTTCTTTCCCAGGTTTTGTGGCTTCCAGCTCCTGGCTTCAGTGGCTTCTTCTCTGCTTCTCCAGGGCTTTTTCTGTGAGCTCTTAATTACATCTCTCTGCTTCTGTTTACGTTTTATTCTCTTTTAAAGAACTTCAGTAAGAGAATTGATTTAAGACCCATATTGAATGAGGTGGGTCACATCACTGTTGAAGTAATGTAATCAAAAGATCCTGCCACCAATAGGTGTATACTCACAGGAATGCATAAAAAGAACATAACCTTTTCTGGGGATACATACAATTTCAAACTACCATAAAAATCTTTGTTGTGTTTTCAGATGTAATAATGGTATTATAATTAGGAGAATGTTCTTATTCACAGGTGATGCAGACTGCTTACTTTAAAGTGGTTCAGATGAAAGCGTATGTATACATACACATGAATAAATCATATGGGACAAAATGTTTACAATTATTGAATTTGGTTGGTTAGTTTATGGGTTCCACTCTTCTATTCTTTCCATTTTTCTTTATGTAATAAATTAAAAATCCAAAGAACAAAATCCATCCCAAGTCTTATGTCCTTTTTAATATCAGCTTGTAATTGCTCTCTTTCCCTAAATCCTTTTGTGCTTGTCTGTATTGTATAATAAACATTATATTAAATGTAATCTCATTTTTAATGATCCGCATTTTAGTACTCTGTTGCATTACTATAATACTTTCTTATTCACTAAATGTTCCTTATGTGTCTTTTTTTTTCTTTATCTTGATTATTAGGGACCATACTTTTGTGTATCCCTGGGTCTTCAACATTGCTGATAAAGTAAATCATTAACATGTTGGGGGAAAAAAAACCACTAGAGAACCCACAGACAGGAGAGAAGATGAGGTGAGCCTGAGAGAAAGCTAAGAATTTCAGTTTTATTTCTGTTGTTACCTTCTAGAAGCTGCCAATTTTGAAAAAATCAACCTGTCTCTTACCACCACTAATTTTGTTTTTACTTCATGGCTTTTGTCCTGATTTTATTGCCTGAAAGCCCAGGAGAGCTGTTTGGAGGCTTACATACCTATTTCTTAAGCAGTCTCCTCTCAGGATGAATGGTGTTTTGTTTTAAAATAGCAGGTAGTCTTGAAATCCTGTTGCAGGGCCCACTGCTAAAAATGCTGATCCTGCCTCTGATTTCCCTATGTAGCTCCCAGGGGCATCCAGCTTTGAAGTCAGCAAAAGGAACAGATTTGGAAGCAGTTACTTGGGAGTTGAAGAAAAAGTGGATGAGGGTATAGTGACCTCTTTTAAAAATTTCCCCTTTGAATATTTGCTTGCTTCAGGCCAATACTTTTCTTTTTCTCCGTAATTTTGAATGTGAACCTTTTAAAAAACTTACTGACATAAATTCTTTAGTTTAACTTTTGTTTATTTCATTATAATTGTAATCAGTGGATACTTTTTTTTGTTTGTTTTTTTGGCAGATTTTTACAGGGTATAGCCCTCATACTTATAATTTTTTTGACTACAGAGTAGAGTTTGGGGTCTGGCTAAAAGCAAATGACACTATTTGTTGATTATTTAGGTGACTTTTAGGTTCTTATTATTTATTAATACTCTTGTAAATATTTTAGAACCAGTTTGATTTGGTTTGCTTTAGATTAATTCATCTACCACACCAGAGGCAATGAACCATGTTACCTGTTTGTTCAAAAAAAGATTGAACTGATTATAATATGTGTTTCAACTGTTTTTTCAATCCTAACTCAAGCGTCAGGATTTTATTTTTTGTAAGGTTACTGTTTTTTTTTGATAGTTTAATAAGCTGTATAAAGGACTTCTTTAAAGGTCATTGTTTGCCTTTACTGGCCAGTCTGTATTTTTGACATGTGATGATTTTCTTTATTTCCTCAGTTCAGTTTAAACTAATACTTATAGAGTGCTTAGTGAATGTAAGTCACCATGCTGGTAGGTGACTCAAAAATGAATAAGGTTGTTTTTGCTTCCAAGCATCTTAAGTTCTCATATGTGGATGGGAGAAGGTTGCAAGAAGACAGAAAGAAAGAAACAAATGACTGCAGAGTAAGATAAATGTCCCTGAAGAAGAGGTACAAAGAAAGTACTGTCAGGGCTCTTTCTGTGGAAGGAGAACACACATCCAGTGGCAGGGATTAGGGGAGGCTTCCTGGAGGAGATGACATGTGAGCTGGGCTTTGAAGGATGGCTAAGATTTCCATGGGCATGGAGGAGGGCATAGCAGGAAGAGAGCACAGGGTGAGCAACTTCACACAGTGGCAAGTCTTGGGATGTGTGAAGGAGACAGCAAGTAGTTTAGGGTGACGGGTCCATTGGTGCAGGTTGTGGGAGATGAAGCTGGAGAGGTAGGTTGGAACGGCTTTCTGGTACCAGACAGAGCATTTTGTATTCAGTCACATGCAAACTTTTATTTCCCTCTGACCATTTTTTAGTAAACATTTTAAAATAGTTTTTATATGTTTCGTATTTTAAAGTTTTATAATTTATATGATATTTTATTTTCCCTTTGGGGTATTTTCTTTTTATGTTGCATTACTTAAGAAAAAAGATGTATTTTTATCTCTTCATAAGCATGTCATTTATATAGGGTGGTCTATTTTTCTTTAGCAGTTAGACATCTGTCATTTCTCTACAGCCAACAGAAGTATGTGGTTTCATTTTCTTCTTGGCTTTACTCTCCCTTATATGTTTAACTCTTTGTCCCATCTGGTTTTAGTTGATGTATTTGGTATGAGGTTCGGGTCTAAGTTCAGGGAGATTGGGTGTATTATTAGAGTTTATTAAATATCATTTATTTACCCATTTGTTGTATTTCCTGGTTTACCTTTGCCTGGTCTTTGTTGTATTTTGATCTATTTCTAAAATGTCTTACCTCACTCTTATGTAGTTTTAATAGTTGTAAGGTTTTTTTTTTAATTTAGTAGAGTTAAAAAAACTTAAAAATGTTCATGGTCTATCCATTCATTAATATCCTCATCCAGTTCACCTGTTATGTGGTTATAATTTGTTCTGAATAATTCTCTTGTGTTTTGAGTTAATATTTTAAATACTTCACATTTTAATCTTTTTTTTTTTAACACATGAATCATTTATTGTATGGAAGGTGTATTAGTCATGGTTCTCTAGAGAAACAGAACCAACAGAAGATATCTGTAAATAGGAGACTTATAAAGGTGTCTCATGCAACCAGGAGAATGGAAGAGTCCAAAATTCTTAGGACAGGCTGTGAAGCTGGCAGCTCCAGTGAAGGATATGGAAGAACTTGAGGCTTGCTGACTGAAGAAGCAGTGAAAAAAATCTCTCTTCTCCCTTAGAAACTCTCAACTGTGATTGGATTATCTCATTGGTGAGAAGCATGCCTTAGTAGATAGCAGATGTAATCAGCCACAGATGCAGTCAGCTAACTGATGATTTAATATAACAGCCTTCCAGTTTATCTACTAGCCACAGAATATCCTTGCAGCAATGGTCAGGCCAGTGCTTGCCTGACCAGACAATTGAATATCATCACTTGGCCAAGTTGATACCGGAACCTAAACATCACAGTCTACCCCTTGTCAACTTGGCAACTATACACATCACCTTGAAGCACAGTTAATTTCCAAATAGAACACAATAACAGAAATATGTTTCACCTAAGAATATTCAGCTTTCCTGCGTACAACTGAAAACCAGAAGTGCACTACATCTCTCCAGAATAGGGTGCAAGTCCTTAGGTAACACTTTTTTTTTTAACTTTTTTTATTAATTAAAAAAAATTAACAAAACATTAAGATATCATTCCATTCTACATATACAATTAGTAATTCTTAATATTATCACATAGTTGCATATTCATCATTTCTTAGAACATTTGTATCAATTTAGAAAAAGAAATAAAAAGACAACAGAAAAAGAAATAAAACGATAACAGAGAAAAAAAAAGATAATACATACCATATCCCTTACCCCTCGTGTTCATTTACCACTAGCATTTCAAACTAAATTTATTTTAAGATTTGTTCCCCCATTATTTATTTTTATTCTATATGTTCTACTCTTCTGTTGATATAGTAGCTAAAAGGAGCATCAGACACAAGGTTTTCACATTCACAGAGTCTCATTGTGAAAGCTATATCATTGTTCAATCATCATCAAGAAACATGGCTACTGGAACACAGCTCTACATTTTCAGGCAGTTCCCTCCAGCTTCTCCACCACATCTTGAACAACAAGGTGATATCTACTTAATGCATAAGAATAACCTCCAGGATCACCTCTCAACTCTGTTTGGAATCTCTCAGCCATTGACACTTAGTCTCATTTCACTCTTCCCCCTTTGGTCGAGAAGGTTCTCTCAATCCCTTGATGTTAATTCTCAGCTCATTCTAGGGTTTTTCTCAGTCCCTTGATGCTGAGTCTCAGCTCATTCCAGGATTTCTGTCCCACATTGCCAGAAAGGTCCACACCCCTGGGAGTCATATCCCATGCAGAGAGGGGGAGGGTGGTGAGCCTGCTTGTCATGTTGGCTGGGGAAAGAGGCCACATCTGAGCAACAAAAGAGGCTCTCTTGGGGGTGACTCTTAGGCCTAAATTTTAAGTAGACTTGACCTATCCTTTGCGGGGCTAAGTTTCATATGAACAAACCCCAAGACTGGGGGCTCAGCCTATAGCTTTGGTTGTCCACACTGCTTGTGAGAATATCAAGAATTCAACTTGAGGAAGTTGAATTTCTCCCCACTCTCACCATTCCCCGAAGGGGGTTTGCAAATACTTTTCCAGTCACTGATCAAATCACTCTGGGATTCATCGGGGCATCACTCTGGACAAACCAACAAAATCTCATGTGCTACCTGAGATTCCAAGTACTTATGACATTCGATCAAACTGTCTACATAAGTTATATTAGGAAATGCTCTAGTCAATATAAATTTTGTAACAAATAAACATTTTTTGCTTTAGTCTCACACATAAGGTGAGATTTTAAAGTATTAATTACCATCTATTTTCAGCACCCTGCAATAATGACATTCCTTTGTTCTTCCTCATGCAAAAACATTTTAAAAATTTGTACATTGTACATTTCACTATTATTATACACTCTAGGAATTCCTAGATTATACCATCTCAATCTTGACCATCTATCTTTCTTTCTGATTTCATTTATGTCCCCAGCCCTCCTCCCTCTATCATTCTCACATGCAGCTTCATTCAGTGTTTTAACGTAATTATATTACCGTTAGGTAGTATTGTGCTGTCCATTTCTGAGTTTTTATATTCAGTCCTGTTGCACAATCTGTATCCCTTCAGCTCCAGTTACCCAATATCTCACCCTATTTCTATCTCCTGATAGTCTCTGTTACCAAGGAAATATTCCAGGTTTATTCACTAATGTCAGTTCATATCAGTGAGACCATACAGTATTTGTCCTTTTGTTTCTGGCTAATCACACTCAGCATAATGTCCTTAAGGTTCATTCATGTTGTTACATGCTTCATAACTTTATTCTGTCTTACAGCTGCATAATATTCCATCTTATGTAAATGTCACAGTTTGTTTAGTCAACTGTCTGTTGATGGACATTTTAGCTGTTTCCATCTCTTGGTAATTGTTAATAATGCTGCTATAAACATTGGTGTGTAAATGTTCATTTATGTCCTTGGCCTCATGTCCTTTCAGTAGAGACAGCATATAGATGGGTCCTGTTTTTTAATCCATTCTGCCAGACTATGTCTTTTGATTGGAGAGTTTAATCCATTAACATTCAGTGTTGTTACTGCATGGGTAGTACTTTCTTCTATTATTTTGCCTTCTGGATTTTATATGTCATATCTAATTTTCCTTCTTTTTACCTTTACTCATAATCTTCCTTTCTAAACTCTTCTCCACACCTCTCTCTTCTGTCTTCGTATCTGTCTCTAGTGCTCCCTTTAGTATTTCTTGCAGAGCTGGTCTCTTGGTCACAAATTCTCTCAGTGATATTTTGTCTGAAAATGTTTTAATTTCTCCCTCATTTTTGAAGGACAGTTTTGCTGGATATAGAATTCTTGGTTGGTAGTTTTTCTTTTTTAATAATTTAAATATATTATCCCACTGTCTTCTCACCTCCATGGTTTCTGCTGAGAGATCTGCACATACTCTTATTGGGCTTCCCTTGTATGTGATAGATTGCTTTTCTCTTGCTGCTTTCAAGATCCTCTCTTTTTCTTTGACCTCTGACATTCTGATTATTAAATGTCTTGGAGTATGTCTATTTGGATCTATTCTCTTTGGGGTACGCTGCACTTCTTCGATCTGTAATTTTAAGTCTTTCATAAGAGTTGGAAAATTTTCAGTGATAATTTCCTCCATTAGTTTTTCTCCTCCTTTTCCCTTCTCTTCTCCTTCTGGGACACCCACAACACATATATTCGTGTGCTTCATATTGTCTTTCAATTCCCTGAGTCCCTGCTCATATTTTTCCATTTTTTTTTCCTATAGTTTCTGTTTCTTGACAGATTTCAGATGTTCTGTCCTCCAGTTTTGAAATTCTATGTTCTGTCTCTCGAGATCTACCATTGTAGGTTTCCATTGTTTTTTTCATCTCTTCTACTGTGTCTTTCATTCCCATAAGTTCTGTGATTTGTTTTTTCAGACTTTCAGTTTCTTCTTTTTGTTCTTTCCTTGCCTTCTTTATATCCTCCCTCAATTCATTGATTTGATTTTTTAATGAGGTTTTCCATGTCTGTTCGTACATTCTGAATTAATTGTTTCAGCTCCTGTATGTCATTTGAATTGTTGGTTTGTTCCTTTGACTGGGCCATATCTTCAATTTTCCTAGTGTGATTTGTTATTTTTTGCTGGTGTCTAGGCATTTAATTACCTTAATTAGTTTATTCTGGAGATTGCTTTCACTTCTTTTATCTAGGGTTTTCTTGTTGGATGGATTTGTTGTCTGTCTGTTCTTTGACATTCCATTCAGCTTTATCTGGACCTTTAGCTTAAGTTTTGTCTAACAGAGGAGAATTTTTCAGTTCTTGTTTTCTTGTTTCTTGCCCTGCTTGTGTGGTGCTTTTCCCACACACACACTTAAGAGGGTCTACTTAGATATTATAGACCCCAGCCAGATTTTCCCAGACCAAACTGGAGGAAAGAGTCACCTGCGTCGGTTTTCCCTGAGGGTGAGACCCAGCAGGTTGAAAGACTCTCCTGTGAAGTCTCTGGACTCTGTTTTTCTTATCCTGCCCAGTATGTGGCACTTGTCTGACTGCAGGTCCCACCAGCATAAGATGATGCAGTACCTTTAACTTTAGCAGACTTTCCCAGCTGGGGGCGTGGTGGAGACAGAGGAGAGGTTGTAGGCTGGTTTTAATGGCTTCAAATTACCAAGCCCTGGTGTCTGAATTCTTTGATGGAGGGATTCCACCTGAGTTGGGCTTCACCCCTCCCCTGGGGAAGGCACAGGCTCCAGAGAAGCCCCTAAAATAGCTCACTTCTGCCTATGCCTGGTGCAGTTGCAGCCTGAAAAGACCTGCTGCTGTATCCAGAGGCAGTCAGGCCTTTGTAGATAACACAGCCAGAAAAACCTCTGTTTCCTTCTTTTTTTTTTTTCCCCTTTTTCTGCCAGTTCTGCCCCCTTGGCGCCAGGGCAAAAATGAGCAACCTCTGCTTTGATCAGGTTCACCTAAGCTGGGGGCCTATTTTTAGTAGTCAGAATTTGTTAATTAGTTCCACAATTGGCGTTTGATTGTGCCCAGTCCCTGCTGCTGCTGGTAAAGTCCTTTCCTTTCTCCTCTGGGAAGCGGCCTGTGGGGGAGGGGCGCTGGCCGCCGCAGCTTTGGGAACTCACGGTTCTGGGGGGGTTCGCAGCCAGTCTAGCTGGTCCAGACTGGGGTATGCTGTGTGTCTGGTCACTGACGTGGCCCCAGGAGCTGTTCTGTATTGTTTCTGATTATTTAGTAGTTGTTCTGGAGGACGAACTAAAACGTACACATTGAACCGCCATCTTGACCCGGAAGCCCACATTTTAATCTTTAATGGTTGGAAGTATTCGAATTTGTTTTCTCCATCTTGATGCTGGTTTGATTTTTATGAATTGTTTATCTCCTGCAACTGGATAAATTCACTTAGTATGTCTAGTAATCTTTTGATTGGATATGTATCTCTGGATTTGCTAATGTTCTGCAGAATGTGATAACTTGATTTTTTCCTTTCACCACTTTATATATTTTATAGCTTTCTCATTTGAGTTGCTCTGAGTAGCAGTCCTTACATTCCAGGGGAACATTATCATTATTATTTTTTAAAAAAACAGCTTTATTGAAGTATAATTGACATGCAGCAAACTATGCATATTGAAAGTATATAATTTGATTACTTTGACATATACGCACGCACACATGCACACCCATAAACATCACCACAATCGAGATAATAAACATATTCTGTACTCCTCCAAGTTTATTTGTACCCCTTTGGAATTCTTCCTGCCCCTCCTGCCCCTCTTATCCCAGGCAGCCACTAATGTGTTTTATTTTTTATATGTTAATTTACATTTCCAGAGGAACATTATTAAGTGTATAAAGAGGGCTTCCCGAGGCCTTCTGGGCCTGGTACTCTTCTGCTCTTTATAAGAAGCCAAGAAAATAGGAAGCAGCTGTCCAGCTTTTTTAGACACAGAACCTGTTAGGGCTGAATGGGACCTTGCGGATCCTCTGGTCCTGGGCCTTCATTTGATAGGTAAGGAAGCCAGACCTGGAGAGGGGGAAGGAACTTGCCAAAGTTCACACGGCTAGAATAGAAGAAGGTGGTTGAGCTTTTATCCTTACTCACAAATTTTTTTTTATGGTGTATATATCATAAGTTTTCATTTGAAACACTTCCTTGGTTTGAAAATTATCCAAGGTTATCAAATACTAAATTTTGGTGACTCTACCCAATGTCCAAAAAATAGAATTATTTTCAAGTAATAGTCTGAAGCACTAGAAAATATACCCCTCTATATCCCCGCTCTCTTAGGTGGCTAAGGGAAAAGGGAGGAAGGAAATGAGGGAAGGAAAGGGTATTTTAGTTCATGATCCTTAGTAGGGGACTATTTTTAAGCATCATAATGACTGTTTTAAAAGTAGTAGTTTTCAAAATAACAGACAAAAGTCCCCTTGAAATTAATACCTTTCTGGATTGACTTATTTTGAGTTTATGTGAAGAAAGGATCAGAATCTTGAGTGCCGTAAGTGCATTTACTCTTCAGATAAAGTGGAATAACTGATTTGAGTGAATAATCTACAGGAGTTCCATATTCAGGTTAAATTTTGGAATTTGGGAAGTTTGTAAGGAGAAGATATGAATTAACCAATCATATTTTCATATTTACCAGTTTGGTTCCAAGTTAATTATGTTTATTGAGGTACAACTTATATATCCAGGTTAGGTTTTAAAAATTAGATCAGACTCTCATCACATTTGGGAGCCTAGATTCAAAACTATTTGTCCCCTTTGTTTTTATACCATCTTTCAAAAAAGAATCCTTTCAAGAATATCCTTGTCAGGGGAGGCCTTCAAAGTTATAGAGCATTCCACGTTAACTGTAAACCTTTTGTCTCATAGCCTACTCAGATTGAGGTTGAAATTCAACAAAACACCAGTCTGTATTTCAGCTCTCTCTCTTGGAATCTGTGGAATGGTGGGGAGACAGGAAGAAGAAAGCAGTTTAACATTCCAATAATTACTAATAATACAACATTTATCCTGTTTTCTTTAGGAATTCATTTGTGTCCACTGAAAAAACCCAGTCATTGGGGCCAAGGAAAGTAAAAGAAGGACCAATAGAACACTTGGGCTGGGCTCTTAACACGTTATATTAGTTTAGAGAGAGATTGCACCATTTTTATTTTTTAACTAGAACTCTACTTCTAAGACATTGTCTGTTTTGTCTTCTTTTGGTAACTTATTGATGCTGGGTTGGCTATAAATGTAGCTGGCTGAATTTCTATTTCTGAGCGTTCTAAGTCACTGAGCATTGAATAATAACTGATAGCCCTATAGCATTTCCAAATCAAAAAAAAAAAAGCTTATTTATTTAATAGGGGAAGTTAAGGGGAGAGTTTGTGAGGAAAGTACCAGAAACCACCACCAGATGTTTTGGTTGCATTGTACCCACTTTCATCTTGATGTGCAGTCATGGGGCAAAGCACTGTGAATTCCTGAATGACCGTGTAAGGTGGAGGGGACACAGGGTAAGCGGAAACCAGTGGTTCTGGAAGCAGAGACTTGGGTTACTGGACGCTTGCCTACAGCTGAGGACTTGGAACAATTCTTGGGCAAGTAGCTTTCTTCATAGACAAGTACTGCTTCTGTAGCTGCACCTGTGGCATCGCAGCTGTTGAACTGTGGTATAATAAGGTGGAGATCTTAGTGCCACAGAGCAGTAGGATGAAGTCACATGGAATTTTTATCCCTGAAGATTAGAAAACATTAGAAAACATTAGAAAAATGACTACCATTTATTGAAGGCCTATTCTGGGGTCTCTTTACATCCTTTATCTCGAATTTTCTCTAAAATTCTGCAAGAAAGGTTGTAGTGTTCTATTGTCAAGTGAGGAAAATGAAGCTCAAAGAGGTAAGTTGTATAATGTTGTACAATTAGTAAGTGATGGAGCTAAGTTTTGAACCCATGTCTGTCCTACTCTTACACCATGCTTTTCTCATGTGGCCCTTTCAAGACTGTGAAAATCTAGAGGTCTGTCTAGAGGTGCATTGTTCAAAGTGGTAGCTGCTAGGCAGGCATAACTACTTAAATTTAAGTTAATTAAAATGAACTAAAAGTTAAAAAAAATCAGTCCCTAAGTTGCACTAGCCATTCAAGAGCTTAGAGACCACATATGGCTGGTGGCTGTTGTATTAGAGGCACAGATTAGAACATTTTCATCATTGCAGAAAGTTCTATTGTATATCCTTGATCTAGAGATCGTCCAGTCTTGCCCTCTTTAATTAATTGATTAATTTGTAAAGGGGAAAACCTTATTTTGCAAAGAAGCGAAGTAGGGTCAAAGAGTGGAGGTAACTTGTTCAGCATCATACATCTCATTAATCTAGGCATCTGGAATGGTCTGGTGGATTTTCCCATGTCCCCCGTACTCTCTTAAAAGAAATGAACAGAATGGAGATGAGCAAAAGGAGTGACTCCCGGACTCTCCCAGCTTTGCCCAGCCTTCAAACTAGATTCTTTCTCCCAAAGCACAGCCCTGTGTTTTCCCAAATTCAAAGGGCATGTTGGGATTAGTTTTCCCCAGGGAAATGAAAGATGTTTGTTGGAAAGTAATTCCACCCTTAATGTATGAAATGGCATTTAGATTCCCTCTGGTTCTTTCTCTGCCTTCCTACCAAGCACTTTGTAGTTGAACTTGCAGCTGCTAACCATTTGTCTTCAAACAAGACCAACTTCAAAACAGTTCAAATGACAGAGGTGTGTGTACTTCCAGTGCAAGCAGCTGCTCTTTTTTTTTTTTTAATTTATTTATTAATTAAAAAAATAAACAAAATAAAACAACATACATAATCAGTAATTCACAATATCATCACTTAGTTTCATGTTCATCATTTCTTAGAACATTTGCATTAATTCAGAAAAAGAAATAGAAAGACAATAGAAAAAGAAATAAAATGAACACAGGAAAGAAAAAAAAAAGATTATACCTACCATACCCCTTACCTCTTGCTTTCATTGATCACTAGCATTTAAACTAAATTTATTTTAGCATTTGTTCCCCCTATTATTTATTTTTATTCCATATGTTCTACTTCTTTGTTGACAAGGTGGATAAAAGGAGCATCAGACACAAGGTTTTCACAATCACGCAGTAACATTGTGACAGCTATGTCATTATTCAATCATCCTCAAGAAACATGGCCACTGGAACACAGCTCTGCATTTTCAGGCAGTTCCCTACAGCCTCTCCATTACATCTTGAATAACAAGGTGATATCTACTTGATGCATAAGAATAACCTCAAAAGGATAACCTCTCGACTGTGTTTCGAATCTCTCAGCCATTGACACTCTGTCTCATTTCCCTCTTCCCCCTTTTGGTCAAGAAGGTTTTCTCAATCCCTTGATGCTAAGTCTCAGCTCATTCTAGGGTTTTTCTCAATCCCTTGATGCTGAGCCTCCGTTCATTCCAAAATCCCTGTCCCACGTTGCCAGGAAGGTCCACACCCCTGGGAGTCATGTCCCACATAGAGAGGGGTAGGGTGGTGAGACTGCTCGTTGTGTTGACTGGAGAGAGGGGCCACATCTGAGCAACAAAAGAGGCTCTCTTGGGGGGTGACTCTTAGGCCTAAATTTTAAGTAGACTTGACCTATCCTTTGCGGGGCTAAGTTTCATATGAACAAACCCCAAGACTGGGGGCCCCGCTTATAGCTTTGGTTGTCCACACTGGCAAGCAGCTGCTCTTAACTTTTTCTCGAATCGTATGACATTTGTATTAAGGTCAACTAGGTTAGATTATGGCCAAAATCACAATAGATCTCTAACTTGTATGTTAAGAAAATTAAGATGAAGAAGATGAAGAAGATTAACATTCATTTAACTGATATTTAAAACACACCTGACAAAACCAGGTACTGGGCTGTGAGATGGATGAAAGGACTTTTGCTGAAAATTGAAAAAGATGTGGTGTGTGCTGGGCAATTAGAATGCATTTTATTTCCTTGTATGGATTATATTGTCAGTAGTTGTCATCCGTGAATCTACCTATTTAATCTTGAAATTCAATAAAAACTCCAGTTTTAAGTGTAGCTTTGATGTAAAGTGAGGAATCATGTCCTTTTAGTAGATGCTATTAAAGACATTTAAATTATACATTCCCATTTCTAAATGACAGCCTAGAGTATATGTGTGTCTGCTTGGCGGATGGGCATGCAGGAGCAAAAAGGAGGCATTGTACTGGGATAATATTTTTAGAAAGCCTAAATGTGATGTTTGATTTCAGTATTACTGATAGACTCATGGTTTTGAAAATTGTCACTCATATGGAGGAATTAAAACCTTTGGTTTCTTCCTAAAGAAATCTATGCTCAGAGAGATTAAAAACTGAGAAACCAGATTGGTGGTACCGTATCCAGGCAAGGGCCTATTTTTCTTTGAGAACACAAAGGCAGGAGTGGAAAGGACTTTAAAGATGGTGGGGACAGCTGGGAGAGAGCCCTCCGAGCTCTGGCATCTGGTTTTTTTAACTGCCTGAGATCGTGTGGCAGGGAAGCAGAGAGCAGAGCATCTAAAACAATTCCCCGTATTGTTTTGTAAAGTAGGGTCTAATTTCTAGGAAGTTGGGAATGAAGTTATGAGAGTTATGGAGTCAGCAGGCCCAATTGTAGGATGGTCTGACGAGGATGTGGTTTTCTCTCAGTGGTGCTTATTTTGTATGCTGGCAGGGCAGTGAAGAGCAGATTTCAAATGAATGTTTCTGTCTCTCCAAGTGTTTCATTTGAATTCAGAAACTAATCTCCTCTCCAGAGAGGAGTCTAAAGGTCTTCAGATTTCAAAATTTTCAGGCTGCAATGTTCTAGAATAACAAAATCTAGTGTGGAGTTTGTGAGACCTGAGTATGTGAGACCTGAGCTCATTTCTTATTGCAGCTGTTAAATTTGCACACAGTGTCATAGTTTCTTTTCTGCAAAGTGGAGATAGTAATGCCTTCCTACCTTACAGGGTTTACGAGGATCACACGAGCGCTACATATTCATATGAGTCACTATTCAGCACACTTTTAAGCTCTGATAGAATTTTATTATTGAAAGGAATCTTGGAAATCTCTCTTGCAGCCCTCCCTTTTGGTAGATAAAGAATCCACAGAAGAGTTAAGAGAAGTTGGCAGTGTCATACGGCAATTTCTATTTTTAATTTTGAATATGAGTTTTGAGTAAGCACAGCCTAGTCTATAGGCAGTTGGCACAACAGAAGGGGCATAGGATTTGGAGCCTACAGACTTGAGTTTGACTCTTGATCCTGCCTCTTACTATCTGTGTGATCTTGTGCAAGTTCTTTCACATCCTGAGTTTGTTTCCACATCTGTAAAATGGGCATAATAACAGCTATCTAGCAGAAAGGATTTTTAGACGCATCATGTGTGTAAACTTATTTTTTAATGGTTAACAGGACTAATTGTTACAGGCAGGACCAGGTTCCTAACCGTGGGTGCTTTACTTTCTGTCAGGTGAGAAGTAGAGAAAATTCTCACCTCCTGAAGAACTTCCAGTGGCTGGCCTGAAGCAACTGTTCTCTATCCATACAGACTTAGAATAGAGACACCTCCGGGCATACTAGCAATATTTTGGGATGTGCAGGAAGCAAAAGAATTATTTTCAATGAAACAGGAGGCTATAAAAGGTGCCTAGGAAACAACTGCTACACAGTATATCTCAATATAGACTCGTCCCAGCTTTTCCAGAAGGCTGTCTGCCTGAGAAGCATTACCCAGAAAGCTTAGCTTTCTCCTCCAAGAGTCTAAAGAGGATTCCTGTGATGAGGGGTGATTGGTGGGAAGGAAGGCAGAAGGAACTAGGGACGGATAATCACTAACCAGTTGTGGCATAAATAGAAGGGAACACTCCCTTCCTGTGGTTAAAGCCTGATATTGGAATCAGCTCTAGGTAGATCTTGGGGTCAGTCTCTCCTTTATAGTTCATCCAGACATCTTCCCTAATGGACCCTGGCTTCTGCTCATACTGTATCTTCTACTGGGGATTTCCTTCTCCATCATCAGTACATGTTGAAAACCTAACCTTGCTTCAGAACCTCAGTTTGTAGGTCATCTCTTCTATAAATCCATCACAGACCTCTCCTCTGTCTACCCTAGGCTGTGGTTGTCTGTTCCGTCTTCCAGAGGATTCTGTGTATATCCCATTACACTTCCATTGTTTGCATAGCTCACTCCAATTGCATCAGACTTGGAGACACCTGGGACTTGGGCTGTTCATCATTATCTCCAGTACATTGCATGTTCCCTGGCATCTGGCTTGGTAACATTTTGTTGAATGACTTAACAAGCCTTAAGATGGCAATAAAGGCAGAGCACAGGAAACATCTCTACCAAAGTCAAGGCTCTGCTAATACATGAGAAATATGATGTCAATTTTATCTGTAGTTGATTATTATCATTTTATCATATCTTGGTACCAGAGTTACACAGGGTTGATGGTCATCATAGCCTTTGTTCTGTAAGGCTCTGTATAGTCTTCATTGTTTTTACATCCATTTATTTCTTTGCTCAACACGTGAGGTATGCAGGTTGTATGCATGCCTTGGTTAAGGGACTTAACTTGTTCATGCCAGATAGACAGCTAAGAGTGGGCACTTTTGCCTCAGTGAACCTAGCCTGCAGTCTTCTGTGCTTCCTTTCATCCTAGCCCAGAAGAGGAACCATTTGGGAAGTTTTTACTGGAGCTGACATCTTTCCTCTTCTATGGTATTGTATCAGCCCCATGCCTAGAATGAAGGAAGGCTCAGGAAATGTCTGGGGCTGGGTGGATTGGTGAGTCTTTTTTTTTCACATCCTGTGCTGCATACTTATCATCTCCAGCAAATGCTAGGCTCTTTGATTGATATGTGACATCGGTGGCTGAATTTACATGGCACCTGGTGGCTTTTCACACTCCCCCCACGCCTCTCCAGGGACTGGGATAGGACAGATGGCCACAAACACAGGATTCGCAGCTCTGCATCTTCTCAGCAAATTGCATTTGGGGAAAAGTTAAGTTTGTGCAATAACACTATTTCAGTAAAATGGTTTCATAGTGCTGGTAAGTTAATATTCTCTATATAAATCACACCAGCAGAATTCATTTGGGAACAGAGTATAATTTCACTGTAGCTGGCTGTGATTCCCACCTACTAACCCTCCCACCCCTCTAATAAATCTAGGCAGATAAGGTGAATGCAGCACTAAGCCAAGCTATTTCTGGACCCAGGATAGAATTACATTATATTAATCATTCTTCTCACCACCAACACTTGTAATTTCTTCTCCCCCGAGTATAGCCACCTGTCCTTAAAAATGTAAAAGATGGAAAAGATCTTCATAATTCATCCTCCTTGATATACGCCTGAAGAGATCAAAGCCCAGAGAGGCTGGGTAATTTACTTGGTGTCATATGGCTACTCAAGGTCTGAGTCAAGGTCCCAAGGCTCCTAACTTCTCTCTAAATTCGGGCTCCTGGTATCTGCCCTGCTTAGCTGCCTGCCCTTGGCTACTGTCTTTATGAACTAGGGGAGAATCTATGGTATGTTCACTTTAAAATGCACAGTGGTGTATATTTGGCCATTGTTAAAGGTCCTAGCACAGGGGAAATAATGTACTATTAATCCTTATATTTTCCTTTGGTATATCTTTGGAAAGGGCCATTAAAGTCTTGACATTTCTTTATAGTCAAGTGCAGCCTAGGGTTCACCCTTTGTAGGTTTGACCTCTAGAATTGAACTTTAAGGGGGAGAAAAGGGAAGGATGATAAGTGTATTTGGAAGAAGAGAAAAGATTATTATTAAATATTCTCACAATAGGTAATCTGAAATAACACATTCATACCGTTTGGCTGTTTGGTCCTAAAAATCAGATTTTAATGATTCAGATGTGGCAGAAAATTGTATAAACCAAAGGTAGATGTCCAAACTGCCAAAGATTATGAAAATGTTCCAATAGGTCCAAGTCGGGAGCTTTAAAAAAATAATACTTCTTATTTGTCACAGAAGCATCAGTATCATTTGTCCTCCTGCTAATGGAGAGTCTGGGACCACGGTAACTGGTGTGCCATTAACTGGTCTCTGATCCCTTCCCTGTCTGGATGGATGTTGTCTTTGTGTAAGTGGAAACTTCTGAGAGGGACACAAGTTCCTGATCAGCCAGAGGGTCTGAGACCTGCACTGGGATGGTGTATGTAGCAGACAGCCCAATTATAACACAGCTTACCCTAATATATCTTCCTCCTCCTTCCTTGACTACAAAGATCTCAAGTCTCTTCTAATTAAGGGGAGAAAGAGGAGGTAATTATGCCCTACTCCTCTTCCAACACCATGACACTTCCCCCATAGACACAGGCTCTGTTCTGGCTCTTAGTGGGTGTCCTTGCCGTGTTTTGTCGGAGTGGTCCCTGTGGCAGACGTCTGAGGCTAGAATCCTGGCTCTACCCCTTACAAGCTGTGTGCATTGGGCTAGTTATTTAACCTCTCTGATCCCCAATTTCCTCATTAGTAATTATGAGAGTGATAATAATACTTATATTTTGAGGGTTGAATATAAGGTCCTTAGCATGGCACCTAAACCATAGCAAGTACTCAATAAATGTCCACTACTGTTTACATTTTTCTTTTGTTTTTGTTTTACATTTTGTTTTGGGTTTCTCCTTCATGTTTGTTGCCAGTGTTTGGGCTAAAGTCAGATCTTACCTTGACCATGAAACTTTGCCTGGTCTAAAAGGCTCCAGTGGCACTGTGCATGAGCTATTCAGGTGGCAAATTAATGGGGTGGTGGTGACAATCTTTGTACATATCTTTTTTGTCTCACTGTCTAAATTATGAGCTTCTTGAGATCAAGAGTCTTGATGACCCACCTCTAGCCCAGGCATGGCATAAAGTGGGTGATCAGTAAATGTGGAATGAATGAATTTCAGTGGTAGTTTACAGAGCTCATGTAGAATGGAAGCTTTGTTCAATTGCGTTTTTACCAATATCATATGGGATGTTGTATGCATTGAGTTTCTGGATAACTGTTCTTGAATCACCTTGTCTCTTTGTCTTATGGGGTTGAATGATTAAGCAAGGCTTAAATGGGACCAAGCAATGTGGTTCTGACCCAGCCCTGTTTGTTGTAGGTAAGATGCTTGATGTCCTGGCACAAAGAAAGTTGGGAGTATCATCTGGTCAACTAGACTCTGTGACCGTGATAGGTAGGGATGTCACAAATATACTAGTGGTCTGGGAGCTTGAAGGAGTTAAAGCTCCTCTCAGAATAGCCCAGGCAGCTCCTAGGAAGTAGCTTCAAGACAGGATGTGGCAAGTAAATGAGAACTGTTCTCCTTTGGAAGAAAAGGAAGTAGGTGGGGAGAAGTGAAGAGCTCGGTGGACACATCTTTTTAATCTGCTGTTCTAAGAATTACTTTTTCAAATGCCAGGCAGACATTGCAGAATTTTTCTAAAGTGGCCAAGATCTAAAGAACATTAATGATGCTGATTTTGCAATTGTCTTATTTTCCCCCACAGCTAATAACTCAGGTTTAATCTGCAGTGGAATATTGTCTTAGTTGATTTTTTTCTAATTTGATCGTTGGTGTATTCTTTAATGCTCTGTGAGGAATCATAATGAGCATAAAATTTCATCTAAAATCACACTGTTTTCTAACCAGGAATTTGGGTTGTATGTGTTAAACTGGTGTAAATTGTGAGCTTCACCTTCTCTTGGGTGAGGGACTGGGGATTTTAGACTATTTTATTCCCATACTGCTCTTTGCCTCGAGGAAGCCAGTGTCTCCTGCATCTGCACTACTCTTGACTCCATGAAAGTTCCAAACTAGAATTTTTGCATTTACCCAAATGACTACTTCACCAGAGCATATTATGGGTGCTCTTACTTAAATTTCATCCTTGCCAAAGTGTGATATCTTGTATACATTTTAGATGTTTAAATATTG
Organism: Tamandua tetradactyla; assembly: GCF_023851605.1. Lineage (NCBI taxonomy): Eukaryota > Metazoa > Chordata > Mammalia > Pilosa > Myrmecophagidae > Tamandua > Tamandua tetradactyla. The sequence goes on from NC_135340.1 coordinate 83,447,694, forward strand.
AAAGAAGTATCTTAAAGCATTTTTTTAGAAGCTGAGATTTCAGGCTGCTCTTTGCTGAACCCTAGACATCCTGAAGTATTCTGGACTGGTGTGCTAGGACCGTCTTGATGAGGGGAGTAAGCTTGATTGTTCTCTTCTTGGTGCTTGACATTGTATTTTTCCCAGTGGAGTTTGAGCAAGTATTAAAACAAAAACAAAACAACCAACACTCAACATGAGCTTTGAAAACTATTGCTTCTTTTTTTCTTTGCTTTGTATATGTGTTATACTATAAATAAAGAAAGTTAAAAAAAAAAAAAAGTAATGTGTGCCTGGGGGCTGCAAGGGTAGTTAGTTCAGTGGTAGAGTTCTCGCCTGTTATGTGGGAGACCCTGGTTCAATTTCTGGCCCATGCACTTCCCCAAAAAACAAGCAAACAAACCTAACCAAACAAAAACTCAACAAATGGTGCTGCAATAACAGGACACTCACACGGAAAAAGAATAAAATGTGATCCCACCATACAGCATACAAAAAAAAAAGTTCCACAATTTTAGGTTTTTACTTCTAGCTACTCTAAAATACTGGAGACTAAGAGAGATATCAGTTTAATGATTCAGCATTCATATATTTGTTATATCCTGTCTTCTGTGTATAATACCACCATCACCTTTGATCTTTCCATACCTCTTTTTAGAGTTGTTTGGGCTATAGCAATTCTAAAACAAAATGTACTGTATATACATACTGGAAATACACTTAGAAGGAGTCTAGAAGAATATATTCACTGTTAGTAGTAGTTATTTGGAACATAGAATTTTACTTTATACCGTACATTTCTGGACTGTTTGGACTTTTTGCAATGAACACACATTACTTTTTTTTTTTTGTATGCTGTATGGTGGGATCACATTTTATTCTTTTTCCGTGTGAGTGTCCTGTTATTGCAGCACCATTTGTTGAGTTTTTGTTTGGTTAGGTTTGTTTGCTTGTTTTTTGGGGAAGTGCATGGGCCAGAAATTGAACCAGGGTCTCCCACATAACAGGCGAGAATTCTACCACTGAACTAACTACCCTTGCAGCCCCCAGGCACACATTACTTTTTTTTTTTTTTTAACTTTCTTTATTGTATAGTATAACACATATACAAAGCAAAGAAAAAAAGAAGCAATAGTTTTCAGAGCACCCTTCAACAAGTGGTTACAGGACAGATCCCAGAGTTTGTCATGGGCTACCATATTATCCTCTCATATTTTTCCTTCTAACTGCTCTAAAATACAGGAGGCTAGAGGGCTTAAATTTTTTTTATCATCACAATCGACTTTTTCCGTCTTTTTTTGTGAACAACAACATATATACAAAAAAGCTATAAATTTCAAAGTACAGCACCACAATTAGTTGTAGAACATATTTCAGACTTTGAGATGGGTTACAGTTCCACAATTTTAGGTTTTTACTTCTAGCTACTCTAAAATACTGGAGACTAAGAGAGATATCAATTTAATGATTCAGCATTCATATATTTGTTATATCCTGTCTTCTGTGTATAATACCACCATCACCTTTGATCTTTCCATACCTCTTTTTAGAGTTGTTTGGGCTATAGCAATTCTAAATTTTTGATATTGGAAGGGTAGGGAGATGAAACTATTTGATGTTCTGGAGAGGCTGGGCTAGGTTTCAGGACTTATCTGGATCGGGGACCCATCTGGAGGTTGTAGGTTTCTGGAAAGTTACTCTACTGCACGGAAGCCTTGTGGAATCTTATATATTGCCGGAGGTGTTCTTTAGGATTGGCTGAATGGTCCTGGTTGGGGTTTGGCAGGTTATGATAGGTAGCAAGGTCTAAATGAAGCTTGCATAAGAGCAACCTCCAGAGTAGCCTCTTGACTCTATTTGAACTCTCTCTGCCACTGATACTTTATTAATTACACTTCTTTTCCCCCTTTTGGTCAGGATGGAATTGTTGATCCCACGGTGCTAGGGCCAGACTCATCCCTGGGAGTCATCTCCCACTCACCAGGGAGACTTTCACCCCTGGATGTCCTGTCCCACGTAGGGGGGAGGGCAATGATTTCACTTGCATAGCTGGGCTTAGAGAGACTGAGGCCACATCTGAGCAACAAGAGGTCCTCCAGAAGTAATTCTTGGGCATGCCTATAGGTAGTCTAAGCTTCTCCACTACCTACATAAGCTTCACAAGAGTAAGCCTCATGATTGAGGGCATGACCTATTGATTTGGGTGTCCCTAAAGTTTTACACAGTATCAAGGGATTCCCTGATGGTAAGGTTTAGTAGTTCCATATTCTTTCTCCCCTCTCTCAGGGGACTTTGCCAATACTTTTTGATTATCTGCTTAATACACTTTAGGGTGTTTCCAGGCATTATAATAATCTACACAGGATTAAAGGACCTCTTTCTTATTCTGTGTTCAAATGAGCTATACAGATAGGTTGAATTAGATTATGCACTATAGAAAATTTCAGTTCCAGAGCAAATAAACCTTTCTTCCATTGGTCTCAAAGAGTATATGTGGTTCTAAAATATAGACACTGTCTTCCTTATCCCTATGTTTTGAATTACTTTAACCCCAACCTGTTTGACTTCATTCTTATCTCTAAATTGCAGGTTACTTGTATAAAACAGCTTCTCAAACTCCAGAAATAATAATCACCACTCTGGACTTAATGTGTCTCCTCTAAAAGCTTACAGTCTAGGCCCCTGTTGATTTATAAGCATTTTCTGAAGGTGACCATACCATTGTTCTTTTGTTTCTGGCTTATTTTGTCTCACCAAATGTCCCACATGTTCATTCACAACGTTGCATGCCTCACGACTTTGTTCCTTTTTGTAGCAGCACAACCTTTGTTCATAAGTATACACCATCATATGCCAATCTACTTCTCCGTCAGTGCATCCTTCAGCCACTTGCATTCATTGGGCATCATGTAGAAGGCTCAAAGTCCACAGTCCATCAGCATTCTCAATTTCATTGTTCTGAAGAGAAAGAAAACCAATAAACACACCCTCGCCTAATAGGAAATCTTAACCTCCTCTTAATTCTTGTCCCTCACCCCATTATTTACCTCTACTGTTGCTGTGGTAGTGCTGATGGTTTCCTTTTGAGCATAGCTCATAGCGTGCAATCACAGTTTTCCCCCTTTCCCTGGACTTAAAAACTCTTTATATGAGAATTATATCTTTGAAGTAATTCTTACGAGAACTTATTCATATTTCTAGTGTGAGTCAATGGGATACGTAGGTCTATACAACCCCTTTCAATCTTGTTCATCTTCAATGTGGTAATATTACTTTTAGACCCACTAGAGAATCACCTTCACTCCTATCTATTCCCTTACATTGGAGTTCATCCTCATTAGCTAACGGTTCACCCATCTCTAGTTTCTGTGTATCTCTAAGTCTCCTATATTCTATTATAAGCCTCTGATTATACCTTTATGCTGGTCATAAAAGTGGAATCATACAGTATCTATCCTTTTGTGTCTGGCTCATTTTACCTAGTATTATGTCCTCAAGGCTTATCAATCATGTCATGTGCTTTAGGACATCATTTTGCTTACTGCTGCATAATATTCCATTGTATGTGTATACTACATTTTGTTGATCCACTCATCTGTTGATGGGCATTTGGTTTGTTTACATCTTTTGGCGATTGTGAATAATGCTACTATGAACATCGGTATGCAAATGTATGTTTTTGTCATTGCTTTCAGCTCTTCTGTATATATACTAAGTGGTGCTATTGCTGGGTCGTAGGGCAACTCAATATTTACTTTCCCGAGGAACTGCCAAACAGTCTTCCATAGTGGCTACACCATTATACATTCCCACCAGCAGTGCATAAGTGTCCCAGTTTCTCCGCATCCTCTCCAACATTTATGGTTTCCTGTTTGTTTAATAGTAGCCACTCTTATAGGTGTGAGGTGGTATCTCATTGTAGTCTAGATCTGCATTTCCCTTATAGCCAGTGAAAATAAGCATCTCTTCATATGCTTTTGAGCCATCTGTATTTTGCTCTTCAGAAAAATGACTATTCGTATCTTTAGCCCATTTTATAATTGGGTTGTTTGTTCTTTTGTTGTTGAGTTGTATGATTTCTTTGTATATACAGGAAATCAAACCTTTGTCTGATATGTGATTTCTAAATATTTTCTCACATTGAGTTGACTGCTTCTTAACTTTTTTGACAAAGTCTTTTGAGGTGCAGAAGCATTTATTTGATTTTGAGGAGTTTCCCATTTACCTATTTTTCCTTTTGTTGCTTGTGCTTTGGGTGTCAAGTTTAGAAAGCTACCTCCTATTACTAGGTCTTGAAGATGTTTCCTATATTTTCTTCTAGAAGCTTTATGATGCTAGTTCTTATATTTAGGTGTTTGATCCACTTTGAGTTAATTTTTGTGTAGGGTATAAGATAGGGGTCCTCTTTCATTATCTTCTTGGCTATTGATATCCAGTTCTTCCATGTCCAATTATTGAAATGATTATTCTTCCCAGTTCAGAGGATTTGGGGGCCTTGTCAAAAATCAGTTGACTTTAGATTTGGTGGTCTATTTCTGCATTCTCAATTTGATTCTGTTGGTCAGTGCTTCTGTCTCTGTGCCAGTACCATGCTGTTTTGACTACTGTGGCTTTATAATAGCCACAGTCAGGAAATGTTAAGCCTCCTACTTCATTCTTCGTTTTTAGAATGCTTTTAGCTATTCCAGGTCTCTTTCCCTTCCAGATGAATTTGGTAGTTAGCTTTTCCAAATCTTCAGATTAGGTTGATGGAATTTTGATTGATACTGTGTTGAATCTATAGATCAATTTGGGGAGAATTACACATTTCTTTTTATGCCTGGTAAAATTATGGAAGACTAAACTCTCTCCCCACCCCACTCCACTCCCCAGAAGTCAAACTCCTTATCATAGTATACCGTGCCTTTCGTGGTTTAGCTCCTGCTAACCCTCCAGTCTCATCTTGCCTCTCTCTCTGGATATGTCTGCTCTCTGCCCATTTAGAATCACGTGTAACTAAAAAGTGCCTTTATGCACATGCTGATGTCCAAGCCTGTACTGCTTTTCCCTTTTTATCTGCCAGGAAAATTTACTTATCTTCAGGGCTAACCTGGGTATTGCATTTTCTGATATTCACTTTTCCGTCCTCAGTTCAGGCAGAATTGGGGGGGCTTTTCTCTGATTTCCCGTAGCACCCAGTACATACCTCAGTCTCAACATTTTTGTCTACCCCCTCCCAACCTCATCCCGGTGATTGTTGGTTTACTTCTTAGTATACTTTTCTGTGTTTGGCTTGCACTGTAATTTCTCTCTTCTTTCTCTTCCTATCTCTTAAACAAATACTTATACTGGTGCACACACTTAGCGTGGCTTGAGGACAGGGCCATTGTCTTCTCAGCTGCACTTCTCTAACCTCTAGCATACTTAGTGCCTGTCATACAGTGGGTACTCCCTAATACATCCGCATTGCATTTTCACAGCTACAAACATAAATGGGTTTAACCAGATATCTACTCAAGTTCCCTATTCCATGCTCTCTCTAGATAGGAGTAGCCTGGAGTTAACATTCTCATGATCGCTTCTGCTTCTGTGGGACTCACCCAAGTCTCCCTTTCTGTGGCTTTTCTCCTTTCTTCTCTGTGTTGAATCAGACCTGGAATTCAACCCTTTTCCCTTGCTTTCCACCAAACAACAGCAAGAGCAAAAACTTATACAAGGCTTTTTGTGTGCATGGAAGATTGGACTGAAGGTTTGGTGTGGGGTGTGTTTTATCATAGTAATAAAGACAACATAAAAGCTAGTGATCTATCCTCGGTAGTGTACTAGGTTCTAAGTCTCTATAAAAGTTTTTCTTAGCAAGTTTATTTTCTCTGAGGATTGAGAGGAAGATCAAATGAAAGGGAGGAAGTAAAACAGAAATTAGAATGTGACAAAGGACTGTGACTACTGACTAATTATACAGATACTTTTTAGTGACTAGTGTTTTAGAATAGCCAGAAGAAAATACCTGAAATTGTCGAACTGTAATCTAGCAGCACTGCTTTTTGATAATGATTGAAAAATTATATAGCAAAAAAAAAAAAGTTGGTTGCCTGTGTTTGTGTGGATTTGCTTCTGAATGTTTTGTTCTGCTCCACTGACATATATATCTGACAATACTACATTGTCTTAGTTAACCTACCTCTCTTATAGGTCTTAAAATTGGGTAGTGATCAGTAACACGGTGGGGAATGGATGTGGGATCTTTGGGGTTTTCTTTTTTCTACTTATTTCTTTTTCTGGAATAATGCCAGAAGTTCAAAAAGTGATCTTGGTGTGGTGCCATTTTAAATTGAAGCCAAAGGTGCCATAGTTGCTGTTTCATTCACTCTTTTCTCTTGACATAGCATGCACAACTATGCTCACTAAATTGTTTAAAAGAAACAATTTGTGTGTTTCTGGTCACAGAGATTTTCTTTAACTGATGTTGGGAAAAAGTAAACTTCTTGTTAATATCAATTGTTGGGCCACTGTCTCTGAGTAGAAAGTTTAAAAATATTGCTGTTGGCTTCTAAGAATTGCAGTATAATGTTTTGATAATTATAATTAGTAACAAGACTTGTTACCTTTCTTTTGTGGCTACCAGAAACTATATAATGTACCTTAAAATTGTCTGGCACGTATTAAATTTTCAATAACTATTATTTCATCAAAAAAAGTGATTGTGGTGATGAATGCACAACTATGTGATGATACTGTGAACTATTGCTTGTATACTTCAGATGGACTGTATAGTGTGTGAATATATCTCAATGCAATTTTTTTTTTAAAGATAGCAATAAAAATTTAGATGAAAAAAAGCTGGTGGTCTAATAAACAAAAGATGGAGACAACCCAATTGTCCATCAGCAGAAGCATGGAGAGACAACATATACCTGCACAAACTGGGATATTATTCAGCCATAAAAAGAAATCCCGAGACATGCTGTAACTCGGAAGAACCTTGAGAGCATTATGCTCAGTAAAATAAACAAGACACATAAAGGCAAATATTGCATGACGTCACTTATAAGAGAGGGCTAGAAATAGCAAATTCACAGAGACAAAAAAACAGGGAAGAAGAATAAGATGGGGTAAAAACAAAAACAAAAATTGGAAGAAATTGAATATCAGTGTTATTTCTATTGAGGAAAAAATAAAAGCTAATGGTCTTATTATCCCTGGTTTTTAAAGACCTTTGCCATCCTTTCATGCTGATTCTTTTCTTTCCTCTTCTGCTGCCTGCTTCTCAGCCACTCCTCAAATAAATCTTTCCATTTTATTCTACAGCATAATTCAGCTCTCTAGCCCCACCCCCACATGTTTTTCGGACCTGCTTCTGCCTATCCCAAGGCTCAGGAGCAGACCCTTCTAAATTATGAATGAGCTTTCTAGCCTTCTAGTAACCTCTGCTAGAAGGTGGAAGTAGGGAGGGGCAGGTATTAAAACAAAAACTCTTTTCCCCACCCTCCATCTTCTTTCAGAAAACAGAAGAGAGCATTGTCAGTTTGGTTTTCTCTCTGGTCCATGATGTCATTTCTGTCTGGTAGATTTTGACCCTTCCAAGCCAATTAATAATAATTTGAGAACGTGAATTTGAGTTCTTTGTCCCTAGTTTAAGATATTGAGTGCTTAGATGAGCATTAAGAGAATGATCTAGGGGGTGGGATTTATTCCTGAGGTGATAGAGGCTCAGCGATGGGGTTTGCTAACCCTTACTGCATATACTTGGGCAAGGAAGGGGGCCCAGCTCTAGCAAAAATGCTTCATGTATATAAAGGAGGAAACAGGTCTGAAGAAATGAAGATTTCTTAATGTGAACCAGAATTGGAGATGCATTTTGAGTGCTGTGATTCTCTGACTGCATCTCCCTTCTCTCAGCTATGCTTCTTGACACTGATTCTTAACCTTTTTCCCTGGGAACTTGCCTTTCTTCATGGTTCTGGGTTACAGAATCTGAGATTGCAGTCATTGGGTCCTTTACCTTCTCCTTTATTGAAGAGAAACCTGTACCTCTATGATCCACAGAACAGCATGGGCCATTATTGCACAAGGGAGTTTATATAAGGTCTTTCTCTGGATGGGTTCTCAAGATCAGAGAAATGGCTGAGGTCACATACATCATCTTTCAAAGGCTTGTCCTTTCACTTATAGCCAACCAAGCCCATTTAGTGGCCACTACAAGGTCTAGTATTCCTTTTGTTTTTCTCATGGTATAGACGTATTTATTGAATTTTCCACCTGGACTGCTCTTGATACTTTCTTTATTTTAACATATCCTGCCTTCTCTTTCTAACCCTTTCCACCCACATTAGTAACCCAGCTCTTTTCTGCTTATAAGAACCTTTACTGCTTACTGCTTATTCTTTCTCCCATCCCAGTCAAAATGCCTTGAATGAACACTGAAGGGAGTCTTATTCTTTGTTTCCCATCCCAATCAAAATGCTTTGGATGAACACTTAAGGGAGTTCCTTTCTGAGTAGATTTAATTTGTTGTACTTCCAGCAACCTTTCAATTTTAGCAAAACACAGTTCTTTAAAGAATGTGTTTTACCTACCTCCAAAGAATGAATCACTAATGGAGAAATAACCTGGTATTAGGGACAAGCCTGTGGGGGATTTGTTTAAAGGACACGAACCCTTTAGCATAGTGTGATATGAAAGAGCAACCTAGTCTTGTATACGTTACTTAAACGCTCCTGGTCTCCATTTCCACATCTGTAAATTGGAAACAACATACCTATTTTTTAATGTTGTTGTAAGGATTAAATGGGTTAATGGATGTACCTTGCCTAGCATTTAGGAAGTTTATCTCTTCACTTACATCCAGATTTTCAGGCTTTTATGTCTGCCAAGTTTTTTTTTTAATTAATAATAATTCTTTAGTATTATCAAATTGCCAATCAGTGATCAAATTTCTGATTATCTTATACTTTTTGTTTTTTGTTTGAGTCAAGATAGAAATAAAATCCCCTTGTGTTCCCAACACATTTTGTACTAAAATAACATTTATACTGAAATTAGACAAGATTAATCCACATGAGCACAGATGTGAAGAAAATCCTGTATAAGAAACTGAATCAGGGCAATGTTCATAAAAACAGATTTATTTATTTATTTATTTTTACCATATGATCGCTCCATACTTGGTATATAAGCAGTAACTCACAATATCATCGCTGTTGTATATTCATCACCATGCTCACTTCTTAGAACATTTGCATCAATCCAGGAAAAGAAATAAAAAGAAAAAAATTCATACATACCATACCCCCTCCCCCTCCCCCTCACTGATCACCAGCATTTCAATCTACTAAATTTATTTTAACATTTGTTCCCTCTATTATTTATTTATTTTTAATCCATGTGTTTTACTCATCTGTCCATAAGGTAGATAAAAGGAGCATCAGTCACAAGGTTTTCACCTTGTGAAATGTGAAATTCACGTGGTCACATTGTGAAAGCTATATCATTATACAGTCATCTTCAAGAAACATGGCTACTGGAACACAGCTCTATGTTTTCAGTCAGTTCCTTCCAGCCTCTCCATTATACCTTAACTAAAAAGGTGATATTGACATAATGCATAAAAATAACTACCAGGATAACCTCTCGACTCTGTTTGAAATTTCTCAGCCATTGACAGTTTATTTTGTCCTATTTCTCTCTTCCTCCTTTTGGTCAAGTAGGTTTTCTCATTCTCTTGATGCTGAATCCCAGCTCATTTTAGGATTTCTGTCCCACATTGCCAGGAAGGTCCACACCCCTGGGAGTCATGCCTCGTGTAGACAGGGGGAGGGCAGTGAGTTTGCTTGTTGTGTTGCACACCAATGTTTATAACAGCATTATTTACAATTGCCAAGAGATGGAAACAACCCAAATGTCCATCAATAGACGAGCAGCTAAACAAGCTGCGGTATATACATACAATGGAATATTATGCAGCTCTAAGACAGAATAAAGTTATGAAATATGTAACAACATGGATGGACCTTAAGGTCCTTGTCGTGTTGGCTAAGAGAGAGAGAGGCCACATCTGAACAACAAAAGTTCTCTGGGGACTTCCGGAGAAGATGGCGGCTTAGTAAGACGTGCGGGTCTTAGTTCCTCCTCCAGAACAGCAACTAAAGAAACAGAAACAATACGAAACAGCTCCCGGAGCCACGACAGAGACCAAAAAGACAGCGTACCCCATTCTGGAACGGCGGAACGGCTGAACGGGCAGGGAGAATCCGCTGCGGTGAGATACCTGAGGGGCGCGCGCTTTCCCGGGCCGGGGCGGCTGGTGACCGGGGTCCCTTCCACGCACGTGGCTCCCCGGTCTGACTGGGAACGTTGGATAGCGGGGCCCTCCTGCCACGCTTGGCGTCTCGGGCCAGCTGGGCAATTTGGACGGGTATTCCCCCAAGCCGCAGTGGCCGGCGACCCCCCCCCTCCACGTGCGGTTTCCCGGGCCGACTGCGAGATTCGGATTGGCAAGTTAAAGGAGCCACAGCATCTTTTACTGGTGGGACCCGCAGACAGACGAGCGCCACGAGCGCCACCTACTGGGCAGGAAAAGAAAAACAGAGCCCAGAGATTTCACAGAAAAACCTTTCAACCAGCCGGGTCCCACACCCAGGGAAATCTGATCAAATGCCCAGACACCAGCAGAAAATAATGGATGACGCTTGGAAAATTGAAGATATGGCCCAGTCAAAGGAACAAACCAATAGTTCAAATGAGATACAGGAGCTGAGACAACTAATGCTGAATATACGAACAGAAATGGAAAAACTCTTCAAAAACCAAATCAGTAAATTGAGGGAGGACATGAAGAAGACATGGGCTGAACAAAAAGAAGAAATAGAAAATCTGAAAAAACAAATCACAGAACTTATGGGAGTGAAGGACAAAGTAGAAAAGATGGAAAAAACAATGGATACCTACAATGGTAGATTTAAAGAGACAGAAGCTACAACTAGTGAACTGGAGGATGGAACATCTGAATCCCAAAAAGAAACAGAAACTATAGGGAAAAGAATGGAAAAACTTGAGCAGGGGATCAGGGAACTGAATGACAATATGAAGCGCACAAATATACGTGTTGTGGGTGTCCCAGAAGGAGAAGAGAAGGGAAAAGGAGGAGAAAAACTAATGAAAGAAATTATCACTGAAAATTTCCCAACTCTTATGAAAGACCTAAAATTACAGATCCAAGAAGTGCAGCGCACCCCAAAGAGAATAGACCCAAATAGGCGTTCTCCAAGACACTTACTAGTTAGAATGTCAGAGGTCAAAGAGAAAGAGAGGATCTTGAAAGCAGCAAGAGAAAAACAATCTGTCACATACAAGGGAAACCCAATAAGACTATGTGTAGATTTCTCAGCAGAAACCATGGAAGCTAGAAGACAGTGGGATGATATATTTGGGATACTGAAAGAGAAAAACTGCCAACCAAGACTCCTATATCCAGCAAAGTTGTCCTTCAAAAATGAAGGAGAAATTAAAACTTTTATAGACAAAAAGTCACCGAGAGAATTTGTGACCAAGAGACCAGCTCTGCAAGAAATACTAAAGGAAGCACTAGAGTCAGATACGAAAAGACAGAAGAGAGAGGTATGGAGAAGAGTGTAGAAAGAAGGAAAATCAGATATGATATATATAATACAAAAGCCAAAATGGTAGAGGAAAATATTATCCAAATAGTAATAACACTAAAAGTTAATGGACTGAATTTCCCAATCAAAAGACATAGACTGGCAGAATGGATTACGACCCAGCAATACCACTGCTAGGTATCTACTCAAAGGACTTAAGGGCAAAGACACAGACGGACATTTGCACACCAGTGTTTATAGCAGCATTGTTTACAGTTGCAAAGAGATGGAGACGGCCAAAGTGTCCGTCGACGGACGAGTGGCTAAGCGAACCGTGGTGTGTACCTACGATGGAATATTATGCAGCTTTAAGACAGACTAAACTTATGAAGCATGTAATAACATGGATGGACCTAGAGAACATTATGCTGAGTGAGTCTAGCCAAAAACTAAAGGACAAATACTGTATGGTCCCACTGATGTGAACCGACATTTAAGAATCAACTTGGAATATATCATTGGTAACAGAGACCAGCAGGAGTTAGAAGCAGGGTAAGATAATGGGTAATTGAAGCTGAAGGGATACAGACTGTGCAACAGGACTAGATACAAAAACTCAAAAATGGACAGCACAATAATACCTAATTGTAATGTAACTATGTTAAAAACACTGAATGAAGCTGCACCTGAACTGTAGTTTTTTGTTTGTTTGTTTGTTTGTATCTTTTGTTTTTGTTTTTTTCTTTTTCCTTTTTTATATATATATATTTTTATTATTATTATTATTTTAATTTTCTTCTCTATATTGACATTCTATATCTTATTCTGCTGTTTTCCTAGTTCTTTTCCTAAATTGATGCAAATGTACTAGGAAATGATGATCATGCATCTATGTGATGATACTAAAAATTACTGAGTGCATATGTAGAATGGAATGATTTCTAAATGTTGTGTTAATTTCTTTTCTTTATTTTTAATTAATTAAAAAAAAAAGTTCTCTGGGGGTGACTCTTGGGCCTAATTTTAAATAGGTTTAGCCTATCCTTTGTGGGGATAAGTTTCATATGAACAAACCTCAAGATTGAGGACTTGGCCTATTGCTTTTGTTATCCCCACTGCTTGTGAGAATACCAGGCATTCTCCACATGGGGATGTTGAATTTTACCCCTTTCTCGCCGTTATCCCAAGGGGACCTTGTGAATACTTTTTTATTCACTGTTCAGATCACTCTGGGATTTATTGAGCATCGCTCTGGACAAATCTACAAAATCTCACGCCCTACTCAAGGTTCCATGTATTTACGGTGTTCAATTAAACTGTCCACATAAGTTATATTAGGGAATGCACTAGTCAACATATAAATTTTGTACCAAATAAACATTTTTGCATTAGTCTCACACGTAAGTTAAAGTTTTAAAATATGAATTACCATCTATTTTCAACAGCCTGCAGTATTGACATTCCTTTGTTCTTCCTCATGCAACATTTTAAAATTTGTACATTTAGTCACTATCATTATTCACTCTAGGCATTCCCATATTATACCATCTCAGTATTTATCCTCTATCTTTCCTTCTGATTTCATTTGTGCCCCCAGCCCTCCTCCTCTATCATTCTCACATTCGGCTTCATTCAGTGTACTAGCATTATTGTATTACAGTTAGGTAGTATTGTGCTGTCCATTTCTGAATTTTTACAATCAGTCCTGTTGCACAATCTGTATTCCTTCAGCTCCAGTTACCAATATCTACCCTATTTTTATCTCCTGATGGTCTCTGTTTTTAACTGAAATTCTCCAAGTTAATTCACTAATGTTAGTTCATATCAGTGAGACTGTACAGTATTTGTCCTTTTGTTTCTGGTTAATCTCACTCAACATAATGTCCTTAAGGTCCATCCATGTTGTTACATATTTCATATCTTTATTCTGTCTTAGAGCTGCATAATATTCCATTGTATGTATATACCACAGCTTGTTTAGCTGCTGGTCTGTTGATGGACATTTGGGTTGTTTCCATCTCTTGGCAATTGTAAACAATGCTGTTATAAACATTGGTGTGCAAATGTCCATTTGTGTCCTTGCCTTCATGTCCTCTGAGTAGATACCTAGCAATAGTGTTGCCGGGTCATATGGCAATTCTATACTTAGCTTCCTGAGGAACTGCCAAACTGCCTTCCACAGCGGTTGTACCATTTGACATTCCCACCAACAGTGGATAAGTGTGCCTCTTTCTCTCTGTCAAGTTTTGCATCCAGATTTTCAGACTTTTTAATCTTTTGCCTCTGTCAAAAAATGGTGGTATTCCTTTTATCCTCTATATGCTGACCTTTTATCCTTCCAAACACCATCACTTTTCTTTTCTATATTTCTACTGAAGACTGATCTTTCAGGAATTAATTCATAGTGACTAAATGAACAAATTTTGACCACTGGGGCAGAAAGAATCATTGACTGTCAGTTCTTTTAAGTAACAATATACCACCCCCTCTCTGATTCCAGGATGTTGTTCAGTATTTGAGAAGCGTGTGAGTGGGTGGTCCCATCACTCCAGAGGTGCCTATGTGTGTGTGTATGTATGTGAGTGTGTGGTTTCAGCATGACTATCTGTAGACACATTTTGTGGGATGGTAATTTATTTGATTTGAGAAAACTTTTAATTCCAAGAGTTAAGCTGATTTTTTAAGAGGATAAGAATACATGAGTTTTATTCATCTCTTTATTTTTGTCTCCCTTTAGTCAAACCTGTTTTCTTGAGTTCTTTTAAATTCCCTTCCTTCCTTCCTTTGTCTCTCCCTCCCTGCATCCCACCTGTCCCCTCCCCTCCCTTCCCTTCTCTCCCTCCCTTCCCTTCCCTCCCTTCCCTCCCCTGTCTCCTTTCCTTCCCTTTCTCTCTCCCTCTCTCCCTTCTTGATTTAAAGTCAAAATTAAGATAAACACCTTTCATTACTTTCCCTTTTAAACTTTATTCCTCCAACACTTACTCTTTGCAATAGACTCTTTGCTTAACCCCACTTCTATACCATTGCCCACAAAGTAGTCCCTATTAGAATGCTGTTTTTTTTCCTATCAAAATTTTGTGTATCTTCAACTAATTCAGGTCTCATGTCCTCTACAAAACTTACTCTGATTACCCCAGCCATTTCTGATCTATAGAGCCATTCATGTCCTTTGTCAGAACTGGGCAAGAACAGTTCTTACCCCAAAGTCTTTTTTTTTTTTTGGGGGGTGTGATGAAACCAATTTAAGTCTAAAAGGCAGTATTTAATTTACCTGTGCCTTTTCCCCCCAGATTGTTTGTTGCATGAACAATGTGAAAATACAATTTTGAAAACTATTTTCTATCCCATTACCTCAACACAGCAACCAATTTCATTCATCCGTGGTTCCCTACTCATATGTGTTCATTTTTCTCTCATAGGAGGGTTTAATCAGGTATCAAATTTCTGATACCCATAAGTTTGTGTGAGATTAGACAAGTTACTTACCCTCTCTGAGACCCCATTTTTGTTCTATAAAGGGCTTAGATTGAAGAGTTCTAAGGTAATAACTTAATTGTAAAAATTTGTTTGTGGAATATTTCACAGTTTTCAAGCATTTTTACAGATAGTCTTTATAGTAACTATAAGAGGTGGAATAAAATATGATATTCCTATTTAAAAAATAAGAAAATTGAGACTAGGTAAGGGAAATGCTTTCTCAGAGTCACTTTGTGCTTTCATGGTAGAACCAGGGTGCTTGTAGACCCTGCTCCTTTGACTCTTGGTCTGAATTTTCCCCTAGAGTTCTTGCTGCCTGCCTAGCGGGGTTCCTGAGTGTCAATATAGTCAGGAATGGGTGAGAACTTCCATCTAACCTAAATATCTAAGGTGTTTTAGCCTAAATTTCTTTTGCTTTTTTTTTTTTATTTATTTTGGAGATAATTTGGCTGGGCCTAGAATTCTGGCTTTATCGGTTTTTTTTTTGTTTTAGTACTTTAAAGAAGTCACTCCATTATCTTTTAATTTGTACTGCATCTGATGAGAAGTCTTCTGTACTTATATGATTTTTAGAAAACAAAGTAAAACTGTCCTGACTTCTAATTGCACAGATTCATCTTGTCTTTTTTGTATTTTATATAAATGGAATAATATAGAATATGCTCTGTTGTGTCTGACATCTTGCAGTGCTAGTTAGATAGGTAGCCCTCCCTAGAGTAGGTGAATGTAGAACCCCCTCCACATCGTGTTGTCTGAGGCTGGCTCTTATTGATACATCTATACTCTTTAGCACAAATGGGCTGGTACCGGGGATATCCCAGAAGTTGGCACCTGCTTTCCTCCTTGAGGCCCATTCTCCTTTCCCCTTTTTCTTTGCACCTCCTCTCCTCTTCTCCCATCCCTAGCTGTCTATAGTTTGACTGTTTAGAGGACCCCTGATTCCACTTCTTCTCTTTGTTCACACATCTCTCTGCCTGTTGAACCTCAGTCCTTCAGGTTGAAGATACCAGCATCCTTATTCCATACCTCCTCAGCTTACTGTTACATCAACAGTGTGGAGTCTCAGATATATTCTCTCTTTTTTACCTCCTCTTCACACCATATACTTTTTTTTTTTTAACTTTTTAAAATTGTGTAATAAAACATATACAAAGCAAAGAAAGAAAGCAATAGTTTTCAAAGCACTCTTCAATAAGTAGTTACAGGACAGATCCCAGAGTTTGTCATGGGCTACCACACCATCCTCAGATTTTTCCTTCTGGCTGTTCCAGAATGTAGGAGGCTAGAAGGAATAAATATTTTTTTATCATCACAATTGGCTTTTTGGTGAAAAATAACATATATAAAAAAAGCAATACATTTCACAATGCTGCACAGCAATTTTAGTTGTAGAACAGATTTCAAAGTTTGGTATGGGTTACAGATCCACAATTTTAGTTTTTTTCTTATAGCTGCTGTAAGATACTGGAGACTATAAGAAATATCAGTTTAATGATTTAGCAATCATATTCATTTGTAAAACCCTACCTTCTCTGTATAACTCCACCATCACCTTTGAGCTTTCTGTCCCACTCTTTAGGGGTATTTGGGCTATGGCCATTCTAACTTTCATGTTGAAAGGGGCTTTTAATAATAGGGGATAGGGCGATGGAACTAGCTGTTGTTCTGGAGAGGCTGGGCTCTCTGGGTTTCAGGTCGTAGCTGGCCTAGGGACCCATCTGAAGGTTGTAGATTTCTGGAAAATTACCCTAGTGCATGAAACCTTTGTAGAATCTTATATATTGCCCTAGGTGTTCTTTAGGATTGGCTGGAATGGTTTTGGTTGGGGTTTGGCAAGTTATGATAGGTAGGAATGTCTAACTGAAGCTTGCATAAGAGTGACCTCCAGAGTTGTCTTTCAACTCTATTTGAACTCTCTCTGCCACTGATACTTTATTACACTTCTTTTCCCTCTTTTGGTCAGGATGGAATTGTTGATCCCATGGTGCCAGGGCTGGGCTCTTCCCTAGGAATCATCTTCTACGCTGCCAGGGAGACTTTCACCAAAGTGAAATGTGGAATGTCATGTCCCACACAGTAGGGAGGGCAACGATTTCACTTACGGATTTGGGCTTCGAGTGAGAGAGACCACATCTGAACAACAAAAGAGGTCCAGAAGTAACGCTTAGGCATACCTATAGGTTATCTAAGCTTCTCCTCTACCTATATAAGCTTCACAAGAGTAAGCCTCAAGATCAAGGGCTTGGCCTATTGATTTGGGTGACCCTAATGTTTGACACAGTATCAGGGGATTCATTGATGAAAAGTTTAATAGTTCCATACTTTATCTCCCATCCCTCAAGGGACTTTGCCAGTACTTTCTGATTATCTGCTTGATATATTCTAGGATGTATCCAGGCATTACATTAAGCTATTCGGGATTAAAGGCCCTCATTCTTTTTTTTTTTTTAAACTTTTTTATTAATTAAAAAAATTGACAAACAAAGCATTTAGATATCATTCCATTCTATATATGCATTCAGTAATTCTTAATATCATCACATAGTTGCATATTCATCATTTCTGAGTATATTTGCATCGATTTAGAAAAAGAAATAAAAAGACAACAGAAAAAGAAATATAATGATAATAGAGAAAAAAAAGACTATACATACCATACCCCTTACCCCTCGCTTTCATATACCACTATTTCAAACTGAATTTATTTTAACATTTCTTCCCCCTATTATTTATTTTTATTCCATATGTTCTACTCTTCTGTTGATATAGTAGCTAAAAGGAGCATCAGACGTAAGGTTTTCACATTCACAGAGTCTCATTGTGAAAGCTTTATCATTGTTCAATTATCATCAAGAAACATGGCTACTGGAACACAGCTCTACATTTTCAGGCAGTTCCCTCCAGCCTCTCCACTACATCTTGAACAACAAGGTGATATCTACTTAATGCATAAGAATAACCTCCAGGATAACCTCTCGACTCTGTTTGGAATCTCTCAGCTATTGACACTTAGTCTCATTTCACTCTTCCCCTTTTTGGTCGAGAAGTTTCTCTCAATCCCTTGATGTTAATTCTCAGCTCATTCTAGGGTTTTTCTCAGTCCCTTGATGCTGAGTCTCAGCTCATTCCAGGATCTCTGTCCCACGTTGCCAGGAAGGTCCACACCCCTGGGAGTCATGTCCCACGCAGAGAGGGGGAGGGTGGTGAGACTGCTCGTCATATTGGCTGGAGAGAAAGGACACATCTGAGCAACAGCAGAGGCTCTCTTGGGGGTGACTCTTAGACCTAAATTTTAAGTAGACTTAACCTATCCTTTGTGGGGATGTGAACAAACCCCAAGACTGGAGGATTAAAGGCCCTCATTCTTGTTCTTATTCTTACTCCTTGTGTTTCGGTTGTTCAAATGAGCTATCCAGACAGGTTGAGTTAGATTATGTGCTACAGAAAATTTAGGTTCTGGAAAAAATAAACCTTTCTTCCTTTGGTCTCATGCCATACTTTTTTTTTTTTTAATGGGCGTTGAAACTGAGGACCAGAAGGGAAGTTAGCTTGGTTATTGGTGGAGGGTGTAGATCAAGGAGTTGCAGTTTAGTCTCTGCAAGCTTTCCCCGCTTATCTTGGGGCTCTCTGCTTCTCCTTCCCTGCTTCCTTTTCTGTTTCCTGCCCCAGTAGCATTCCTACTTGATACCTGCCACAGGGCAGAGAGAACTTGACAATTCCCCAGGTTCTCTGGTGAGATCATCCACTTGCATTTGCACCCTCACTTTCCTTCCAGCATTATGATTGGCTTCACCCTCTGGCCTTCCTTGTATGCACCCTGGCAGAGAGAACTCAACTGGCTGGTTTTTGGCAGTTTGAAGATGCCATTCCTTTGTCTGAATGTTACCCTCTCCCCCTCAGCCCCCCTTTAGCAATTCCTTAGGCCAGCTTCTGAGTGCAGTGACTCTCAAGGTTGGAGGGGGCAGTGTGGGGCCTTGAAAGGATCTCTGTTCTAGAAGTTGGGAGACCTGCCACCAATTCTCTGTGTGACCTTGTCCTCTTTGGACCTCGGTTTCCTCACCAGTAAAATGGTGGTTGGATCAGGTGGATTTTAAGGTTCCTCTTGTGCTACATTTTGTATTGCTTCTTGATTAAATTTACTGCAATACAAATGAACGATTCCAGTGTGGCAGTGTAATTAGCCTTAGCAGAGGGGTGAGAAGAGAGGAAAGGAGATGTCCTTTTCCATAGGATCTTCCTTTCCCCGCCCACTTCAGTTTGCTTCTTTGGTGTTTTCAGGACTCAGATGACAACCCTAGTTTTTCCTCTGCATTCCCATATCAAGCCTATAATCTTCTTGTATCTGAATGAACTTGGGTTTACTCCAAAACAGCCATGAAGCAGAATTCACATTGCAGTGTGCTGTTTTCTTTCTGCTATGGTAAACATGATGGGGGTCAGAGCTGATTATAGCTGTTCCCTGGAGAAGGGTGTGTATGTCTGAGAGATTTATTGTATCAGGGCCCCAGTTTCTTTTTTTCATTCTCCAATCTTTGTGTTGCTGATTTCAGTTAAAACTGAAGATTATGAAGGAGGCAGGTTCTTGACCACCAAGTTTTGAAGATTTGTAGTATGATTAAAAGGGTGAGGGGCCCTCTCTGCTTTAATTCTTACTCATTTGCTTGCAGCATTTCACGTTGGGAGGGCAGAGATGAGCCTTCTTGAACATAATTAACTCTGTAAGCTGAAGCAGTGCTGAATACTGTTACATTATTGACTTTTTTTTTTTAGCTGAGTATTGAAAGCCATTTTGATGCTGGGATCTCCCTTTTACCTTCAGACAAAATCTTTAGTCTTTCATTCTCTGAAACATATTTTTAAAAATTTTGGAGAGCTTTAAGAATCACTAAATTAAAAGATCGAGCAATAATTTTAGGATCCTATGGTTGCTGCTTTGGTTTGTCCTTGTCTTCCAGCCCCCTCAACCCTAAAATTAATGTAGAAATTTGTAGAAATTCCATTTCTTTATATTAGTTTTCTATTTGATCCTCATCCTGATAAAGTTGGCAAGGAATAGTTACTCCCATTTTACAGAAGAGAAATCTGAGATGTGAAGAGGTTGAGTGACTTGTCAACATGGTCCCATGACTGGTTGATCACCAAGAATCCAAAACCCCTGAGTACCATTGGCTTTTTTTTTTTTATTAATTAAAAAAAAATAACAAACAAAACATTAAGATATCATTCCATTCTACATATAAATCAGTAATTCTTAATATCATCACATAGTTGCATATTCATCATTTCTTAGAACATTTGCATCGATTTAGAAAAAGAAATAAAAAGACAACAGAAAAAGAAATAAAACAATAATAGAGAAAAAAAAGATTATACATACCATACCCCTTACCCCTCACTTTCATTTACCACTAGCATTTCAAATGAAATTTAACATTTGTTCCCCCTATTATTTATTTTTATTCCATATGTTCTACTCTTCTGTTGATATAGTAGCTAAAAGGAGTATCAGACACAAGGTTTTCACATTCACAGAGTCTCATTGTGAAAGCTATATCATTGTTCAATCATCATCAAGAAACATGGCTACTGGAACACAGCTCTACATTTTCCCTCCAGCCTCTCCACCATTGACTTTTTAATTCAGCAACACAGTTTCACCCCCAGTCCTCCTCCTTACATACCTGTCATTAAAAGCATCTCACCACCACAGTTTACAGTCTTTGCTGGATACCAAACCTTTTCCTGGCTCACACATCTGAGGTTTCCACCTTATGAAAGCAGAGATCAAAAGCCAGCTCCTTATGAAAACTTTCCCCACTGGGAAACCCCTGATACTGTCTCAAATACTAGGGACTTCTAAGTTAATAGTCCAGGCCATTGATCTTTTTAATTAAAAAAATTTTTTTAAACATAATATACAAACATGAACATTTTACCATATGATCATTCCATTCTCGGTATGTAATAAAAAAACTCACAATATCATTACCATGATCATTTCTTAGAACATTTGCATCAATTCAGAGAAAAGAAATAAAAAGAAAACAGAAAAATAAAGCGAAAACAGAAAAAAAAGATTATACAACCATACCCCTTACCCCTCCCTCTCATTGACTGCTAATATTTCCATCTACCCAATATATTTTAGCCTTTGTTTTCCCTATTTTTTCCTATACCCCTTACCACTCCCTTTTATTGATCACTAGCATTTCAATGTGCTAAATTTATTTTAACATTTGTTCCCCCATTATTTATTTTTAATCTATATGTTTTACTCATCTGTCCATACCATAGATAAAAGGAGCATCAGACACAAGATTTTTTTTATTAATTTTTAAAACAAGAAAGAAACACACACACATTCTTAACATATGCACATTCCGTTCTACATATATAATCAGTAATTCACAATATCATCACATAGTTTCGTATTCATCATCATGATCATTTCTTAGAACATTTGCATCAATTCAGAAGAAGAAATAAAAAGAAAACAGAAAAATAAAGCGAAAACAGAAAAAAAAAATTATACATACCATACCCCTTACCTCTCCCGTCTATTGGTCACTAGCATTTCAAACTAAATTTATTTTAACCTCTGTTCCCCCTATTATTTATTTTTATTCCATATGTTCTACTCGTCTGTTAACAAGGTAGATAAAAGGAGCATCAGACACAAGGTTTTCACAATCATACAGTCACATTGTGAAAGCTATATCATTATACAATCATCATCAAGAAACATGGCTGCTGGAACACAGCTCTACATTTTCAGGCAGTTCCCTCCAGCCTCTCCATTTCATCTTGGATAACAAGGTGATATCTACTTAATGCATAACCTCCAGGATAACCTCTTGACTCTGTTTGGAATCTCTCAGCCATTGACGCTTTGTTTCATTTCATTCTTCCCCCTTTTGGTTGAGAAGGTTTTCTTAATCCGTTGATGCTGGTTCTCAGCTCATCTAGAGTTTTTCTCAATCCCTTGATGCTGAGTCTCAGCTCATTCTAGGATTTCTGTTCCACGTGGCCAGGAAGGCCCACACCCCTGGAAGTCATGTCCCACGTAGAGAGGGGAGGGCAGTGAGTTTGCTTGTCCATGTTGGCTGAGAGAGAGAGAGCAGGCTCTTGATCTTGAGGCTTACTCTTATGAAGCTTATTTCTTCTGTAGAAGAGAAGCTGAGCCTACCTATAATTATGCCTGAGAGTTACTTCCAGAGAACCTCTATGTTGCTCAGATGTGGTCTGTCTCTCTCTAAGCCCAGCTCTGCAAGTAAAATGATTACCCTCCCCACTACGTGGCATGTGATGTCCAGTGGTGTGAGTCTCCCTGGTACCATGGGACATGACTTCCAGGGATGAGTCTGGGGTCAACAATGCCTGCCTGACTAAAGTTGGGAAAAGAACTGTAACAAAATAAGGTAAGAGAGTTCACATAGAGTCAAGAGGCTATTCTGGAGGCTATTCTTAGGCAGGCTTCAGCTGGATATCACTAGTTGCTATGGTTTGTCAAACCCCAACCAACGTCATTCCTGTTAACCCTAAAGAACAACACTCAGGGCTCTGAGATTCTACGAAAGTTTCATGCACTAAGTTTACTTTTCAGAAACCTAAAACCACAATATATTCGTATTTTAATATGTAAATTGAAAACAGGAGGAATAACTTCAAGTGAGGAGAGTCAACTTTGATTTATCTTGTAATATGGTTACTTTGATACTTTTAGAATCAATGGAAACAATGATATAGTCCGTGTTCATAGAATACACCGCAATCAATGAGAATAAGCAGGCCTTTATGTAATAATGAAATTACCCCCCCAAAACACTGATTTTTAAAAAGAGCAAGTAGCAGAATACTATGATGCCATTTATTAAAAACACAGACTTTTCGCAAATAAGTTTATGTACGTGTTTATGTGTGTATAAAAGTACATAGGCTCTTATGCAAGCTTCAGCTAGATATTGCTAATTACCATAGTTTTCCAAGCCCCAACCAACCCCATTCCTGTTAACCCTAAAGAACACTTAGGGCTCTATCTGAGAGTCTAGAAAAGTTTCACACACTAAGGTTACTTTCCAGAAACCCACAACCTCCAGATGCTTCCTAGGCCAGATCCTGAAACCCAGAGATGCTGGTCTCTCCAAGAACATCAACCAGTCCCATTCCTCTGTCCCATATGTCAATACTCCTTTTCAACAAGAAAAAGTTAGAATGGGCATAGCCCAAATATCCCTAAAGATTGGGAGAAGGATCAAAGGAGGAGAAGCAATAACAGAGAAGTTAGGATTTAATAAATGAGTATGACTATTGGTTCTTCATATTGATATTTCTTTTTAGTGTCCAGTGACTTGGAGCAGCTTGAAGGAAAAACCTGAAATTGTGGAACTGTGACTCATACCAAACTTTGAAATCTGTTTTATACCTGCTTGTTAAAATGTACTTTGAAATTTATTGCTTTTTTGAATATATTTCACAATAAAAAAATTTTTTTAAAAAACAAGCAAAAAATGTTCCTTAGCTGATGGGATAGGCGATTAGAGGATAGAGCATAGGAGAGAGTAATGAATGTCAGGTGAAAGAAGGCAGAAGGTGGCACAAAGCCCAGATTTTGTTTTCTTCCCAAAGGTGGGAGAATAACTTCTCTCCTAAGATAGCCAAGAAAATGAGCAGTCAGCATTATCAAATGGATGGGATTTCTGGTGGCTGGTGTAACTTGCAAAGCTATGTTAATCTTTCCCAGTAGATCCATCATCAGATTGGTGTGCAGTGGAGATAGGATTGTATTTGAAGCATAGGCTTTAGCCTGTGAAATCTTCGTGAATTGAAAATTGGTCAACCTTGTGTCCTCTTTGACCCCGTGTTCTATGTTATTTGCAAAGCAGTGTTGGATCTCTCCATATACTGTATTGTCATTAGGGTTCCATCTCTGCCTTCTTGAGGTTTGGAATAAAGGGAGTGAATGAAAAGTGGAAGATTATCCCTACAGAAATTGTGTGTGTGTGTGTTTGGTGGGGGGCACCCGTGTTCTAATGTGTGGTAGCCTGTTTTGTCATCTGTTTGAATTAAAGGCTTAAACACTGTAGAACCTCTATACCGCCCTCCCCTTAACAGACTGACAGGATTAATGTGTACTTTTCCATTCCCTCCCTAAAACATGACATTCTTTCTGTAATACCCACGACATGCTTATTGCATGACTGGTAGGTTGCTTTCTGTCATTTTCCCACTCGCTTCATCTCCCACTGGTTGAATTATGTTTACCAAGAGACAGTTTGTTCACAAGCCCGTTTATGCCAGTTGTAGCTGGTTTTGTATTTAATATCAGATAAACTGATGAAATGTAATTATAAATGGAGTTTTTATTTTTTCTTTTTTTCGCCTATGAGCACTAAGTTGAAAGCTGTGGAAAGACTCAAAAAAATTCATTCACTAAAAAACATTATTGTCAAATTAGATGAGTGTTATGATTAAGGGAAAATCATAAAATCATAAAATTTTGAAATTTTACATTGAGATTATTCTGCAGATGTCTATCATTTTAAACCAAAGAATCAGGAATTGGAAACCATATATAATATTATGTTCTACTTCATGTAAGAAAGACTATATAGAGTTCTCACCATTGGACTTTCACTTAAGGAAAAGACCTTATTTTATGTTTGCTTTAAAAGATGGTGAGTGAATCCACATTTATATGTGTTATGCAAAAATAAGATATTTTAGGTGTATCGTTTTTCTAATTTCTTTTTCCAACTCACTCTTTCAATTAGCTTGGTTGTTGGACCTGATCACATTTGAAATGAGGGTTTCTACTGTTGTGATTCAGTCTGGAGCCTGTTTTGGTGATTTGGTTTGATTTTAGTTTAGTGGTTTTAGAGAAGAGATTTTATTTTCTGTATGGGGTAAACGTAATAAAACCAGCTTTGGTTGGACTTTTGAAACTGGGGTTTTAAAACAAAGGCAGGTGGTTCATTCTGGGTTCTAGTAGCTTCTTTGGTTCCTTGTGTGGACATACAGCATTTTCAGAGAGGTCTAATTTCCCCATTTTACAAATGAGGGAACCGAGGCCCTGAGCAGTGAATTCCGTGAGGTGTCTGGAGTGGAGGAAGCAGAGCCGTTGCAGATGAAACCCTTGCCTCTTTTTTTTTTTAATTTCTTAAACATAACCACATACAAACGTAAACATTCTTACCATATGATCATTCCATTCTTGATATATAATCAATAGCTCACAATATCATCACATAGTTGGATATTTATTACCATAATCATTTCTTTTTTTTTTTTTACATGGGCAGGCATTGGGAATCGAACCCAGGTCCTCTGGCATGGCAGGCAAGTATTCTTGCCTGCTGAGCCACTGTGGCCCGCCCATCACCATGATCATTTCTTAGAATATTTGCATCAATTCAGAAAAAGATTCATACATACCATACCCCTTACTCCTCCCTTTCATTGATCACTAGCATTTCAATCTGCTAAATTTATTTCAACATTTGTTCCCCCTATTATTTATTTATTTATAATCCATATGTTTACTCATCTGTTGATAAGGTAGATAAAAGGAGCACCAGACAAGGAAACTCTTGCCTCCTCCTTTGTCTTCTCACTATCTGGCCTGAAGGCAGAAGCTCACTCAGGTTGACTTCTCTGGTGAAAGTGTTGAACTCTATTTTCCCTTTTGACACAGGACCAATCTGGAGGCCTTGCAGAAGAAGCTGGAGGAGTTAGAGCTTGATGAACAGCAGCGGAAGCGCCTTGAGGCCTTTCTTACCCAGAAGCAGAAGGTTGGAGAACTGAAGGATGATGACTTTGAGAAGATCAGTGAGCTGGGTGCTGGCAATGGCGGGGTGGTATTCAAGGTCTCCCACAAGCCCTCCGGCCTGGTCATGGCCAGAAAGGTGAGGTTACTTAGAAAAAAAAAGGACTGAATCAGGTTTGCTTTGATTAACATATAAACAGACCTGGGGACACAGGAGAAAGGAGATTGACTTTTCACTCAACCCTTTTGGTGCTAATGATTTCTGAACTCAGGTAATTTATCAGATTATGAGTAAATACACAGTTGACTATGTTAGTGTATTTGTTCCCTTCTTTAGACTGGAAAATAACAGTAGGTGACCCTTCTTTAGCTGTCTGTGTTCTGTGAAAAGAATGCCAGGGAGATTGTCATATATCAAGTGTAGAAGAAGCCACTTTCATCCACTAAGCCCCAAGGACACACAGAACACTGACTTCAGGTTGCTTCCCTGTGCTCTAGTTCTGTTAGTGGTTCTCTTTATCTCCCTTCATATAAAACCATAATTTCCCACCATGGCATGTAGTTTTTTAATGTACTTCTGTTGTTTGCTGTCTTTGGTCCTTCTCTTGAACACAACCTTTTTGTTCCAGTGAGGTTGAATTCCTCCATGTTCTTCAGTATTCCATGTTCATTCCTGTCCCTATATTTTTGCTTATGCTGCTCCCTCTGTCTTTTCAAACTACTTGTCTTCAGTGCCTGCCTCTTGTCTAGCCTTCACTAACTGCTTCAGCGCACCCTAATGACCACTGCCTTCATGTCCTCTGACACACATTATTTCTTCTTAGAAACACAGCTTTGTTAGGTAACCATTTTATGAGTTTGTCACTTGTCTCCCTAACTGGAACAAAGGACACTGTTAGGGGGACTTATGGTGGCACCTAAGGTCTTGGCTAAATCTTAACCACATCAGGCTCCTGAGGTCTCTTGGGCAGCTTAGTTCAGCATATCCCCCAGTTCCTCATTCCCTTCTACCACAACAATCCTTGAGTATAGACCAACTCTTCAAAGCCACTTTCTTCCTATCTGTTATGTCTGTGAGTCCTTTTCGAGGAGGCTTTCCAGTCAACAATTATTGAGAGGTGAGCCCCTGTTATCTAATTTGGGCTCCCAGGGCAGAGGCACAGCTAGTCATACCCTTGTCACAGCTTCTCCTGTGCTAATACCTGGCTTAATTCATTAGCACTCAATGCTGTGGTTAGACAGAAGCTCATTCATTAAAACTTGCCTGTTTCCCTTCACCCTGCCTTCAAGAGCTTAAGCATTTAAGAAAGAGTCCATCCATCCATCTATCCATATATTTATAAAGCCTCTCTTCCTCCTAACGTTTTTTCCCCAGCTGATTCACCTGGAGATCAAACCCGCAATCCGGAACCAGATCATAAGGGAATTGCAAGTCCTGCATGAGTGCAACTCTCCATACATCGTGGGCTTCTATGGTGCTTTTTACAGTGATGGCGAGATCAGCATCTGCATGGAGCACATGGTATGTGGCCCCCTGTTAGCACCTGGAGGAAGGGCCTGGGAGTTGGATAGCTCTGGCCTAATATTTTGTCTGGGTGGTGACCAGCTGCCTTCTTGCTGCTTCCTGGATCCACACTTCTGTCTTGAGCCTCTGGAAAGCCTGACGGTAGAACTTAAAGGATCCAAAAGATGACAGGCTTCCTTTCTACATTCCTGACTATCTTCAAAGAGAGGTGGCAGTAATCATGTATTCCTGGTGGATACACTCTTAAAGTGAGAGAGCATTTATGGAATCTGACAGATTTTTGTTCACGTCTCTATTCTCTACAGAAATCCAAGTGGAGACCTTATCTTGTTCGCCACTGTGTCTCCAAAGCCCATAGTGTTCCTGGACATAGTAAATGTTCAGTAAATATTTGTTGGTGGACCACTGCCTTCTTTTTGTGACCTTGGAGAACTTTCTTTATTTTTCTGGTGATTAGCTTCCTCATCTATAAAATGGCCGTTATTATACCTCCTGCCTCACTGTTGTGAAGATTAATTAAAATAACATACTGCCTGTTGAAGAGTATGTGTTCTGCAAACATAAGCTTTTGCTCTATGCTCATTGGGGCTGACAGTTCAGAGATGAGGGCTGAGTCTGCATACAGTGTGGCTTCTATGCATAGTCCAGCATTGTGTCCTTCGTTCCCTTCCCATCCCTCATACTTTTCTGACCCTAGACCTGCCCTAACTTCTGGAGAAAGAGCCTCAGCGTCTCGTCCTACTGAACTCCAGGAGCTTTTTCCCTCGCCATTGTCCCCATTATTTTGAATTTCTCTTCATTTTAATGATCAAGAAGTGCTTTACACATTCTTTCCAGGCATTTGCCAACATTTGTGGGTGTCATGTGGAATATAGATCCTGAAATTGTTTTCAGCATGTCTCAAGGTTATTGAGAAATCTCTCATTCCCCCGTGTTCAGTGAAAACAAAGCAGTCTCCCTGGGAAGCATGTGCGCACTTCTGGTCTTGGCCTCCCCTCAGCTTGCTGTTCCTTAGGCTTTGGGTTTCTTGTGCTGCTTGTGCTGATGAAGCTTGGGTTTCCAGCTGTAGTCTAACAGTTTTGGATTAAGATAAGTAAATGGCAGTGGAGAGCCTGGAAAACTATAAGAGGGATGGGATGCAGGCGATGGAGATAAAATGGTGACACGAAAGGCCAGAGTAGCCTTCTTTCTTAGTCTTGCATGCAAGATGGAAGGTGGGTGTAATGGCATGACTAGACATAAATAAACAAATGGCTTTTGCATCTTACCACCACATGTCAGACCCTTTTCACAACATGTGAGTTGCTAAAAACATCAGCCTTGTCATATGAGTAACCCTCCCCTCTTCTGACATGAGATAGAAAGAGTAAGGCCCCCTGAGAAACTGTAGAAATTCTAAGTGACAGAATAAGTAAGTGTTAGAGCTGAATTCAAACCAGATCTCCTTGCTTTAAATTTCATACCCTCCACTATCCCATTCAAGTCATACATTCTCTTAGGATTTTCTCATCTGTGCAGCGCAATGTTTGGACCAGATCTCCTCTAGGGGCCCCTCCCTGTGCCAGCATCCTGTGTTTCTATGGTTTTTAGCTCTTGGAGCCAGTTAGAGTTTACATCAACAGTAATTAATCAACATGGATTCAGTTTCGCAAACACTTATTTTTAGTGCCTGTTACATGCAAGATGCCATGTGAGCTGCCAAGGGGAGGCAGACATCAAGAGCAGCATCTCTGCCTTCCAGGGTTGTTCAAAAGCTAGAGGACTTTGTTCTAGGGCCTTCTCCTTTGCTGACTCAATTCCCATGGGGAGGCCTTCTCACCAGTAGAAACTCAAGTGAGGGTGTCAGTTGTGATGAAAGGGCTTCTGAGTACCAGCCATATGTTACCTCATACCTTCCCTCTTCTGAACCATTAGGAACTTTTTCCCTCAATTATCTCCAAGTTCTGTATCACCCAGAATTCTTCCTTTAATAGAGGAACCAAGAGGCCATTTGGGGGGGGGGGGGGTGACGGTAGTTGAACTCCAGTTGCTTGCTTCAGAAGTTAGAATTAGGCCCCAAACATTGATAGATGGCTGCCTGTTTATTATTTAGACCCTTTTACCTCATGGCATGGGAAATAGGAACCTTTATGACCTCATGGCATGGGAAATAGGAACATCTTTATATTTGTCTGTTTTCAGATGTTTAAGCTCCCTTATTCTGGAATCCTTATTTGTTCATACACTCTAGTTTCATAGATAATGACCACACCCTTTGTACCCTTTGTGCTGCCAATCCCCTCA
Organism: Tamandua tetradactyla; assembly: GCF_023851605.1. Taxonomy (NCBI): domain Eukaryota; kingdom Metazoa; phylum Chordata; class Mammalia; order Pilosa; family Myrmecophagidae; genus Tamandua; species Tamandua tetradactyla. The sequence goes on from NC_135340.1 coordinate 83,477,335, forward strand.
ACCTTCCTTTCCAGAAGGAGAAGATGAAAAAGGACAAAATGGGAATAGTTTCCCTTCCCCTGGCCCATTTCCAATATCTGGAGGCCAGTTTTCTGTTTTTTTCTTCCTCATGGATTTGATTTTCTGGGAATAGTTTTCCCATGTTAAGTCCCCAAGCAGAACATATCTCTGGGAGTACCCTGGGGAACCTGAGCCTGGAGAACCACCTGTCAGAGGCTGAAAGGGTTAAAAAACTTTTGAGGGCCAAGCACAGCATCTGACCCCTGTATCTGATATTGTTGAGTAAATGAATGAAGTGACCAAGATGGCCAAAGGCTTAGTTGGAGACTGTTAGACCTTGAAGTCACCAATAGAACCTTCGGTCCTTGGATGTACACGGGTCCCAAGGGCAGCTGAACAGTTTCTTAATGCCAGTGGAGAGGCCCAGAGCTGCTAGAGAGTCTAGATGGGCCCTTGCAGGGAAGCAGTTCCACGAAGCCCAAGTAGCCAGGTCCAGAGTAGTTTTCTTCCCCAGTCCTGGATACTCTCACTTCTTCCTGGTTCCTGAGTAGACCTTCCTGCGGGAAACTCCTGCACCATGGCTCCTGACTGGAACATTGTCGGTTGCCATGGCTCTTGGAGGATTTCTGCTTTGTTTCATATTCAGCATTTTAAAGGTGTCATGTAGAGCTCTGTTTGATAGCCACATTCCAACTTGTGAAGTTCTTCTCCTCATACTCTTTCCATTAGTTTCTGTGTCATTAACATTTTTTCCCAACAGTTCATTATCAAAATTTTCAAACATACAGAAAGTTGAAGAATTATGCATAATGTACATCCATAAACCTACCACCTATATTCTAAAATGGAAATTTTGCTTTTTTTGCTTTATTATATATTGTCCATTGCTTAGATCATTTTTTGGGTGCATTTGAAAGTAAATTTGTGTCATTGGCATTTTTTTTCCCATCTTGTAAAGCACTTTGCCAGGGACTGAACTTTTTTTTTATAAATACACTGTGTTTGTACTACCCAGTCCAAATTCTGAGACCCAAGGTGGAACAGGAATGCTCTTATCTTTTAGGGAAGAAGATTCCTGCACAGGTAGTAGCTGAGCAACCAGAGAACTGAGGACTTAGAATTGATGGTTTTTATGCAGGAGCAAAATCTTTTGAGCTATTGTCTTCATAAAGCAGTTGTCTCTTTTACAGAAAACCTATTCACTGACTTAGTTAATAATTGGCTTCTAAAAATAAGCACAATTTCATCAGCTTTAGTCAGTGAAGGCAAGTCCTTGGCAACAGTCATGTAGAATTATGGATAGTAAGGTTAGTTGCAGGCAACTTTGGGTGATCCTGACTGTGGGTCATGCCCCTTAAATCTTACTAATTCCATTGTTCACACTGTAAGTGTGACTCTGTTTATAGCTCAGAAGGAGGTTAAAGGGAAGAGAGCCAAGGATCTTTTCTTTTTAATACAAATATTTATCTTGTCAATTTCCAGGGAAAGTATTAACCAGGATGGTTAGTTAGGCTGCCCTCTGTATTTACACTGCTGTTTGGGTCATTCGAGAGGTGTTGATATTCATTGCTGAGATGAACCTGAGAGCCACGGGGTTAACTTTCCTACCTCATTTGAATCCGGTTATTACAGAGTTGCTTTGCAATCTTGTTTCGTATGTATAGTCCTTCCTGAAGACTAGGCAGGATTATTCAAACAAAGGAACTGAAAACATATTCAATTGGAAGCAAAGTAGAAATGGCTTGGGAAGTTTCTGCACTGAGATCCCTCTTCACATCAGTATGGAAATTGAATTGGGCTATGGTGTTTCTCTGGGAGACTGCTGACTTGGGGAAGATTACCTGGGCTATGGTGGTGTTCTGGTTCGGCCCCAAGGGACCTATGGCATCGTGAAGGGAGCCAGGACAATAGAATTACTAAGCTAAGCCTCAGACTGGGTCACAACTTGGGTAAGAACTCTTGGAAAATGTGTCTTCACAGGGGAATTCTGTTTGATTATCGATTCATAACTCCATGCTAATCTCTGTGTGTAGATTATCTGTGATGCAGTCTACTGTGCTACCGGGCAGCCTGACCCACCATTACATATTTTGTACTAGGGACTTTATTATAATCAGAAGTTAGACATGTTCAAGGATATTAATATGCTATGTGAAACTCTCCTGCATTTGAGAAATACATACCTGCACCACTTCTTTTCTTTTAGCATCAGTGATCCAGAGTTAACAGTAACAGAAATCAGTTGGTCCAAACTGTCCTTTGTTTAAGCGCAGAATTTTTATGTTGATAGTCCATTTTTAGCATTGTTTTGGGCAGTATTTCCTGTGTATCCCTTGTTGAGTCTTGCTTATTTCCTCACCTACTCTACAAAGAAAACAGTGCCTTTGCACAAGATAGGTGCTGGTTCAGTATCTGTTAATTGATTTATAGATTAATACTCTGGTTTCATAACAAAGTTCAGTAATTTAAAAGATAAAACATATTAATTGTAGAAAATTTATAGACAATAGGAAAACACAAAGAAATTGTCATGTAACAAAAAATCTCTCATGATCTTACCACCTAGACTAGAAATAACCATTGTTAACATGTTTGATGTTCTTGTTTTGTGTGAGTAAATACATATTTACTTTTTATAAAACTGGAGTTATGCTCTTCTCTTGTTTATCATGCTGTCATGTATTGTTCTTTAATCCCGCACTTGATGGTTGTATTATAAAGGTGATCTTGAAGGGAGGATGTCTAGAACTTTTCTGTGCTTATCCAGGTCTTGCCCACATCTGAGGCACATTTTCCATGCCAGGTTGAGGACCCTTCCCTTAACTGCTTTGTCCAGGAATTGCTTCCTCCTCTGAGCAATTAATTGTTGCCTTGTCTGTTCTCTGCATTCAACTGTTTGTTTCCTGCCTTGCTTCAGAGGAGGATTTAAAGTGCCTTGCCTCTATGAATATGTTCTTTCTGCATCTTATAGCTTTTTCCATCCTTAGTTTATTATAGATTGCTTTGTCTTATACACAGGTGGTGTTTTATGAATGTTAGCTGATAATGATAACTGCTTGGTGTAGATAGTACATTTTAGAAAATCAGTTTGAATATGCAGGAATTATCTCTACTTCTGAGGGTATTTTTTTTTTCTCCCCTGAGGGTAATTTTAAATTGCATCATTTCCTGCACATTCCCTTTCTATTGCCTCTGCCCAGGGCCTGGCTCATGACATCTTCCCCTTGTTCCCTATTCTTTTTGCTGTCTCCCTGCCTCCACAGTCTTGTTCTCATTCTCATAGCTGCTATGGTTCTAATCTTAAAACACTCAGGTTGGATTGATGTGCTACTGTTTCCCTGAATTCAAGTCTTGTTCTTTGCTAGAGTTCCATGATCTGGCCACAGCTGCATTTTCTGCCATATTCCTCACTGCATCTCTTCATGTACCCACGGTGAAGTGAGCCACATGCCATCCCAGGAGTATTAGGCAATTTAATGTTTTGATCCTATAGAAGTATCCTGTTCTTTTCTATCCTTGCTCTTCCCTTTCCTAGGTATAGAAGTCATAATCATTTTTCAAAGTTCAGCTCAAATACCAGCTTCCAAGTGAAGACAGAATTACTTCTCTCTTCTTCTGCATGTCAGCAGCATTCTTTATACATTTATTTGTTGCTGTTTTTTTAAATATTTCAGAATTATCTATTTTCTTTAGTAGTTTGTAAATTTATTTAGGACAGGAAATAGGTCTTCTGGTTTTTGCATATCTTTATCCACCTTAGGACATAGTATAGTCCATGGCATATTATAGAATTTGTGGAATCAGTTATTGCATTTTTTGACAATTGAAAAAAAATTTTTTTAATTATGATTCATTGGGGTAATACCAAATGTAAGTTATGATTTAGATAATGGTGATAATAATGACTAACATTTATTGAACACTTGCCATGTGCTAAATATTGTTCTAAGTGCATTATGTGTATTAACTTACTTAATCTTTATAATAGCCCTGTGTGTCTTATAAGCTTCTAATTATTATCATCGCCATGTTACAAGCTGAGCAATATGGTAAAGGTGCCTTAGGTAGTAAGCAGAGCTGGGATTAGAATTTTGATACTTTTCCTAACCACTATACTATATTCTCAGTTTAGTGCAAATCAAGCCTTTTCTGTGACCACTGATTATTTAATGATTATTTGTAGGGTTTGAATTACCAGTTATGTGACACCTTTTATGTTTTGCATTTGTGGCGTATTTGACATCTGAAACAAACCAAAGGGTACTTATCCTTAGCCATGTGTGAGGTTCACTTTTCTTATGAAGTTTAACACTTGAAAGAATAGAAAAATTTTCACTAAATGGGTTGATATTCTTATTCTTAGGATGGGGGTTCCTTGGATCAAGTTTTGAAGAAAGCTGGAAGAATTCCTGAACAAATTTTAGGAAAAGTTAGCATTGCTGTGAGTATATCATCAAGTTTTTTTTTCCAGGTTCCCTCATTGATCAGTAAATGGGTTGGTAGAAGACGAGAGATAGATGGGAAGTTAGTAAAAGGAAAGTTTATAAGAAAAGTGGAGTTTTCTCACTAGAATTTTCTCTACTCAGGTACAATACTTTCTCATTGGAACTAGGAAAGTGACTTCTTTTACATTAAATCTGTCTCTTGAAAAATAACAAGATGTCTAAGGGAATATCCATTTTAGAAAAGCTGAAAAGCAGACTGCAGATTTAGAAAAATGAAGATTCAAGCAAAAGCTTTTTTTTTACTTAAAACTAGTAGTCTAGGGTGCACAGGTAAATTCAGTGGTAGGATGCTCGCCTGCCATGCAGGAGACCCAGGTTCAATTCATGGTCCATGTACACCCCCCCCACACACAAAAAACCTCTAATTCATAATGGATAATGACGTAAATATAAGAGTTGAAACTAGACAATTCTTAGAAAAGAACATAGAGAAATACCTTCAGGACCCTATATTAGGCACTGTATTCTTAGAATTTATGTGAAAGCATGAGCAACAGAAGAGAAAATAGATAAATTGGACTTCAGCAAAATTTAAAACTGCTGTACATCAAATAACATTATTAAGGAAAGTGAAAAGACAACCTACAGAATGAGAGAAGAGGTATGAAAACCATATATGTGATAAAGGTTTAAAATCCAGAAACTATAAAGAACATCTACAGCTCAGCAACAAAAAGACCAACTACCCAATTAAAAGACTGAAAAAGGCAGGGTGCACAGGTGGTTCAGTGGTAAAATGCTCGCCTTTCATGCGAGAGACCTGGATTCAATTCTCGGACCATGCACACCCCCGCACCCCCCCCCAAAAAACAGACAAAAGCACATTGATGTTTATAGTGGCATTATTCACAGTTGCCAAAATATGGAAGCAACCCAAGTGTCCATCAGCCAACAAATGGATAAACAAAGTGTGGAAGATACAGACACTGAAATATTAATCGGCTATAAAAAGGAAGTTCTGATAAAGCAACAGCATGAATGAACCTTGAAGACAGATGTTGACTGAAATAAGTCAGACACAAAAGGACAGATATTGTATGACTTAACTTATATGAAATACTTAGAATAGGCAAATTCATAGAGGCAGAAAGTAATAGAGTACGGGTTACTGTCGGCGGGGAGGGGAGGGGGGAATGCTTAATGGGTATAGAGCCTCTGGGGTTATGGAAATTATTTGATAATGCATGATGGTGATGGTATCACAACATTGTGAATGTGATCAATACCAGCTGAATTGTATGAATTGGTTAAAATGGGAAATTTTATGTTGTTTGTATGTTACCACAATTTTTAAAAAAGTAATACTCTATATGCCATGTAGAAATTTGGTTGCTTGATATAGCAGGTTAAAAAAATGAAACAAAATAAAAATTAAGGGAGGAAGGCAAATTTGTGATATTAGGTGAAATCTTTTCTAGATATTTTAAAGTAGAGAAATTGTTTTCTCAACATAATTGTTCGGTTTTCCATCTTTTTACATTTCCTCTAGGTAATAAAGGGACTGACATATCTGAGGGAGAAGCACAAGATTATGCACAGAGGTAAGAAGTCACTTGCTAGTTGTTATGTTTTGAATTTTAGCTGAAATTCAGAGGTTATTGCATTCTCTTTTGTTTGTGTTTTTGTTTTGGCCTAAAGCCTTTAATTATTATTATATTATTTTATTTTTAGTTTTTTGTTTTTGTTACTTGTGTTCCTAGCCTAAAGTCTTTTTTAAAAGTGATTTTCATCCTATTACAAGTCTTTACTATTTAATTTGGGATAGCTGGAGCCAAGTGTTACCCTCTTTTTGGTCTTGGCTCATTTATTACCTGAGGCCGTGTGCTGGTTTGAAAGGATGTATGTACCCTAGAAAAGCCATATTTTAATCCTAATCCCATTTTGTAAAGGCAGCCGTTTCTTCTAATCCCTCTAGAGTAATGTATGTTTGAAACTTTAATTAGATTTTCTCCCTGGAGATGTGACTCAATCAGGAGTGGTTGTTAAACTGGATTAGGTGGCAACGTGTCTCCACCCATTCTAGGTGGGTCTTGATTAGTTTACTGGAATCCTATAAAAGGGGGAAACATTTTGAAGAAAGTGGGAGATTCAGAGAGAGCAGAGAATGACATAGCCACGAGAAGCAGAGTTCACCAGCCAGTGACCTTAGGAGATGAAGAAGTTAAATGCCTCCTGGGGAGCTTCATGAAACAGAAAGCCAGGAGAGGAAGCTAGCAGATGATGCCGTGTTCGCCATGTGCCTTTCCAGATGAGAGAGAAGCCCTGACTGTGTTCACCATGTGCCTTCTCACTTGAGAGAGAAACCCTGACATCCATTGGCCTTCTTAAATCAGGGATTCTTTCCCTGGATGCCTTAGATTGGATGTTTCTGTAGACTTGCTTTAATTGGGACATTTTCTTGGCCTTAGAAACTGTAAACTTGCAACTTATTTAATTTCCCTTTTTAAAAGCCATTTCATTTCTGGTATATTGCATTCCAGCAGCTAGCAAACTAAACAGGCCATGAAGTCATTATCATCCAGAGAGCCAAGGCTAAAGACTCAACTAAAACTTATTTGCTTAACCCCCAGTGTCACTGTCTTATCACCAGGTCTAGGTTATGCATAGGCCCAAAGCCATGACTAACCTGCTGGATATGAGTTTACTATAAAAGAAGCTCTGTGTCATGGTTAGGGACAGGTGTCAACTTGGCCAAGTTGTGGTACCTGTTCATCTGATTGGGCAAGCGCTGGCCTGTCTGTTGCAATGAGGACATTTCATAGGATTAGGTCATGATCACGTCAGCTACATCCACAGCTGATTCCATTTGTAATCAGCCAAAAGGGAGTGTCTTCTGCAATTAGTGATGCTAAATCCAATCATGGGAAGCCTTTTAAGAAGGACTCAGAGGAGACAGGCTCCATTCCTGCTTTGGCTGGTGAGCCTCTCCTGTGGAGTTCATCCAGGCCATCCATTGGAGTCATCGGCTTCGCAGCCTGCCCTGTGGATTTTGGACTCTGCATTCCTACGGTCACGTGAGACACTTTCATAAATTTTATATTTGCAAGTGTTCCCTGTTGATTCTGTTTCTCTAGAGAACCCTAACTAATACACTCTGCTTTCTTCTTTTTTTTAAATGTAATTTTTTTGAGATCTGTTCACACATCATTAAATCCATCCAATGTATACAATCAGTGTCTCACAGTATCACCACATAGTTGTGCATTCATTGCTACAATCAATTTTAGAACATTTTCATTACTCACAAAAAATAAAATAAAAAATAAAACCTAAAATACCCCATGCCCTTTATTCCCCCCTATTATTGACCTCTAGTATTGTTTGTGGTACCTTTGTTACTGTTGATGAAAGAATATTAAGTTATTACTGTTAACAATAGTCTATAGTTTGTCACAGGTACATTTTTTCCCAATGTACCCCTCTATTATTCACTTCTTGTCATAGTATCAAACATTTGTCCTAGTTCCTGAAAGAACTTTTTAGTATTTAATACTGTTAATTGTTCACCACAATATTCACTATGTTACACATTCCCGTTTTAACCTCTAGTCTTCCTTCTGGTGACATACATGACTCTAAACTTCCCCTTTCAACCACATTCACACACAATTCTGCACTATTCATTATTTTACAGTAACGTGCTACCATAACCTCTATCCCTTTTCAAAGGGATAAACTTAAACTAGGTTTAAGTTCAACCTAGTTAGAAATTCTGCACATATTAAGCAATTACTCCCTACTCTTTAGCCTCATTCTATCTCCTGGTAACCTGTATTCTAGATTTTATGTCTATGAGTTTTATAATTATTTCATATTAGTGAAATCATACGATATTTGTCTTTTTGTGTCTAACTTATTTTACTTAGCATAATGTCCTCAAGGTTCATTCATGTTGTTGTGTGCTTCATTCAGGACTCCATTCTTTCTTACTGCTGAATAATATTCCATCTTATGTGTTTAACACATTTTGTTATCCATTCATCAGTTGATGGACACTTGTGCTGCTGCCATCTTTTTGCAGTTGTTAATAATGCCGCTGTGAACATCAGTGTGCAAATATCTGCTTGAGACCCTGCTTTCAGATCTTTTTGTATATGTACTGAGTAGCGGGACTTTTAGTATAAGTACACATATAAAAATATTACTCTTAGGTATTTATCCAAGGTAAATGAAAACATGTCCATACTTGTATACAGATGTCTTTGAAGCAGCTCTATTCACAGTTGGAACAACTGAAATATCCTTCAGTAGGCATAGGGATAAGCAAATTGTAGTTTATCCATAAAATAGAACACTATTGCCAGTAGAAACAAACAGCCTACTGATACACACAATTTGGATGAATCTCAAAAACATGGTGAGTGAAAGAAGCCAGAAACAAAACAGTACAAACTGCTTCAGTTTATGTGAAATTATAAAGAAAACAACCACTAAAAAAAGTAGAAAGTAGATCAGTGGTTGGCTGCCTGAGAGCCCTTGCGGGGGGATTAATTTCAAAGGGGCATAAGTTAAAATTTGGGAGGTGATAGAAATATTACATCTTGATTGTGGTGATGGATACATGGGTATATACATTTATCAAAGCTTTGAAGTGTATACTAAGTGGTTGCATTCTGTTCTATGTAAATTGCACTGCAATAAAGGTTATTAAAAAAAAAAAAGAGCGAAGAAGCCAGAAGATGGAAACTTTTCTTAAAAACACATTGCCACTGACCCTGTTCCTCCGTCTGTAGTATTGCTAACAATGATGGTTGAGAGGGGATTGGATAGGAGTTGAGCAAATCAGTGGAATTGACTGGCCAGCATACCAGCCATCGTATGTTAAATGATAAATGATATGTTTTACCTGAGAACTGAGGTGAGCCAGATTTGACAAGGCTAACTTATAACATTTCCAATTTCCTCTCCTTTTCATCTATTTGGGACAGTGTTAGCAAATGATAGAGGGTATAAAACATTAAAGAACAATTCTGATTAAGTAGATCTGGAGTGGGGCCCAGGAATCTGAAAATTTTTAGATAAGCAGGTCCCCCCCCACCTCTGCTTTTTTTAAAGCAGTTTCTGATTCTGTGGTCCACAGCTACACTCTAAGAAACACTGCACTGAGGAGTGAGTGCCTAGCTAGATGGCTTTCTGGGGAGAAAAGGAGTAACAGCAGGTCCTCACTAATGGGTTCCCATGGAAGGAAAAGCAATGAAAAAATGAAGCATGAAGAGGAATATTGTACAGATGTTCCACCTTGTGCTGGTTTGGAACTGTTCTGTACCCCAGGAAAGCCATGTTCTTTTTCCTGATCCAGTCTTGTGGGAGCAGCCATGTTTCTTTTAATCCTGATTCAGTATTGTGGGATGGACACTTTGACTGGATTGTTTCCATAGCAATGTGACATACCCAGTTATGAGTGGGACCTAGTGATTGGATTGTTTCCGTGGACATGTGACACACCCAGATGTGAGTGGGACCTGTGGTTAGATGGAGATGTGACTCCACCATTTAAGATGGGTCTTGATTAGTTTAGTGGAGTCCTTTAAAAGGAAGCATTTGGAGAAAGGTCAGGGCCTACAGAGAAACAGACATCTGGAGATGCGTGGAATGCTGACAGAGAGAGCAGACATCGTCATGTGCCTTCCCATGAGGTGCTAAGCAGGCCAGAGCCCAGAGTTGTGTCCTAGAGGAGCTAAGTGAAAGCCCACAGACACTTACAGAGGAAACCACTGGAATCAGAAGCTGGAAGCAGTGAGACCAGGAACAAAGACTAGCAGACACCACTCACATACCTTCACAAACGTCAGCCTTTCTTGAGTCAGGGTATATTTATCTGGATGCCTTAGTTTGGACATTTTTATGCCTAGAACTGTAAACTTGCAGCTTAATAAATTCCCTTTTTAAAAGCTGTTCCACTTCCGGAGAAGATGGCGGCTTAGTAAGACGCGCGGGTCTTAGTTCCTCCTCCAGAAAAGCAACTAAAGAAACAGAAACAATACGAAACTGCTCCCGGAGTCACGACAGAGACCAAAAAGACAGCGTACCCCATTCTGGAACAGCTGAATGGTCAGGGAGAATCTGCTGCGGTGAGATACCCGAGGGGCGCGCGTTTTCCCGGCCGGGGCGGCTGGCGACTGGGGTCCCCTCCACGCACGTGGCTCCCCGGTCTGACTGGGAACGTTGGATAGCGGGGCCCTCCCGTCACGCTTGGCGTTTCGGGGCAGCTGGACAATTAGGACCGGCACTTTCCCAAGCCGCGGCGGCCAGCGACCCCCGCCTCCACGCGCGGTTTCCCGGGCCGACTGCCGTGCAGACAGATGAGTGCCACGAGCGCCACCTACTGGACAGGAAAAGAAAAACAGAGCCCAGAGATTTCACAGAAAAACCTTTCAACCAGCTGGGTCCCACACCCAGGGAAATCTGATCAAATGCCCAGACACCAGCAGAAAATAATGGATGACACTCGGAAAATTGAAGATATGGCCCAGTCAAAGGAACAAACCAATAGTTCAAATGAGATACAGGAGCTGAGACAACTAATGCTGAATATACGAACAGAAATGGAAAAACTCTTCAAAAACCAAATCAATAAATTGAGGGAGGACATGAAGAAGACATGGGCTGAACAAAAAGAAGAAATAGAAAATCTGAAAAAACAAATCACAGAACTTATGGGAGTGAAGGACAAAGAAGAAAAATTGGAAAAAAAAAATGGATACCTACAATGGTAGATCTAAAGAGACAGAAGCTACAATTAGTGAACTGGAGGACGGAACATCTGAATTCCAAAAAGAAACAGAAACTATAGGGAAAAGAATGGAAAAACTTGAGCAGCGGATCAGGGAACTGAATGACAATATGAAGCGTACAAATATACGTGTTGTGGGTGTCCCAGAAGGAGAAGAGAAGGGAAAAGGAGGAGAAAAACTAATGGAAGAAATTATCACTGAAAATTTCCCAACTCTTATGAAAGACCTAAATTTGCAGATCCAAGAAGTGCAGCGCACCCCAAAGAGAATAGACCCAAATAGGCGTTCTCCAAGACACTTACTAGTTAGAATGTCAGAGGTCAAAGAGAAAGAGAGGATCTTGAAAGCAGCAAGAGAAAAACAATCTGTCACATACAAGGGAAACCCAATAAGACTATGTGTAGATTTCTCAGCAGAAACCATGGAAGCTAGAAGACAGTGGGATGATATATTTAAATTACTAAAAGAGAAAAACTGCCAACCAAGACTCCTATATCCAGCAAAATTGTCCTTCAAAAATGAAGGAGAAATTAAAACATTTATAGACAAAAAGTCACTGAGAGAATTTGTGACCAAGAGACCAGCTCTGCAAGAAATACTAAAGGGAGCACTAGAGTCAGATACAAAAAGACAGAAGAGAGAGGTATGGAGAAGAGTGTAGAAAGAAGGAAAATCAGATATGATATATATAATACAAAAGCCAAAATGGTAGAGGAAAATATTATCCAAACAGTAATAATACTAAAAGTTAATGGACTGAATTTCCCAATCAAAAGACATAGAATGGCAGAATGGATTACGACCCAGCAATACCACTGCTAGGTATCTACTCAAGGGACTTAAGGGCAAAGACACAGACGGACATTTGCACACCAGTGTTTATAGCAGCATTATCTACAAATTGCAAAGAGATGGAAACAGCCAAAATATTCATCAATAGACAAGTGGCTAAACAAACTGTGGCGTATACCTACGATGGAATATTATGCAGCTTTAAGACAGACTAAACTTATGAAGCATGTAATAACATGGATGGACCTAGAGAACATTATGCTGAGTGAGTCTAGCCCAAAACTAAAGGACAAATACTGTAAGGTCCCACTGATGTGAACCAACATTCGAGAATCAGCTTGGAATATATCATTGGTAACAGAGACCAGCAGGAGTTAGAAACAGGGTAAGATAATGGGTAATTGGAGCTGAAGGGATACAGACTGTGCAACAGGACTAGATACAAAAACTCAAAAATGGACAGCACAATAATACCTAAGTGTAATGTAACTATGTTGGAACACTGAATGAAGCTGCACCTGAAATATGGTTTTTTGTTTGTTTGTTTGTGTGTTTGTATCTTTTGTTTTTGTTTTTTTTCTTTTTCCTTTATATATATATATATATTTTATTAGTATTATTATTTTAATTCTCTTCTCTATATTAACATTCTATATCTTTTTCTGCTGTTTTGCTAGTTCTTTTCCTAAATCGATGCAAAGGTACTAAGAAATGATGATCATACATCTATGTGATGATACTAAGAATTACTGAGTGCATTTGTAGAATGGAATGATTTCTAAATGTTGTGTTAATTTCTTTTCTTTTTTTTGATTAATAAAAAAATTAAAAAAAAAAAGAAAGGGTGAAAATTATATGAATATGAAATCATTCATATGAATAATATGAAAATTATTCAGATGTTACGTATCCATTTGTCACCGAACAAAGTCTGGCTCCTAGACTGGATGTACTTTGATTAGAAGTTGATGCCAACATGCTACAGGCTGAGCAGTAGCCCTACTTCCTGGATTTGAGTTTGAAATACTTTTATAAGTAGACTTCATTCCTCACAAAGCAAATCTGAAGCTATGATCTTTGAAAATAATTGAAACCAATGAAGTTATGCATTGAACAGCAGGTGTTCTAGTCTAGCTGCTGGAATGCAATATACCAGAAATGGAATGGCTTTTAAAAAGGGGAATTTAGGCTGGAGAGGCTGGAGGGAACTGCCTGAAAATATAGAGCTGTGTTCCAGTAGCCATGTTTCTTGAGGATGATTGAATAATGATATAGCTTTCACAATGTGACTGTGTGATTGTGAAAACCTTGTGTCTGATGCTCCTTTTATCTACCTTGTCAACAAATGAGTAGAACATATGGAATAAAAATAAATAATAGGGGGAACAAATGTTAAAATAAATTTAGTTTGAAATGCTAGTGATCAGTGAAAGCGAGGGGTAAGGGGTATGGTAGGTATAATCTTTTTTTGTTGTTGTTTTCATTTTCTTTCTTTTTCTATTGTCTTTCTATTTCTTTTTCTGAATGGATGCAAATGTTCTAAGAAATGATGAATATGCAACTAAGTGATGATATTGTAAATTACTGATTATCTATGTTAATGTTATATTTCGTTTGTTAAAATTTTTAATTAATAAATAAATTTTAAAATAAATTAAAAATTTTTAAAAATGAAAAAAAAAAAAAAGCTGTTCCATTTCTGGTGTATTGCATTTCCAGCAGCATTAACAAACTAAAACACACCTTATTCTGGGAAAAATTCTTCAGAATTGGTTTCTGTCTGTAGAATTTACAGGTTGAATGAAATTCATTTGGAAATGCAAAGGACCTAAAGTAGCCAAAAACAGCTTTGAAAGAGAAAAACAAGATTGGTGAACTTAGACTAACTGATTTCAAGATTTATTGCAAAGTAACAAAAATCTGTAGAGTGTGGTGTTGGCATAAAGATCAACATTTAGATTAATAGAACAAAATAAAGAGTTCAGAAATAGATCCATACCTATATGGTCAATTACTTTTTGTTTTCTTTTTGCATGGGCAGGCACTGAATTACATTTTTTTAAAATGTTTTTTTTTTTAATTTTTTATTGTAGAAAAAAACGAAGAAACATACAAACATTCTTGACATACAAATGTTCTACACATGGTGGACAGTCAGTGGCTCACAGTATCGTCACATAGTTGTGTATTCATCACCATTATCTTTTTTTTTTTGAACAGTTGCATCTCTCTAGAAGAAGAAATAAAAAAGGAAAAAGAAAAAACTCATGTATGCCATACCCCTTACACCTCCCTCTCATTGACCACTAGTATTTCAGTCTACTCAATTTATTTTAAATTTTGTTCCCCCTATTATTTGTTTATTTTTTATCCATATTTTTTATTCATCTGTCTATACTGTAGATAAAAGGAGCATCAGACACAAGGTTTTCACAGTCACACAAATTGTGAAAGCTATGTCTTATGTGATCATCTTCAAGAAACATGGCTACGAAAACACAGCTCTGCAGTTTCAAATACTTCCGTCTAGCCACTCTAAGACACCATAAACTAAAAAGGGGATATCTATATAATATGTAAAAATAACATCCAGGATAACCTCTTGATTCTGTTTGAAACTTCTCAGCCACTGACATTTTATTTTGTCTTATTTTTCTCTTCCCCCTTTTGATTGAAAGGTTTTCTCAATCACTTGATGCCAAGTCCCAACTCATTCTAGGATTTGTGTCCCACATTGCCAGGGAGGGTTACACCCCTGGGAGTCCTATCCCATGTAAAGGGGAGAGGGCAGTAAGTTCGCTTGCTGTGTCTATTAGAGAGAGAGAGGCCACATCTGAGCAACAAAAGAGGTTCTCTGGGGGTGTCTCTTAGGCATAATTTTAAGTAGGCTAGGCCTGTCTTTTGCAGGGATAAGTTTCATAGGGGCAAACCCCAAGATCAAGAGCTAGGCCTATTTGGTTGTCCCCCCTGCTTGCGAGAATATCAGTAATTCTCCAAATGGGGAAGTTGAATTTTTCCCCCTTTCTCTCCATTTCCCTAAAGGGACTTTGCAAATACTTCTTTATTCACTGTTCAAATCACTTTGGGATTATTGGGGCATCACATTAAACTGGACAAACAGACAAAATCTCATACTATATTCAAGGCTCCATGTATTTATGGTGTTCAATTAAACTGACCATTCAGGTTAAATTAGGAAATGCACTAGTCAAAATATAAATTTTGCACCAAATAAACATTTCTCCCTTTAGTCTCACACAGAAGTTGAAGTTTTAAAATATGAATGACCATCTAAAAATGCTTTTTAATGTGAAATATATGTACAAGGAAAAGAACAGGTAGTTACAGAACAGATTTCAGAGTTTGTTATGAGTTACCATTCCACTATTTCAGATTTTTCCTTCTAGCTGCTCCCAAACGCTGGAGATTAGAAGGAATATAGTGATTCAGCAGTCATACTCGTTTGCCAAATCATGATCTCTCTGTTGCACCTCCTCCTTCTCCTTTGATCCTTCTCCCAATCTATATGGATCTTTAGGCAGTGCCCATTCTGACTGCAGCAGTGTTGACACCAAAGGATAGGGGATTAATTAATTGATAATTTTGGAGAGGCTGGTCCCTCAGCATTTCAGGATTTATCTGACCTAGGAATCCTCTGGAGGAATTATAGATTCCAGAAAAGCAAACAGTGCATAAAACCTTTATATAGAGTCTCTTGAGCCCCAGGTGTTCTTAATAGTCGACAGGAGTTTGTTGCTGGTTGGCGATTAGCGAACCATGGCAATCAGCACAATCTAACTGAAGCTTGCATGACATTCACCTCCAGAATAGCCTATCGACTACGCTTGAGTTCTCTTGGCCCCTGATGACTTTTTTTTATTACACTTCTTTTCCTCGCCTTGGTCCGGAAGATTTTGCTGATCCCACCACCAGGGAGCCCTTCACCCCTGAATGTCATAGTGGGGGAAGACACTGTCAACTCTGCTCTGAAGTTTATGCAGGCTGTCTCTCTGTTGTTTGTGAGGTTTCTCCAAAATATTTCCCCTTTTAAAGCCTTTAGTAAACTAATCAAGACCCACCTGGAATGGGTGGAGTCACATTTCCATCTAATCAAAAGATCACACCCACAATTGTGCATGTCACACCTCCATGAGATAATCTAATCAAACATTCCCACCTACAGTATTGAATCAATGTTAAAGGAAACGGCTGCCCCTACAAAATTGAATCAGGATTAAAATATGGTTTTTCTGGGGTACATAATACTTCCAAGCCAGCACACCAACCCTTCCCCAGATGGATTAAATGTTCTGCCTCTGTGTTTCTTAGGCAGAGTATCCATCCCTTATGTAATAAACAATGATCGTTATTTATTGAGGGCCTGTCATATGAGAGGTGCTGTGTTACGTGCTGTATGTACTTTGTCTCATTTACTGCTCACGGTAACCTTGTGAAATAGTGTTCTGGTTTGCTAACTGCTGGAATATGCGCTATACCAGAAATGGAACAGCTTTCAAAAAGGGGGAATTTAATAAGTTACTTATTTACAGTTCTAAGGCTGAGAAAATGTCCCAGTTAAAGCAAGTCTATAAAAATGTGCAAATTAAGGCACCAAGAAGGGGTTACTTTCACTCAAGAAAGGTTGATGAAGTTTAAGATTTCTCTTTCAGCTGGAAAGGCACATGACAACATGGTGACTTTTGCCTCCAGGTTTCTTGTTTCATGAAACTCCTCCAGGGGCGTTTTCCTTCTTCATCTCCAAAGGTCTCTGGCTGTGTGGGCTCTTGTGGTTCTCTTTCTCTCTTGGCTCTGCCTCTCCAAAATGCTTCCTCTTTTAAAGAGTTCCAGTAAACTAATCAAGACCCACCTGGACTGGGTGGAGTCACATCTCCCTCTAATCCAAGGTTAGTACCCACAATTGAGTGAGTCGCATCACCGTGGAGATAATCTAATCGAATTTCCGACCTATAGTAATGAATAGGGATTAAAAGCAAGGCTGCCTCTGCATGATGGGATCAGGATTAAAGCACGGATGGCTCTTCTAGGGCACATAATCCTTTCAAACCACCACAACTAGGTACATTACTCCTGTTACAAATGTAGAAACCAAAGGTCAGAAAGCTTATATCCCTGTCTCATCTACTTCTTCAAATCAGGGAACCTGCTGAATACATCTTTGTATCCCTGACACCTAATGAAGTAGCAGAAAATCTCTCTCCTTAAAGGTTTGTTAGATGAGCGAATGTGTGGTTGACTTGTGACAGAAAACAGAGCAAGTCAACAGTGAAACTTAGCCAAGAACCAATGATTCCTAACTATTAATGCAGTGATTAATTTACAGGTCGTTCAGGTGAATCCTTTGTCTTTGTCTACCTTGTCTGCCACTGTGCCTTCCCTGTGCCACGCCTCGTGTTTATTAATGGAGACCAAATAGAGGAAGCTTCCAGCTCATTCCTAGAATAACCAACTTGCTTTCCCTTCTGTCTGGTGCTGCCACCACCTTCACAGGACTTTGTTCTGGCTTCATTAGTGTCGGTTGCTCTTTGGCATGAAGAGCTGCTTTGATCTTCATGCCAAAGTTTCATAGGCAGATGTCTTTGGTGGGAGCTTCACCACTTGCCCAGCTAAGAAGAGGAAGTCCCCTAGAAGGAATTTGCCATAGTGAACCTGGCCTGGCTGCTTAGTTTTTTTCAGACTCCTCTTGTTTGTGGAGTTTCTCCAGAAATTCTGAAAGAATTAGCTGTAACGCCTGCACTACGAAATGGTGCTCTTGCACAACTTGGTTCCTGAACAAGACAGTAAGTAGATCATTCCTGGAAACCTGAATCAGAATGAGAATGAGAGGGCAATTTCCCCGCCTGTCTTTAATCTTCCTTGCTGCCGTTTTCTTCTTCTAATCTAAATATGTTCTTTCCTGATGGAATGTAAATGTGTTTCCATCTCATTCTGCCCTTAAGGAAAAACTGGGAAGAGTTAAGAGGCTTTTTCTGCCTCAAATTTAAGTTATTCTTATTTGTTGACATTTATTTGCTGGAGAGAGCTTAGTGATTATTTCAGTTAACTTCTGCACTGTAGCAAACCATCCCAAAACTTAGTAAACAACAACACTGTACTACTTTTTATTGTTCTTTGTGTTGGCCTCTCTCTTTACTTGGTCTCTTATCCTTTTGGAAGCTAAAGCTCTGACTTCTTTCCGTGATGGTTTTAGTAGTCCTAGTAGCACGACAGGACAAGTTCCAAGCATCTTTTAAGGCTCTGCTTATGTGAGGTTTGCTAATGTCCCATTAGCTAAAACAAGTCATTTAGTCAAGTCATGTTTTAGCAAGTGAGAGATATGCCCCACCTCTTGGGAGGAACTGCAGCAGACAGTTTTTTTCACTTTATCACAGTGTAGAAAATTCAAGGTTTAAATCCTGGTTGCTACTTACTGGTGTAACCTTGAACAAGTTATTTAACTTCTGAACTTTAGGAAAATGGAGAAAAGAGAACCTACTTCTGGGGTTCTGAGGATTAATTGAGGTAGTCATAGAAAATACTCTTAAAATAGTGTTAGATACATAGTAAGCATTTAATAAATGTCAGCTGCTGGTTATTAGTGAATTAGTATAGGTTATTAGTGATTGCTGGCAACAGAAACCAGTCTGAATTAGTTTAAACTCCCCCAGACTTATTCATTATAGAAGGATCCTAGGTAAGTTCAGGAAATCCTTTGAAAGGTTGAACTCACAATCCTTGTAGGGCAGGAACCGAGGCTATTCTGGGGATCTTGCTGGGTAACTCAAGCAGAAAAGTGGCTGCCCTGAGTCCACTACTGTCACAGTGTTGCTGTCAGAAAGCCAGTTGACCCTTCTGAGCCTCTACGGTAAATGGGCTGCCAGCTTAGTTACCTGCTGGAGGGGCCCAGGAACAGTGCTCTGAGATATCCACTCCCACAGCAATTGTCTGGAAATGAACGATACCCTCCTTTCTTGCTAAGGCTTATCGGCATCCCTGTTACTTGGTCCAGCATGCAGAAGTGACACAGAATTTTAAAGAATTATCAGAAGTGGCCTCTAGGTGTGCCCAGCTCCAAGTAAAAGTAATTTTCAAAAATGAGAACTTACAGCACAACTTACTCTGGTAGCAATTCACTACAGAAGCCTTCAGATATAAGTTCTCACGGGTTGTGCTGATGCAAACATTTCTTTTTAGGAATATGTCAGTGATGGGAGTGAAGCATACATTATTTCCCACCCCCCCACCTTGGGCATTGGAGGACTCATTTATTGGCAGGATGATAGAGAATTTTACAAACGACTCTGCAGGCAAAACTTCCAGATCAATATTGAGCTGCAGGAAAGGGGTTATAGTAATATCCCCATTTGTTCCAAAAGGATTGTGGCAGGAAGGGCGTCAGCTGGAATGCCAGGGCTCCTGGGTAACCAGGGAGGGTGGAGGTGTTGGAGGCGTCAGGGCATGTGATCCAGGGCATGTCAAATCCTTTGTCAATACGTTATTATTATTATTTTTTAATACATTACTTTTTAAGTGAGAGGAATTGCAATAATGTATTTGGGCGGAGAACACCTGTTTTCAGGTGCCATTTAGGTACTATTTTCCCAGGTGGGTAAGTGACCTTTTGAAAGTTTTGCCATTATCTCTCTTCAACTGGTTAAGTATGTCCTGGTCCTGGTGAGGTACAAAGCCTTGTGACTAGCTTTCCTACATTCCTAGTGTGTCTGTGCTGGGTGGGAACTTAAAGATAAGCAGGTTTCATCTTCATTCCTGAGGTGATTTTTCTCTTCCATCATGAAACAGGACTTCTTGATCAGGACAAATATAGCTAATATTCCTAATGTCTGAGCCTCTGGGTGGCTTCTCTGGATTGCATCCGTGGTGAACAGGTCCACTGTGATTTGTCCTAGTGAATATTGTAGTCTGTTTCCCCTGGGTATTGATGGGGAGAAGCAGTCTGTGTGTCTCAGCCTGTTGTGTGTGGTGTATGGGCTATTGGTCTTGTGATCCCTCTCGGAATATGTTTGCTCTGATATCTCTGAGGACATTCTGGTTGGTAGTTTCTTCACCACTCGCCTAACACTCTTTTTTCCTAATTAAGACACGTAATTCATATTTGTAAAATATTCATTAAATATCTCTCCAAATATAAGATATTGGGTGAATGGCTCTGGAGGTCATAAAGGTGGCCCAGAAATGAATTGTGTCCTCTAGGAGCTTAGAGTATAAAGGAGAAAATAGACATATCCACAAATGCCTCTAGAACATGGGGAGACACAGCCAGTGTCATTGTTTTATGTCTGCATTGCTACCCTGCCAACTTTGAAGTTGAACCTGATATGGTGTAATTTATCAGTCAGGACTCTTTTGATTGTGTCAGAAAAAAAAAAAAAAACTCAAGATTACTTAACAAGAGTGGGAATGAATTGGCTCAGGTAACCAGGGGGTCCGGGCAGGCATTAATCTGGGTTGAAATAACAGTGTCAGGACTCTCATCACCTCTAGGGTTTATTGTCCTTGTTTGGGCTTTCTTTTCTGTTGGAGTCTCTCCACTGAGGCACAGTGGACCTCAGTAGACCTAGGCATGTCTATCTGGTCCTTGGTACTCCCAATACTGGGGAAAGAGCTTCTCCTTCTCTCCCTAGCGTAAAATCAGTGCTCAAAATACAGATTGGGTCTGATTGGCTCTGCTTGGAGTACCTGCCCACTTCTGGATCTGTCACTGTGTCTGGGGACTAGAGTCCTCTGGTTTTTGCCTTGGATTATGTATATACCCATCCCCTGGTAGGAAAGATGGAGCCCCTTGATTGCCATTCTAGCAGAAACACATGTTTGGGGAGGAACATATACTCGAAAAGAGGGGTTTTATTACTAGAAGATGGGGAGAAGAAATGTATTCTAGACATGAAAATTTTAAAAAAGTTTTTTTTTCTATACAATTACTATTAATATTAAGCATGGGATCAGAAAGACAAAAACTGTTAACATGGGTTCTAAACAATAATCAAGCAGTTAAGACGGGAATGGGCACATTGCCTAATTTTGTATGGCCTACAAGCTAAGAAGTTCAAATTTCAATGTCTATAAATGAAATTTTATTGAAACATAGCCACATTTAATGGTTTATGTGTTGCTTATGGCTGCCTTTGTCCTGAAATGGCAGAGTTGTGAGAGTGTGAGGCCGCATTGGAGCAATAGAAGAGGTCCCCCAGAAGTAACTCTTAGGCATACCTATAGGTAGGCTAAGCTTCTCAGCTACATACATAAGCTTCACAAGAGTAAACCTCAAGATCAAGGACTTGACCTATTGATTTGGATGTCTGTAATGTTTGACACAGTATCAGGTGTTTCCCCATGGTAAAGTTTTTCTCCCATCTCAAGGGACTTTGCCAGTACTTTTTGATTATCTGCTTAATATATTCTAGGATGTATCCAGGCATTACATTAAGCTCTACAGGATTAAAAGTTCTCATTCTTATTCTGGGCTCCCTGTGGTTCAGTTGTTCAAATGAGCTATCCAGACAGGCTGAGTTAGATTAGGTGCTACAGAAAATTTAGGTTCCAGACAAAATAAACCTTTCTTCCCTTTGGTCTCAAAGAGTATGTGCAGTTCTGAAATGTAGACAATGTCTTCCTTACCCTTGTGCTCTGAATTACCTTAATCCTTAATCCCAACCTGACTGGCTTCGTTCTTGTCTCTAAATAACATATGTAACCTGATATTTACAGATAAGAATTTTATTGGAACATAGCCACACTTAATGGTTTATATATATATATATATCATCCTCTTGAAATAATAATTACCACTCTGGGCTAAATGTGTCTGCTATAAGAGTTTACAATCTAGGCCCCTGCTTCTTTATAAGCATTTTCTAAAGGAGACCATACAATAATTGTTCTTTCATTTCTGGCTTATTTTGCCTCACCGAAGTCCCGTAGGTTCATTCACATCGTTGCATGCCTCATGACTTTGTTCCTTTTTGTAGCCACACAATATTTGATCATAAGTATATATCATCGTTCACCAGTCTACTTCTCAGTCAGTGCATCCTTCAGCCACCTGCATTCATTAGGTATCATGTTTAATGCCCAAAGTCCACAGTCCATCAACACACTCAATTTTAGATAATTTCATTGTTCCCAAGAGAAGGATAACAAATAAACACACCCTCACCAAATAGGAAATCTAAACCTCCCCTTAACTCTTGTCACTCCCCCCATGATTTACCCCTGGTGTTGCTGTGGTAGGAAGTGGATTTCGTCAAGGGCAATAGCAAGTTGTAGAATGTTCTTGTGAGGAAGCCAGATGGGCAAGGCTGTCAGTTAAGGAAAAGGACTGTGGCTGCTTTGGCTAATTGAGCTGGAGAATGGAGAGAGGTCAGTCCAAAGGTTATTGCTGTGGTTCAAATAAGAAATTGAGATAATGTGGGTCTGCGTTAGGATAGTCATAGAGGAGAGGAGGTGACAGATGGGAGAGCGTTGGTCAGGGTTTATTCCAGGCAGTCATTGGTGAGCAAGGTGGGCCTCCCTGGAGAGCAGGTACTGGTTTGAGAAGATGTGGAGGGGAAGGGAGCCAGAAGACTTGCCCCTGGCCCTTCCCAAGATGATTGTGGTGGGAAGGAGCATGAAGCCCATGTCTGGGCCCCAAGGTTGTACCTATACTTTTCAGGAAGGCCCTTTACTCCAGGAGAGCCATGGCCTGCCCCTTCTCACAGTACAAAGCCTTATTTCTAAAGGCAACCCGTGGCTGAGACTGCCCCTCTCCTCAGTTATGGATAATTTTCTAAGAGGGATCTTGGGCCCCAGGGATCTTATTTGATTTGGAGGCCTGGTGACCAAAGAAGGACAGATTTGATGAATCATCCCCCAGATGAGATGGAACTTGGTTCCGGATGCCCAGCACTATAGTGACAATGCAGAACCCAGATGGTGCATCTCTGTTTGAGGGTAAAGCCAGTTAAGCACCAAATTAATTAGAAACAAACAAATATAAATAAAACAAATAAAAAGGCTTGAAAGCTAGTAGAACACATATGAACAGAGAAGACATCTGGATTAGAGACCAGCAAGAGCAAATAACTCGGAGACAAGCATACAGGGTACATTCAGGGAGCAGTGCGGGGCCTCTTGCACTGGTGGGGCTTGTGTTGGTGGGAGCCACACTGAGGAGGACCTTATTGTTTATATCACTTTGTGTTTTTCTTCAGGTAAACATTAGTTTTTATTTTCCCTCCATGCTTCAGGAGGATCTGAACTCTAAATTCCGTGCTTCTCACATGTATTGTTTGCTATTTGTTGAGCACCTGGGACCTGTCAGGCACTATGAATTAGGAGTTACTATTTCTTCCTGATAGCTGAGAAACAGGCACAGCATAGTCTTATAACATGGGCTTGGTCACACAACTCTACTTGGTAGAGCTAGGGCCAGGATTCAAACCCCGGTCTGCCTGACTCCAGAGTTAGTGATGCTGTTTCTACACCACACCATATGGCCTACTTAATAATGTAATTTCTGATGCCAGTTGATAAGAATCACTGGGTGTTAAGATTCCTAGTTGTTAGTGACAGTCCAACTCAAATGAGCTCAAACAATAAAGGGGACTTTCTTTTCTTTTTTTGGAGGGGGAGTGGGGTGGGGGTATGTCTAGCTAACCAAAACCCCAGGCTGGCTTAAGGGGTAATTGTGTCCAGGAACTAAAATTCCATTAGATCTTATACTTCAGTTAAAAATGTACTTATAAAGATGCTGTAAGCTCTCTCCCTCTCTGATTTGTTTCTCTTTGTTGGTTTTATCCTTCCAGTCCGGCTGTCTCTACCAGAATGGACCTATAAGGCCCTCTGGCTTCGTAGTCTCATTATCAGAGGAAAGAGATTTTTCCCAGCTTTGGCTGGAAAACCCTTGAACTAACATGGATCCCCTGACCTGACAGGATTACCATGGCCAGAGGCCTTCCTTTTGACCAGGGGACAGTGTTATCTCATTGAAGTCTCTGACTGAACCAGTTTGTTGGAATGTGAAGGAGAGTACTTCCCCCAAAGAAATATATGTGGTGGGGAGGGGAGTCTCTTCTCAGTAAACTCAACAATGAATGCCCATGATATGTGTCTTACATTTGTCTGTTAATTGTCAGGTCATCTGTTTGCAGTGCTGTCCCTTTAGAGGTCTATCCCAGGCTAAGCCAGGGAATGACTGGTGCCTTCCTTCCAGACTTATCTCAGGAATCATACTGAGTGGTGACCCAAGCATGATTGGTGACTCCTTTTTTTGGTGACTCCTAAGTCATCATAAATATAGCAGTGTTGCTAGAAATTCTTTCCCACTCTCCATCCTTTTCCCTTTGTCTCCTCTCCCTAACCTGCCGCCCACACCCCACCCCCCAGCAAAGTTAGCCTTCAACAGGTCAAAATAGGTTGTTAGCTGATTTCCCTTTCTTGAATAGCCTGTGGTAAGTATCCAGTAACCAGCACTGTTTTTCTGCTGGCGGTGGTTGGTTGGTTTTCTGATAGATTGCATCTCTACTTGTTTCTGACTAACCCACATAGTCTAGAAGGGGAAAGTCCTCCTTTAAATCATGTTTTTCAAATGTAGAGTTTACTTTGTGATCTTGGGCAAGGGACTTTATTCTTGATAAGTATATATCTATAATTAATTTCTATATCTGTAAAATGGGGCTGCTCTTCTAAATATAGCCAAATATTATTATTATGGGGTCATTAGAAATGAGAGATTTGGGAATCCAGGATCTATAAGCTTTCAAGCCCTTTCCTTTTTTCTCTATCCCCTTATTTTTCTCCCACCCTCCCTCCCCACCACCCTTCCTCCCTTCTTCCCTCCCTTTATTTCTTTCTCTCAGCCCCTTTGCTTTTTGCTCTAGCTTTTGTTACTTCCTGTTTTAAAAATCAGACCATTTTTTTGGGAATAGTCTGTGCAGGTGAAAGCCAGATCCTGTACACTTGCAACATCATATAATATTTAATTCCCTTTTGGATCAGAGAGTAAGCAGTAAATTGACAGAGAGGGGTACAGGAGGGTGGAGAATAAAAACATTTCAAACTAATGAATCTTGGGAGGTATGTCCGTTGAAAATATTATATACCCCAGAAAAGCTGTGTTTTAATCCTGATCCAATCTGGTGGGGGCAGCTGTTTCTTTTAATCCTAATTCAGTACTGTAGGGCAGAAACTTTTGATTAAATAATCTCCACAGAGATGTGGCCCGCCCAATTGTGGGTATGGCCTTTTGATTAGATGGAGAGGTAACTCTGCCCATTCAGGGTGGGTCTTGATTCATTTACTGGACTCCTTGAAAAGAGGAGATATTTTGGAGAGAGCCAGAAATGACAGAAGCCTCAGAGCCAAAAGAGAGAGAACTGACAGAGAAAGAGAGCTGATGAAAACTTCAGAGCAGAGCTGACACAGATGCTGACACTTGGAAAACAGAGACGTGGATGTTTGGAGATGCTTGGAGCCCAGCAGACATTGCCGTGTGTTTCCCTATGCAATATTAAGCAAGCCAGATCCTCGGGAGAGCCAAGGGAAACCAAGAAGTGAAACCCAGCCCTGGAGAGGTGAGGAACCCCCACAGGAACCATGGCTGAAAGCCCGAGTAAGGGACCAGCATGCCTCCCCCGCTGACAGAGGCATTTCAGGTGCATTGGCCTTACTTGTATTAAGGTTATCTTTACCTGGATGCCTTAGTTTGGACATTTTTATAAGTTTAGAATGGTAAACTTGAAACTTATTAAATTCCCTTTTTAAAAGCTGCTCCATTTCTGGTATTATAGCATCCTGGTAGCTTACAAACTAATACAGGAGGGAAGTTAAAAATTTTAAAATGCCTCTCTGGGCTTGTCTACAAAAATATTCACAGTGAAGGAAGAATCTTGCCATGTTTGGAATTGGCTTGGATGCTCCAAAGGTTCCCTGTTTGAACTCAATTGTTAAGCAAAAGGAGGTGGGAAACGCGATCTTGAGTTCTTGCTGTCGACATGTTTCTTACAGTTGTCAGGAGGGATAATGGCTGCAGCGGAGAACGAATCATCGAGCTCATCTGCTAAATAGGAGTGGGAAATTATTTTCTCTCACAGTCAGATTTCAAGGATTTTACCCTACCTTGACAGGGGATGCCCCCTCTTTAGGCCTCAGCCTTCCTAGTCTGCTATTTGTAATGCTTACTTCACATTATTATCAAAAGGCCTAATCGAAAGGTCTAATGAAATGGCCACAACCACAGTTGGGTGAACCACATCGCTTTGGAGGTAATTTAATCAAAAGTTTCTGCCCTACAATATTTGTTCTAGTTTGGTAGCTGCTGGGAGGCAATATACCAGAAACGGAATGGCTTTTAAAAAGGGGAATTTAGTAAGTTGCTGGTTTACAGTCCTAAGGCCGAGAAAATGTCCCAATTAAAACAAGTCTATAGAAATGTCCAATCTAAGGCATCTAGGAAAAGATACTTGGTTCAAGAAGGCCGATGAAGTTCAGGGTTTCTCTCTCAAGTGAGAAGGCACATGGTGAACACAGTCACAGCTTCTCTCTCGGCTGGAAGGGCACATGGCAAGCACAGAGTCATATTCTAGCTTTCTCTCCTGGCTTCCTGGTTCATGAAGCTCCCTGGGAAGCGTTTTCCTTCCTCATCTCCAAAGGTCACTGACGGTGGACTCTGCTTTGTGGTGCTGCAGCATTCTTTGCTCTCTCTGAATCTCTTTCATTCTCCAAAATGTTCCCTCTTTTATAGGACTTCAGAAGCTAATCAAGACCCACCCAAATGGGTAGAGACACATCTCCCCTAATCCAGCTTAACAACCACTCTTGATTGGGTTACATCTCCAGGGAGATATCTAATTACATACAGTATTAAGTAGGGATTATTCTGCCTTTACGAAATGGGATTTAGAGTAAAACATGGCTTTTCTAGGGGACATACATCTTTTCAAACCAGCACAATATTGTATTTAAAAGATCTGGCCATAGTAGTGCCCAGGGCTGTTGTGGATTCTTTCTAGTTTTGCTGTCTCATCTCCTGTCTGTCCCACCCCTAGATTTTGAGCTGCACCTATTCTCTTCTTCCTCCACCTCTTCCTCTTCTTTTTAAAAAAATTTGTATTGTGATAATATATATTCAACATAAAATTTTCCATTTCAACCACTTTCAAGTGTACAATTTGTGGCCTTAATTAAATTCACAGTGTGATACTACCATCACAGCTATCCATTACCAAAACTTTTCCATCATCCCAAACAGAAACTCTGTATCCGTTGAACATTGATTTCCCATTCTCCTTCCTTGCCTCCCCCAACCTGTCTTCTATGTTCTGTCTCCACGAATTTGTATATTCTCATATAAGTGAAATCATATAATGTTTGTCCTCTTGTGCATCATCCCTGTTAGCTGGGGGGAGAGAGGTGGGGGGAGAAAGCTGGATCTTCTTTTTTCAGAGCACTTGGGGAAGGTTGGGTGGGAAAAAGAGGTTATAGATAATGGCTGATTGAAAGGTGTGGAATTAACTCTGGATTCATTTTCTTTCTTACTTAATTAGCTCCCTGAGGCCATGGATAAAGTGTGAGGCTATTATTTGATTTACCAAGGTCAGCTACCTTCTTCCCTCTCCTGTTTCTTCATCTTTAGAGCAGATTATTAAGGCTCTCTTGGTGTTGCTACGAAAAGGTCATTTGATGTCTAAAGTCACCATTTTAAAAATTTCATTTGCCTTTTTTTTTTTCCACCCCACCTTTAACTCTCACTTATCCAAAGTCATTTCACTTTTTGGATTCAGCCTGTCACCCAGAATCAGGCTTCCATTTGTCACATGGCTTGTTTTTTTTTTGGCCTTTGCCTCTTCCCTCAACCTCTTCTTTTCCTGTGGTGCGTGCCACCCCTACCCTTCTTCTTCCCTTCCGTTCCCCCGGGGCCGCCTTCGTTCATCTCGCATTTCTCCCTCCACCCTCCAGTAGGGAGTCCTGTTCTTCTAATAGTAGCTGAAGTGAAGCAAAATGAAGGTGCTCGAACATGGAATAAACTGGAGGGTTGATAATAGCCTTGCTACATCTGCCTGACAGGGCCTTACCGCTGGACTCAAACTGGTTTAGAGAACTGTAGACTTTCTGCGCCCCAGTGCCCTGACTGGGTCTTTCTCTACCCTTACTGTCAGGCATGTGCGCGTGTGCTGTTGTCTTTGTGAGTCTGTCTGTCTTAGTGAGGACAGGGACTATGTCCATTCTACTCACAGCATGCATGTTTAGAGAAGAAACAAATGACACACTGGATGATTTAATTCAAACCCCTTGTTTTTGAGGGGCAGAAAATAATGAGAAGTTAACTTTAAAATGTGTGTTCTTGGGAGAAAAGTCAGGAGGCTTTGAACAGTGGTTATTTCTGGGATAGAAAATATCAGACTGGTACTTTCTTCCACTAACCTCTTTGTTCATTTCTGAGGAAGGAGGGTTGCCCATCCTTATTGTTTCAGAGGTCAAGCGAATTGGGGTATCAAATCCTAGTATCATGTGGGTTTCCCTGAGGAAGCTTGTCAATCTGGGAACTTCAGTGGGTGGTTGATGCTTCCTTTATAATGCCACCTGGCCCCCCAAGGGTCATAAAAAAAAACCTGAGGAGTGTAGGGGGCCTCAGGAATTAGTGAGGGACTGAGCTCTTGGTTTGCCCAATGTTTGAAGGCTCTGATAGGAAACATGAGCGAAGGAAGCTCATGAACCCTCCTAGGACTCCAGGAGCTAGCAGTATCCCCAAGTTGGGAAGGGGACTCAGAAGAACAAGGCAGCTAGAAGTAGAGGTAAGAAGGTGAGTAGGAAGGGAGGATGTTCTAGATACAGGAACCAGCACAAGAGAAGGCACAGAGGACAGACTCTGTACACAGGGGCAAGTAGGCCGGCCAGCTTCAGCTGGGAAGAGGGAGACATAGAGAAGCATTGGGGCATGAAATTGGAGAGTTAAGGAAGAAATAGTGGAGGGCTCAGAGAGCCAGGCTGAGGGACTTGGGTTGTTCTCTAAGGTAAAAGGGAGCCGTCTTAGGCCCTGTCCCACTGGAAGCCTCGCTGGTATTAGGTGCAGGATGGGGCAAGTAGAGAAGATACTGGAGACAGGAACTGTGGAAGCTGGTGGGAATAGCTATTGTGGGAAGCCAGTGCCCATAACCTGGACATCAGGAATCTACTTCTCTGGCTTAGTCTAGTATTATACCTCTACTATCGCTAGAGAAGAGCTAGGATTGGCTGGGTGGCTAGGGTGGAGCATATCCTGGCCCTGCTCTGGGTTTAGTGGTTCCAGGCTTCCAAGTGGCTTCTCCTTGTCAGGCCCCCTAGGTCACCAGGTTGGGCCATGTGCAGTATATCTGGCTCCCAGGACTAGTGTAGTCCAGGCAGGAAAAACCCCTCAGAGCTTCCCTTCAAGGCAGTGTTGTTGGCCTGGGGGTAGGTAGGGGAAGCCAGAACTGACAGCTGGAGATAGACGGAAATAAATGTTACATAAGTTTGAGGAAAAGGAGTCTTGCTTGACGTGTGAATAGAAATCAGCTACAAGGACAGTTACAGTGAACAGAAGCTGCATCCTAGAGAGGAAGGCGTTCCTTGGGCCCTGAGGAGGTGGTGCTCTCTATTGGGGAGTGAGGGGTATCTGGTTCTATGAACTGCTGATCTTGTGGGCAGCCTGTGTAATAACCACCATTCCTCGTATTCCTGTAACTTGGTGTGCTGTTTAAATGCTCATCTTTATTACATCCTGGCCATCTTGCGAAGGTTCCAGAGCTATGGTCATTATTGCCCCTTTACTGATGGGCAGACCAAGGCCTAGAGGAGCCAAATGACCTGCCCAAGGCTATGTAGAGAGCTGGTGGCAGGATCAGGATTTGCATACAGGTCTCCTGTCTCTTTAGCTAGTGCTACTCTTTTGCTTTAAAACAAGGCCTAACAGGTAATACCTAAATATTCCAGATGCCCTGTAAGCCTACTTTTGGCAGTCACATTCTGAAAGTCTTTATGTGAGAGACAAAGGGGGGATTGCTGGTCAACTGGGAAGCTCAGCTTGGTCTCATGTCCTGTGTTCCTTACAGAAGAGCCTGGCCTGCAACCGGGTGGTAGTGGGGATGTCATGGGGACTTGACAAGGGCACGATTTTTGGAAAGACTGCACCGAGGCCTGTGTGTGATGAGTGTGTGTACACCGGCCTGCATGTGTCCACGGTGTATAGATCCATTTATTCAACTAACATTTTGGACATGTACTGTGTGCCATGTACTGTTCTGGTCCTGGAATTACTGTGATGAAGCAAACCGCCAGCATTTTGGAGCTGATGGTCAGGTGGAGTAAGTTAGAGCTGGCTAGGGGTGATGACAAGAAGGGGCTAGTGAGGATGCAGCAGAGGAAGGACTGACTTGTGATATCAGAGATTGACTTTTTTTTTTTTTAATTTCCCTTTGGAAGGATACTTAAAAGACCTATTAGAATAAATAAATAAACGCAATTGTATGAGAAAGCGCTGGAGGGAAAAATAATAAAATGGTTCTAGAAGGTTGGAATTATGGATAGCTTGAATTTTTCTTTGATTTTCTAGATGTTCTATATTATGTTTATATTCTTTCAAAGATTCTCTGTCAGTCTGTAGTTTTACCTCTGGTTGTGCCTGCTCTTGAGTGGGCCCCTCACTGTTTGCTGATGTCTGTCCATAGAGCCTGTTTCCTCCCTGTAAATGAGGATAATCAATGCAACATACTCAGAAATGTTGACTATTCATGATAATGATGCCTTCCTGTGGGTTATCTGGCTAGTCTGCATTCTCCAAGAGTAGAACTCCCCTAGCTCTCTGTCCCACTTCTACTGATAATCCTTCCTTGAACCCTGAATGAGGGTGAGTAAGAGATCCTGCTGTCTTTTATTTTTGTGTGTGTTTGTAAGCCTAGGGCTGGCTGGGGAGGTCCTGGGACCCGTGGTCAGGGCTACTCTATCTGTGGAGTGCCGAACCTTACCTTTCCCACCCAATCTGTGTTGATTCCCTACTTTTCTATTTTCTCTTCCCTGCAGATGTCAAGCCTTCCAACATCTTGGTGAATTCCCGTGGGGAGATCAAGCTCTGTGACTTTGGGGTCAGCGGGCAGCTCATTGACTCCATGGCCAACTCTTTTGTGGGCACAAGGTCCTACATGTCGGTATGAACAGTGGGTTCCATTTCTTGAGCACCTTGTCCAGGTCAGGTGCAGGGGCCAAGTGGGTGCCTCCCCCTGTGGAACTAGAGCCTTGTGTTGGGTGATGATGTGGTGGGGAGTAGAGAAATGAAAGATGATAAGGCACCGTGGTCCCTCCCTAAGGAGATCTCAGGTTAATGGGGAGATGGTCTCGGCCATGAAACATAACTGGGGTATTGGGCCTCGACTCACCAGACAAGACTGTATGATCATAGCTCTAGCTACTGCCTGTACCTGATGAAATTTCCCAGATATTGGCTTCCATTCTGAAAGAGATTGTGAAAGAGCTATCTTTGGGCATCTCTATATGATTGTCTTCAGACCCTCAAATGTTCCCAAATATGACCCTAACCCAAACTGTCCCACTTTCTCCTTTTATTTTAGCATAAATAACATCAAGGTAGAAACCTGAGTATCACCTTTTAACCTCTCTTCCTGGCTCCTCATCCTTTCATCCTCCAGTGGCCCCCAACTTTTGTGGGTCTACCCAGAATTGTTTCTCTAGTCTAGCCTCTTCTCTCCATCCTCACTACACGTCTCCATCAACTACCCCTGCCTCTCACCCCACCACACCCGGTCTGCTAGCAGGAGCCCGTGCTCTAGTTGAGCTGACACTCTTCACAAGAGCTCCCCCACCATCAGAATGTTGTTTCTGGCTGTTCCCATGTTCTCTTCCCTCCCTCACACAGTGAGCTCCTTAAGAGTGGGGATAATGCTGTAGGCTTCTCTGCTGTCCCTAGGGTCTGGCATGGGGCCTGGCATGTGGTAGGTGCCCAAGAAGTGCTTGGTGAATGGGAGAATGTCTGATCAATGGAATGGGTGAGTGAATGGAATACTTTACCAAGAACAGTTTGGAAAAACAGAAGCATAACTTTGGGCAAGTGATGAAGGGGCACAGAGCAGATGAGCCCTGGGCGAGTGGGACTTCTGTATGGAAGTGGAGATCAGCCCCGGTACTGACTGGCGGGGTAACAGGCACAGAGACCCAGGATGCGTTCAAAGAGTGCTTATGTGTTCTCTTTCAAAACACTCACATTCTTGAGTGATCTCATTTGATCCATCTGACTGTCCCATGAAATAAAGATTATTGTTCCCATATTAGAGATGAAGACATCTAGACTCTGTGAGGATAAGTGACTTGTTCACTTAACCTGGCAGAGCTAGGATTAAGAACTTTGTCCTTTCCAGCATGCCCCCACTTGCCTCTTAAGTGGCATTTTGGCAGCTGACCCTAGCTTCTATGTGGAAATTAGTCTCCTTCCCCCTTCCCCCGCCAGGACTCTAACCATGTCAACTCTGGTGATGCTCACTCTTAAGAAACGTCTGAACCCACCCCCTTACCCTGCCATCCCCTCATCACCTCTTCTCTAAATGTCTAAAAGCCAAGCAGACAATACCCTGGGTACTTGACTATGACTCTCAAGTTCATAATCAATTAAGAGGCCCTGGGACTTATTTATCTAGGGTTTAGTGCTTGGGGTTTTGTGGTTAGATTTAAAATATTCAAGCATTGGAGTTAGTGAAAAATCCTATGAGAGAAGTTAATTTGATGTCTAAATTAATGTACACTGGTTACAATAAAGATTTTTTCTGAGGCTCTTGAAATACATGGGATATTTCAAAAAGTGTTCCATAAAAACAATGCTTTTGTATGACACTATATACTTTTTTCTCTTTGACTCTTTTCATAAATAATAACTCTTCGGCATAGAATTTTGCAATATCTAACACACATTTCCTTCTAATTTGACCTTCTCAATAACATGTTCCTTAAGGAGGGCAGGTATTTTGTTATGTTGTTACTCTTATTCCTCCTTATCAGCCCCGTTTTACAGAAAAGGGAACTGAGACTTAGGATCACATAGCCTAAAAGGCCTAAAGTTGGGACTTGTACACTGGCTCCTGACCCAAATCCTTTGCCCTTTCTACCATTCTGTGTTGACCAAGGACAGTGAAGGTCAGAGGCTGAGCAGGTCTTACAACTCACTTTCCTGATTCTCAGGCCATTGTTCTAGCACTGCACCTCCTTGTGACCGACATTCCAGAAGCTCCATATTTCAGACTTATATGACAAGATGAGCCTCTCATGCTGGCTTTGGACAGATTGCTCCACATGTGCAAGACAGTGGTTGTCAGAGCAGCCACATTGGATGTCAGGGCTTAGCTCAGGGGAGATAGAGCAGTGAGGAGGGATCAGAGCCAGGGGAGCCACCCAAGGGTAGATGAACACAGTTTTGGAGGGCAAGTGAGAGAACAAATTTCAGAGGTTAGTGGAGATTCTGACTCAAAATGTCAGCTCTGACCAGGAAGGAACAGAAGAAGAAAAATATCTATCAGCAAATGCAGTCAAGCCAACCCACCTGGGACAGAGCAGCCTCTTCAATAAATGGTGCTTGGAGAACTGGATATCCATATGCAAAACAAGGAAAGAGGATCCGTATCTCCCACCCTATATAAAAATTAACTCAAAATGGATCAAAGACCTAAACATTAGAGCTAAGACCATAAAACTTTTAGAATAAAATGTAGGGAAATACCTTATAAAATTTGTAATATAGGTGGTTTCCTAGACCTGACACCCAAAATACAAGCATTGAAGGAAGAAATAGATAAATGGGAATTCCTCAAAATTAAACACTTTTGTCTATCAAAGAACTTTGTCAAGAAAGTAAAAAGGCAGCCTACACAATGGGAGACAATATTTGGAAACTATATATCAGATAAGGGTTTAGTATCCAGAATATATAAAAAGATTCTTCAACTCAACAAAAAGACAGCCCAATTAAAAAATTAGGGCAAAAGACAAGACCAGACACTTCTCAGGAGAGGAAATACAAATGGCTAAAAGGGACATGGAAAGATGCTCAACTTCACTGGCTATTAGGGAAATGCAAATCAAAACCACAATGAGATATCATCTGATACCCACTAGAATGGCCATTATAAAAAAAAAAAAAAAAAAGGACAAGTGCTGGAGAGGATGTGGAGAAAGAGGCACAATTATCTACTATTGGTGGGAATGTAAAGTAGAACACATGCTCTGGAAGGCAGTTTGGTGGTTCCTCAGGAAGCTAAGTATAGAATTGGTATATGATCTAGTAGTCCCATTGTTAGGCATATATTCAGAGGATATGAGGACAAGGACACAAATGGACATTTGCATACCATTGTTTATAGCAGCATTATTCACAATTGCCAAGATTTAGAAACAGCCCAAGTGCCCATCAACCAATGCGTGGCTAAACTAGCTGTGGTATATACATAAGATGGGATGTTATGCAGCTGTAGGACCTTGAGGACATTATATTGAAAGAAATTAGCCAGAAACCAAAGGATAAATGCTGTATGGTCTCACTAATATGAACTAACATGAATGCATGAACTTGGAGAATTGAAGTTAAGAACACAGGCTATCAGGAGATAGAAATAGGGTAGAGATTGGGCAGTTGGTGCTGAAGGAATATAGATTGTGCAATAGGAGTGATTGTAAAAATTCAGAAATGGATAGTACAATACTACCTGATTGTAGCACAATAATACAAGTGCAGTGAGTGAAGCTGAATGTGAGTATGATAGAGGGAGAAGGACTGGGGGCCTGTATGAAACCAGAAGGAAAGTTAGAGGATAAAGACTGAGACGGTATAATTTAGGAATGCCTAGAGTGGACAATGATGGTGATTAAATGTACAAATTAAGAAACATTTTTGCATGAGGGAGAGCAAATGAATGTCAGTATTGCACAGTGTTGAAAATAGATGGTATTTGGGAAAAAGTACAATCAGTGCAAGCTAGGGTCTGTGTCAACAGCAACCTTGTAATACACTTCCACTGAATAAAACCAAGGCATTATGCCAAAACTAAATGTCAGCAGGTGGGGGGCATGGGAAAGGAGTATGGATTCTTTGTGGAAGAAAAGGAAATGTCTTCAGATAGAGTATAGTGTTGAAGGCATGTCTATACACACTTAGGTTGGATTGTATAATGTGTGAATAAAACTGTTTAAAAATGAACAGAGATACAAGTGCTAGAGAAAATGTGGAGAGAGAGAGGTACCTATCCACTGTTGGTAGGGAAGCTGAGAGGTGCAGCCCCTTGGAGGGCAGGGTGGTGGTTCCACAGGAGGCTATGAGTGGGTTTGCCATATGATCCTGAAACCCTGTTGCTCAGTATATACATGAAGGAGCTGAGTTTGGGGACAGGAATGGATATTTACACACTGGTGTTTTCTGGTGGCAGAATGCCTGATCCATAATGAATGGAAGTGGCCTAAGTTAAGGGTTCAACTACTGAGGAATGGAAGAGGGAACTATGGTGTATACATACAGTGGACTCTGCTGAGCTGCAGCAAGAAGGAATGAAGTTGTGAGACTTGCAACTAGATGAACGAATCTTAAGGACTGTACATTGAATGAAATGTCAGGAACAAAAAGACAAATATTATCATGCCTCAATCATATGGACTAACTATAATATAAAAACTCGGTGAACTAAAGTTGAGAGCATGGTTATCAGGTTGGGGCCTATTGTAAAGGGTCCTAGATTGTACGCTCTTACAGCAGTCACATATATTCATGGGGTGTAACTGTTAATTCTAAGTTCTGAGATATTGAGCTGTTTGTATATAACATGTTTTTTTCCCAAAAACTTCAGGTATTTATGTGACACCTGAGACTCAGAACTAAGAGCTCTAAAACTATGAAAGCTAGCAGTACCCTATAGAGGAACTGTTAAAAAAGTTGAAAAAGTGATCAGACTTCGAGTAGAGATATAAATGAAGCTGATCTGGATAGGACTAAGGTAGATCAGAAGACTGGGTAAAGGGTGATACTGTTCATATTTTAAAACTTCAACTTCTGTGTGAGATTAAAGGGAGAGATGTTTATGTGGTGCAAAATTTATATTTTGGGTAGTGCATTTCCTAATTTAACTTCTATGGTCAGTTTATTTAACACCTTAAGTACATGGAATCTTGAATAGGGGGTGAGATTTTGTTGTTTTGTCTGAGTCAGTGTGATGCCCCAGTAAATCCCAGAGTAATTTGGGCAGTGAATAAAAAAGTATTTGCAAAGTCCCCTTGGGGGACTGGGGAGAAAGAAAGAAATATTCAGTTTCCCCATTTGGAGAATTTCTTATATTCTTACAAGCAGTGGGGACAACCACATCAATAGGCTGAGCCCTCCATCTTGGGGTTTGCCCCTATGAAACTTATTCCTGCAAAGGAGAGGCTTAAGTCTACTTAAAATTATGCCTAGGAGTCGCCCGCCAGAGACCTTCTTGTGTTGTGCACATGTGGCCTCGCTCTGTCTAAGCCAACTCAACAGTGAACTCACTGACCTCCCCCTTACATGGGACATGTCTCCCAGGGGT
Organism: Tamandua tetradactyla; assembly: GCF_023851605.1. Lineage (NCBI taxonomy): Eukaryota > Metazoa > Chordata > Mammalia > Pilosa > Myrmecophagidae > Tamandua > Tamandua tetradactyla. Next base: position 83,513,920 of record NC_135340.1, read on the forward strand.
GTAAACCTCCCTGGCATCGTGGGACAGAAATCCCAGGATGAGCGGGGGCCCTGATCAAGAGTTTGAGAAAGACTTCTTGACAAAAAGGGGGAAGAAAGAAATAGGACAAAATAAAGTGTTAGTGGCTGAGAAATTTCAAGCAGAGTTGAGAAGTTATCCTGAAGGTTATTCTTATGCATTATGTAGAAATCCCTTTTAGTTTATGGTGTATTGGAGTGGCTGGAGGGAAGTACCTGAAACTGTTGAGCTGTGTTCCAGCAGCCCAGATTCTTGAGGACAATTGTATAAAGATATAACATTTACAATGTGACAGTGTGATTGTGAAAATCTGTCTGATGCTCCTTTTATCCAGAGTATAGTCAGATGAGTAAAAAAAGAAATATAAAAAACAAAAATAAATTCATAAATAAATAATAGTTGGGATAAAGGGTAAAATAAATCGGGTAGAAGAAAGTTATTAGTGGTCAATGAGGGGGAGGGGTAAAGTGTATAGTATGTATGAGTTTTTTCTTCTTTTTTTTCTGGAGTGATGCAAATATTCTGAAAAATGGTCATGGTGAGAAATACACAACTATGTGTGATATTGTGAGCCACCAATTGTACACCATGTATAGAATGTGTGTGTGTGAAGATTTCTTAATAAAAATATTTTTTAAAAATCCATTAGCAGACCCAGCATCAGGAACCAACAGAGTACACACTCTTCTGTAATACAAACCAGCCGCAAACAGCCAATCCTGAGGCCTCTTAGCATCCGTGGACACTCACCCCTCCTTCTTCTGTGTGGACCCAGGTTTTAGTCCACAGGTGATTGTAACTCTGTCTCTATCTCTCCTGCAGCCAGAAAGACTCCAGGGGACTCATTATTCTGTGCAGTCGGACATCTGGAGCATGGGGCTCTCTCTGGTTGAGATGGCTGTGGGAAGGTATCCCATCCCTCCTCCAGATGCCAAGGAGTTGGAACTGATGTTTGGGTGTCAGGTGGAGGGAGATGCAGCTGAGACACCACCAAGGCCAAGGACCCCGGGGAGACCCCTCAGCTGTGAGTCGTCTTGTGTGCTCCCAGTTTGGATTGGCATTGGGGTGGGGGTGGGAGGCCCTTACTGTTGGAGGTTTCTGGAGAGCCGATTCTCTGTGCACACTCCAAAGACTTGATTTCTCATTCCTGAATGTCAGGCTGGGGCTGCAGGGGAGCAGAGAAGGGGTTTTTCAATTTTCCCTTCAGGAAATTGTCATTATCAACAGCATCCTAACATTTGTTGAATATGTTCCGAGTACTAGCTTAGCATTTTATAATCATTTTCTAATTTTCTTTTAAGTCATGGCATTATTTTTTTGAGATAAAATTCACAAGATCTAAGATTCACCATTTTAACTATTTTAAATTGTACAATGGCAGTGGGTTTTAGTATATTCATAGTGTTCTGCAACCATCACCACTGTCTATTTCTAGAATATTTCCAGGACTCCAAAAAGAAACCCTGTACCCATTAGCAGTCACTCCCAGTTTTTCCCCTTGCTACATCCCTTGGAATCCACTAATCTACGTTCCGGATTTGCCTAGCATTATCTAATTTTAATAGCAACCCTATGTGTGAGCACTATTATAGTCTCCATTTTACAGATGAGGAAACTGAGACACAGTGCAATTATTTTGCTAAGATCCACATAGGCTTGACTCCCAAGATGATAAACACTGTGCAGTACTGTCTCCTCCTAACATGGATAATTTGAAGTAAACCTGATAACTCAGGAAAGATTTTGACCCAGCTATCATCACGTTCTGTAGTTCCTGCCAGGAAGTACCTTTCTGAGCAGGGAGATCTGACCTCCACAAGGCCACATGGGAGAGAAGGGTACGAAGGGAGCCACAGATGGGACTGGTGGTGGCTTATCATTGGAAGGATTGGTGGCTGTGGCCTCGAGGCTGGCCCATGATTCTGGAGTATGGAAGGAAGAAACCCACATTCAGGGACAATTAAAACTTAAGTCCTTTCACATGATCTCATTTGCACCTCGAAGGGCTGCCATGATTACTCCCCATCTCCAGCTAAACTCAGAACTGAGCCTCAGCAGTCAACTGATCTGCCCAACATCACAATCTTAGGATGTGGCAGAGTTTGGACTTAAACCCCAGAGAGCTGATTCCATTGCTTCTGCTGATCCAGCTTGTGTTCAGGCCTTGACTCTGGCTGTTCTGTTTATTATCCATGACCCTGGTCCCCAGGATCCATGCCCTTCTCCTCATATTGGCAGGTGACTTGTCTGTTTCTTATGAGAGCTTTCTTTTTTTCTTTTTATAAAATCTATAGCTTATGGAATGGACAGCCGACCACCCATGGCAATTTTTGAGTTGTTGGATTACATAGTCAATGAGGTAAATACTGTATGGCTTTCTTTTTTTTGTATGGCTTTCTTGATCTTGGAATTGATTTATTCTTCTTAAGGAAAAAGACATGACTGAGTGGACTAGGAACCTGTGAATTGTTCCCTCAGTGTACACTGCCTGGGCCCTAGGGATCATCTGGTTTGTACTCTTGGAATTGAGTGGCTAGTTTAGAGACCTCAGGTCCCTTCCACAGGGGATGCCTTCAGGTAGCTGAGTCCCTCTTCCTTCCCCACATTCAGGAGCCTCCATCTTGCCTACTTACATTCTTGTTCCTTCATTCACCAAACATTTATTGTGAACTTATTATGCGCTAAGCCCTGTGGGGTGGGAGTAGGAGTGGGTGGGAATCTAAAGATGGGGGGGGGGGTCCCTACTCTCAAGAACTGTTAGATTGTGTGGTGGGGGCAAGGCAAATGCATTTATAACTACAATACAGGACTATCTCTTGTAAGGGCCATTAAAAAGCTATCATCATAAAAAGGAGAGTTTAGAAATAGAAAAATGTTAACTGTTGTATGAAAAGAGATTACAAAGTAGTATGTACCCTATAATCAATTCTTTTAAAAAATCTATGCATATATATATATGAAGTCTGCAAAGTAATATAATAAATTATAGTCGTTATCTCTGAGTGATGAACGATAAGCAATTAAAATTTTCTTTTTGCTTATTGGTGTTGGCTGATTTTAATGCAAGGAATGTATATTATTAGTGAAATAAATATACTAGTATGTTTAAATGAAAAAAGATTTCAGGAAGGAAGAAATCAAATTTGGGTTTCAGGGGAACAGGGAGCTGTGGACAAGACCATGGTAGCTCAGGGGAGGGTGGGCTCATGCTTGATTGGCAGGGCTGCAGGAGCTGAGCCGGGGTCAGGACAGGAATTTGGAAGATGTCAAGCCACACTCCTGGCAGCAGGAGCAGAAAGGGTAGTGGAAGAGAAGTGGACACACTCTAGCAGGTTTGGGAAGCAGATGGTAGACTCCACTCAGCTGAGGTAAATGGTATCTCTCAGTTCTTTTTTTCTTCAAAAAACCAGTGGACTGACTTCTCCCACTTTCTTTTCTTTAAACCCATACCCAAAAGGCTTAAAAAAAAAAGTGCCATTTTCCATTGTAAAGTCAATAGAGAAAATCCTGGTTCACCCTCACAGTTAGTGAAATCACTGTCACTAGAGTGGTTAATTTACTTGTTTAATGACTAGTCTGCACAGCCTTCTGCTACATACACATCATGAAAGTAGTTCACAATCTGATCTTGAGTTCAAAGAAGGCAAAGCATGTTGCATTATGTGGTAGTCAGGAAAGCTGTCCTCTCCTGCTTGGGACCTAAGCTGGGAGTTGCTGGGTGGGAATCATATTAGGGAACGGATGACTGAGGTTAAATTCAGTGGCAAATTTCCTAGTGTGCAGTGCATTCTCCTTTCATATTTTCATATTCATTTTCCTACTCAGTTTTCCAGGCATTGTTGAGGTGGGCCAAATTGGTTTTGTTATCCTCTTCATATAGGTGAGGAATCTGAAGGCCTTAAGATGAAAAGTGGCTCAGTCTTTCCCACCTGTCCTCTTCACCACCAACTGTCCCCCGCCCTCAATGTCACCCCACCCCTGACCCTCCCAGGAGGCTGGGCTGAGTGGTGATGGATTGTTCTCACTCTCCTGGCACACTTGCCCAGCCCCCTCCTACATAGAAGTGATGAATGCTGGCCTCTAAAGGCCAAGCTACCAGACTCCTTTCTCCCTTGAATGTTCCTTTCTCCCCTTAGCAGCGAGGCCAGTCTGCAGGGTGGGACTTGCTCTGGGCCCTTGTTCCAGAGAGCTGGGGTGTAGCAGCCTCGATCTAGTTCAGCCTTCTTCACCTGCTGTTCTAATCAGCATTCCATAGGAAGAGAGGGCTAGGCTGGACTTTTTGGTAGGGAATGAGGGTCTGAGTTTTATTTTTTATTTCATGGGTCATTTACTAATCCTCAATCTACATATGAGAGCAGTGACATCCAGGGCATTTTGCTCTCTCACCTCTCACAAGGAAGCTACATGAGCCCCCAGTCACATAAGGTGGGCTCCCACTTCCTGAGTTACATGTAGTTCTGTGAACCTAGTGCTCTGGGATGGGACCTTGCACAGAACTATACTCTGTGATCCCTACACCCCCACCCCCTGTCCGTGCACCCCTTTCCCCACAGACACAGGGAAATGAGAGTTGTTCCCAGAGTTCTTGGTCTGTGGTCTGAAAATGGCCTCATTCCGAGAGTACACAGGTAATATTTTTCTAGATCTAGCCCTCTGGCAGTTGTTTCATTAACCTTTCTCTGCCCTTTCAGTGTTCAAAAAATGGAGTTTTTTTGTTTGTTTGTTTGTTTGTTTTTCCCATATGTGCCCCTCCTATGACTTGCAGATGCTACGCAGGGCTGAGACATGCCTGCTGGTTTGCCTCTCCTCCTAGCTGATAGTAAAATTTCTGGTTGTTTCCATGCCATCCTCTCAGATTTACAAATGTAGTGTCTGAATGGGAAAGGGTCCCAGAGATTATTTGGCCTGATCCCTTCCTTTCATGGAGGGGCAAACAGGCCTGTAGAGGAACAGTGATTTGTTTTCAGATCCCTAGGCAACACGGATTTGGACCCAGTTCTGTGTTATGTGAGCCCAGTGATTTCAATAGGGTGATCTGTGGGCAGGCACTGGCCTCCCACCATCTCTTTCTTTGCTTGGATATGGCAGCACTGCCCAACAGAGCGGACAGGTAGGGTGGGAGGAGATGGCTTCAGTAGGGAGTCAAACATTTCTCATATTTTGACATGTCTTCGCAGCCTCCTCCAAAATTGCCCAGTGGAGTATTCAGTCTGGAATTTCAAGATTTTGTGAATAAATGGTAAGTTGGCTTCTTGTTCTCTGGAAAGATAGTCTGGCCTTGTAAGGCTCCCCACCCCACCTCTGGGAACTCCAGCTTCGCTTTTGCTGGATGCAGCTTGGCCTTTTTCCCTTCCCCTCTGATCAGCCCTTGGATGCTGCCCCTCTTTAGTACTGATATGACACATGTGACTACAGCAGTGAATAAAGTAGCTGCTGCTCTTGGCACGCGCTTTACAGAGACTGACCTTAGTTGAATTCAGCAAGCATTTATTAACCTACTCTGGGCATAATGCTGTGCTAAGAACAAGAAAATGAGTACGGTTCAGACACTTCTCATAGGGCCCATTGTTGGGACAGGCAAGCAAGCATAAGTAATCATGAGTCTGAATCTGTGTCAGGCAATAGCTCTTAACATTATTTTTCTTCCTTTAAGCTTAATAAAAAACCCTGCCGAGAGAGCAGATTTGAAACAGCTCATGGTAAGTCCATTTATTTCCAATTTACTCATTTGTTATCCTTTCTCAATCATCCATTCATCCTTCCATCACTTCCTGTGTTTTGAACACTGAGTGTTTTCTCTGTCCTTCCATTAGCTTAAAAGAAAAGTTTTTTCTTTGGTTCTGGATTTTGAGAGACTGTTTTATCTATGCATAATCTCATAAAAGAAAGAAAAGCTAGTATGATTGAACAGTCTGATGAGTGTGCAGGAGGAAGAGCCCAAGGGGGTCAAGGGAAAGGGCCAACCACCCTTTTCACAGGGATGGATGGGGCCTTTTTCTAAGACTGATTGGCTCACCTTATTCTTCTATCATCCCCACTCTCCCTTGGTTACTCTCTATTTTCTGCCTCTTATTTGGGGAGGTGAGAAAGTAATCTTGTGAATAAATCTTAACTTATATGTTCTGTAATGTACAGGCTACATATGCACCTCCAAGCCCACCATTCCTTTGTTCCTTATACCAGCCCTATAAAGTGTGTAAGGCAGGGTTATTACCCCTATTTCATAAATTGGAGAGCAGCCTCAGGGAGGTGAGTGTCTTGCCCAAGGTCTCCCAACTGGTGTAACTGGCAGAACCAGGCTGAGCTGGACCTTTGACCTACAGTCAGCCCTGCTTTCCTGGCCTCCATTGCTGCTCAAAGGCAGGTCCCAGGAGCACTTTCAAAATGCAGCACAAGCTCTAGACCTGAGATTCTTCTTGGATTTTCCATTAGGGTAATTTTTAAACACCACTTTCTCAATTCCAGGTTCATGCTTTTATCAAAAGATCTGATGCTGAAGAAGTGGATTTTGCAGGCTGGCTCTGCTCCACCATCGGCCTTAACCAGCCAAGCACACCCACCCATGTGGCTGGCATCTAAGCATTTGGGAAGCAGCAAAGAAGCAAGTCCCCTGCCCAGTAGCATGCCATGTTGCTTTTGGGTCTCTTTTCCATGCCTGACTGCAATCAGGTGTGCATTTCACCTATGACAAAGGATGAAGAACACAGCATGTGCCAAAATTCTACTCATGTCATTTTTACTCCTACTGTCTTTATTCTTATTTACACTTGTTTCCCCTGAGTGGATTGGCTTTGTGCTTGGGGCATTTGTGTATATGTTGATCAAAACATGTGCAATGCTGAATTACAGTGTAACTTTGGTGACTGTGGGTAGTCATTTTTACTGAAAACCGCACTGCTGTTCCCTCACCCTGACTAGCTGGCTGCCTGTGGTTTTTGGATTCTTTGACGCTCGGTGGTACTTCGTTCTTGCCGGGCATGTCCTCTCTCTATTCAAGTAGGGAGAAGGAGCCCCGTAAGATCCTTTACAGGCAGTGCATGTGAAGCATGCTTTGCTGCTATGAAAATAGGCATCAGAAAGTGTACATCACGTTATTTTATTTTATTATTATTTTTTGCTTTTGATGTAGAATTCAGCAGTTTCCATCAAAATCTAACCAGAGCCCTTCACTGCCATGATAGACTTCACCAGTCTGTCTTTTGTCATGATTTGTAGACTTCTGGTTGTATTTCTATATTTATTTTTAAATATACTGTGTGGAATATTTAGTGATATATGCTTTTAAGTTTGGATTGATGTTTCTAAAATGGTGGTTATTTTGAATGTCATACATGGATCAAGGCATTAAAATGTGTCAGATTTATCTTTCCCTCAATCCAAGTACTGAAGCTATTGTTAAACAGTGTGTATAGTGCCTAAAAATTGTATGAATATCCTTTTAACCATTTTAATCCAGATGTTTAACAAATCTAATCTCTTATTCTAATAAATACACTATCAAGTTAAAAATATCCGGGCTAAAAAATATTTTTACTTTTGTGGTGGTGTTTTCTCTAGTACATAAGTGTTAAAACAATTTAGTTAAGCATTATGGTGGGGAAAGGGGAGCGGGGGGGTGGCGTGGTACAGACAGGAAAGAGATGGAAGGCAGAAATACTACAGAAAGACCAAGTTCAGTGCTGTGGACTAATGGGGCTTCTTTTAATTCCAGTGTTAGAATCACAATCAAAATGACTGAGACTTTGTCTAAGTCTTGTCACTAAACACCCATGTCTGTGGATCTTCCAACCACCTTGCTGGCCCTGAAGCACTCCTGTCTGTCCTTACACAGGCACACCTCACAGGTGTTACAGATGTGCTTCTGGATCACCACAATAAAGCTAGGATCACAATTAAGTGAATCACACAAACTTTTTCGTTTCCCATTGCATATGAAAGTTATGTTTATACTATACTATAGTCTATTAAATGTGCAATGGCATTTTGTCTTAAAAAAACAATTTACATACCTTAAATGTGGGATAATACACTGGGTACATGCTGTTGGAAAAATGGTGCCCATAGGCTTTTCTTGACACAGGGTTGCTGTGGAAAAATGCAGTATCTGTGAAGTGCAATTAAATGAGGTATGCTTATACCTATTTAGAAACGTGAAAAGCAGCAGCCTGGGATGGAAACAAATCTGAAGGAAAAGAATCACAAAACACATCTCACAGAATCTTTCTCATTTTCTGTAACAAAGGGGTGACCTGGGGCCCGAGACGGTGGTTGGGCTGTGCCTGGCTGGTGCAAGAGCCACTGCCCTAGCACAGTCAGTCGCAGTCTGCTTTGCTACTTAGAGCAGTCATCTTCCCCTCTTCCTGTAGTCACACTTAGCCACACACCCTGGAGAGGAAGAATGTGCCTGGTGCAGGCTTGGCCATGTTTGTGAGGCAGCAGAGAAGTATAGAAAATAAAGCCACATCCCAGCTGGCCACTGGTGTTCTTTTCTTCTTTGAAAAGTGACTTTTGACACCCTAGGTACATGTGAGGCTACCTGACCAGCACCTCACCTCTTCCGTCATTTTCCTTGAATGGGCAATTTATAGAAAACCAAAGCCAACATAGGTTATTTAAGAATAAAAAGCCTATTGCATTTTCAGGTTAGAAGCAGGATTTTAAAAACTGGTCAGTGTTGTATACACAGTGTTGTAAGCTGGTAGTTTTTCCTCATCATGAGGCTAACAGCTGTCTTAAGTCAACAGCCTGACTTTGTAACTGCAACATATAAATGTTCAGGCCAAAATTTAAGACCCACACGCCCCTCACACCCTCTTTTGCTGACAAAGAAGATGGAAACCACTGCTGAGAAAGTCTCATTAAAATGAGCAGATGGCTTTCTTAGGAGTAAGGAATGGTGTAATCTGTCTAAGACGCTTTTGTGTTCTCTGCTTTTGTGGGGTGGGGAGGGGAGGGGCTTTTAAAATTCTCTAGTCATATCTGAAGTCTTTGCATTTTTAAAGCCAAAGATGTTTTTACAGTAATTTTTACTAGGCATGTTCTTGTTCTCAAAATGGATGTTCCTTGCATCATTCTTGCAGTCCATTGAGTTCCCTGTTCCAAACTACTTCTTACAGAGACACCAAAAACAGATTTTTAAATGTTATCTCATTAGCACCTCACAACCTGCGAAACTGTTAGAACAGATATGAATGTCGTCATTTTCCAGATGGGAAAGAGCGAGTTGAAGGAGTTGAAGGGAGGTGAGAGGGCGAATGATTCGTGGCAGAGCTAGAATTCAGTGCCAACTTTTCCAGCTCTTAAAAACCCATGCTCATACTTTAAATAAGAACCCAGTAGAGTATACCTTGATGCTTTTTGTTCAGGAAGTATCTCACGCTGTATTTTCTACGAAACATGCTCATTTAAACTTCCGGCTATCTTTTGTAAAAACAGCTCAAAATAACTTTAATGAAACCTTGATTTTAAAAGTCTGTTCTCTTTTGGAATAGTTACATAAAAAGTTCTGTTTGAAGGGGTCTTTGTGTTTTGTTTGGCTTTTCTGTCACTTGGGCAGGATAAATGAATTTCTTAAAATTAAGCAACTACTTACCTATATTCAGTGGAAAAAGAAATGAATTGCAAATTCAAATACCAAGTTTTATCAACCCTTATTCTGTAGCTGTCATCTCTTTATTATAAAATTACCAAATATTTTAAGCACAGACATTTCTTCTTTAATGACATATTTCCTCTCTAAGATCAAACATGGGTTTTAAACCATCCCCTTGTATTTCTTCCCAGAGGAGGAAATGATCCTTTTCTCTGCTGGTATCTGGAAACCAGATAGCTCCATGACCAGTTTTTAACTATAATTTATTTCTAAGCACATTTCACCACAGTGTCTCAAAAGCAGTTTATAATGGGCACCATATTGCAATGCCACTGAGGGCTGGCAAAAGCTCGGGCTCTTAAGCAACCCTCTGTCCTTTGCCCTGCTTGTCAGCTTTCTCTCCTATACCATGGCTTTGCTGCGCTCACAAGGGTTCAGTAGCATGCAAACTGCCTTTGATGGATCTCTTAAAAGAGGTATTGTTAGATGGAAAGGCTGGCTTGTATTTGAACTCTGTCCTTTTTTGCAAATGCTGGGTTTTGTCAATAGCATTTCAGAGGAAGTTTTGTCTGTTTTGAACATAATTTCTAAGTAGGACTAGATTACAGACACAGCACCACCCATATTGCTCAATGCTAAGTCATTGCATCTTTGATTTTCTGCATGTCACCAATTTTTAAAACACTTTGAAACTTGAGGTATTTACAGAGCCATTTTTACAACTGCATATCCTTCTACAGTTCCTGCTTTCCTTTCAAGCAGGCCATAGGGACCATGCCAGGAAGACTTCTTTGAAGAGGGAAAGTTCATGAGACTTGGATATTTAATTTGTATAACTAATCCTGGCTTTTCCACCTTTTCAAGAATCTGACTCTTCTTCCTCCTCTTCCTCCTCTTCCTCCAGAGCATGGCTCCTTGTGCTCAGTTCGAGTGCAGTTTGGTTGATTGATGCTGCATTATCTACGTGCACCAACATCTGTTTTAGCCAACGAGATTATAGATTAGTAGGAAGTACACTGGACTCAAAACAGGGAATTCCTAAAAAATATTTTAAAATCAAATCTTCATCCCTAATACTTATGACCTTCAAGAACTGGACCTAAGAGGTATGGCTATGTTCCAATTTCTCAAATCCCTACCCTGCTGCCAAAATGAGGAGTGGTATGGATGGGGTGGGGATGTAGTGTACATGTCCCAGATAGGAAATACAACCTGATCTACAAACATGATTCTTGTAGAAAGTGCCAACAGAAGAATTATTCAAAATATGGTATATTAAAAAAGAATATGATTGATTCACCGACTTGAGGACATTTAGTAAGAGAGGGATATACCAAAGAAGAGAACTTTTTTTTTAGCATTGTGCTTTTAGTTGAAACTACACATTATTTTCTAACCCCAAGATTCCTTACTGTTCACAAATCAGCAAGAGTTTTGAAACATCTCTAAAAAGATCACACTCTCCCTGGGTTCCTCAGGATAACTAAAGGATGGATGATTAAGAGGGGACAAAATATTAGTAACTTATTAATAAATTAAAGATGATTATTCCTTGCCAAAAGAGTAATGTAGAATAGCCAGTTTTTTGAACTAGAAAATTAAAATTCTTACAGCATTTCCCAACTGTGGACTTTGCGTTCTCTCCCTAGGCATGTATTTGATTACACTTACATCTTGTGGTGGTTCAGGTGCAGGTTGAGAAGACAGCATCTCATCTCCTTTTCTACAACTAATCATTGATTGAAGGGCAAGCTCTTCAACCTAAAAAAGAGGAGTTGAGGACACTCATTATTTCACTGGGTACTGAAGTGGGTAAAAATTACTGAGCATGCTATAAGAGGATGGCATCATGAGAAGAAGTGAAAACAGCTGTTAATATTTGTGCTGCTTTCTAGAGGGAAGCGCTGGCTGGTAAGCTTTCTCTGCCTTTTAAGGAAGCTGGTAAAGCAAGCCTCCAGCCAGGAACACCTGGGGTGTTCCCACTAAACCAAGGCCTCCAATCCCCAGACCTAACAGTTCTTCCCTGGACAAGTGTGTTGTTCAAAAACCCAGATGTCTCTGGCTTCACAGAGGACCTGATTTCCTGGGCCCAGGCTTGTCTACCCAATGATGAGAAAGTGAAAGGAAAAATGGAAGACAATCAAAATCTCACATGGACTGAAGTAAGCTCCTGTGGGTTTACAATCCCAATTGGCCTGGAAAGTGGCCTGGGTGGGCCATGTCAAGGGCATGGAATCAATAATAGCAGCTCTGGGAAGAGCTGCGACTCTAGGCTTTGAATTCTTCCGAGATCTCAGTGTCTTCCTTATTACAACGGAAAGAATGAGTCTCGGATGGCTTTGCAATGCTAGAGCTCTTTCAAGCGCCAATACGAGCAGTAAATGCTGTGGCTTTCAGATGGAAGAGTTTGGTGGTCAGGAAAGGTCTATGCGAGTCTAAGACGTTGCATTTCCTCAGCGCGGGGCCTGCGCATTTACGGAGGGGAGGGTGGGCGTGTACTTGGGAAATACACCTCATAACAGACCTGCAAGATTCTGAGAGGGGTGGGGCCCGATAATCTCATGCGCTTCGAATATAAATCACTAGATTTAGTGCTACAACAGCCTGACGGGGGAGGGGATAGCAGGCACAGCAGTACAGGGGGTTGGGCGGGAAGTTCAGATGGGCGCCTCAGAGCGCTAGGGTTTTCGCGTAGCCAGGTAGCTCCGGAAAGCTAGGCGACGGCGTGAGCCGGCCGCCGGGGACGCAGAGGGCTGGCGGCACGCGCGGATTGGAGAGGCGGGTGAGGGCCGCAGGGTCACCTTGAGTCGGTTCAGCTGATCGTGCAGAGCTGCCTTCAATCGAAGCAATGTCTCCTCCTCCTTGCGCAGCTCCTGAAGACGGCTCAGCATTGTCCCTCCTCACTTGGAGCGCTCTCTGAGCAACCCAGTCGTCCGGGTCGCCCTGTGATGACGCAACCAGCGACGCACTCCGGAAACCGAAGCGCAGCGCCGGGCGGGGCTGGCAGCCATGTTGCAGAAGGCCCAGGAGCGCTCCTCCGGCGTGCAGGCTCGCTCTTAACCGCTCCCACCAGAAGACCCCTAGCCCTTTTGCAAGTGACGAATCTTAACTTAAAAATTTACTCAGGATTCCTAAAGGAGAGGAAGTTGGAGGTGTAATGACCTTGGGAGATAAATCTCAGATTGGGGAAATTTTAGTCAAATAACCCGTTTTCTCAACTAGTGAAAAATGGCCATGTTCCAAATGGTTGTTAAATAGTACCTGCTTTGTTGCACCTCCAACGTGGTGTTCTGACAAAAGGCTACTTAATTTGAAAGTAGGGACTTAAAAATCAACAGCACCTAGTACAAAGCTGTCAAATTCAACTGCGTTGTTTTTATACGCTGTATGGTAGGGGCCACTTTTCACTTTTCCCGTGTACCTATCCCGTTACTGCAGCGCTGTTTGGTCAGTTTTTTGGGGGGGGAGGGGGGGTGTTGGGGTAGTATAATGACCCGGTATTGAACTGCATGGCAGCAAGTTCTACCACTGAACTACACCTGCACCCCCACAACTGCGTTTTAAGGTTCTGCAAGGAAGATTCCTGGTGACCTTGAAAAATTTACTAAGTGCGAGGAGGCTTACATACACAAAAAGAAATGCTAGCAAACTGTAATGCGGTGCCTTAATATGCTGATTTGACTAATTCTCAAAGTTCATTACACCTCTACTTTAGAAACGCTGTTAAACTTACGTGACAGTGACTGCCACTCAAGGCAGCCTGCCAGTGGAAGATATTTTGTCAGCCCAGGCACTAGACCCAAGCATTTGACAAAAGCAGAGTTAAAGGCTAATTCTAGGTGTCCAATCTTGCTCTCGCCGCTCCCACCTGAAGGCCCCTAACTCTTTTCCAAGTACGATTTGCAGTGATAGGTACAAGATATAGGAATTAACCTACCTATAGCAATTTTGGGTCATTTCTGAAATACCACATTTCATCAACACATTCGCACCCTGTACTAAAAGTGGTTTAGAAAAAAACACTTCTGGCTTACCTTTCACACCAGACATCAAAATATTAAATACAGGGGCAAGCATTCCTTTATCAACTGTATGACCAGTCCGTTTTTAACAAATGACCACACTAATGCAAATTTACAATTCTGCCCTCTTGTGGTTACTTTAAGGCATCAAATCTTCATGTAATTTTACCCAGTTTACCTGTTTGTGGCTGAATTTCTACAGCTTTTTATCATCTTTTCCAAAGCAAGTCCTGTAACCATCTATTTCTGAAGACAACTGGTATTTATAAATGGGTTTTATGTATGTTACCCCTTCTCATTCAATCTGCATGGATTCAGAATGCATGAATCCAAGCCTGCATTTTATACCCGACTATAAAACAGAATGGAAGGACTGCAATTAACAAGTTTCACACAAATACTATTTCTCACTGCCTCTTTGATCTGAATGTGGTCTTTATTCAAAATAATGTGGCCAAAATGATTTTGAGTTTTATGGAGTAAGCAGTTTAGACAGCAGGCTTCTTTTCTTCTGTGGCAGGTTTCTTTTCTGCTGGCTTCTTGGCGGAGGCAGCCTTCTTTCCCAAAGGCTTCTGCTTCTGGGGCTTCTTCTTAACACCAGCAGCCTTCTTCCCTTTCTTCCCCACAACAGGCTTTTTGCCTGGAACCCCTTTCGCATCTGATTTGGCCTCTAGTGCTGCTGCAGCTTTATCCACCCTGAGTTTATGCTACAAAACAATTAGGAGAATGTAAGAATTAAATCTTTCTAGAAACTTTACTTATCAGTAATATAAATATAAAATCATCATTTACATTTCTGGCCTGGCGAAGAATGGTGTTTCGGCGCATGGTCTTTGCATATGGGTTCAGTTTCAACATGATTCTCAGATTTTTCAGTGGATTCTTCTTTAGGACTCTGCGATGAATCTTTTTGCTGTAAAAAGGTGGACATCTTATTTGAACCGCTGTAGTATATTCTGAGTTCTGTCAAACAACTACCTTTTATAGTATTAAAGATGGGGGTAGGCATAATGAACTTATTATGATTGTCTTAAATTTTACCGTGGTGCTCGGAGGGCTCTTTGGATCTCTGGGCTTTTCAAAATTCTGCTAAGGTCTGTATTCATCATCTTGTGCATGGGAAGGCTGAAGGAAAAAAGGGGGAAAGGTTGCCAGGGATACACAAATTCCAATTCCTCAAGCAATAGACCAGAAAATAAGACTTTTTAAAAAATCATTTACGCTCCCCAAAATACTGTCAAAATTTTCATACTATGTGGACCAAATGAGGTAGAATCTCACCACCACAGAATATCACCTTCTGCACTAAGATGAAAGGTTCCAAAATGAATCATTATTTAGAAACTACGCAAACCAATTGTGAATATAAATATCCATACCTGTTTTCAAAATATAAATCAATATGAAAAACTCACTTGTAGTCACTCTTTAGAGAGGCAGCTTTACGCCAAGTGCCATACAGGTCATCCAACTTGCGGAAAGCACTTTCAGTCCAAATGCAGAAACGTCCCACATGCCCACCAGGAGCAAGTTTCAAAATGTTCAGCTTGCTTACATTAAGCAGAGTAATTCCTTTTAAAAGTAAAGGAGAATTAAGAAGCCTGTATTTGAACAGAACACAACCCATCTTTATGGTCTACTGGCTACATAAGGCACCTGAGATATAATTAGCACTTCAACCTGCTCAATCTTACTTTCAACCTTCAACGGTGCCCTCATTCAGCCAAGAATCAGAACTTCCACAAAATCATGTGTTTCAGAAACATGGACCATAAGGTGGAATCTCATCACAATAAAAGCTGAGTAAGTATGCATAATAGAAGTGATTAAAACATCTAAGCAGTACAATTACCAGGGATGTTTCTGAAGGCCTTGATGATACCATTGTCCTCATTATAGATGATGCATGGTCCCCTGCGCTGTATGCGACGACGGTTTCTCATTTTACCCTTGCCAGCTCTCATCCGCTGAGAAGCATAGACCTACAAAGCAATATTCACTAACGACGTGCTTCCTTCAGATCTTCAAAGCTAATTCCACTTTACAGACTAAACCAAGGCACATATAATGGCCTTAAAAAGCCGTCAGTATTTAAACTCAAACCAATCTGGATTCTGACTCCTCACTCTTATTCAATAAGGCTTAGCAATTATGTTGTCCTTCATGCTTATCTTACTTAGGACTACCAAATTATATGCACTCCCTGAACCCACCTTTTTGATATCATTCCAGGCCTTGAGTTTCTTAAGAAGCAAAACAGCCTCCTTGGTCTTCTTATAGCCTTCAACTTTATCTTCGACCACCAAAGGAAGTTCAGGAACTTCCTCAATACGATGACCTGATAAAACCAATCCAACACTTACCTGGTTACTCTGAACTTTTTGTAAAATTAACAAAGCATTTATATAAGATTTATTTTATGCAACTCACAAAAACACAACTATACAACCTGCAAAGTCAGAATTCCCACAAATATCATGTGTTTCAGAAACACGGACCAATACAGTGGAATCTCATCATTTTGACAGTTAAATACAAATGGGGTGGGGGATCTGAGGGGGAGTTCAAGTAGGAAGGTTTATAATATGGCCAATTTGTTAGATTAAGGTAGCTTGAGCTTTTAGGAAAGGGAAAGCTAGTCATGTCCATGAAAAAGCTTATACAAGAATCTACAGTCCTAGAACAGTGTCATCCAACAGACAATCTGGGATAAGTACAATTTAAAAAGACAGTTATAGACATGAACAAAGAGTTTCAGGTGAAGGAGAACAGAACTGTTTGTACCAGCCCTATGATACAAATTATCACACACCTTTAGACATGACCAGTGCTGGTAAGGCTGAAGCAGCCAGGGCAGAGCAGATGGCATATCGCTTCTGCGTTGTGTTTACTCTTCGGTGCCATCGACGCCATGTTTTGGTTGGTGCAAACATGCGGCCTCCACGACACATCTATTTTCCCAGTTTAAGAATTAAATTTCTCAAATCTTAAGAATTAAAAAGCTTTGTCCTGCTCAGGAAGAATTTTCGTCAACCTTCTGTACCAGCTTACTGACAGCAGGCAACTGTCACTGACAACAGGGTAAGACGCAAATTACAACATCATTGCAAGCAAAGCTTTCTAATCTCAAAATTGCCCCCACACTTTAAGAAAAGAGGATACATTTCCAAAAGCACCCTGGCCAGATCGGTGAGTCCCACCACCTCGAACTCTGGGAATTCGAGCCACAGCTCTGCCAGTGCCCCAGGACTCAGCACTGGTTTGATGACCTAAAATTGGGATAAAATGACAAGCTTTAGCTACTCAATCTTACCAATCTATGACTATTATGCATGGCAGCAAACAGCATCAGAACATTCAGGAAAATCATATGGTTCAGAAACACGGACCAACGAAGTGTAATTTCATCACTACTGTAAAAGCAGCCCCCAAATACCAATTTGTAGAAGAATCTAAATTTATACCTGCTAACTCACTGACAGCATAGGGCTGTCTGTTGTTTTTCCGCAAGTTGGTGTGAACAAAGTTCACAATATCCGGTCTAATGGGAGCCTTGAATACAGCAGGCAAAGTAACATTTTTGCCAGATGATTCCCCCTTTTCAGAGTACACCGATATCAATGGGCGAGCACACGCCTTGGGAAAAAAGAAAAGATGTATTAGCAAGCACTGTCACCAGAAACACTCTTTTCAAGTATGAATCGTACCATTAAATGCTCAGTTATAGAAGACTGAGTTAAGCAAGAAACATGTAAAGCCAAAACACTAAAAGGAAAGCTAACCTATCAATACACCAAGTGGTCTACTAAATTCAATAACTTTCTCACATTTGCAGATCACTTAGAATCTGAAGTCCTGCCACATAATTTATCATTTTCAGAGAATGGTTTACACACAACACTCAAAGTAGCCTTACAAAGCACAATCATACCGTAAGGTTTCAATGTTGTTCAATGGCACCTCCTAATTTCTTTCACCCTCCTCCCCCAATTGTCAGCAAAACTTGTCTACCAGGATTCGACTCATTCAAACTTCCATCCTTGCCTTCCCCCACTCGTTTACTGAACCACTGTCTCCGTAATTCTCTACGTTCACGGCAGTCACTGCCATCGAGCATTAGTTTACCATACTGTTAAAAGGCTGGGATACAAATATTTAGGTGACATGGGACAGAACGACTAAGCGAAGAGAACAGGAGGTTTTATAGAGAGAATTCCTAAACTAGGCAGAGACGAGCTTTCCAAAATGAAAAAAATACCACAAGGACAATAACAAAAAAAAGGTGGAAGAACAAGTTAATTGGGTTGAAAAAAAAAAAAGAGAACCCCTTCAAAACGTAGGAAAAAAAACTTTGCCAAGCAGTACCTGGAGATGCAAAGCCCAAAACTGACACAGCTTTCTCTTACTGCTCCATGTCCCGATTCGTTCTTAACCTGTATTTCTTGATAACTTCAAAACCTAAAGTTTGCGGCGGAACCCAAGATACCTAGGACCCAAGTAAAACTAGAACCCCAAAGGCCCCTCCACGGCTGAGAGATAACCGGTGGCCTGGGTTGCTTCTCGGGGTGATCTGGGCCGGGACGCCCACGTTGCCTCTAAAATGGCTGCCATATCGCCACACAACTCACTTAACCGAAGTGAGGTGTCTTTGGCCCTCATCTCTTTCCCCACTTTGCCTACTCTCCCATAGACTTTATCATCCGAACACCCACTTCTACCGTGCTGGGGAAAGAGATGAGGAAACACACCAGCCGACAGAATTTCGACTCACCATGGCGGGGAGAGGAGAGGGCCACACTCCCCTCAACCCGGCGGCTCCCACAGGAAAAGGAAGTGCCTACCACAACCTCTCTATATGTATCCTTCGTCTAGCCACCCCCCCACTCTACGCCTCCTCAGAACTAACCAGAAAGCACAAAATATCTCCCTATCACTATATATAAATTAAAAACAGCACACTTTTTTTTGTATATTTGAGTATTATGGCAATCATTGTCTTTCGAATCCAATAATAGTGCTTAGAAACTGGGGACTCCTTTTTGCGGAATAATCCGCGAAAGGAATGACGAACATCTCGCGAGATTAAGCAACTTCCCCTCAGCTACTACGCTTATTTTAATTTTTATCCGACAAGAATGGAATATCATTGGGATAGGAAAAATTGTTGCACCCATTAAAACACAAGTTTAACTTTTCGGACAAACGGAACTTATTGGAGAGGAAAAAGTAGTACCGGCAGAGCGGGGTCATGACCTCATGCGTCGCGAGACTGGCGCGTAGTTCATTTCGGCGGTTCCCGACTTGATCTCTGACTGGGTAGGGATGTGGTCGCGAGTTAATCGAGCTGCTGAGGAGTTATATGCTCGCCTTCTGCAGTGAGTCGTGGCTGGTCCCTACTTTTTGGCTGGGGTTCTAGGATATCACTTCTTCCCCTGGGTGTCGGATCCTTGCCCGGAGCCTCTCGCCACAGCCTTGGGGATTAGGACCTTGCCGCTTCTCGGCGGCGCGTATTTTACAGTCAGTTTTCCTGGGGAGAAGCTCAGGTCATATCAGGAGCACTAGTGTTGGGTTGTCCTTGTGGGGACTTGCGTGCAGTCTCATTTAGGAGAAATATTTGTATGTTATCAAAACGAGGTAAAAGGTAGCAAGTTTTCCAGGAGGAGGTTTCTCAGTTCTGATGATGCACACAATGTGTGGTATGTAGAGACCCCCTCCGAAGATGTGGAAAACTAGGTGTTGTTATCCTTCACCTGTTGCCTTACCTTTAGAATTGAAATATACTGTTATTGTCTACTCAAGATAGTTACCAGTGAGTTACAACTGTAACGCTAACGTGATGGTGTATTGGCTTTGAAAAGCACCTATATTATACTGTGCTCCAAGACTTCATTTTATTTTTAGAGTGAAATATTTTAAGTAGTAGCAAGGGGTGGCCTTCTAGTTCTACATCCTATCTGAAAATGCTTGCATTTAATCCAGTGGCTTTCAAATTTGAGCGCGCATCAGAATCATCTGGAAGCTTGTCAAAACGCAGATTGGCTGGACCGCGCTTTCAGAGTTTCTGATTTTCTAGGTCTGGGGTGGGGCCTACGAATTTGACTTTCTAACAGATTCCTGGTGAAACCGATGCTGCTGGTCTAGGGTTCGCACTTTAAGAACCACTGATCCAGTCTCATCCACTCTTTTCTTAAATAGCATACTTTTATGTTCTTTTTCTTTTTTAATAGCGTATTTTTAATTGTCTTTTTTTAAAACTAATAATGTCTTGGGCATCATTTATTATGAAAACCGAAAGAGCTATCTCGTTTATAAATACTTCATTCTATAATAGATGTATGTTTATTTAACCAGGCCCTTATTGATGCTTCTATACAACTCAATGATATAGAGCCTTGCATTGCCAATTTATTGCATGAATGTTAGTTTATCTCTCTAGTTGTAAACACCAAAAGTCTCTCTCTTTTTTCTTACATGTCTGACAATGCTTGTATATCCAGCTGCTTATTGGTAATTTCCAAACTCATTAAGTACTAATTTTGTAGGAATAGTTCATAAAGATTGAGAGGGACTAGATGCTTCCGTTTTAGCCATAGAATTCTAAAACTGGGGATCTTTACATAATTTGTCTGTGGTTACCCATTAATGACATGCCAGATCAGATGACAATAATTTTTACATTTTTATATTAATTGGTGATGCGTTAAAAAAAAAAGGCAAGAGTAGAGTCAGGCAAAGTAATTTTCTGTTACCTCTGAGAAACAGTTGTACCCAATTGTTGACAGTAGTCTGCCAATCATCACAGGTGGTGTTGGGTTTTTTTTAAATATTTTTATTGAGATATCGTCACACACATACAGTTCATCCAAAGTATACAAACAGTGGCTCACAATATCATCACATAGTTGTGTATTCAACACCATGATCCTTTTTAGAACATTTGCATCACTCTGGAAGAGATAAAAAGAAAAAACTCATACATCCCAAACCCCTTCACATTGACTACTAGTATTTCAATCTACCCATTTTTTTTTACCCCTTATGTCCCCCCTATTATTTTTTTGTCCTTATTTTTTCTAAAAAAAAAATCCTAATACACCTATTTGTCTTCTTTCCCTCTCTCCAACTATGCCTTAGGACTTCCATTAATACCAGAATATTTTGTTTTTGTTTTTCTACTGGTGTTATCAGAAATAAAGTGATGACTAATCCCTTAGTTTAAATAATGGAACAGATACTGTAACTCTATTTTTTACGTATGGTTCTGCATTTCAGAGAATTTGATGAAGAAAAGAAAGGAAGCTGCAAAGAACCATTTGTCTATGAGGTATAAATACTTTATTTGATTTTTAAGCACAACTTGATAATGCTAAAATTGTGGGTTTTCTAAAGTCAAGTTTATTGAGGTTAATTTTCATACCTTTAGAATTCATGCTTTCGAGGTACCGTTCCAGGAGTTTGGACAGATGTATTCAGTTGTGTAATCACCTTCATGATCAGAATATAGGACATTTCTAACACTGCTAAAAATGTTTTTCTGTCACTCTATGGTCAACCCTTTTCCCCAGTTCCAGCCCCTATCAACCACTAATCTGTTTTCTGTCTCTATATTTTTGTCTTCTATAATGTCAAATGAATAAAATCTCACAATATTGTTTTAGTTTACTGGCTGCTAAAGCAAATACCGTGCAATACAATTGGTTGGCTTAAACAACAGGAATTTATTGGCTCATGGTTTTGAGGTTAGGAGAAGTCCAAAATCAAGGTATCATCAAGGCAATGCTTTCTTCCAGAAGAATGGTGGTCTGGGTAGGACTGGCTACCAGTTATCCCTGGTCCTTGGCCTTTCTGACTCAGCAGTGTATCCGGCAACCTCTCCTGGCTTCTTGGTTCCATTGACTTCCCACTTCTGGCTTCCCTCTCTTTCTGGCCTTCCCTGTAAGGTCATCAGTTACAGAATTAAGAACCATCTGTTAAGGACCTCCTATGCCAGTCCTATCAATATCCTGACTTCCCACTTAACCTTTTTTAAACACAATATGCTTTTCAACCTTGAAAATAAGTATTAAAGTTTAATTACTTTCCAATTTTATACTATTTATGAAAATTAACAATTGGCTTAAAGAGTTGCATTTAAATTCTTAGAATAATAAATTATAGAATAGTTTAGAGAGTGTCCTTTTCCCCTTAATTAGAGAGTTAAGGTATTAATTTAAATTATTTATTGAATATCTAATACATGCTAGATGTTCCATAGGTAAACTCCAAATTGTTGGGGAGAAAAAAACCTACATCCATAAAACAACTCGCAAACTAAAATGAATTATATAGTAAAAGACATGTTAGCTGGGGGGGAATTAGTCATAAATGATAACGGTTAATATCTTTAATATATAAAAAACTTAAAAATCAATAGAAAAATAGGCAAGGACATGAATAAGCAATCACAGAGACAAAAAACAAATATAATTTTCACTCATCATCTGAATTCTTGCTACTTGATACCAGAAGCTTAAGAACCTAGTAGATTAGAGTAGTGCAGTATTCCCTGCTCTCGGGACTTTGTGTCTAAATGCTTCAATATCCAAACTAAGAAATCAAATACATTAGAGACTTCACCTTCATTATGATTAAACAAATGATAATTAAACAATAATGTGCTACTTTCTTTTTTTTGCTACGAAATAATAAAACTAAGCAATGAAAATATTCAATATGTTGAACTAAGTGATTGGAATGTGAATATATAGATATGAAATATTTGAAAGGAAGTTTTGCAAAGTCATTGTGATTTTAGGTATTCGTCTTAAGAAAATTGAAGAGCTTGATAATTCAGTTCAATCTTCAGTTGTTTATTATAGTGTATAATTGTGTACCTAAATTAGTGTACCTAAATGTTGAACAATATGGAATTAGTTATATGATGATAGAGTCATGGTACCAAACTATCAAAAAATATTTAATAACATGAAATGAGGTTCCTGGCATTTGAGATTATTAGAATGCTCTGTTTTTATTAAATAAAATCTGGTCTAGATACCTGAATAACAGATGCCTTTCAATTTAAGTAGATTGATTTGTATGCCCAGAAAAAGATCTGGAAGAATATCCAACCAGAATAATAACAGTAGTAATGATCTCTGGGTAATAGAATTACAAGTGATTTTTTTTTATTTGTTTTAGCTATCTTTTATTTTCAAACTTTTCTACAGTAAATATGTATTTCACTTTTAGTAGAAAAAGATATATCATTCCTAAAACTGTTTAAAAGCTGTGAATTTCATAGAACAATTAGAAGAAAGGATAGTATTTAGTAAAGTGCTAATTTTGTGGTACTTTACAGTATATGCAGTATGGTTGGAGGAAGGGGGTGTCAGTGGTATCCTAATTAAAAGAAGTATTCACCTGACAGGTTTCACTTCAGCTGGACCTTGAAGAGCTAGATTTTCTATACATGAGGAACAATGTGGGCAAAGAATAAATAAAATTTTAATTTTAAGACATTATGTCACATTCAAATTTTCTTTTCCAGTCCTTTGCATAGAACTGGTCATTATATGTTTAAATATTTGTGCAAATATGTATGCTTGCTTTACATTATATAACCTTGTCTGACATTATTTTTAACAGGCTGATGTTCAAGTGCATTTGATTAGCAAAGGTCAACCAAACCCTTTAAAAAATATCCTAAATGAAAATGATGCAGTATTCATCATGGAAAAAGTGGTAAGTAGTACATGGGCTTTTTTGGTATTTAATTCTAGGTGACCAAATTTGATTCCTTGGAAATAATCTAGGATGTACTCTTATTTTTCCAGCATTTTAGTGAAAAGTCGTTCTTGATCCTTTTAAGAATAAAAGTGCTGTCCAATAGGAATATAATGTGAGCCACATATGTAATTCTAAATTTTCTGGTAGCCTCATTAAAAAAATTTAAAAAGAAGCAAGTGAAATTAATTCTCAAAATTATCATATAATAAAATTGACTTTTTTCTTCTGGTGCTCAGTTTTATGAATTTCAAAACATGTAGATTCTCATAATCACCATGACAATCAGGATACAAACCTGTTCTCTTATCCAAAAAAACTCCTTTTTTTTTTTTACATATTTTATTGTGAGATATAAGATATATGCAAAAAAGCAATAGGTTCTAAAGTACAATTTTTTTTAGATCAGCATCATGCACTTTATAATACACTCACATTTATACACAAATTTCATATTTACAAGTACAAAAGGCAAAGAGAACCACAAAGAATCTAGACAACTGCAGTCAATGGTTAATACTATTGTCCCTGATCCCCATTTTCTAAATCCAGAAGAAAGCTGTAAATGCCATCCTGCATGAGGACTTCAATTTTAAAAGTTGAACACTGTGTGTAGTTCTGCACACGTCTGGGTTTCCACGGAACTGAACTGAGACTCCATCGTGTTCTAGGCCAAATCAGCCAGAAGGAAATCATCCCTGGCTGTTTCAGTTTCATTGCTGGTGAAAAACAAACTCCCTAGGGTTTCAAACCAGAATTCATGGTCTGTATTTCTGTACTGTTCAAACCGAACCTTGCTTTCTAGAGCAGATAGGTTTTTAGAGGAAATCACTTCTGTTTGGGTTTCTGTGTCAGATGAATCATTGCCCATGGAAAAGCTGGAGTGTTTCAGAAGACTTCCCAGAAGCAAATGAGGGCTACTGTCTAAAAAGAAGTTTAAGTCTGTCTGTGTCTGTGTATCAAACATTTCAAGGCGCAAGAAGTTAGCATTTCCCCTACAACTGTAGTACTGAGCAGAGTTGTCTGCAAGTAAAAAGTTGGTTTGGGTCTCTGTGTCCAGGTATTCCAAGACTGGTTCAGTGTTCATACTGCTAAGTTCACTCTCTTCCATTTGAGCTGGATATTTGAGACTGAAAAGAACTCTTCAATCTCAAACTCTATCTCAGAATTGTGAGTTGAGCCACATGAGAGCTGGGTGTTGGGTTCAGTGCTTGTGTCAGACAAAACACTGCGATTATCCAATGTCTGATCTGGCAGGTTACTTGACAAGATGTTTTCTAAATCACTTAATCTATGGTTTGGGTCTGAGTATCTGTCATGTTTTGTGAAGGAAGTATACTGTTCTGCTTACTGAAGTTTATAATTGGTGCAGATTTCTCAATATCTTGATTTAAAGTCTTAGGGTTGTTCTGAGATAGCAAACCATGAATTATAATCTCTCCTATCAAACTGTTGCTTATAATATTGTCTATAGAAACCCTGTATGAAGACTGGACATTTTCAAAAATGTCTCCACATTACAGCTTGGTTCATGTGTACTGGGTCATCTGTGGAACTTTACACTCCACTAGTTTGAGTTTCTCCGGAGATACCACCTGACTGAAAACAAACATCTGAAAAAGCATCAGGCTGTGCAGCTATAGATGAAGTTACTTTAGAACTGGGTTACAATGTTTGGGTACGGACATTAATGGGAAGTGAAACTTGAGAACCGAATGTCAAATCAGGTTGAGAACAAGATGATGCAGAGGAGTCTGGGGAAAACCACTGTGCAGAAGGCCTGCAGCTTGGTGGTGCATAAGACAGATCTCTCTGCATATTGATGGAAGACATGCTGTTTTCTGACATGTGTTCCCTAGTTGTTATAAAGTAGTACCCAAGTTCATTGTAACACCTGTGCTAATTACATCAACAGCAGCGGGAGTCACAATTTTTTGGAGAGGCAGGGTCTCCCTAAGAGAGCAAGCCTCTGAATGGAGGCCGAGGATCAGGGTTCCTATGGACAAGGGAAGTGGGTGAACGGTGCCTATGGCAGAGCTCTGATGATCCACACCCACTACCACAGGCTGGCTGAGGAGTCGGCTGTAGTAGGCACAAAGACAGGCATAGAGAAAACTGCATAACAGGCAATTCAACCAAAGCCACTTTGGGCTTTGGTAAAAACAACTTCTGAGGATATCTAGGAGGTATTGTAAGAGTCTACTTTCTGACATTAGCGTTGTAGTAGTCTTCAGAGGAAGCTACTAACTTTGTTTCTGAAGTGTCTAGTTCTTGTGTGTCTGGTATAGAGGTTGGTTTATCGAGCGGTGATTCAATTGTCCTTTTTGACAACCTCTCGTTGTCCGTGGAGTTCATTTTCCTTTTCTTACTAGGTGGATCCCTGTGCTGAGCAGGGTTCTCATAGTCAGTTCAGTAGATGTGTGACTGCAAAGCAGTTGTGCTGGTGTAAGGACAGCCGCTTGTACATTGGAAGATCTTGCCACAATCCTCTGCATGTCTTTTCAGATCCTATTCAGTAACATAAGAATTGCTGCACTTACTACATTTATGCTTCTTTTCAACATGCATTTTCATAAAATGCTGTTTTACAAGAGAGAATTGAGAAAATGGTCTGTTGGGACCTCTAGGGCATCCTTTAATTGGACAACAGTAGAATTTTGGTACAGTTTTCAAATCTTTCCTTATAGTTAGATTTACTCTGCTGTTCTGCAAGCAGTGGCTCTTGACCAGGTGCGTGTTAAGCACTGGGCTGTTGGGCAGGATCTTGCTGCAGCTGCACGTGATGCACAGGATGATGGTGCTCATGGCCTGGTACAGCACGTTCACTGATGGCTGGATCAGCAACAAGGTAGGCAGGGCTGGAGCTGCGGGATGCTGCCTTGCCGCTGTGGGCCGTGGCCAGCTGTCCCTCCGCTGTTGCGGGGAACCCCACGGCCTGAGGTGACTGTGGCTTCCCTCACAGCAGCCAGATGGCTGGGGCCCCGAGCATAGAGCTGCCAGCTCTGCCACCATTGCTGCCTCAGAAGCTGCTGTGGCTCCCTAAAGTACAATTTTAACAAGTAGCTATAGAACAGGTTTCAACGTTTGATATGGGTTATGGTTCCACAATTTCAGGTTTTGCCTTCTAGCTGCTCCGAGACACTGGAGATTAAAAAAAAATAGCAGTGTAACAAGTCATAATCATTTGTTAAATCCCAACTTCTCTGTTATAGCTCCTCCTTCTCCTTTGATCCTTCTCCCAGTCTTTAGGGATGTTTGGGCTATGCCCATTTTAACTTTTTCATATTGAAAAGGGGTATCAACAGTATGAGATAGGGGAATGGAACTGGTTGGTATTCTTGGAGAGACTGGCACCTCTGGGTTTCAGGACTTATCTGGCCTAGGAACCATCTGAAGGTTTTAGGTTTCTGAAAAGTAAACTTTGTGTGTGAAACTTTTGTAGAATCTCAGATTGAGCCCTGGGTGTTCTTGAGGGTTAACAGGAATGATGCAATTTGGGGGTTAGCAAATGATGGCAATTAGCACTATCTAACTAAAGCTTACTTAAGAGATGCCTCCATAATAGCCTCTATTTGAGCTCTCTTAGCTGCTGATACCTTATTTTGTTACATTTCTTTTCCCCTTTTGGTCAGGAAAGCATTGTCAATCCCTCAATCCCTCTATGACAGGGACAGACTCATCCCTGGGTGTCATGTCCCATGTTGTCAGGGAGACTTTCATTCCTGGATGTCAAGTCCCACCTTGAGGGGAGGGTAATGATTTACCTTGTAGAGTTGTGTTAGAGAAAGAGAGGGGCTACATTTGAGCAACAGAAGAATTTTCCTGGAATCAACTCTTAGGTAAATTATAGGTAGTCTTAGCTTCTCTGCTATAAAAATAAATTTCTTGAGGGCAAACCTCAAAATCAAGGTGGTTTGTTCCTGGGTTTTGGCACCCAAAAGAACCCAAACAAACCAAAAAAAGAAATCAAGGGCTTGGCCTGTTTTCTTGGGAGTCCCTAATGTTTGAGCATGTACACAGGTTTTCCCAGGTGGAAAATTTTAGTAGTTTGATGTTTTTACTCTAGTCCCTCAAGGGACTCTATCAACACTTTCTAATTATCAGCCCACCATAGTTTGGGATATAGCCAAGTATTGCATTAAGCTTTGCAGAACTATAAGACCTCATTCCTGTTCTGGGCTCCATACGTTTGGGTTGTTTAAATGAGCTATCCAGACAGGTTTATTTAGAAAATTACAGAAAATTTAGGTTCTAGACACAATAAACCTCTCTGACTTTGGTCTCATACAATAGGTGAAAGGATGATAGTGATCTACCATTCTTTGCCCTATAGATCAACCCTTTGAAGTAGTTTGTGCAAGAACTTATAGTTGTTGAGTTAATTGGTGGGATACACTAAAAAAACTCCTTTGTGCTATTCCTTTAGAATCATCCTAACCCCTGGCAACCACTGAATGTTTTTACCTGTAGTTTTGTCTTTTCAAGAATATTGCATAAATGGAAGCATACTTTTGTAACCATTTAAGTCTGGTTATACTCAAATAACCAGAATGTTATTTGAGTGTTACGCTAAATAACAAATAACATTTTAGCCAGTATAATTACATATAATATAATTTATTATAATTCCTTTGAGTATAATGCCTTTAGGATTCATCTGAGTTGTGTGTATATCAATAGTTCATTCCTTTTTATTGCTGAATAGTGGTCTCTGGTTTAGAAATACCAAAGTTTATTTACCTATTTATGCTTTGAGGGTTGTTTGCATTATTTCCAGTTTTTGGCAATTAACACTAGAGCTACTACAACTATCCTCGTATGGGTTTTTGTATGAATATGTTTTCATTTCTCCATAGTAAATACCTAGTAGGTTTGCTGGATTTGAAATTAATTAATTTTTTTTTTTTTTTTTTTTTGCGTGGACAGGTACCGGGAATTGAACCCAGGTCTCTGGCATGGCAGGTCAGAACTCTGCCTGCTGAACCACCATGGTCCACTCTGAAATTAATTTTAATAGTTTTTTTCATTTACTCTAATATGACTCAGATATTATTTCAACATGTAATTAGTATAAAATTATTAGTGACATTTTAAATTCTTTTTTTTCACACAGTATCTTTGAAATTTGGTGTGTATTTTGCATCTCAGTTTGGGCTAGTCACATTTCTAGTGCTCAGTAGTCACATATAGCTAGTGACTACTGTACTGGACACACAGCATAAGTAGCTGTGACTAATAAAGCTTAATTTTTGTTTGTTAAATAACGAGACTACCTCTTATTTTTGTACAGCGCTTTGCAATTACAGCTGTAAACCTTTTTGTTTTCATTATGGTAACTGTTTTGGTACAGCAATTTTAGTGATTTTTACTGGGTTTATTGAGCGTTGTTAGAGCTGTCACATTATCCAGTGGCATTGGAGCCAGGGCCTGTTCCATTGGTTATAGAGCCTTCATAAGAATAGGCCCTGATATGGGAAAGTGGATTTTACATCAGAAGGAGCACCTCTGTTTATCTTAGAACTTCATACTATCTATAACAACACTGTAATGAATGAACAAGTTACTTTATGTGTTTTCTGTATTAAAGATGTATTATTACTGTTTATCTATGATGAATGGGTGCTTGAAAAGCATTATAGATGAATTATGGACTTGAATTCAGACTTTTGTTATCAGATAAAGGGAAAATGTAGTAGAGCAAAAGATAGAAAACTTAAGGTCAGATAAAGCCAGTTTATCTTGGAAAAGGTAAAGATGAGCAGAGGGAATTTGTGGAAACCTTGGTTGGATACTAGGTAGAATAGAGCTTGAAATTTTGAGGGATAACTTGCAGTAAGGCCCTGCCATTTTTGAAAGGAAAACAAATAAACATTTATTTCTGCAATGATTGAGAGCTTAAAGTATGAAATTTGGGTCGATGGAATATTAAAAAGTACAACAGTGGGAAAAAATAACATTTCTAGGAACTGTTTGGAGAGCCAGACTTGGAAAAGAATAAAACCTGGAAATTTGGCAAAATAAATTAAAAGTTGAGAAAACATCTAGATATGATACCTATTAAATGTCTGGGTAGTGTACTGTCAGGAGAGCATAACTGACGAGAACTTGAGTTTTAAAGTCCAGCTAACTAAATTCCAGTATTGGCTTTATTACTTAGCAGCTATGCAGTTCTGAGCAAGTTATTTAGCTAGTTGCTACCTCAGGTTTTCCCATCTATAATACACGGATAATGGGTCTCATCTCAGGGTTTTGTGAGGAATAAATGAGAACTTAAAACAATGTCTGGTACATAGTAACGTTCAAAAAATGCAAACTCTTATAATTACCATGAACTATCAAATTTCAGCAAACGGAAAACCAGAAATAGATTGAGTCTTTTGCCTAAGCAGTTCTAGGCTGACCTTTCAAAAGAAGAGACAGGTTTCTCATTAAACTATGTCTTAATGGGTCTCAAAATTCTGTGACCGATTTTTGGTCATTGTTTCCATTTAAAAAGTACTGATTTTAAAAACTAATGTTAAAACTGCCACACAGAAGCAAATGTTTCAAAAAAAATTCCTTTCCTTCTGAAGGTTTTAGATGCATTACTATCAATAACCAGTCTTTTACTTTTAAACTTAAATAGCCAATTGAGACAAACAGTTCTGAGACTGTTCTTCCACCACTGATAAAGACTTGAGTGGCAGGTGTTAAGGGTAATAGTCATTTAGCTTTCTGAGTTTTCTGGACAGACTTGGTGACCTTGCCAGCTCCAGCAGCCTTCTTGTGCACTGCCTTGATGACACTCATAGCAACTATATGTCTCATTTTATGAATAGCAAAACCACCCAGAGGAGGATAGTCAGAGAAACTCTCAACACGCATGGGCTTGCCAGGAACCATATCAGTGACCAGATTTCAGGAATTTGGGGCCTTCTTCAAGCTTCTTGCCAGAGCAGTGATCAATCTTCTCCTTCAGCTCAGCAAATGTGGAAGCAATGTGAGCTGTGTGACAATCCAGCACAGGTGCATAGTCAGCACTGATTTGGCCTGGATAGTTTGGATAATCACCTGAGCAGTGAAGCCAGCTGCTCCCATTGGTGGGTCATTTTTTGCTGTCACCAACCTCATTGCCACAATGAACATCTTTTACTAACATGTTCTTGACATTAAAGCCCACGTTGTCCCCAGGAAGAGTTTCACTCAAAGCTAATGGTGCATTTCAACAGACTTGACTTCGGTTGTAACTTTTATTGGAGCAAAGGTGACCACCATGCCTGATTTGAGAACACCAGTCTCTGTTCGGCCCACAGGCACAATAGCAATACCACTGATTTTGTAGTCATCCTGAAGAGGCAGATGCAAGGGCTTGTCAGATGAGTAGGTGGCAGGATGCAATCCAGAGCTTCAAGCAACACGATTCCACTGGCATTGCCATCCTTAAGAGTGACTTTCCATACCTTGAACCAAGGCGTATTAGAACTTGGCTCCAGCGTGTTGTCACTATTCCAACCAGAAATTGGCACAAATGCTGCTGTGTCAGGGTTGTAGCCAAATTTCTTAACATAGGTGCGGACTTCCTTAATAATTTCCTCATATCTCTTCTGACTATAAGGTGGTTCCCTGGAATCCATTTTGTTGACACCAACTGTTAGTTGTTTCACACCCAGTATGTAAGCCAGAAGGACATGCTCTCTGGATATACCAGCTTCAAATTCACAAACACCGGGAGCAATAATCAGGACAGCACAGTCAGCCTGAAGTGTGTCTATAATCATGTTTTTAATAAAGTCTCTGTCCTGGGGCATCAGTGATGATCACATAATATTTGCTGTTCTCAAATTTTCACAGGGAAATATCAGTGGTGATACCATGCTCATGTTCACCTATTAGTTTATCCAAGACCAGACATGAAGGACCCCATTCCCATCTCAGCAGCCCCCTCCTTTTCAAATTTTTCAATGGTTCTTTTGTTGATTCCACCACATTTGTAGATCAGATGGCCAGTCATCATGAACTTGCCCGAATCTACGTGTCCAAAAACGACAGCGTTGATATGAGTCTTTTCCTTTCCCATTTTGGCTTAAGTATAGTGATGGTTTTTCACAAAACCTGTGTTCTGGTGCAAATTGTGAAAAAAGAGGATATGATCCACTTTTTCTTAATTTTTGTATATGGTGTGACATAGGTTCCATCTTTATTCTTTTGCATATGGATATTCAGTTTTCCCAGTACCATTTGTTGCTGGTACTGGAAAGAAAGATACTCTTTCCCAATTGATTGGACTTGGCACTTTTATCAAAAATGAGTTGGTCACTTCCCTCCAGCCCCTCCAATATACCTTATCTAAAAAGGTGATGTCTATATAATACGTAAGAATAATCTCCAGATAATCTCTCCACTCTGAAATCTCTCAGCCATTGACACTTTATTTTGTCTAATTTCTCTCTTCCCCCTTTTGATCTAGAAGGTTTTCTCAATCCCTGATGCTGAGTTGCAGCTCATCCTAGGATTTCTGCCCCACATTGTCAGGAAGGTTTACACCCCTGGGAGTCATGTCCCACGTAGAGATGGGAAGGGCAGTGAGTTTGCTTGTTATGTTGGCTAAGAGAGAGAGAGGTCACATCTGAGCAACAAAAGAGGTTCTCTGGGGGTGACTGTTAGGCCTAATTTTAAATAGGTTTAGCCTATCCTTTGTGGGAATAAGTTTCATATGAACAAACCCCAAGATTGAGGACTTGACCTATTGCTTTGGTTGTCCCCACTGCTTGTGAGAATATCAGGAATTCGCCACATGGGGAAGTTGAATTTTCCCCTTTTCTTGTTGTGCCCGCAAGGGGACTTTGCAAATGCTTTAAATTCACTGTTCAAATCACTCTGGGATTTATTGGGGCATCATTCCGGACGAACCTACAAAATCTCATGCCCTACTCAAGGTTCCATTTATTTATAGTGTTCAATTAAACTGCTCACGTAAGTTATATTAGGAAATGCACTAGTCAAATTATAAATTTTGTACCAAATAAACATTTTTTGCTTTAGACTTTTAAGTTCAAGTTTTAAAATATGAATTAACATCTATTTTCAACACCCTGCAATATTGACATTCCTTTGTTTTTCCTCATGCAAAATCATTTTTTAATTTGTACATTTAGTCACTATCATTGTACACTCTAGACATTCCTAGATTATGCCATCTCAGTCTTTATCATCTATTTTCTTTCTGATTTCATTTGTGCCCCCAGCCCTCCTCCCTCTATCATTCTCACATTCAGCTTCAATCAGTGCACTAGCATTGTATTACAGTTAGGTAATATTGTGCTATCCATTTCTGAATTTTTACAATCAGTCCTGTTGCACAATCTATATCCCTTCAGCTCCAATTACCCAAAATCTACCCTATTTCTATCTCCTGATAGCCTCTGTTCTTAACTGAAATTCTCCAACTTCATTCACTAACGTTAGTGCATATCAGTGAGACCATACAGTATTTGTCCTTTTGTTTCTGGCTAGTCTCACTCAGCATAATGTCCTCAAGGTCCATCCATGTTGTTACATATTTCATAATTTTATTCTGTCTTAGAGCTGCATAATATTCCATCGTATGTATATACCACACCTTCTTCAGCCACTCGTCCGTTGATGGACACTTGGGCTGTTTCCATCTCTTGGCAATTGTAAATAATGCAGCTATAAACCTTGGTGTGCAAATGTCTGTTTGTGTCCTTGCACTCATGTCCTCTGAGTAGATACCTAGCAATGGTATTGCTGGATCATATGGCAATTCTATACTTAACTTCCTGAGGAACTGCTAAACTAGCTTCCACACTGTTTGTACCATTTTACATTCCCACCAACAGTAGATAAGCATACCTCTTTCTCCACATCCTCTCCAGCATTTGTCATTTTCTGTTTTATTGATAATGGCCATTCTGGTGGGTGTGAGATGAAATCTCATTGTGGTTCTGATTTGTGTTTCCCTGATAGCCAGGGAAGTTGAACATCTTTTCATGTGCCTTTTAGACATTTGTATTTCCTCTTCTGAGAAGTGTCTGTTCATGTCTTTTGCTCATTTTATAATTGGGTTGTTTGTCTTTTTATTGTTGAGTTGAACAAACTCTTTATATATTCTGGATATTAGACCTTTATCTGATATATTATTTCCAAATACTGTTTCCCATTGTGTAGGCTGCCTTTTTCCTTTCTTGACAAAGTTCTTTGATGCACAAAAGTGTTTAATTTTCGGGAGGTCCCATTTATTTATTTCTTTCTCTGATGCTCATGCTTTGGCTGTAAGATCTAGGAAACAGCCTCCTATTACAAGATTTATAAGATATTTCCCTACATTTTCTTCTAAAAGTTTTATGGTCTTAGATCTAATGTTTATGTGTTTGATCCATTTTGAGTTAATTTTTGTATAGTGTGTGAGATATGGATCCTCTTTTTTTGCATGTGGATATCCAGTTCTCTAAGCACCATTTAGTGAAGAGATTTCTGTCCCAGGTGAGTTGGCTTGACTGCTTTATCAAAGATCAGTTGTCCATAGATGAGGGGGTCTACATCTGAACATTGATTCCATTGGTCAGTATATCTATCTTTATTCCAGTACCATGCTGTTTTTACCACTGTAGCTTTGTAATATGCCTTAAAATCAGGTAGTGTGAGACCTCCAACTTTGTTTTTCTTTCTCAGGATATTTTTAGCTATTCGGGGCATCCTACCCTTCCAGATAAATTTGGTTATTGGTTTTTTTCTATTTCTGAAAAGTAAGTTTTGAGGATTTTAATAGGTATTGCATTAAATCTGTAAATCAATTTAGGTAGAATTGACATCTTAACTATATTTATTCTTCCAATCCATGAACACAGTATGCCCTTCCATTTATTTAGGTCTTCTGTGATTTCTTTTAGCAATTTCTTGTAGTTTTCTTTGTATAGGTCTTTTGTATCCTTAGTTAAATTTATTCTTAAATATTTTATTCTTTTGTTTGCAATTATAAATGAGATTTTTTCTTGAGTCCCCCCTCAGATTGTTCGTTACTAGTGTATAGAAATACTACAGATTTTTGAGTGTTGATCTTGTAACCTACCACTTTGCTGTACTCATTTATTAGCTTTAGTAGTTTTGCTGTGGATTTTTCAGGGTTTTCAACATATATCATCTGCAAACAGTGAGAGATTTACTTCTTTCTTTCAAATTTTGATGCCTTGTGTTTCTTTTTCTTGTCTAATCTGGCTAGAACTTCCAACACAATGTTGATTAACAGTGGTGATAATTGACATCCTTGTCTTGTTCCTGATCTTAGGGGGAAAGTTTTCAGTTTTTCCCTGTTGAGGATGATATTATCAGTAGGTTTTTCATATATTCCCTTTATCATGTTGAGGAAGTTCCCTTCTATTCCTTTCCTTTGAAGTGTTTTCAACAGGAAAGGGTGTTGAATTTTGTCATATGCCTTTTCTGCATCAGACAAGATGATCATGTGATTTTTCTGCTTTG
The DNA here is from genome assembly GCF_023851605.1 of Tamandua tetradactyla. Classification (NCBI taxonomy): domain Eukaryota; kingdom Metazoa; phylum Chordata; class Mammalia; order Pilosa; family Myrmecophagidae; genus Tamandua; species Tamandua tetradactyla. The sequence goes on from NC_135340.1 coordinate 83,548,792, forward strand.
ATTTGTTCATATGGTGTATTACAGTAATTGATTTTCTTACATTGAACCATCCTTGCATACCTGGGATGAATCCTACTTGGTCATGGTGTATAATTCTTTTAATGTGGTGTTGGATTCGATTTTCAAGAATATTGTTGAGGATTTTTGCATCTATATTCATTAGAGAGATTGGTCTGTTGTTTTCTTTCTTGTAATATCTTTGTCTGGCTTTGACATGAGGGTGATGTTGTTTTCATAGAATGAATTAGGTAACCTTCCCTCCTCTTCAATTTGTTTGAAGAATTTGAGCAGATTGATACTAATTCTTTCTTGAATGTTTGGTAGAATTCACATGTGAAGCCATCTGGTTCTGGACTTTTCCTTTTGGGGAGCTTCTTAATGACTAATTCAGTTTCTTTACTTGTAATTGGTTTATTGAGGTTGTCTATTTCTTCTCAAGTCAATGTTGGTTGTTCATGCCTTTCTAGGAAGTTATCCATTTCATCTACATTGTCTAGTTTATTAGCATAAAGGTGCTCGTTGTAACCTCTCATTACCTCTTTTATTTCTGCGGGGTCAGTGGTTATGTCTCTTCCATTTCTGGTTTTGTTTATTTGCATCCTCTCTCTTCTTTTTGTCAACCTCGCTAAGGATCCATCAATCTTTTGATTTTCTCATAGAACCAACTTCTGGTTTTGTTGATTTTTCTCAGTTGTTTTCACGTTCTCAATTTCATTTATTTCTGCTCTAATCTTTGTTATTTCTTTCCTTTTCCTTGCTTTGGGGCTAGTTTGCTGTTCTATATCTAGTTCTTCCAAGTGCACAGTTAATTCCTCCATTTTTGTCTTTTCTTTTTTTTTGATATAGGCATTTAGGGCAATAAATTTCCCTCTTAGCACAGCCTTTGCTGCATCCCCCAAATTTTCATATGTTGTGTTTTCATTTTCATTTGCCTCGAGATATTTACTGATTTCTCTTGTAATTTCTTCCTTGACCCACTGGTTGTTTAAGAGTGTGTTGTTGAGCCTCCATATATTTGTGAATTTTCTGGCACTCTGCCTTTTATTGATTTCCATCTTCATTGTTTTAAGATCCGAGAAAGTGTTATGTATGATTTCAATCTTTTTAAATTTTTGAGACTTGCTTTGTGACCCAGCATATAGTCTATCCTTGAGAATGATCCATGAGCACTTGAGAAAAAGGTGTATCCTGCTGTTGTGGGGTGTTCTATAGATATCTGTTAAAGTCTGGCTCATTTATTGTGTTCTTCAAATTCTCTGTTTCTTTATTGATCCTCTGTCTAGATGTTCTGTCCATTGCTGAGCGTGGGGAATTGAAGTCTCTAGCTATTATGGTAGATATGTCTATTTCTCTTTTCAGTGTTTGCCTCATGTATTTTGAAGCACTCTGGCTTGGTGCATAAATACTTATGATTTTGTCTTCTTGTTGAATTGTTCCTTTTATTAATACATAGTGTCCTTCTTTGTCTCTTTTTGTTTTACATTTGAAGTCTAATTCTTTGGATATTAGTATAGCTACTCCTGGTCTTTTCTGATTGTTGTTTGCATGAAATATCTTTTCCCAACCTTTCACTTTCAACCTGTGTTTATCCTTGGGTCTAGGATGGGTCCTGCTTTTTTTCCTTTTTTTGGGGGGGAGGGGTCCTGTTTTTTAATCCATTCTGCCAGTCTGTGTCTTTTGATTGGGGAGTTTAATCCATTAACATTTAGTGTTGTTACTGTAAGGGCAGTACTTCTACCATTTTACCTCTTGGATTTTATATGTCATATCTAATTTTTCTTCTTTTTATCTTTACTGATAGTGTCCATTTCTACACTCTTCTCCACACCTCTCTCTCCTGTTTTTTCCTATCTGTCCCTTGTGTTCCCTTTAGTGTTTCTTGCAGAGCTGGTCTCTCACAAATTCTCTCAGTGATTTTTTGTCTGAAAATGTTTTAATTTCCCCCTCATTTTTGAAGGACAGTTTTGCTGGATACAGAATTCTTGGTTGGCAGTTTTTCTCTTTTAATGTTTTAAATATATCATACCACTGTTTTCTCGCCTCCATAGTTTCTGCTGAGAAATCTATGTATAGTCTTATGGGTTTCCCTTGTATGTGATGGATTGTTTTTCTCTTGCTGCTTTCAAGATTCTCTCTTTTCTCTTTGACATCTGACATTCTGATTAGTAAGTGTCTTGGAGTATATCTATTTGGATCTATTCTGTTTGGGGTATGCTGTGCTTCTTGGATCTGTAATTTTAAGTCTTTCATAAGAGTTGGGAAATTTTCAGTAAGAAGTTCCTCCATTAGTTTTTCTCCTCCTTTTCCCTTCTCTTCTCCTTCTGAGATACCCACAACACGTATATTTCTGTGCTTCACATTGTCATTCAATTCCCTGAGTCCCTGCTCATATTTTCCATTCTTTTCCCTATGTTTTCTTTTGCTTGTCAGATTTCAGATGGCCTGTCCTCCAGTTCACTAATCCTATTTTCTCCCTCTTGAACTCTAATGTTGTAGGTTTCCATTGTTTTTTTCTTCTCTTCTACTTTGCCTTTCATTCCCATAAGTTCTGTGATTGGTTTTTCAGACTTTTAATTTCTTCTTTGTTCCTTTCCTGCCTTCTTTATATCCTCCCTCAATTCATTGATTTGATTTTTGATGAGGTTTTCCATATCTGTTCGAACATTCTGAATTAATTGTTTCAACGCCTGTATTTCATTTGAATTGTTGGTTTGTTCCTTTGATTGGGCTGTATCTTCAATTTTCCTAGTATGATTTGTTATTTTTTGCTGGCATCTAGGCATTTCATTACCTTAATTGATTTATTCTGGAGATTGTTTTCACTGTTTTTACCTAGGATTTTCTTGCTGGATGACTTTATTGTCTGTCTGTTCTTTGACATTGAGTTCAGCTTATTCTAAACAGCTTAGGTTTTAGTTTAACAGATCAGAGTTTTTCAGTTCTTGTTTTCTTGTTTCTTGCCCTACCTGTATGGTGCCTTTTTTGTTTGTTAGTTTGTTTTTCTACTCAGGAGGGTCTACTTAGGTATTATAGACCCCAGTCAGATTTTCCCAGACCAAACTGGCCTCCTCTCAGGAGGAAAGAGTCACCTGCATCAGTTTTCCCTGAGGGTATGACCCAGTGGTTTGAAAGACTTTCCTGTGGAGCCTCTGGACTCTGTGTTTTTCCTATCCTGCCTGGTATTTGCTGCTTGTCTGACAGCGGGTCCCACCCTCATAAGGTGATGTGGTACCTTTAACTTCAGCAGACTCTCCCTGCCTGGGGCATGGTTGAGACAGAGGAGAGGTTGAACATTGGCTTTAATTGCTTCAGTTTTCCAGACTCTGGGGTCTGAATTCCTTGAGGGAGGGATTCCACCTGAGCTGGGTCCCATCCCTCTCCTGGGGAAGGCATACCCTCCAGACAGGCTCTCAGACCAGCTTAATACTGCTCATGCCTGGTCAATTGGAGCCTGAGAAACCCTGCATCTGTATCCAAAGAGTGGTCAAGCACAGAACACAGCCATAAAAAAAAGAAAAGAAAAAAAAGTCCTTTTCAGAGCAGGGCCCCCTTTCCTTGAGTTTGCCAATCTAGAGCTTAAGTTGGTAATGTTGCTCTGTGTATCTCCAGATCCTGTGTGCGCCTCCTTTCCTTCAGGGTCCAGACCCTTTCAAGTATTTTGTGGTGTCTGACCCAAAAACCTCTGGTTTTGTTAGTTTTTCTCTTTTCTCTGTCAGCTGTGCCCATTCTATACCGAGGCAAAAACCAGCAACCTCCACTTTTACTTGAGGTTCAGATGAGCTGGGGGGCTTATTTTTTGTAATCAGAATTTGTTAATTAATTCCGCAGTTGGAGCTTGGTTGTGCTCAGCCCTTGCTGCTAGTAAAGTCTCTTTCATTTTCCCTCTGGGAGGCAACCTGTGGGGGAGGGGCCTTGGCCACTGCAGCTTGGGAAACTAATGGTTCTGGGTCAGCTCGCAGCCGGTTCAGCTTGTCTAAACTGGGATACGCTGTGTGTCTGGTCACTGACGTGGCCCCAGCAGTTGTTCTATACTGTTCCTGGCTATTTACTAGCTCCTCTTGTGGATGAACTAAGTCCCACTCCTCACTAACCTGCCATCTTGGCTCCTCTTCGGCCAGTATTGCTGTTTTGACCATTGCAGCTCTGTAATAAGTTTAAAATTAAGAAATATAAGTCCTCCAACTTCATTAATCTTTTCCAAGTTGGCTTTAGCTATTTGGGACCTCTTACCCTTCCCTATAAATTTGAACAAGACAATACCTTTCTATTTATTTTTCTTGCCATATTCAACTGGCTAGAATCATAGGTGCAATGTTCAATAAGATGGCTGAGAGCAAATATCGTTGTCTTATTCCAAATCTTAAGGGAGTGGGAATCATCCAGTGTTTCATGATTAAGCACAATGAGATTTGCAGAATTCTTATAAAGTCTGTTTATCAGGTTGAGGAACTTCCCATGTTCCTGTTTGTAGATAATATTTGTCATTGATGAATGTTGAATTTTGTTGAATGATTTTCTGCATCTTTTGACATGGTCATAGACTAATAGATGACCATTAGTCTAGTGTTATAGTTGATTTTCTGGTGTTGAATAGTCTTTGCGTTCAGGGATAAACTGCATTTGATCAGAATGTATTATCACTTTAATATGTGGCTTAATCAATTTATTATGTATTTGTTGGGGGTTTTTGTGTTTCTATTCATGAGAAATGATTTTCTGTAATTTGCATTTGTTTAATGTCTTTATTGTATATTAGGTTTGTTGAATTTATGGGCGTAATGTTCATAATATTCTTGGTAATGCCCTTCAATATCTGTAGATTTGGTGTGAAGAAAAAAATGAATGATTGGCTTTTCCATTTCTGCAAAGAAAGCTGTTGGAATTTCTATTGGGATTTCATTGAATCTGTAAATCATGTTGGGTAGAATTACCAATTTAACAATATTTTGTCTTCCAGTCAATGAACACAAAGTATCTTGCCATTGATTTAGGTCTTCTTTGATTTCTTTTAGCCATGTTTTGCAGATTTTTTTGTGTATAAGTCCTTTACGCCCTTGGTTAAATTTATTTGATTTTTTTGTAGCTATTGTAAATGGAATTGTTTTGTTTTGTTCTCCAGATTGTTCATTTCTAGTGTGTAGAAACACTACTGATTTTTACATGTTGGTCTCATACCCCACTACTTTGCTGAATTCGTTCGTTAGCTCCAGTAGCTTTGTTATGAATTTTTCAGGGTTTTCTGTAATAGGGTCATGCCATCTGCAAATAGGAAAAGTTTCATCTTTTCCTTTTCAATCTGGATATCTTTTTTTTTTTTCTTTTTCTTGCCTAATTTCTCTGACTAGACCTCTCAGAACAATATTAAGTGACAGTGGGCATACTTATCTTGTTCCTGATCTTAGAGGGAAAACTTTCAGTCTTTCATCAGTGAGGATTTTGTTAGCAGTGGGTTTTCCATACATGCCCTTTATCATGTTGAGGATGTTTCCTTCCTCTCCTAGTTTTCCATGTTCCTAGTTTTATTCTTTTAGCAAGAAGAGAGGCTGGTTGTTACGTGATCCCACAACCCTGTTGCTCAGTATTATGTGTGGAGGAACCAACTGTGGGGACACAAATGTACATTTGTACACTGGTGTTTATCGTGGCAGTGTTGGTGATTCACAGTGGATGAAGGTGACTGAAGTATGCAATGACTGAGGAAAGGAAGGAGGAATTGTGATGTATACATATAATGGACTACTGAGCATCTGCTAGAAGGAATGAATTTGTGAGGCATGCGACTAGGTGAATGAACCTTAAGGACTGCATGTCGAATGAAATGTCAGAAACAAAAAGACAAATATTATCATGCCTCACTCATATGGACTAACTGTAATATACAACCTCAGAGAACTGAAGTTGAGGGTATGAGTTATCAGGTTGGGATCTCTTGTAAAGTGTCCTAGATTGTAAGCTTTTACAGCAGTCATACATATTCAGGGAGTTGTAACTATTATTTCTTAATTCTGAGGTACTGAGTTCTTTGTATATAATCTAGTTGTTCCCAGAAACTTCGGGTATTTATGTGACACCTGAGACTCAGAGTTATAGCTCTGAAGCTATTTAAGTCAGCAGTACCACATACAGCAACTGTTTAAAAAGTTCAGAAAGGGATCAGACTTCAACTAGAGATACAATGAAGCTGATCTGGATATAACAAAGATGGATCAGAATACAGGGTAGAGGATGATATTGTCCATATTTTAAAACTTCAACTTCTGTGTGAGATCAAAAGGAGAGATATTTATTTGGTGCACATGGTAGTTAGATTCAATTGTCAACTTGGCCAGGTGAAGGCACCTAATTTTGTTGCTGTGGACATGAGCCAATGGTACGTGAACCTCATCTGTTGGTGATTACATCTGCAGCCGGCTAGGAGGTTTGCCTGCTGCAGTGAATGACTTTGACTTAATTGGCTGGTGCTTAAATGAGAGAGCGCAGCTTAGCACAGCCCAGGCACCGTGGCATACCTCATCTCAGCACTCGCAGCTCAGCCCAGGCCTTTGGCGATGCAGAAAGGAAGCACCCTGTGGAAAGACATTAGAACCCAGAGGCCTGGAGAGAAGGCGAGCAGAGACCACCCTGTGCCTTCCCGCATAAGAAAGAACCTCAGTCGAAAGTTAGCTGCCTTTCCTCTGAAGAACTAACAAAATAAATCCCCTTTTATTAAAAGCCAGTCCGTCTCTGGTGTGTTGCATTCTGGCAGCTAGCAAACTACAACAGTGCACAATTTATATTTTGGGTAATACATTACCTAATTTAACTTGTATGGTTAGTTTACTTGAACACCATAAGTACATGGAATCTTGAATAGGACTTGATATCTTGTCGGTTTGTACAGGTTAGTGCCTTGATATATCCCAGAGTAATTTGGACAGTGAATAAAAAAGTATTTGCAAAGTCCCCTTGGGAGAAACGAGGAAGTATTCAACTTCCAAATTTGCAGAATTCCTGATATTCTTGCAAGCCCTTGATCTTGGGGCTCACCCTTATGAAACTTATTCCTGCAAAGGATAGGCTAAACCTACTTATAATCTCCAGAGGCTCTCTTTTGTTGCTCAGATGTGACCTCTCTCGCTAAGCCAACTCCACAGGTGAACTCACTGCCCTCCTTCCCGTGTGGGACATGACTCCCAGGGGTGTAAATCTCCATGGCAGTATGGAGTCTGATTCCCAGCAACATGAGATTAAGAAAGGCTTCTTGACCAAAAGGGGGAAGAGAGAAATGAGAAAAAATAGTTTCAGTGGCTGAGAGATTTCAAACAGTCGAGAGGTTATTCTAATGCATTATATAAATATCCCTTTTTAGTTTACGGTGTACTGCAGTGGCTGGAGGGACGTACTTGAAACTGTTGAGCTGTTTTCCAGTAGCCTTATTATTTATTTATTTATTTTAACATGGACAGGCACCGAGAATCGAACCTGGGTCTCCGGCATGGCAGGTGAGAATTCTGCCACTGAGCCACCATTGCACCTCCAGTAGCCTTGATTTTTGAAGATGACTGTGTAATGACAGAACTTTTACAGTGTGACTGTGTGGTTGTGAAAACCATGTGTCTGATGCCCCCTTTATCCAGGATGTGGACAGATGTGTAAAAAAAAATGGGTAAAAAAATAAACAAATAATAGGGTGGTAAGGAATAAAGAAAATTGAGTAAATTGAAATACTAGTGGTCAATAAGAGGGATGGGTGAGGGGTATAGGATGTATGAATTTTTTCTTTTTATTTCTTTTTTTTGGAGTGATACAAAATTCTGAAAATAATTGTGACAAATACACAACTATGTGATGATATTGTGAGCCATTGATTTGTACACTATGCATGGACTGTATATGTGTGAAGATATATCAATAAAAACATTTTAAAAATAAAAGAAGAGGGACTGGATTTTGTCAAATGACTTTTATTCACCCTCTGAGATGATCATGTGGTTTTTTGCCTTTGTTCTATTAATATGATCTGTTAGAGTAATTGATTTTCTTATATTGAACCACACTTGCAATACCTGGATAAACCCAACTTTATCATGATGTTTAATTCTTGTAATATGCAGTTAGATTCTGTTTCGCTAATGTTTTGTTGAGAATTTTTGCATCTATATTCATTAGGAATATTGGTCTATAATTTTATTTTCTTGTGCTGTCTTCATCTGGCTTGGATATTAGGGTAATGTTCTTATAGAATGAGTTAGGAAGTTTTCTCCTCCTCTTCTATTGTTTTGAAATTAACCAATTAATTTGTTAATTTTTCTTGGAATATTTGGTAAAATTTACCAGTTTCGAAGCCATCTGGACCTGGACTTTTCTTTGTTTGGAGGTTTTTGATAGCTAATTCAATCTCTTTACTTTTGGTGTGTTTAGATCTATTATTTCTTCTTGAGTCAGTACAGTTAGTTTGTGTGTTTCTATAAATTTGTCCATTTCATCTAGGCTTTCTAATGTATTGGCATACCATTGTTCATAGTATACTTTTATAATCCTTTTTGTTTCTGTGGGTTCAGTAGTAATATCCCTTTCATTTCTGATTTATTTGTGACCTCTCTCTGAGTGCCATCTTAAATGTTCCTTTAACTGATTAAATAATTCTAATACATTTTAAAAGCCTTTAGAAAAGGAAGAAACAGATCATGTTGAAGAACTGCAATCTGAAGAAACTGCTATTTCTGATTTCTCTGCTGGTGAGACTATTGGACCACTTGCTTTACCAGTTGGGAGAGCAAGGTAAGTTTTTTCTTAGCATGGAAATAGGAGTAGGGGTGGGGTGTAGAATTTAAATTTAATTGTGTTTATATACACTATTATGTGTCTAGCTCAACTATCTTTCTCTCCTTTTCTATTTCTCTTTCAAGCTCCAGATTTGTATACTCAGCTATGTAAGGATAGCTCTACTTAAAAATGCCATTGGTATCCAAAATATGACCAAGACTGAAGATATCTGCCCTTGGTCTCTTCCCACCCCATACCAGTTTAATATTGTTGCTTCTTAATTGTTTTCCTTGTATCTAATCTGATTGCTCTCCAGTCTTTCTTCATCATTGCTGCCAGGGTGATTTTTAAAAATGAAAACCTGATCGTGTTGTTCCTCTCCTTAAAAATCCTTTGGTGGCTCTTCATTGCCTTCATGATAAAATTCAAGCTCCTTACCTGTAATATGTAGGAACCTTCATTGAGGGGTCCTCCACCTGCAGTGTGCCATACCCATCAGGCGTTTGGAAATTTGCGAGGATAGTTTTTGGTTGTCGCAATTACCAAGGATAGCTACTGGCATTTTAGTGTACCTGGGCCATGGATGGTAAATCTCCTCCAATGCATGGGCTCTCCTGCATTATAAGGAATTATCCCACCCAGCATGCCATTGATACCCCTATTAGAAACCCTGGTGCCTCTGACTCCCTCTCTAACTTGACTTCCTACCTCCTCTCCTCCCCTGCCCATGCATTCATTTTCAGTTTACTGAGCCTGGCCTCCACTAACTCGAAAACCAAAAAGCCTTGCCTTCAAAAATTCTGTAGGATATAGTCATATAAATTATAACACAAGAGAATAACTACTGTAATAGCAATATTAAAGTGACTTTCCTTTATGTTGGATTTTTGTTATTTTTGCTATGCAAAAAACTTTTCTATTTTTATGTAGTTGAATTAATCTTTTTTATGGGCTTTTTAATTTTAATTTATATTTGACCTGTTTCCATCTGCTCCCCCCCCCCCACCCAACTTAAGTATTTAGCTGTATTGTTTTTTCCAGCCAGTATTTGTTTGGATCTGTCCATACATTTACTACTTCTTTGCTCTCCATTTCTTCTTGCATTTCAGAATTTCCTTCTGAGATTATTGTACTTCCTTTTTAAAGAAAAATCATTTAGAGATTCCTTTACTAAACATGTTGGTAATAAATTCAATTTTCATTTCTTTGGAAAATCTTTTAAGCCTCATTTTTTGCTAACTTTTATTTTAACGTACTTTCAAATTTACAGGAAAGTTACAATAATTTTAAAAGGAACTTTTGTATTCCCTTAACTGAGATTCACTAGTTGTTTTGTTGCATCTGCTTTATCATTTTCTTTCTCTCCCTTCCTCTTTATCACTCCTTTCCCTTTTGTCACCCCCCACCTCCTGCATATGTGCACACTCACTTTTTTTAAAATGAAGCATTGACAGTAAGTTGGAAACACTATACCCCTTACCCCTAAATACATCACCATGTATTTCCTAAGAACAAGGTCATTCTCTTATATGACTGGAGAATAATGATCAAAATCTGGAAATCTGACATTGTTATAATATTGTCTAAGTCATAGTCCATATTAAAATGTCCTTAAGTATCCCAAGGACTAATTATATTGAACATCTTTTACTTGCTTATTGGCTTCTACTTCTTTCTTTAGCGTGATCTCATACTCTACTCCCACTCACACTGAAGCCCCTACCTTTGTTATATTGAACTCCTTGTTTGTAGTGTTCTGATCCTGATTCTGTCACATTTTCACTTTTTGATGGGTGTATCTTGATCTGTCTGATGTGCCCTTCTGTCTTTTTGCTTGGTGGAACATTTTGCAATTCAATTTCCAAATTTTTTTGTTTCTGTGAGACCCTTCTTGATATCTCTGGAAAAGAAAACTCTTAACAGATTACAGAAGTGCTTAACGGCAATGCCTGTCTATAATTTATTCTTCTTACTCTTACTCTTTTTACTCTTGTTTTCAAGGCAGTTAATTGGACTTTACACCATGGTCCACAATCCTAATATGACCCATTTGAAGATTAATCGGCCACTTATTGTCCTTCCTCCTCTTTGGGTAAGATGTGACAGTTCAGATCCTGAAGGTACTTGTTGGCTAGGAGCTGAGCTTGTGACAACAAATAACAGCATTACAGGAATTATCCTCTATGCAGTCAGTTGTAAAGGTGAGAGAGCTCACTCTTCATATATATATTTAATGCATTTACTAATGTATTTATTTTTTAATGTTTTGTTTTGTGATTTTTACTGAAAATTGGTATTGTTAAGAGGGAACTGTACACAGTGGAACTTGCATCAATTACTATGAATCTACTCCAGTCTATAATTTGCAGCATGGAGGAGGTATTCCAGAAATATCAGATGCTGATCCTCAAAAGCCTGGATGGCCTTTATACCTGTTTTTCTGTATTTTTTTTAGCATTTTTTTATTGTGACATATAATGTAATATAAAAAAGCAATAAATGTCAAAGCACATTTTATCAAGTAGTTATAGAACAAATTTCAACGTTTAATATGGGTTACAGTTCCACAATTTCAGATTTTTCCTTCTAGCTGTTCTAAGACACTGAAGACTAAAAAGAAATAGCAATGTAACGATTCAGTGGTCATACTCATTTGTTAAATCCCAACTTCTCTGTTATAACTCCTCCTTCTCCTTTGATCCTTCTTCCAATTTTTAGGGATATTTGGGTTATGCCAATTCTAACTTTTTTTACTTTAAAAAAGGATGTCAACAATATGGATAGGGGGATGAAACTTGTTGGTGTTCTTGGAGAGACTGGCATCTCTGGGTTTCATGACTTATCTGGCCTAGGAACCTATCTGGAGGTTGTAGGTTTCTGAAACCTACAACTTAGTGCATTCAACTTTTGTAGGATCTCAGATAGAGCCCTGGGTGTTCTCTAAGGGTAACAGGAATGATGTTGGTTGGGGTTTGATAAACCTTGGCAATTAACAAATAAGAGTTGCCTCCATAATAGCCTCTTGACTCTATTTGAACTTTCTTAGCCACTGATACCTTATTTTGTTATATTTCTTTCCCCCTTTTGGTCAGGAAAGCATTGTCAATCCCATAGTGCCAGGGCTAGGTTCATCATTGGAAACCATGTCCCACATTGCCAGGGAGACTCACACCCCTGGATGTTGTGTCCCACATAGTGGGGAGGGTAATGGGTTACTTGGCAGAGTTGTGATTAGAGAGAGAGAGGCCACATCTGAGCAACAAAAGCGTTCTCTGGAAGTAACTTTGAGGCATAATTATAAGTAGGCTTAGCTTCTCCGCTACAAAAGTAAGTTTCTTAAGAGCAAGACTCAAGATTGATACCTTGGCTTATTAACTTGGGACTCCTAAGGTTTGAGAGAGTATCAGTGTACACCTGTTTTTATGTTTGGGTTTGATTTGATTTGTATATATGTATTTTTGGAAAATTTCACTGGAGAATAGGAAACAATATAATTACAAATATAATTCCAATCTCAGTAGGCATTGAATTATTTTTGGTGATATTGAACTGTGTTCCACTTTAATTCTTTTCTAAACATTTTATTCATCTGTGATTTAAAATTTAATTTCATCAATTATTACTGTTGGGTTTTGGTACCCTCAGAATTTGAGGATTGTATTTTTCTGTTTTTCTCTAGAAATGAAATTTTGAATTATACTTAAATTTTTTTTCTTTCCTATACTATAGTTGATAAAAATTATTCTGTAAATCTTGAAGACCTAAAGAATTCACACAAGAAAAGACACCATTTGTCTACTGTGAGTATTTCTCTTCTCATATTATTTTCTTCAAACTGTTAACCAGCCTCCATCTTGGTTTAAAGGTTTCATCACTCCAATTATGAGTGAAATATGACTAGGTGTTTTCTGTAGTACCAAAATGTTTATATTTTTCATATCAAAAAATGGCTAATATTAAAATGTATATTTTCTTGCCTGTTAGCTAACCTTTGTGGTTAAAAAGAATTGTCTTATTTTTACATTTGAGACAAATGTATTATGATTTTCTTCCTTTTAGAACAAAAACAAAAGTAGTTCTGTAGTGGCCCCTAACTGTGAAAAGGCAAGTCTAAATGGTCTGTTGAATGTACTCCTTTCAGGTAACAACCAGGGGCTTTGCCCGGTATGAACTCTTTAAGTCGACTGTGTTGGATGACACAGTTTCCACATCACAAACAGCAATCACTTTGGATATTTCTTGGAATCCTGTGGATGAAATTCTTCAAATTCCTCCACTCTCTTCAACTGCAAACCTGGTAGGAGCAGACCCTACTTTTTCTTTGTTAATGAGGCCCCTAAATGTTCGTTTACTTGCTAGGTGCTGGTGGTGCCTATTTCAGCCCCAGCATTTATTGGGTGTGAAGCTGGACAACTCTGAAAGGCTTGGTTTGCCCCTCAGATCTCATCAGGGCAGCCAGTGGAGGTTTTACTAGGATGTTGGTCTCTCAGGTGTGCAGAGGCCTATCATTGAATAAATTAAGAGTTTTCCTGTGATTGATGATAAAGTCTCTTGAATGGGGAATTAGGTCGAATCATCAAAGTAACTTATTGTCTCCCCTGTTCTTGAAAGACTGCAGATATTGACAACACAAAAAAGAATCTTCATAATATTATGCCATTGCACTCTTTGTTTACATTTCTAGGAATCTATTTTAAGAAATTAATCAAAATTGCTAGCAAAACCTAAGAGACAAAACCATTTTTCTGGGGGGAAAAAAAAAAGAAAAGAAAAAAAAATTGCTAGCAAAAATTTGTATACAAAGATATTCTGTGTTTCCAAGTATTAAAGATAAGACCTGACTGTTCCATATTAGAGGAATTGTTAAATAGATTTTCATATGAGGAAATTATATAGTCTTTTTAAAATCAAGTATTAAAGTAACTTTAATAATAATAGGAAATGCTCATTATTAAGCAAAAAAGGGAAAAAGTACAAAATAGTATATACAGTATGACCTCAACTATGTTTTTTCAACATGTCTAGAAAGAAGCTGGCACAGAAATGTGCTTTTCTGTTAATAGTGGTTTCCCTGGGGTGGTAAGATTATGGACAATTACATTCTTTATGTTTTTTTTCTCTTGTAATTGGCATTGACTTTCTTCTTTTACTTTCCTTATTTATTTATTTATTTATTTTAAATGGTCTTAGGTTTCTTAAACTTTTAACTCTGGCTAGGACAGTACACTTGATTTAGTTGCGAAGAGTCTGATAGATTTATTTGGGGGATTTTCTTTTTGATGTTTGATAATGCCAAGTTTATCATCAAGTCTTACAATGTAGTTATTTATATTTCCCCTACCTTGTCATCTTGTAAATTCAGTGATAAAGGGTAGGAGAGCATAAAAGAGAGCAGTGGTTACCTGTAGGTCCGATTGTTTTGTGGTATATATAGAGAGTGCCACGACCTGAATTTAGCTTGGGGTAAATTACTCTGTTAGCTTGGGGTAGCTCATTGGTATCTCTGGGTAGGATGTTTTTAATTAAGTATCGACTGAATCTTCAATTCACTGGCACTTTATAAAACATGCATTTTAATGTGTGGGTAGTTTGAAATGCAAGTAACTGTGACCCTTATGTATAGAAGGTGGGATTACCGGTGAAAACTGACATACTTTGAGAACTTTTTAGAATATTAAAGTGGAATCTGGAGAACCCAGAAGTCCTCTGAATCATCTTCACAGAGAACTGAAATTTCTCCTTGTGAGTATTTTTCTGGAATTTTAATTTCCATTAAATTTTGTGTTATCATAAAAATGTTTGCTAATTTATATTTAGTTTTCTGTTCTTCAAAATTTGTTTCAATCGTTATATATTTATGACTTCCAGGAATATGGTGGAGTAGAGTAGGCTCCATAGAGCGAGATAGGTAATGGGGAAAAAACAACCGGGACTGTAATCGCTGGCGGTGAATGATCAAAGAGGGTCTTTAATATTTCATAGGGAGGAGAGAGGCTGGGAGATTGGACAGGGAGAGCAGGGTGAGTCTGTTAGGCTGTGACCCCCACCAGTGACAGATAGCTGTCCCATGGGGTGTGGTGAATGGTGGATCCACCAAGTGCCAGGCGCTGCCATCTCCAGCGCTAGGATCAGCTCTCCCCACTGGGAGCACCATCTTCCCAGCTAGCCACTGCAGTTGGGGAGGGGCAGGCCTGAGGGAAGGAGTGCCTCAGGAGTGTCACCTGCTGGGAAGAAGTGGTAAGTGCAGTCTGTCAAACTCCTATCAGCTCAGGGTTTTTTTGTTTAAATTTATTTTTTCCATATGTTTTTATCATATTTACTGATGGATTGATTGATGTGAAATATAATATAAAAAAAGCAATAGTTTTCAAAGTACAGTTTAACACGTAATAACAGAACAGATTTCAAAGTTTGGTATGGGTTATAGTTCCACAGTTTCAGGTTTTTCCTTCTAGCTGCTCCAAGTCACTGGAGATTAAAAAGAAATAGCAATGTAACGATTCAGTAGTCATACTCATTTGTTAAATCCCAACTTCTCTGTTTTAACTCCTCCTTCTCCTTTGATCCTTCTCCCAGTCTTTAGGGATATTTGGGCTATGCCCATTCTAACTTTTTCATATTGAAAAGGGGTATCAACAGTATGAGATGAAACTAGTTCATGTTCTTGGAGAGACTGGCCCCTCTGGGTTTCAGGATTTATCTGGTCTAGGAATCTATCTGGAGATTATATGTTTCTGGAAAGTAATCTTAGTACGTGAAACCTTTGTACAATCTCAGATAGAGCCCTAGGTGTTCCTTAGGGTTAACAGGATTGGTTTTGGTTAGGGTTTGGCAGCCCATGGTAATTAGTAATATCTAGCTGAAGCTCACATAAGAGTATCCTCCAGAATAGCCTCTTGACTCTATTTGAACTCTCTTAGCCACTGATAACTTATTTGTTGCATTTCTTTTCCCCCTTTTGATCAGAAGGCCAATACTTTTTAATTATCTGCCCAACATACTCTGGGATATATCGGGTTTTACATTAAACTGTACAAAATTACAAGCCCTCATTCCCATCCTGGGCTCCATGTGTTTGGGTTGTTTAAGTGAGCTGTCCAGACAGGTTGAGTTAGATATGTGCTACAGAAAATTTAGGTTTGGGACAAAATAAACATTCCTGCCTTTGGGCTCATACAGTAAGTGAAGTTCTAAACTGCAGACAATGTCATCCTTACCCCTTTATTTTTATTTACCTTAGTCCTGACCCAGTTGGCTTCTTTCTTATCTCTGATTGAAGACTGATCTCTTTTTCAGTTCCTTTAACAGTTATTGTATGTCCAGTGCTGACTTTCAGAGTTGCAGAACTCCAATTCTGAGTCTTAGGTGTCACACAGGTAGCCAAAGTTCCAGGGAGATTCCAGGTTATACATACACAGCACAGCATCTCTAGATCTAGAAATAACATTTACAGCTCCAGACTAAATGTGACTGTGATAAAAGCTTACAACCTAACCCCACATTTTCTTATAAATATTTTCTAAAAGAGACCATACACTATTCGTATGTTTGTTTCTGGCTTATTTTGCACCACATAATGTTCTGAAGGTTCATTCACCTCATTGCATGCCTTATGACTTCACTCCTTTCTATAACCGCACAATCTTCCATCATTATGTATACACCACAGTTTGCCATTTTACTTCTCAGTCAGTAATCTCTGACTGATCAGAGATGTCTGTCATGATCAGGTTCATGTGTCAACTTGGCCAAGTGGTGGTATCTGTTGTCTGGTTGGGCATGTGCTAGCCTGTCTGTTGCAATGAGGACATTTCATAGAATTAAATCATGATCACATCAGCTGTATCCACAGCTGATTCCATTTGTAATCAGCCAAAGGGAGTGTCTTCTGCAATGAGTGATGCTTTATCTAATCACTGGAAGCCTTTTAAGGAGGATTCAGAAGAGACAGGCTCTCTTCCTGCTTTGACTGGTGAGCCTCTCCTGTGGACTTCATCCAGACCCTGCATTGGAATAGTTGGCTTCACGGCCTGCCCTGCGGATTTTAGATTCTGCGTTCCCACATGAGACATTTTTATAAATTTTGTATTTGCGAGTGTTCCTATTGATTCTGTTTCTCTAGAGAACCCTAATAATACAGTGTCCAAAGCCAACAATCCACGTCTCACATTATCCTCACTAAGTTGTACAATCATCAACATTCTCAATTTTAGACAATTTTCATTACTCCAAAGAGAAAAATGACTAATACCACCCTCACTAGATAGAAAATCCAAACTTCCCCATAGCTCTTGTCCTTCCTCCACAACTTTTTACCCCTGGTATTGCTGTGGTAATGTTGATGTCTTCCTGTTAAATATAGACCATAGCATGCAATAGTAGTTTTCCCCAATATCTCTCTGTTATCGACTCTTTGTACAAGATTCAAACCTTTGAAGTTGTTTATGCAAGAGTTTATTTATATTTTTAGTGTTAATTGCTGGGATACATGGCTCCATACAACCTTCTTTCAATCCTGTTTACCTTCAACATACCAATATTGCTTATAAACCCACTAATGAACTGCCTTTACTCCTATCCATTCCCTTACATTTAAGTTCAACCTCATCAGCTAATGGTTCACCCATGTGCCAGTTTGAAACTATTATGTACCCCAGAAAAGCCATGTCCTTTGATCCTCATTCAGCGTTGCTAGATGGGATCTTTTATATTGTTTCCATATTGATGTATCTCTACCTGTTCAAGGTGGGGTTGCTTACTGGAGCCCTTTAAGAGGGAACCACTTTTAGAAAAAGCTTAAGAGGGCCCACAAAGCCAACAAAACCCACACAATCAGAGACTTTTGGATATGATGAAAGAAAATGCCCCAGGGAAGATGTTTGAAACGAGAAGAAAGAGACCCCAGCAGACATCGCCATGTGCCTTTCCAGCTGACAGAGGTGTTCTGGACCCATTGACCTTTCTTGAATCAAGGTGTCTTTCCTGGATGCCTTAGTTTGGACATTTTTACAGGCTTAGAACTGTAAAGTTAGAACTGTAAACTTGCAACTTAATAAATTCCCTTTTTAAAAGCCATTCTGTTTCTGGTGTATTACATTCTGGCAGCTTTTACAAACTAGAACAACCCATCTCTAGCTTCGGTGTATCTCTAGATCCCCTATATTCCATATTATAAGCTTTGAGTTTACCAAGGTCATAATTGTGAAATCATACAGTATCTGTCCGTTTGTGTTTGGCTTATTTCACTCAGCATTACATCCCATGGTTCATCCATTTGTCGTATGCTTCATGATCTCATTTTATCTTACTACTGCATAAATTCAATCATATGTATCTTCCATTTTGTTTATCCACTAGTGTGTGGATGGACACTTGGATTGTTTCCATCTTTTGGCAATTGTGAATAATGCTGCTGTGAACATCTGTGTAAATGTCTGTTTGTGTCAGTGCTTTCAGCTCTTCTGGGTATATACCAAGTAGTAGTATTGCCAGATCGTAGGGAAGCTTGATATTTAGTTTTCCAAGAACCAGGTTTGGCTGGGAGTCATTGACAAACCAAGTGCAAAAGGGAACCTTCATTGCAAAATCATGTAAATACAAAACTTTAGATGAGAAGGAAATAATCAGATGCCCCAAACACAACAGAAAATCATAAAGCATGTGAAGAGCCAGCAAAAATGACCCATCCAAACAGCTGAATCAAAACACTGGAGGGGACTGAGTAACCACTCAAGGTTATTTATAAGGAAACAAAAGATATCAGGAAGACACTGGAAAAGCATAAAGAAGAATTTGAAAGATGAAATAGAAAGATGGCACCTCTCACAGAGACGAAAGATATAATAAATAGACCAAATTAGAAATGTACTAGAGACACATGGTAGCAGATTCAAAAAAGCAGAAGGAAGAATAAGTGAACTAGAAGAATTATTGAAGTAGAGCACAAAAAAGAACAAAAGGCAGGAAAGATGAAAAAAATGGAACTGGATCTTAGGGAAATGATAGGCAACAAGAGGCTCAGAAATGTAAGAATCATCGGTGTCCCAGAAGGAGAAGAGAAGAGTAAAGGGCTAGGAAGATTAGTTAAAGATATAATCAGAAAAAATGTCCTTATAAGAGACATAAATATGCATCTCAGAGAGCCCTGATGAGCTCCAAATAGAATAAATCCAAATAGGCCTACTTCAAGACACATAATAAACTGTCACGTGTTAAACAGAAGCAGAAAGTCTTGAAAGCAGCGCGAGAAAAGCGATATACTACATATAAGGGAAAACACGTAAGACTGAGTTTGAACTACTCGTCAGGCAACCATGGAGGCAATAAGGCAGTGTTATGATATATTTAAGATCCTGAATGAGAAAACCTTCCAGCTAAGGTCTCTCTCCAAAATTATAAGAAAATTGGAGCCTAGATTGTAAGCCCTTACAGGAGCCACACCTAGTCTGAAGTTGTAAGTGTATTTCTGGATTCTGAAACCCTGAGCTGTGTGTGTATCAGCTGGTATTTTCCTGAACTTTGAGTAGCTCTGCGACACCTAAGACCCAAAAATGGAGTGCTGCACCCCTGAAGGTTAGCATAGCTACATACAGTAACAGTTAAAATAATTGAAAGAGATCAGGCCTCAGAGATAAAAAGAAAGCCAATTTGTCTGGGATTAAAGTAAATCAGAATACAGGATAAAAGATGATAGTGTATGTGCTCTAGACTTTCACCTACTATATAAGACCAAAGGCAGAAAGGTTTATTGTGTCTAGAACCTAAGTTCTGTTACACACAATCTAAATCAACCCAAAATCCTGAAGTTCGGAACGGGAATAAGGCCTTGCCATTCTTATAGTTTAATGTAATTGCTGAATACATCTCATACTATATACTGGTAGAGTCCCTTGAAGTCTGAAGAAAAAAAAAAAAAAGGACTCTTAAACTTTTTTCCATATGGCAAACCCTGGGTACCTTCTCGAGCCATTGGTGACTCCCAAGAAAATAGGCCAACGCCTTAATTTTGAGGCTTGCCCTTATGAAACTTATTTCTGTAGTGAAGAAGCTAAGACTACCTAAAAGGAGGCCTAAGAGTTGCTTCCAGGAAATATCTTTTGTTACTCAGGATTGCCCCTCTCTTTATCAGCACAATTCTGCAAGGAAAATCATTACCCTCCCCACTATGTGGAACATGATGTTCAAGGCTGAAAGTCTCCCTGACAACATGGGTTGTGACTCCTGGGAATTAGCCTCGCCCTGATACCATGGGATTGATGATGCATTCCTGACCAAAAGGGGGGAAAAAAGACATCAGTGGCTAAGAAAGATCAAATAGAATCAAGAGGCTATTCTGGAGGCTACTCTTATGCACTAATTTCAGTTAGATAGTGCTAATTGCCATGTTTTGCAAAACCCAACCAATATCACTCCTGTGACTCCTAAGACCATCTGGGATTCGAACTGAGACTATCTGAAGTTTCATGTACTAAATTTGCTTTCCTGGAACCCTATAATTTCCAGAGGATTCCTAGGCCATAAATCCTGAAACCCAGAGAGACCAGCCTCTCCAAGATTATCAACTAATTATACCCCCCTCTCCTTTAGTGTCAACACCCCTTCTCAATATGAAAAAGTCAGAAGAGGCATGCCTAAAGATCTCCCTATACATTGAGAAGGATCAAAGGAGAAGGAGGAGTTATAACAGAAAATAGGATTTAACAAATGAGTATGACTGCTGGATCACTATTGTTATTCTAGCCTCCAGTGTTTTGGAGCAGCTAGAAGGAAAAATCTGAAATAGTGGAATGGTAATCCATAACAAACTCTGACATGTGTTCTGTAACGACTTGTTGAAGTGTACTTTGAGAATGATTGCTTTTTATCTTCTTTGTATATATGCTATATTTTGCAATAAGCATTTTAAAATGTTATATATTAATTATTCTTGCAATTTGGGCAGTTTAATTTTACCATATGGTATTTGCCCTTATAATTCAAGGGAGCATAGGTTAGATAGTTAATAGCTACAGTTCTTCCATCCTGTCTGCTGGAGTGTTTGGGTTTTATTCACATGATGGGTTCCTTCTGTCCATGTGGGTCAGCTTGCCAGTATATTCCAAATGTATATATAATCTGATTGTTAATAACTTCTGTTTTGATTGAAGCTAAAGATTAATTAACATGTGTTTTAAAAGTTTTAAGTTTCGGTAATTTTAGTTCCATTTGGCAATTGAATTTCAAGAGGGTGCTTCATTTTAATGCCGCAGAAATTCCACGTTAGCCTAGTTTATAAATCCAGTTATGATCCAACCATTGCCCTTCTTCTTTCTTCTTACACAGCTTTATTGAAATGCAAATTATATCCCATAAAATTCACTTATTTTAAGTCTGCACTTCAGTGGTTTTTAGTATATGTACAGAGTTGTACAGCTGTAGCTGCAGTCAATTTTAGAACATTTTCATCACCCCAGAAAGAAAACCTGTGTTCTATTAGCTGTCCCTTCCCACCCACTCACCCCTAGCAACAGCTAATATACTTTCTACCTCTATAGTTTTCCTGTTCTGGACATTCATATAAATGGAATCATAAAATATGTAGTCTTTGATGCCTGGCTTCTTTTACTTAGCATAGTATTTGTGACGTTCATTCATTTTGAAGCATGTGTCAGTACTTCATTCCTTTTTTACATCTAAATAAAATATCATTGCATGGTTATACCACATTTTATTTATCTGTTCATCAGATGATGGACTTTGGATCATTTCTACTTTTTTGGTTATTATGACTAATGCTGCTACAAACAATTATGTAGAAGTTTTGTGTGGATATATAGTTTCACATCTCTTGGTTACATAACTAGGAGTGAAATTCCCACGTCATTTGGCTACTCTATGTTTAACCTTTTGAAGCACTGACAAACTTTCCGTAAGTGGCTGCACCTTTTAACATTCCCACCAGTTATGTATGAAAGATCCAATTTCTTTATATCCTTGTCCATTCTTAATATTGTCTTTTTATTATAAACCATTCTAGTGGGTGTGAAGTGGTATCTTATGGATTTTATTTGCATTACAGTGATTGCTAAAACGATGTTAGGCATCTTTTCATGTGTTTATTGCTGCCTTTTTTTTTTTTTTAAGCTTATTCTTGCATCCCACTGAACTCCCTACCTGGACATCTTTAACTCACTGCATGTACTATCTCCTATTCTGTTTTACTTTTTTTTTTTACCTTTGTCCCTTTTCTCATTTTCTTGAAAGCTCCTCTTTCACTTGTCATGGTCTTCCATCATACTTGGGCTCTCACGTTTCTGCCCCTCGCTCCACACACCTGTAGAGAGCTTATCTAATTTCAGTGATTTGGTTAATACTTTTGTGTAAATTCCAGACTCCCAACTTTGAGCTGATACTATCGTTATCTGTCTTTCCAACAGCCACCAAATAACTTTGCCTCAAACCTAATATGCCCAAGTTGAAACTTGCTTATTTTCTTCAGACTAGATCACCTAGAAAGTCCCCCCATTTTTGTCTGTGGATCCACTTTTCATTCAATTTCCTAGGCTAGAAACCTTATATTTTATTTTTGTAAGAACTGCAATTTCTGTCACCACCTCCGCCACTTACTACTACATCTAGCAGCTGCCATTCATTCTACTGTGTATGAAGCATGGTGTTAGATGGTTCATTTATTTTGCCTGAAGTGACAACATCTGATAAGTGGAAGAGCTTTGATTCAAATATGTGTCTATCTCTGACTCAAAAGTTCATAATATGTTACAACCTTGCATTTAAATTCACAGAATCTTAGATGTGCATGTGGCCAATTCCTGAGTTCAATTCCTATATTTTATAAATGGGCAGGATTTTTTCTTTTTTTAATTCTATGTATATCCCTACCTCCAACCTGTTCCAACACACACATATACTGTATGGAATAATTTGTTTTATTTTTTTCCTTTGCAGTCTCTCACTCTTTCCTTCCTAGTTGAAGCCCTCATCACATCCCTCCTGAATCTAATGATCATTCAGTCTTTCTCAACTGGAGTATTATTAAAATTTTGGGTAGGACCTTTATTTGTGGCTTGGGGCCATTGTATATATTGCAAGATGTTTAGCGTCATTGGCCCCCACCAAACTAAATGCCCAAAGTACTCCCCCATCGAAGTTACTGTGATAACTTGCCCAAAAATTATCCTCATGTTTTCCAAAGACCCCCTTGGGGTAGGGGTGGGGAAATATCAATCCTGCTGAGAAATATTGTCATTTCTCTCTTCATTGAAATCCATTGTGGGGTCCTTTTGAAACAAGAATCATGTTACCATGCCATTTTCCAAAAAAATTAAGTGGCTGTTGTCTTCTCTATGAAAACAACAGTTTTTAAAATCTCTTGATGATCTAACCCATTTCCTTCTAATCTTATTTCTCACTGTTCCCTCGGTTTTTTGCTCCACCCAAGTTGGGGTCATTCTACCCTCTTTATCTTATCCCATGCCCCTTCCCTGCTCTGTAGCCAATCCTTCCCTTATTTAAATTGCAGCTGAAGTTTCACATTGTATTCCTAGCTATTATAGCCTATCAAAATCCCTTTATTTTTGTTTAGATGTTACATGTTTATTTTTATAGAGAGTTCCATTCAATTTCATGCTTGTAGTTCCCCAATTATTTCCTCTGTATTTTCTGTCTGTCTTAACCATAATCACAAGCATCTTCAAGAAAGGCCCGGTATCATTAGTCGTGAGCCATCTGTAGCACCTGTGTTCCTGGCATCCTAGTTCAGAGTCATACTGCTGCATGTATACCCTGTCAATAAGTAATTACTGTTGGTTACTAATTGTGTGACCTTGGGCAAGTTACTTAACCTCCTAGCCTCAATGAAATGGGATAGTAGTAATATCTGCCTCATAGAATTTTTGTGAGGTTTAAATAGCAAATAAGTATAAAGCACGTAGAGCAGTGCCTGGCATGTGATAAACACTCAGGAAATGTTACCATAGTTAATATTATTAAATGCATCCATAGTGATTAAAATATGTTTGCTGCTAACAAGTTTTTTGTTTTGTTTTATTTTGTTTTTATCCTCCCATAGGTTTTGGCTGATGGTTTAAGGACTGGTATAACTGAATGGCCCGAGCCTCTGGAAGTAAAATCTGCTGTTGAACTTGTGCAGGAATTTCTTAATGGTGTTTGTTTTCCTAACTCATCTTCGTAAATTGTTTGTTTTAATTGAGAATGTATACTTGGAAATTTAAATATAAATGGTATTTTTAGGTTTAGTTTTCTTTTTGCATAGGGTATATATAAAGCTTATGAGGTCCATCATGGAGGAGGGTGGACCAGCTTTGGTTCTGAAGTGCTAATAGTAAAGTTCCAAGTACTTTTAAAATTTAATTTAAATTTTACATAGAACAATGTTTGAGATTATAGAAGGGAATGGAGTATATACTCATATACTAGGTGCCCAACATTGTATTCAGGGACTGTCATGTTACCTCAGTTAATCCTCACCTCCCCCTACCTGATGAGTAGCTTTTATTACCTCTATTGGAGAGTTAATTAATTTGCATAAAATCCGCAGATATACTTCTACACTCCCCATTTGCCATTTGAAAATAGGATAGGATGGAAATAAGTTAGAAAGCCGAAAATTAAATGGAGTTAATAAGTTCTTGCCACTTTCTAGACTTAAATAAACTGGATGGATTTGGTGATTCTGCAAAAAAAGACATAGAGGTAAGTGATTATTATCAGTTAGCTATGTACAATGAAATACCTTTAAAATTTTGATTGTACCATTATCCTTCATGTTGTACTATTTCAGATGGATCTAGTACAGCCCACGTAGCTTTGTGGTTAAGAAGGACAGAAAATACAGAGGAAATAATTGGGGAACAACAAGCATGAAATTAAATGGAGCTCTATATTTAAAAAACTATGTAGTTTTTTGTTGGTCTTTAATGTCAGCACTGGTGATTGCTTCTCTTCAGAACTACTAAATATTTTTAAAGAGAACTAACACATTTATATTATAAGTTGCTAGATTGTAGAGAAATAGAAATGAATGTTAATGTACACTAAGATAGTTTTGCTGTGTCCTTACTATAGTACATTAATATGCTATAAGATGGTAGGTTAATATGCCATAAGATGGTGCTATAAAATTAAGTTAGATATGCTCTCATTTGACAGGTAGGAAAATGGAGACAAAGGCAATTTAATCAGTATTTTTGCATGGAAGGAAAGTTGAATGGTTGCTTTTAGGTACCATAATTTTAAAGCAATTTTTTAAAAGTCCAGTTTTTCACTGTATTTCCTCACTAATGAATGAAGTTTTAGAAAACAATTTTGTATACATCTTTCTTTGTGTGTGTTGATGGATCCACATTTTTCAGAGCAACATTTGGAAGTTTACTGATCTTATTTTACTTTTTTTTTTAATAAACTGAGTATTCCTTGAAGTTTACTTCTGTTTCAGACAGTGAAGCATGACACTGCTGCAGTTGATCATTCCATTGAGTGTCTTTTCACAGTACGTGGTGATCTGGATTTTGCTGAGCAGCTGTGGTGCAAAATGTGCAGTAGTAGGTGTCCATTGTGATAATAAAATAAAATTATTCCTATTATTTCTTATTTTTATTTATAAGTCTTTTGGAAATAAGAATATAATGTGTACTATTAGCCTTGTTTGGAAGTCTGGTTCTTATTGTATCATATTTATTTCTCATAATTCATTGGCACATTCTTCTCAAGAACTGTAGTAAGACAAGGCAATTCATACCATCTATTTTTTCTCCTGACTTTTTGAGAATAGACTTAGGCGGTTTTATGTGATATTTATATGAACCAAAACGTGTACATTATTGACATTGTAATTCTTAGATAAAGGAAAAGATGTTCCTTAATATTTTATTAGGTGTGTTTATTTTGTAGTAATCTGAGTTTGATTTCTTGCTTTAAAAATGCATTTAGGGCAGTTGATGGTGGCTCAGTGGCAGAATACTCACCTGCCTTGCTGGAGACCAGGGTTTGATTCCCGGTGCCTGCCCAGGCAAAAAAATAAATAATAATAAAATAAATAAAAATAAATAAGATCTAATGAGACATTGTAGTGGGCCATCAGTAAAAGAAAATGCATTTAATCATTTTTTTACATTCTTTAAATTCTTTCCTCTTCCCTATCTATAAAGTACAGATATTTATCTTCTGTACTTTTATCTTTATGTTTTTTAAATTCTTTTCCCTTTCCCATGTATACAGTACAGATATTTATCTTCTACTTCATTTGTATATCCTTAGGATTAATGACATATTTGTTCTACATAAATCCAGGAAAATAATATTAGACTGACTTGTTTTCCAAGGTGTGATTTCATATCAAGACTTGGTGAAGTGTTTCACACTGGTCATCCAGAGTCTGCAGTGTGGTGATATACAGCCATGGGTAGGTTTAATAGTGTGTGTTAGAGCCTTTATTCCTGCAGCATGGAGTAATGTGGTAGTTAAGGACACAAGATTAAATAATTTAATTCCTATGAAGCACCTTGTGCTTAGCTCATAGTTAAGGGCTTAGGATATGTAAGCAACTACTCTTATTATTGTTACCATTATTATGATTGAAAATTCTCGTATACAGATATATATATTCTGATGAGAATACAAATTGGCACACTTTCTAGAACGCAATTTCAGTAACATGTATTGAGAACCTCAAAATGCCCTTTGAACTCCTAACTCTTGCTAGGATCTACCCTAAGCACATAAACAGAAACAAAATTTTATATACCAGAATATTCATCACTGCATCATTTAGTAACAAAAAATTGTAAATGACCTAAATTCCCACTGTTAATGGAATGGCTATGTAAATAATGCTATATCCACATAGTGACACATGTAATAGTTGTTTAAAAAGATGCTAACTAGTTTTAATGATGTGGCAAAATACTTATAGGGTTTTGTTAAAAAAAAAAAAGGGATATACACAATTCTATAAAAGATGTAAACTTTGGGGAGAAAAGCCTGGGAACAAATATGGTAAAGTATTAATAGCAGTCATCTCTGGTGGTAGGATTATAAATTCTGTTTTCCAACTTCATTATACATTTCTGGACCTGACAGATTTTCCACAATAAATTTATATTTTATAATCAAGGAAAATCTAAGTAAAAAGCTAAACAAAAGATTCTTCATATAATAGGAATTATTTTAAATGATATGGCTACCAATTCATGATTGTAAAACCTAGAAACCTTCATAGGCATGAACAAATGCTCACTGCAGAACTAAGACGTGCCAGCGCTGTCTCTGACCGAGTGCTAGTAATTCTAGGCATTTTAGCCCTGTCCATTGATTTTTTTCTAGAGAATTTGTTGTGTTTGTGAAATGTTTATAAAGAACCTCACCAAGTACAGTATGCAAAAAAAAGGAAAATAGTTTAAAATAATTATATGGTTATGATGAAAATTAAAGTGATAATAGAAAGAGTAAGTGAGAAAATGACAAATATTTTATGTATGTTTAAAATGAATCATTTAATATTTGGAATACATGTTAGATCTATAAGTTTGTGGTTCTTCTTAATTTACAAATTGTCTTGTTGGTATGTTGGGGATATTGTAGCCAAAAAAGAGTTTTATGAGACATGGTTGGACCATTGAAGGAGAGAGAGCTTTCCTGCCTCCGCAGATTTCCAGTATCGATAAAGGTGTTCAATTTTGGGAAAAGATGTCCAGTAGCACTTAAATCAACAGGAAGAAGAAAAGACATTCTAGTTTAAAAGTTTCAAAATCTTACTTCTCTTTGGTGAAATTGTATCTGGGGGTGACAAATTTGAACCCTTTTTAGTTGCTTTGGACTTAAATGATGTTAGGAGTGGCATTTTAGAAACTGACATGTTTGTAACTTGGGGGCTTTTGTTTGGTTTATATTGTCTGGAGACTAAGAATTTAGACTTAAAATTTTTAGCTTGTAGTTAATGCATTTTATTTCTTTTTTGCTTATTGATTTCTGTATGTTTTAATTTACAGTGTTGTAAAATTGTCTTATTTCTAGCTCCATAGTGGGAGTCGCAGTTTACTATGTAAGCTAATTCATCAGTCTTATCATGGACCCATGGACTCAGTTTCTTTAATTGGGACTATTCCAGTTCAGATGCTTTTGGAAATTGGTTTGGACAAAATAAAGAAAGATTATATCAGCTTTTTCATAGGTGAGTCTCTTTCCCACCTCAAAAAATTTTAAAAATACACCAGTTGTCAGCTATGGATACTCTCTTTTATCTTTCTACTTGTTTCTAGTCATTTGTAGTGCTGGTTGCTTGGTTCTCTATGAGTCAAGCATTTTTACTCTCTGGGTTTTAGTTTCTTCTTTATAAAGAGATTGGATTATAGATAACTACAATGTTTTCTTTCTTTCTTTTTTTTTTAGTTCAAACATTTCGAGTTTCTGAGGTGAATGCAGTAAATAAAAACCCTTTTATGGGCTGCCCTTTTTTTAAGCCCAAACTCATTCATGAGATGTCATCTTGCTAACCACCACCAGTACGGGTGAGGCCATCTCTTCCCAGTGGCAAAATGACCATTACTTCCACACTGTTCTGTTGTCTGGACTTCATGAGCTGCTTTTTTTGATGCCCCACACTTGGTTTTTATTAGGGGCAAGCTGTGATCATTTTCAGAATAAATACTCATATATATTTATGTTGTGCTCTACCAGAAAATTTGGTTGTTTTCAAAGAGTATTTAGCTTGATTATCTCTTTCATGTATGAACTATGAAAAATTTTACTTAAATTCCTTAACATGTTGTAGACAGTGCCTAAACTGATTTGCGTGTGTGTTTTTTCTTAATAGGTCAGGAACTTGCATCTTTGAATCATTTGGTGAGTTTATTTTTTCTTATTCTAAAGTTGATACTTCTTTAATTCAAACATTCTGCATATAATTATTAAGCGCATTGTATGACAGCCTCTTTCCTAGTTTCTAGGAAGCATAAATAAGACAGTCTGTGCCCTTAACTATAGTGTAGAAGACAGTAAAAAAATGCAGATCATTCAATATCAGTTCTCATTCTTTATTAATTTGTGATACTGACATACAGTTGTATCCTGCTCAAGCCAATGTACTAACACAAATCTCATTTATCTAGAATGTTTAGGGAATCAAAATATTGGTATTGAGGTATCTTTCTTAGATAGGCCCTAAAAGGGCCTACATTTACACTTGAATGTAATGTGTAAATGTACATTTACATTTTACATTTTTGGAAAGTAATTTCCAAAAGAATGCTTAGATACTTTTCAAAGAATTTAAGCATGTTTTAAATATATTTATTCAAAAGATAGTTCTGAGACCCAGAGTCAATATTATGAGCTTTCTTATAACATTGTCCTGTTACTTCAGAAGTTTAAGAGATCAGTTTCTGAACGGACCCTTGACATTCATCGGAAGGTCCTTTTGAAAATGAATCTGTGTTACTATACTAGTTTATTAAGCTGCCAGAATGTAATATACCCAAAATGGAAGGCTTTTATAAAGGGAATTTAATAGTTAAAAGTTTACAGTTCTAAGGCCAAGAAAATGTCCAAATTAAGGCACCAACAAAAAGTTACCTTCACTCAGGAAAGGCTTATGCCGTCTGAAATCCCTCTGTCAGCTAGGAAGGCACGTGGCTGGTCCCTTGCCCCTGGGCTCTTTTGCTTTCAGCCTCTATTTCTGTGGGGGTTCCTCACTTTGCTTTTTAGGGGTTGGCTTTCATCTCTTGGCTTCCCTTGGCTCAGCTCATGGGAAGGCACATGGCAATGTCTGCTGGGCTCTCTGCCCGTGTCTAGGCATCTGCTCTCTCTGTCAGCACTCCTGGTATCCCCAAACATCCCTGTTTCTGTTAGCTCTGAAGCAGCTGTTCTCCAAGCATCTGCATTTGCTCTGAGCTTTCTCCAGAATGTTTCCTCTTTTAAAGGACTCTAGTAAACTAATCAAGACCCACCTTGAATGAGCAGCCATATCTCCATCTAATCCATTAGTAGGGCACGCCATGCCTTCACAGAGATAATCCAATCTGAAGTTTCTGCCCTACGGTTTTTTTTTTTGCATGGGCAGGCACCGGGAATCGAACCCAGGTTTCCGGCGTGGCAGGCGAGAATTCTGCCACTGAGCCACTGTTGCACCACCCTGCTCTACAGTTTTGAATCAGAATTAAAAGAAATAGTTGCTACCACAAGATTGGATCAGGATTAAAGCATGGCTTTTTGGGGGTACATAATAGTGTCAAACTGCCACAATTATCAACTTGTTTGTCATGTATCTCATATAATAAAGAGAAAATCTCTAGCTATGTCTATTGTGTAAAGTTAGATAAAACTGGATTCTTTGGAGGTTTAACTTTTGCTATTCAAATTTTAAATATTTCATTAAGGGTATGTATTTTTAATGAAAGCATGCTCTTGCTAGGAGAAAAAAAGTAGTATTAGATGGCCCAGATGGGGGTGCTCTGGTGTTTTTTTATGTTTTTAAAACTTAGAAATGTAATAACATTTTTGCAAGTTAGAATACAGGACAAATACACCCATAACCTCATCACCCAAATATGAATCCTTTTATTTTTGTGAATTTCCCTCAAGTCATTTCATGGTTTTTAATTTTGTTTGTTTGTTTGTTTGTTTTTGCATGGGCAGGCATTGGAAATTGAACCTGGGTCTCTGGCATGGCAGGCGAGAACTCTGCCTGTTGAGCCACCATGGCCCGCCCCCCACATGTTTTTTATAGGCTGCCCAAAGAATAGTCCTTCTTAGACTTTGAGAATCACCTTGAAGACTTGTTTAAATGCTAATTCCTGGGATATCAATAGGTCTAGGGCTCAAGAATATGTATTTTTTAACAAACTGGCTCTTCCACAGATGATTCTGGTGCAGGTGATTTTAGTTTAATTTTCTGTTGCTTCCATTACAAATTGCCTAACATTTACTGGCTCAATGCAAAACAAATTTATTATTTTACAGTTCTGTAAGTCAAAAGGCCAGTACAGGTCTCATTAGACTAAAATCAAGATGTCAACAGGCTGCTTTCTTGTCTGGAGGCTATTGGGAGAAATAATTTCCTGCTCATTTTATTGTTGGCAGAATTCAGTTCCTTGAGATTGTAGAACTAAAGTCTCCATTTTCTTACTGGCTCTCTACTGAGGGTCATTCTCAATTTTCTAAAGACCATGCCATTCATTGACTTATGGCCTCATTCCTCCATGTTCAGTGCCAGCAGTGACTGGTTAGGACCTTCTGATGTTGCATCTTTCTGACTCTTCTGCCTTCCTTTTCTGATTTTAAGAGGTCATGTGATTAGATTGGGTCCATCTGCATAATCCAG
Organism: Tamandua tetradactyla; assembly: GCF_023851605.1. Classification (NCBI taxonomy): domain Eukaryota; kingdom Metazoa; phylum Chordata; class Mammalia; order Pilosa; family Myrmecophagidae; genus Tamandua; species Tamandua tetradactyla. The sequence goes on from NC_135340.1 coordinate 83,579,870, forward strand.
GAAAATCCCTATTTTAAAGTCAACTGATTTACAACCTTAATTCCTTTTCCTATAAATGTAACATATTCACAGGCCAATGGTGAGTGGGCCTGTGTCAAGATATTCTCTTCCTGGGAGTATGCCTATTTTTCTTCTTGTATTATTTTCAGTTTGGAATAAGCTTTGTAAACAATAAACATGTCCATATATTTTGGATTTAATTATAAATGAGTTTACATTAAATTAGTTTTATCACATTTTACCTAGCTTCCTTTAAACTATGATTTACGATAATCCATGAATCTCCCTGCCTTTGCTCTTAGTTGGGTTGACCATGGCTTTTCCCTTACCTGTATGCATTAGTTTTCTTTTGTTACATAGCAAATGATTACTAATTTAGCTTTAAAGAACACTATAATCTCACAGTGTTCAGGGATCAGGAGTTCACATTTTAGCTAAGTTCTCTGTTCAGAGTCTCACAAGGCTGAAATCAAGGTGTCAGCTGGCTGCAACCTTATTTGGAGGCTTGGCAAGGGAGAGATCTGCTTCAGCTCTCCCTTATTTGTTGGTGGTAAAATTCATTTCCTTGTGGCTCTATGACTAAGGTCTCTGTTTTCTTGCTAGTTGGAGACAAGGGACCACTCTCATCTCTTGAAAGTCACTCCTTAGGTCCTTGCCATGTGGCCCTCTCCATAATATGACAATTTGTTTCTTCAGAGGCAGCAGCAGGAGAACAGCTCTAATGTTTCATCTTCTTTCAAAAGGTTTGCCTGATTAGGTCAGGCTGCTCAAGATGATCTCCCTTTTGGCCAACTGAAAAAAAAATTCATTGATTATCATGGCATATCATGGGAGTAATTTCCCATTGTATTCACAGGTGCTGACATCAGTCAAGAGGAAAGGATTATACGAAGTTTATATCCTAAGGGGTGGGAGTCTTGGGGGCCATCTTAGAATTTTGTCTACCACATTTACCATGGATTATTTCCACAGGATGGGTTCTAAGAAATAGGGTTAGAAGGCCTGAGCATTTTTATGATTTTTGACATATACTGCCAAGTTACCTTTCCAAAGGGCTGTATCAGTTTACTAGTAATATATATGAGTGGAAGCTTCTCAGTACACTCAATTAATTTCTTGGTATTTCAGATTTGCTTTGTTTTTAGAGGTGGATATTTCCATCAACCCGGAAAGGGTAAAGAATTGTCTTGTGGATTTGCTATTCATTCCATCTGGAGAACTTGGTGGGTGTGGGGGTGGGGAAGTACTGTTAGTTAACCACTTGGGCCTTCTTGGTGAAACTTCTGTGATTTGCCTTTACGAGGAAAAACATTTAATGGTTTGCTTAAAATATTCTCGGTGACGTCTTCTTTTAATTGAATTGAAGAATAGTATTGAAAAGTGGTAAATTTTATTTAGCTCCCTTCTGGTTTTTTTTTTCCCCTCTGTTATCAAGCATCTATCTGACTTAGGTTTAGCAGGCCCAGCTTTATTCTTCCTCCTTTAACTCCTTGTTTTGCTTATTCCTTTTATATTCCAGGAATACTTCATTTCTCCATCAGTAGATATACAAGAACAGGTTAATCGTGTTCAAAAACTCCACCATATTTTAGAAATATTAGTCAGTTGTATGCTTTTCATTCAACTTCAACATGAACTCCTCTTTTCTTTAACACAGTAAGTATTTCCCTGTTGTTTACTTATATGAAAGTGTATTCAGTTCTGAAATAGTTGCATCCAAAGTATGTATAGCTTATATTACATGTCAGGATAGAGCCTGTATGCCTGTCTTCATAGTAGCAGAATGGTTCTAAGTCAATGTCATGGGAAGGAAAGACATTCAGTAGGAGTCAGGTCTGACACCTGGCTGTACACTTTCTAGCTGCCTTAACAAGGTACCTTTCACTGACTCCTCAATCATGTTTCTTCATATATAAAATGAATTTAATAACCTCATGAGTTTGTTGTGAGATTAAATGATGCAATGTGTATAAAGTACCTGGCACTTAATGGGTACATAATAAATCTTAGTTTCCTTCTCCTTTCATTATACAAGTTTGGGGCAAACTAATCATTGCCAGCCAGCCATCTGTATGGTAATTTAATGGGATCAAATATTATTACCAATCTGGAATAGCATTGTTTAAATCTGGGTATTCTACTCATCAATCTGCCTAGAAGTTTGGAATAATCTTCATACGTGAACTTCTGGTGTCTTATGTGTATTCACCTGGCCTCAAACTGGGAATAAGTGAACTACCAAGTGGAAGGACTGGACTTTTTTTCCCCCTGTAGAATAAAATGTACCATTGCCTTTACCCCCAAATCAGAATTTACCTTAATTGTAAAGGGAAAATTTTTAAATTGTTGTTGTTTCCAGAATCTATTCCCTAGACTCTGAAAACCATGGAAGCTATGACTTTCTCTTTCTTTTGCCTTCCTGTTTTTCTTTTTCTAATACCTCTTTTCTCCCTACTTAAGCCTTTATTTGGGCTTAACTTAAATTTTAACATATTTATGAGAAATTCTTTTATTTTTAACTTTTGAAAAGTGAGTGGGATTTCCTTTCCAAGAAAAAAAACATAACCTAAGTTTTAGGAAGGAAGTTGATTTTTGTTTTAACGTTTGTGGTCCTTAAGTGATTCTTTTACTGTTATTGTTGTTAGTGGTACTCAAGTTGTTTTCCTTGTGAGCATTGCACTACTTTATCTCCACATGGCTCTTTTTTTCCAAAAGAGATTCCTTTTTTTTTTTTTAGATCCTGCATTAAATATTATAAACAAAATCCTCTTAATGAGCAACATATTTTTCAGCTGCCAATCAGGCCAACTGCTATAAAAAACTTGTATCAAAGGTAAGCAATTTAATAATTAAAGTATACCTTAAGTCCATCCATGATTCAGAGCAATTTTGGTATCTGTATTCCATGGGGAGTGTACGACCCAGAACTGCATCACCTCTGAAGTCCTAATCGTCTATATTCCTCTCTCTGACTGCAGTTTCATATAGTTCTCCTTCTTTTCACAGACTTTCTGCCTACTCTCTTTTAGACCATTGGGCCTCTAGTCTTTCATTTTTCTCTCAATTTGTAATTCCTTCTAGTTGATTAGGGAAAAAAGTTTAGCCAGAAGGAAAATGGTAGATTGGGAGAAAAATGATCAGTATAATGACAGCAAGGTCAAGAGTATGCTGTCAGAGTGAGTGAAGGAATAGGGGTTGGGGGAGGTATCGAACCATGAGGCTAAGGTGATGCATCAGCCATCCACATGGACACTGAGGTTTTCTCTGGCAGTGGTCTCCCCTGGCATTTCCATAAGCATGTAAACAAACTTGAAATTCTCTCATACTAAAGCCACTCTTATTTATACCCTCCCCCTATTTAGTTCCTTCTAAGCCAAACCCTATCACTCCCCTGAAACTGCTCAGGCAGAAGTTCCCAACAGTCTTCTGATTGCCAAATCATTTTCAGTCTTCTCTTGCTTAACTTCTGTTTGGCTTTTAACACTGTTGCCTTGAACCTATTTCTTTCCTTAGTTTCTATGACATAACATTCTATATTAATTTTAATTCTGCCTCTCTAGCCAGCCTTGAACATTGAGAATAATTCTCCTTTCAAATTCTTCCTCTCCCTACCCTTTTATGTGAGTTTTCAGCAGGATTCTACCCTCTGCCCTCTTTCCTTCTCACTTTCTATCTTCCATGGGTAATTACATTCATACTCTGGGCTTTCGTTCCTTGAAGCTAATAATGATTTAATACCCATATGTTCTACTTCTGTCTTCTGAGCTTCAGACCCATGTTACCAAATGCCTATTAAATGTGACTCCCCAATGTCTAACCCTCATTCCCTTCCAAACACTTTTTCCTCCTCTGTATTCTCTTTTTCAAGCAACAATCGATAGTCTGGAGAAATAGTCTAATGGAAAAATCTAGGTCTTAGCCTCCACTTATTATTGCCCCTTACTCCTTTAAACAATTACCAAGTCTTGACCTTCTTGCTAGCTCTGAATCCATCCCCTTCTCTGTATTTCCACATCGTCATTGTTTTACATCTGCATCATTTCTAACCTGGACTATGGTAAAATCCTTTTCCCAAACTCCTGTACTTACTCCCGTATCTTCTCTGTTACCCCCAAAATGATTTTCCTAAAATTCAGGTCCCGCCATGACATCAGTCTGTTTAAAATTCTCCAGTGGCTGCTGTTACCTTTAAGACAGCGTCCAATGCCTTAGCATGGTCTGGGAGGCCTCTGCCTGAGCAGTGGTGCCTTTCTTACCTCATGTGCCCCCCTGGATTCACACTCTCCTTTAGAGACATAGCCACTGCCTTGTTGCATTTATTCAGACACTCTGTACTTTCTTACCCTTGGTCCTTATGTGCATGCTGTCCCTTCATCCTTGACCATGTTTCTCTACCTTTTCTGCTTAGTTAGCTCTGCTGGTCATTTCCTACTTAACACCAGTGCCAAAATCTGAGCCTTTATTCCCTAACTTTACAACCTTCAGTCTGAGTTAGGAATTCCCCTTCTATTTGTCCCCTAACACATTCTGTATTTCTTTGTTATAGCATTTTTTTCATTGAATTATTATTTATATCCTTCTTTTATACTTGTCTCTGATTTTGGCTGTGCTTCTTGCAGGTGAATATTACGACCTATTATCTCTCTTCCCTCAGTGCTTATCACATAAGGACTTCACTAAAGGCTAAAGAAGAATGGAAATAACTTTATCCTTTCCTTTGATTTTTTTTTTTTTTAAATATCCTTAGTGAGAAACCACAGAAATGGAGAGTGGAAATAAATAGTGGTCAAAAGAAGGTTAAAACAGTTTGGCAACTGAGTGACAGCCCACCTGTAGACCATGTGAATTTTCACAAATATGGTAATTATAGTTTACAATCTGTTCAGATAAATAAATTATTCCAATAGGAAATATACTGTATCTGAATGAAAGAAGTCATTATTCTAGCTCTTGTGCCCAGTTTTAAACTAGGTTTTCTGTACTCTAGATGCTGTACTTATATATTCTTTAAAAAAAATAACTATCATTTTTGTGTAAGTATAATGTCCAGAAAAATTCAAAGTATAATGATCATGAAAGAATCCTTTTTCTCATTGTCCTGGAAAGAGGAACTTCTATTAAAAGAGATCAAATGATAGGGACCAGGAGTAAGTTAGGTTTTGGGATATGAATGCCAGCTCATATTTTATTCTTTTGTGAACTGTTTAAAACAGTGATAATGTTTCTGCCCTGGTGTCATCTCTGTGGCTAAATTAAGGGTTGAGATTTCTAGTATTCTATCATAGATCATCTTTTTTTGGCTAAATATTGCATTAATTAGCTGGCTTCCAATTATTCCTTCTCCAGCAAAGCATATATAAAACTATTGTCTTCATGCATATGAATTGTACGATACTGTCATCTCTTAATCATATAGGTATTAAATAGCTACATTCAAATATTGCAAAGATATCAAAAAACAATCTTGGTGGTTTTCAGACAACAACCCAGGAAGATTTCATGGCATATAATCAACCATTATGGAAATAAAAATTATTATATTTTACTGTCTAAAACCTTGCAAAATTATTTCCAGAAATGTTTATTCTTTCCCCCAAATATCTTTTGGGCGTAATGGAAACGTCTCTCAAGTAAAGGTTTTATTATTCATAAGGCTGAACTACAAAAATCCTAAAGAAACTGAAAAAATTTGTCTGAGAGATATCAGTTAAAATTGTGCTGTGTCTTTTCTAATTGTGACATAAACCCTAGAAGATATAAAAGATTGAAAATTGACTATATAAAAGTAGAAAAATGTCTTTGGCAAAACAAAAACAATAATCAAATGGTAAACTAGGAAAAGAAATTTGTAGCTTATGTTCAAAAAAGCAGCTACACTGCTTAATATATTAAGAAATTCCAATTCAGTAACAAAAATATTAGTAACTCAATTTAAAGATGGGCAAATAATATGAACAGTTACCAGTATATTCACGTATCATCTTAAAAAGAAAAGTTGCAGTATCCATAAAGTGTGGGAGAAAGATCAAAGGTGATAATGGAGTTATAAAGAGAAGATAGGGTTTAACAAATGAGTATGATTGCTGAATCATTATATTGATATTTCTTTTAGTCTCTAGTATCTTAGAGCAGCTAGAAGTAAAAACCTAAAATTGTGGAATTCTAACCCATACCAAACTGAAATCTTACACAACCAACTGTTGCAATGTGCTTTGAAATTTAATGCTTTTATATATATATATGTTATTTTTCACAAAAAATTTTTAAAAAGTCAATTGTGATAATGAATGCGCAGTTATATTATGATATTGCGAACCATTGATTATATACTTTGGATGATGACATGGTATACGAATATATAGTATATATCAATAAAAAGTAAATAAATAAAAAATGAAAGGAAAAGTTGCAAAAAGCAAATAAAATATAATATCTAGTAATATATAATGTAAATATATTACTAAATAAAATATAAATTTAATAAGAATTGCAGATTTATATTACATAGATACTATGTTTCGCCTATCAGATTAGCAAAGATCAAAATGTACATAGTTGTAGTGCTGGCAAGGATATGGGAAGCAGGCAATCTGATATATTGTCCATTGGAGTGTAAGTGGTACTGCCTCTGGAAAGGACAACAGCCACTGAATTTTAAAAAGAACACATTCTTTAGCTTACAGTTCTAGTAATAAGAATTTATTCTACACAAATAACCAGATATGCAAAAAAAAAAAAAAAAAACACTACGAACAAGTCTGTTAATTGTAGTATTGTTTACAGTAGGAAAAGACTAGAAAAACACAGAGACTGGTTTATAGTAGCAAAAGACTAGAAAAACAGACTGGGGTACAGAGAAAGCTCTAGGATGGGGTGATTCTTTGCCTTACATCAGATTCATCAGAAAAGCTTTTAAAAGTCCTACTGCACAAAGTATATAAAAAATCTCTGGAGGTAAAACCTGGACATCAATAATTTTTAAGTTCCCCACATGATTCCATTGTGTAATTAAAATTGAGAACCACCAGCATTAAACGTCTTATCTACAGCTTTTGTTTCGGTTTTTTTTAAAAGCATGTATTACTCTTAATAAAAGAGTGTTTTAAAGACACAAGTATGCATGATATATTTTTGAAAAATGATAATTTTTAAAGTTTCAAAATTTATTACATAATGAAACACCTTTTTTCAAGGACACTGACTAAGCAAACCTGTCATTTGCTTTGAAGCAGGCTGCTTCAAAAAAGCGAAAGTTATTTTGGATGTTAAAGTTAAAATGACTTGTTATACATTGGTCCAATGACTTTTATGAAAGTAAGGAATTTTAATAAAATTTTGAATACGTTTGTGCTTGGAAACACACTCAAGCTCCATTTTGGCTTAAACTTTATAGTCTCTTCTACCTATCATATATTCTTGATGTTTTTGTCCAGAAATTATTTAATGGCTTTTGATCAAACCTATATCCCCTTGAGGGAGGACTTCATCTGCGGGACTGTTCAGACAGGGCCCCAGTGGTACATATCTGAAGCCCAATAATGATTTATTTTGCCAAAGATCATACGCCTTTTCACTGGACTAAGTAATTAGGCCAAATGCTAGCTTTCAAGATATCTTATGGGATAATAAATACTCAAGTAAAATGGTTAACATCAAAAGCAGGCCAACTTAAAAGAGAAAAGTGCATTTTGAGCTGCCATGGAAAGAGAGAATAATGATTTGAAGTTAATGGGGGAGAAAAACTGTGTCCAGTAGAGTGCTGCACACCCAGTGGGTGCTCAGAAAATGATTGCTGGTAATGGGGAAAATATGGAAACCAAAATGTTGACCTACAAGGAAGTGGACATAATCCCATCTAAATGTTAATTGGACCATTTAGTTTTGAAATGCAGTAGTCAATCTTCAGGAGAAGAAATGGACATGTGTCTAGTCCCCAAACAACAAATTCAAAGTAGAAATTCTTTTCTGAAATATGTTAGTGTATGGATTATTATATTATTTAACTCTGTTGATGTGGCACAAAAAATAAAGCAATAGGTTCTCAAATTAAAAATATTTACTTCTTTAAAAATGTGCTTTATATTTTAGTTTGCTTGATGTTTTAAATATACCGAGAGGGTTTAGTGTTTAGAATTGTCCTTCCTGATTTTTTTGTCTAAAGTATTATCTTAAAGTAAAAGACACCTGTCATTCATACCACCTCTTGATTATTGTAGCTGTTTATAAAATTCAGCATTCTAGATGCTAGAAGAGGCAGCAGGGCATTAAGCAGTTCTGATCTATCTTTCTTGTTACAGATTTTTCTGAATTAACACTAAACGGTAGCTTGGAAGAAAGGATATCCTTTACTAATATGGTTACCTGCAGCCAGGTGCTTTTCAAGTAAAGTGTGCTTATCAAGTCCTCTAGAAGGTATTTTTATTCATTTTTGTTCTCTGCAAATATTGTGTAATAAGTATCTAATATTTTAGTTCTTTCTAAAACATAAATGCTGGCTAGTACCTAATGTTTTAGTTCTTTCTAAAACATAAGTGCTGACTTAAAATGTTAGGAAGATGGATTATTTATCAGTACTCACATAAAAAACTTACCAGATGTTATTGAGCATTGAGAATCTTTAATTTTCTTTGTCCCTTTTGCAGGCAACTAAATAGGTCAGTTTAATCCCAACCAAGAAAATTAAAAAAAAATTTTTTTTTGAATAGGGTAATGTCTTTGCACTTTAAATCTGTATGTCTAGTAGAAAGATAATTTGATTTTAAAAACGTTGATGGAAGAGAAAAACCCCAAGCAGGTATATCAATTTGGCATTGAAAAAAAAGAGCTTTGTTAAAAACTTTTACTCTAGCCAGTTGTAGGACCAAGCCCCTTTTAAAATGCTTTGGTTTGAGATAATATTAACCAAAAGAACTAATGTAATAACATTTTCTATTATCTTCCTATGTTGTGTTTCAGTAATAGCATTACATAGAAACAGATAATGAGTAAAATGCCTGAAATTATCATTCTTTCTTAAGCTGTATTTTGTCCAAAAATAAATGGGAACTAGTTTTAGTCTTTTAGCACAGTTAAAAAAAAAATGGACATTTTTTTTTTAACAAATCTAGTCAAAAAGAAGATATATAAACTAAATATATACTCTTATATAGTCATAAAACATTTCTTGGATGTGTTTCATTGGGTGAAGTAACTTGAATTCAGCACAAAAAAGGTTTGCTACTCACCTAATGCAGTAATAGGTTGGGCAATAAGATTTACAACCTGGAAGAATTGTTATCTACAGATGAGTGACTCTGTCATGTGCAGGACATTGCTGAGTTGGCAGTAATATTTCTGCACAGATGTTAAAAATGAAAAATGTCAAGTCATAAAACAGCTTGTACTCTGATACCATTTTAGAAGATAAAAGTAAAGTGCATAATATACAGCAATAATATTAACTAATTTTGGGAGGCTGAGATTACAGGTGATTTTTATTTTATTAATACTTATTTTTATTTTCTAATTAAGTCCCAGCACAAGCCAAAAAAAAAAAAGAAAGAAAGAAAAAGGAATGGTATTTATCATGGAACCTGAAAACAGGAACATTTAAACCTTAGAACAGAAAAAGAGGAAGATCCTGCAGAGTCTCTCTGTAAAATGTAGCTACAAACTTGGTGATGCCGTCTCAGCTGTCCCTCTGAAGGAGGAGCATGAGTAGAACTGCAGCGATTAGAATGCAGACCGTGCAGACTGTAGGTACCACAATCTCTGTAACCATTTGCATATGGCTTAATAAAGGCTCTGAAATGGTAAAGAGAACGAACAACCACCACAAATGAGAATGTGCTCATTGTAAGGAATATGGCTTCATCCTGAGAGCTGTAATTGTATTGAAAAAAAAGGTTGGAAAATTGCATTATCAAATTTTCTAATTTTTATTTGCTATAAAAGAGAACCTGATGAATTAAAGGTTATAAAAAAACAGGGCTTTGTAAAGTACTTCAGGAAATACGAGATGAAGAATGCCTGAATTTGTTTTTTCCCCAGAAACTAATAAAGTTTAAATGTATCTCAATACTTAGATTGTCATTCCTGTGCTCTCCATGAATTAATATTAGAATATTCCGAGTCATATTCCATTGTTTCTGTAATTTTCATTTGTGGGAATTGTGAAAGAAAAATCCTTGGGAAACATTTTCAGCTTTTCAGATAAATTATTGTGAAAGAATCGCACTAGAGTGGTTAAAGTAATTCTTTCATGGTAGATTTTTAAATACTATTAAGATGCTTATAAAATAGAAATTTTATATTGCTTCAAAGAAAAAAATACAGTTTTAGTTCAAAGGTTTTTGAAGATTTGACTTCAGGTATATTCATATTTTGAGATTTTGGTAATGTCATTTTATATATATATATATATTTATGTAGCTTAATTATCAAAGGAAAAAATTAAAGTACACTCACCTGCAGCAAGCATCTGATTGTTGAGAGCACAGGTTTCCAAGGCTTTGAGGTGCCAATTTTCCACCTAATAAAATCCCACTAGGTAAGTATTGTTGTCTTAGACTAATTTTTTGCTATTCAAAATCATTTTGGGATAAAAATACACATAAAAATTGGCCTGTAGTTTAAATTAGTTAATATTCATCTAACTCCTCTATGTGTGGCATTGTGAGGAAATCTAAGAGCAGTCTTTGTTATTGATGATCTAACCCTCTAGAGCTTTTCCAGTAATGAAAACTAGTGAATGCCTAATAGCTGTCAGTCACTGCTTCCTTTTCTAGTCCCACTGGGTTCAACCTAGCAGAATTTTGATAAACATGTAAGATTTTTTAAACATTATTTTTAATAAGACACTTTAATCTAAATTACAGTTTGTATTTCCCTGCCAATAGGTATAGCAACATAGATAGAGAATAGACAGAAAATTGATGGAAAAATTTGTAGATTATTGAAAATGTATGGTGGGTTTTAAAGGACTGTTAAATTTCATTATTTTAATCTCATAGAGCCAGTGAGTGCATTTTGTCTGGCTCTGCATTTGATTTGAAAAGAAATGAAAACTGTAAGGTCATTATACACTTGATTTACTTATATATGTTGAAGAGTAGGTAGTATTTGTCTGTTTGGATTGACACAACATTTAGAATAATGTTGAAAATTCTCTGTTGACTTTGCCTTCTCATAACCTAAAGCAGACAGGATTCCTGTACAACCCCTAATTGTGCACTTAATGCTCTGTGTGTTAGCAATTGAATTTTAAGTCATGTTTGCTCCATTCCAATCAAATTAGCAAAGAGGTGGCAAGAGTTGGGGGAAGAGAAAAAGGGCCATGCTTCCCCATCCCTCTATCTTCCTCCATGGAGGAAAGAGAAGTATTTGCCAAACACTTTGTGTATCCTAGCTGTGTAGCTTTTCTAAAATCCAGAATGAGTAACGTCAATAATTAGCCATACCTCTTTTGGATTGGGAAAGCCATTGGCAGAGATGATCTTCTTGTAATATTGAACTGAAGCCTTTGCATAGCGAGGTTTATTTCTGTTGTTAAATTCAACATAGTAGAATCCGTATCTATCCGAGTATCCTTTTTCCCATTCATACTTATCCAGTAAAGACCAGGAAGTATACGCTTTTATACTAGTACCATCTTTTATAGCTACAAAGACATTTCATTCCATTTTTAGTATATTTTCTTTACTTAGAAAAATTATGAGGATGTGTATTAAAATATTTTCATTTGTGGAATTTAGGAACAAGTTGTAATTGGTCATGTGTGCTTTCAGATTTTGCCCAAGTTACATAGAAAGATATATGAAGACAGTCTTAGTTTGTATCTCACCTTTTAGCATTTCATTTAGGTATCCTTTAAGGTATTGTATTCTCCATTCATCGCATAATTGAGTACCATATAATTTTTGAGACGCCCCATTTTCTGTCACATATATGGGAGGATTGCCATATTGAGTCTGAAAAATAGTAATGAAAATCTTTTTTTTAATGAATTATTTGTTTTTAGTTGTGGTAAAATATACATAATATAAAGATCATTTTTACCATTTTAAATGGACAATTATTTGACAACAAGTACATTGACAATACTGTGTAACTTTCACCATTATTTCCAGACTATTTTCATCATCCCAAACCAAAACTCATACTTATTTAGCAGTAACTCCCCATTCCGCCCCATCCCTACTCCTACCCCTACTAATTACTATTCTGCTTTCTGTCTATGAATTTGCTTATTCCAAGTATTTCATATAAGAGAAATCATACAATATTTTTCCTTTTGTGTTTCATGTGTTTCACTCAACGTGATGTCTTCAAGGTTCATCCATGTTGTAGCATTTTCCAGCCCTTTACTTCTTTTTGCAACCAAATAATATTGTACTATGTGGATATACCACAGTTTGTTTAGCCATTCATCTCTTTTCTTTTTTCTTTTTTCATTTTTTGAACAGTTTTATTCACACATCATACAAGCCAGACTAAGTGTATAGACATGCCTTTGCCACCATACTCTATCTGAAGACATTTTCTGTGCATCTCTTGATGGACACTTTCATTGCTTCCATCTTTTGACTATTGTAAATAATGCTGTGATAAACATTGGTGTACAAATATGTGTCCAAGTCCCTCATTTCTTTGGGGTATAAACCTAGGAGTGGAATTGCCAGGTCATATGGTAATTCTGTGTTTAACTTTTTGAGGGACCACCAAACTGTTTCCACAATGGCTGCACCATTTTACATTCCTACCAACAATATACGAGGGGTCCTATTTCTCTGCATTCTTAATACTTGTTATTTTCAGTTTTCTTCATAAGTCATTCTATTGAGTGTAAAGTAATATCTCACTGTTGTTTTAATTTACATTTCTCTAATGGATAATGACGTTGAGCAGCTTTACATATATTTACTGGATATTTGAATATCTTTGGAGAAATGTTTACTCAAATTCTTGGGCCATTTTTTAATTGGGTTGTTTGTCTTTTTGCTGTTGAGTTGTAGGAGTTATTCATATATTCTGGATATTAAATCTTTATCAGATAGATGGTTCCAAATATTTTCTGTAGGTTGTCTTTTCACTTTCTTGATAAAATCCATTGATATACAGAAGTTTTAATTTTGATGAAGTCTATTTTATCTGCTTTTTCTTTCGTTGTAAAGTCTAAAAATCTGTGGCCTAAAACAGGTCCTGAAGATATTTCCCTATGCTTTCTTGTAAGAGTTTTATAGTATTATGTCTAATATTTAGGTCATTGATCCATTTTCAATTAATTTTTGTATATGGTGATAAGTTAGGGTTCACAATTATCCTTTGGCATGTGAATTTCCTGTCGTTCCAGTACCTACAATTTGAAGAGATTATTTTTCCCCATTGAATGGTCTTGGCAAACTTGTAAAAACTCAACTGGCCATAGTGCCTGGATTATTCTCACTCCAGTTCCACTGGTCTTTGTGTCTGTCCTTATGCAAGTGCCACACTGTTTTAATTACTGTAGTTTTGTAATAAGTTTTAAAATTAGAAAGTGTTCCAACTTTGTTCTTCTTTTTCAAAGTTATTTGACTATTCAGGGCATTTGCAATTCCATATGAATTTGAAAATCACCTTTTCCATTTCTGCTGGTGGAATTTTGATGGGGATTGCATTGAATTTAGATCACTTCAAGCAGTATTGCCATCTTAGCAATATAAAGACTTCCAGTCCATGAACATAGGATGTCTTTCCATTTAATCTATTGTGGTATATTTCCTTGGTTCATTTTCTTATGTTGACTCACCCTTGCCCTCCTGGAATATATCTCACTTGGTGATAGTGTATAATCTTTTGACTATATTGTTGAATCTGGTTTGCTAGTATTTTGTTTGTTGAGAGATATTGGTCCGTAATTTTCTTTTCTTGTGCTATCTTTATCTGGCTTTAGTATCAGGGTATTGCTGATTAGTTAGAAAGTAATCCTTTTCTGTTGGAGTGGGGCTTGAGAAGGATTGGTGCTAACTCTTTAAATGTTTGCTTAAATTTAGCAATGAAACCATCTAGCCCTGGACTGTCCTTGGTGGGAGGTTTTAATAATTTATTTAACCTCTTATTATTGGGCTGTTGAAATTTTCTGTTTCTTATGCAGATTAGATACTTGTATGTTTCAAGGAATTTGTCCATTTCATCCAGGTTTTCTAATATGTTGGCATATAAATTGTTTGTAGTGCCCTCTTATGATCCTTTTTATTTCTATAGGTTCGGTAGTAATGTCCCCACTTTCATTCCTAATTTTAATTGTGTCCTTTTTCTCATTTTCTTTGTCAATCTGACTAAAGATTTCTTGATTTTATCTATCTTTTTTAAAACCAACTTGTGGATTAGCTGATTATCTCTATTGTTTTTCTGTTCTCTGTTTCATTTTTCTCTGTTCTATTTGTTACCATTTCCTTCCTTCTAGTAACTTTTTTTATTAATTAAAAAAATTAACAACAAACAAACAAAGCAATAAGATATCATTCCATTCTACATATATAATAAGTAATTCTTAATATCATCATAGTTGCATATTCATCATTTCTTAGAACATTTGCATCAATTTAGAAAAAGAAATAAAAAGACAGCAGAAGAAGAAATAAAACTATAATAGAGAAAAAAAAGTTATACATACCATACCCCTTACCCCTCGCTTTCATTTACCACTAGCATTTCAAACTAAATTTGTTTTAACGTTTATTCCCCCTATTATTTATTTTTATTCCATATGTTCTACTCTTTTGTTGATATGGTAGATAAAAGGAGCATCAGACACAAGGTTTTCACATTCACAGAGTCACATTGTGAAAGCTATATCATTGTTCTATCATCATCAAGAAACATGGCTCCTGGAACACAGCTCTACATTTTCAGGCAGTTCCCTCCAGCCTCTCCGCTACATCTTGAGCAAGAAGGTGATATCTACTTAATGCATAAGAATAACCTCCAGGATAACCTCTGGACTCTGTTTGGAATCTCTCAGCCATTGACACTTAGTCTCATTTCACTCTTCCCCCTTTTGGTCGAGAAGGTTCTCTCAATCCCTGGCTGTTAATTCTCAGCTCATTCTAGGGATTTTCTCAGTCCCTTGATGCTGAGTTTCAGCTCATTCCAGGATCTCAGTCCCATGTTGCCAGGAAGGTCCACACCCCTGGGAGTCATATCCCACGCAGAGAGGGGGAGGGTGGTGAGACTGCTCGTCATGTTGGCTGGAGAGAGAGGCCACATCTGAGCAACAAAAGAGGCTCTCTTGGGGGTGACTCTTAGGCCTAAATTTTAAGTAGACTTGACCTATCCTTTCTGGGGTTAAGTTTCATATGAACAAATCCCAAGACTGGGGGCTCAGCCTGTAGCTTTGGTTGTCCACACTGCTTGTGAGAATATCAAGAATTCGACTTGGGGAAGTTGAATATCTCCCCACTCTCACCATTCCCCGAAGGGGGCTTTCAAATTCTTTTCCACTCACTGATCAAATCACTCTGGGATTCATCGGGGCATCACTCTGGACAAACCAACAAAATCTCATGTCCTACCTGAGATTCGAACTACGTTCAATCAAACTATATAAGTTATATTAGGAAATGCTCTAGTCAAAATATAAATTTTGTAACAAATAAGCATTTTTTGCTTTAGTCTCACACATAAGGTGACATTTTAAAATATTAATTACCGTCTATTTTCAGCACCCTGCAATAATGACATTCCATTATTCTTCCTCATGCAAAAATATTTTTAAAATTGTGTACATTGTACATTTCATTATTGTATATACACTCTAGGCATTCCTAGGTTATACCATCTCAGTCTTTAACATCTATCTTTCTTTCTGATTTCATTTATGTCCCCAGCCCTCCTCCCTCTGTCATTCTCACGTGCAGCTTCATTCAGTGTTTTAACATAATTATATTACAGTTAGGTAGTATTGTTCTGTCCATTTCTGAGTTTTTGTATCCAGTCCTGTTGCACAGTCTGTATCCCTTCAGCTCCAGTTACCCAATATCTTACCCTATTTCTATCTCCTCATGATCTCTGTTACCAAGGAAATATTCCAAGTTTATTCACTAATGTCAGTTCATATCAGTGAGACCATACAGTATTTGTCCTTTAGTTTTTGGCTAGTCTCACTCAGCATAATGTTCTCTAGGTCCATCCATGTTGTTACATACTTCATAAGTTTATTCTGTCTTAAACCTGCATAATATTCCATCATTTGTATATACCACAGTTTGTTTAGCCATTCGTCTGTTGATGGACATTTTGGCTGTTTCCATCTCTTTGCAATTGTAAATAATGCTGCTATAAACATTGGTGTGTAAGTGTCCATTTGTGTCTTTGCCCTTAAGTCCTCTGAGTAGATACCTAGCATTGGTATTGCTGGGTCATATGGCAATTCTCTATTCAGCTTTTTAAGGAACTGCCAAACTGCCTTCCACAGTGGTTGCACCATTTGACATTCCCACCAACAGTGAATAAGTGTGCCTCTTTCTCCATATCCTCTCCAGCACTTGTCATTTTCTGTTTTGTTGATAATGGCCATTCTGGTGGGTGTAAGATCATATCTCATTGTGGTTTTGATTTGCATTTCTCTAATGGCCAGGGAAGTTGAGCATCTCTTCATGTGCCTTTTGGCCATTTGTATTTCCTCTTCTGAGAAGTGTCTGTTCAAGTCTTTTTCCCATTTTGTAATTGGATTGGCTGTCTTTTTGTTGTTGAGTTGAACAATCTCTTTATAAATTCTGGATACTAGACCTTTATCTGATATGTTGTGTCCAAATATTGTCTCAGATTGTGTAGGCTGTCTTTTTACTTTCTTGATGAAGTTCTTTGATGCACAAAAGTGTTTCATTTTGAGGAGCTCCCATTTATTTCTTTCTTTCTTCAGTGCTCTTGCTTTAGATGTAAGGTCTATAAAACTGCCTCCAATTATAAGATTTATAAGATATCTCCCTACATTTTCCTCTAACTGTTTTATGGTCTTAGACCTAATGTTTAGATCTTTGATCCATTTTGAGTTAACTTTTGTATAGGGTGTGAGATATGGGTCCTCTTTCATTCTTTTGCATATGGATATCCAGTTCTCTAGGCACCATTTATTGAAGAGCCTGTTCTGTCCCAGGTGAATTGGCTTGACTGCCTTATCAAAGATCAAATGTCCATAGATGAGAGGGTCTATATCTAAGCACTCTATTCGATTCCATTGGTCAATATTTCTATCTTTATGCCAGTACCATGCTGTTTTGAGCACTGTGGCTTCATAATATGCCTTAAAGTCAGGCAGTGTGAGACCTCCAGCTTCGTTTTTTTTCCCTCAAGATACTTTTAGCAATTTGGGGCACCCTGCCCTTCCAGATAAATTTGCTTATTGGTTTTTCTATTTCTGAAAAGTAAGTTGTTGGGATTTTGATTGGTATTGTGTTGAATCTGTAAATCAATTTAGGTAGATTGACATCTTAACTATATTTAGCCTTCCAATCCATGAACACGGTATGCCCTTCCATCTATTTAGGTCTTCTGTGATTTCTTTTAACAGTTTCTTGTTGTTTTCTTTGTATAGGTCTTTTGTCTCTTTAGTTAAATTTATTCCTAAGTATTTTATTCTTTTAGTTGCAGTTGTAAATGGAATTCGTTTCTTGATTTCCCCCTCAGCTTGTTCATTACTAGTGTATAGAAATAGTACAGATTTTTGAATGTTGATCTTGTAACCTGCCACTTTGCCGTATTCGTTTATTAGCTCTAGTAGTTTTGCTGTGGATTTTTCAGGGTTTTCAACATACAGTATCATATCATCTGCAAACAGTGATAGTTTTACTTCTTCCTTTCCAATTTTGATGCCTTGTATTTCTTTTTCTTGTCTAATTGCTCTGGCTAGAACTTTCAACACAATGTTGAATAACAGTTTTGATAGTGGACATCCTTGTCTTGTTCCTGATCTTAGGGGGAAAATTTTCAGATTTTCCCCATTGAGGATGATATTAGCTGTGGGTTTTTCATATATTCCCTTTATCATTTTAAGGAAGTTCCCTTGTATTCCTATCCTTTGAAGTGTTTTCAACAGGAGAGGATGTTGAATCTTGTCAAATCCCTTCTCTGCATCAATTGAGATGATCATGTGGTTTTTCTGCTTTGATTTGTTGATATGGTGTATTACATTAATTGATTTTCTTATGTTGAACCATCCTTGCATACCTGGGATGAATCCTACTTGGTCATGACGTATAATTCTTTTAATGTGTTGCTGGATTCGATTTGCTAGAATTTTGTTGAGGATTTTTGCATCTATATTCATTAGAGAGATTGGTCTGTAGTTTTCTTTTTTTGTAATATCTTTGCCTGGTTTTGGTATGAGGGTGATGTTGGCTTCATAGAATGAATTAGGTAGCTTTCCCTCCACTTCAGTTTTTTTGAAGAGTTTGAGCAGAATTGGTACTAATTCTTTCTGGAATGTTTGGTAGAATTCACATGTGAAGCCATCTGGTCCTGGACTTTTCTTTTTGGGAAGCTTTTTAATGACTGATTCAGTTTCTTTGCTTGTGATTGGTTTGTTGAGGTCATCTATTTCTTCTTGAGTCAAAGTTGGTTGTTCATGCCTTTCTAGGAAGTTGTCCATTTAATCTACATTGTTGTGTTTATTAGCATAAAGTTGTTCATAGTATCCTGTTATTACCTCCTTTATTTCTGCGAGGTCAGTGGTTATGTCTCCTCTTCCATTTCTGATCTTATTTATTTGCGTCCTCTCTCTTCTTCTTTTTGTCAATCTTGCTAAGGGCCCATCAATCTTATTGATTTTCTCATAGAACCAACTTCTGGTTTTATTGATTTTCTCAGTTGTTTTCATGTTCTCAATTTCATTTATTTCTGCTCTAATTTTTGTTATTTCTTTCCTTTTGCTTGCTTTGGAGTTAGTTTGCTGTTCTTTCTCCAGTTCTTCCAAGTGGACAGTTACTTCCCGAATTTTTGCCCTTTCTTCTTTTTTGATATAGGCATTTAGGGCAATAAATTTCCCTCTAAGCACTGCCTTTGCTGCATCCCATAAGTTTTGATATGTTGTGTTTTCATTTTCATTTGCCTCGAGATATTTACTGATTTCTCTTGTAATTTCTTCCTTGACCCACTGGTTGTTTAAGAGTGTGTTGTTGAGCCTCCACATATTTGTGAATTTTCTGGCCCTCTGCCTATTATTAATTTCCAACTTCATTCCTTTATGATCTGAGAAAGTGTTGTGTATGATTTCAATCTTTTTAAATTTGTTGAGACTTGCTTTGTGACCTAGCATATGTTCTATCTTTGAGAATGATCCATGAGCACTTGAGAAAAAGGTGTATCCTGCTGTTGTGGGGTGTAATGTCCTGTAAATGTCTGTTAAGTCTAGCTCATTTATTATAAAATTCAAATTCTCTGTTTCTTTATTGATCCTGTCTAGATGTTCTGTCCATTGATGATAATGGGGAATTGAAGTCTCCAACTATTATGGTAGATGTGTCTATTTCCCTTTTCAGTGTTTGCAGTGTTTGCCTCACGTATTTGGGGCATTCTGGTTCGGTGCATAAATATTTATGGTTGTTATGTCTTCATGTTGAATTGTTCCTTTTATTAGTACATAGTATCCTTCTTTGTCTCTTTTTTTTTTATTATTTTTTTTTTATTTTTTTATTAACGGAAAGAAAAAAAAAAGAAATTAACACAACATTTAGAAATCATACCATTCTACATAAGCACTCAGTAATTCTTAACATCATCACATAGATGCATGATCATTGTTTCCTAGTACATTTGTATCGGTTTAGAGGAACTAGCAACACAACAGAAAAAGATATAAAATGTTAATATAAAGAAAAGAAATAAAAGTAGTAATAATAGTAAAAAACAACAACAACAAACAAACCAACAAGCATACAAAAACAAAAAAAACCCTATAGCTCAGATGCAGCTTCATTCAGTATTTTAACATGATTACTTTACAATTAGGTATTATTGTACTGTCCATTTTTGAGTTTTTGTATCTAGTCCTGTTGCACAGTCTGTATCCCTTCAGCTTCAGTTACCCATTGTCTTACCCTGTTTCTAACTCCTGCTGAACTCTGTTACCAATGACATATTTCAAGTTTATTCTCGAATGTCCGTTCACATCAGTGGGACCATATAGTATTTGTCCTTTAGTTTTTGGCTGGATTCACTCAGCATAATATTCTCTAGGTCCATCCATGTTATTACATGGTTCATAAGTTTATCTTGTCTTAAAGCTGCATAATATTCCATCGTATGTATATACCACAGTTTGTTTAGCCACTCTTCTGTTGATGGAGATTTTGGCTGTTTCCATCTCTTTGCAATTGTAAATAACGCTGCTATAAACATTGGTGTGCAAATGTCCGTTTGTGTCTTTGCCCTTAAGTCCTTTGAGTAGATACCTAGCAATGGTATTGCTGGGTCGTATGGCAATTCTATATTCAGCTTTTTGAGGAACCGCCAAACTGCCTTCCACGGTGGTTGCACCCTTTGACATTCCCACCAACAGTGGATAAGTGTGCCTCTTTCTCCGCATCCTCTCCAGCACTTGTCATTTTCTGTTTTGTTGATAATGGCCATTCTGGTGGGTGTGAGATGATATCTCATTGTGGTTTTGATTTGCATTTCTCTAATGGCCAGGGACATTGAGCATCTCTCCATGTGCCTCTTGGCCATCCGTATTTCTTCTTCTGGTAGGTGTCTGTTCAAGTCTTTTTCCCATTTTGTAATTGGGTTGGCTGTCTTTTTGTTGTTGAGTTGAACAATCTCTTTATAAATTCTGGATACTAGACCTTTATCTGATATGTCGTTTCCAAATATTGTCTCCCATTCTGTAGGCTGTCTTTCTACTTTCTTGATGAAGTTCTTTGATGCACAAAAGTGTTTAATTTTGAGGAGCTCCCATTTATTTATTTCCTTCTTCAGTGTTCTTGCTTTAGGTTTAAGGTCCATAAAACCGCCTCCAGTTGTAAGATCCATAAGATATCTCCCAACATTTTCCTCTAACTGTTTTATGGTCTTAGACCTAATGTTTAGATCTTTGATCCATTTTGAGTTAACTTTTGTATAGGGTGTGAGAGATGGGTCTTCTTTCATTCTTTTGAATATGGATATCCAGTTCTCTAGGCACCATTTATTGAAGAGACTGTTCTGTCCCAGGTGAGTTGGCTTGACTGCCTTATCAAAGATCAAATGTCCATAGATGAGAGGGTCTATATCTGAGCACTCTATTCGATTCCATTGGTCGATATATCTATCTTTATGCCAGTACCATGCTGTTTTGAGCACTGTGGCTTCATAATATGCCTTAAAGTCAGGCAGCGCGAGACCTCCAGCTTCGTTTTTTTTCCTCAAGATGTTTTTAGCAATTCGGGGCACCCTGCCCTTCCAGATAAATTTGCTTATTGGTTTTTCTATTTCTGAAAAATAAGTTGTTGGGATTTTGATTGGTATTGCATTGAATCTGTACATCAATTTAGGTAGGATTGACATCTTGACTATATTTAGTCTTCCAATCCATGAACACAGTATGCCCTTCCATCTATTTAGGTCTTCTGTGATTTCTTTTAACAGTTTTTTGTAGTTTTCCTTGTATAGGTTTTTTGTCTCTTTGGTTAAATTTATTCCTAGGTATTTTATTGTTTTAGTTGCGATTGTAAATGGGATTCGTTTCTTGATTTCCGCCTCAGCTTGTTCATTACTAGTGTATAGAAAAGCTACAGATTTTTGAATGTTGATCTTGTAGCCTGCTACTTTGCTGTACTCATTTATTAGCTCTAGTAATTTTGTTGTGGATTTTTCTGGGTTTTCTACATATAGTATCATATCGTCTGCAAATAATGATAGTTTTACTTCTTCCTTTCCTATTTTGATGCCTTGTATTTCTTTTTCTTGCCTAATTGCTCTGGCTAGAACTTCCAACACAATGTTGAATAATAGTGGTGATAGTGGACATCCTTGTCTTGTTCCTGATCTTAGGGGGAAAGTTTTCAATTTTTCCCCATTGAGGATGATATTAGCTGTGGGTTTTTCATATATTCCCTCTATCATTTTAAGGAAGTTCCCTTGTATTCCTATCTTTTGAAGTGTTTTCAGCAGGAAAGGATGTTGAATCTTGTCAAATGCCTTCTCTGCATCAATTGAGATGATCATGTGATTTTTCTGCTTTGATTTGTTGATATGGTGTATTACATTAATTGATTTTCTTATGTTGAACCATCCTTGCATACCTGGGATGAATCCTACTTGGTCATGATGTATAATTCTTTTAATGTGTTGTTGGATACGATTTGCTAGAATTTTATTGAGAATTTTTGCATCTGTATTCATTAGAGAGATTGGTCTGTAGTTTTTTTTTTTTTTTGTAATATCTTTGCCTGGTTTTGGTATGAGGGTGATGTTGGCTTCATAGAATGAATTAGGTAGTTTTCCCTCCACTTCGATTATGTTGAACAGTTTGAGGAGAGTAGGTACTAATTCTTTCTGGAATGTCTGATAGAATTCACATGTGAAGCCGTCTGGTCCTGGACTTTTCTTTTTAGGAAGCTTTTGAATAAGTAATTCAATCTCTTTACTTGTGATTGGTTTGTTGAGGTCGTCTATTTCTTCTTGAGTCAAAGTTGGTTGTTCATGTCTTTCCAGGAACCTGTCCATTTCATCTAAATTGTTGTATTTATTAGTGTAAAGTTGTTCATAGTATCCTGTTATTACCTCCTTTATTTCTGTGAGGTCAGTAGTTATGTCTCCTCTTCCATTTCTGATCTTATTTATTTGCATCCTCTCTCTTCTTTTTGTCAATCTTGCTAAGGGCCCATCAATCTTATTGATTTTCTCATAGAACCAACTTCTGGTCTTATTGATTTTCTCTATTGTTTTCATATTTTCAATTTCATTTATTTCTGCTCTAATCTTTGTTATTTCTTTCCTTTTGCTTGCTTTGGGATTAGTTTGCTGTTCTTTCTCCAGTTCTTCCAAGTGGACAGTTAATTCCTGCATTTTTGCCTTTTCTTCTTTTCTGATAAAGGCATTAGGGCAATAAATTTCCCTCTTAGCACTGCCTTTGCTGCGTCCCATAAGTTTTGGTATGTTATGTCTTCATTTTCATTTGCCTCTAGGTATTTACTAATTTCTCTTGCAATTTCTTCTTTGACCCACTTGTTGTTTAAGAGTGTGTTGTTGAGCCTCCATGTATTTATGAATTTTCTGGCACTCCGCCTATTATTGATTTCCAACTTCATTCCTTTATGATCCGAGAAAGTGTTGTGTAAGATTTCAATCTTTTTAAATTTGTTAAGACTTGCTTTGTGACCCAGCATATGTTCTATCTTTGAGAATGATCCATGAGCACTTGAAAAAAAGGTGTATCCTGCTGTTGTGGGATGTAATGTCCTATAAATGTCTGTTAAGTCAAGCTCATTTATAGTAATATTCAGGTTCTCTATTTCTTTATTTATCCCCTGTGTAGACGTTCTGTCCATTGATGAGAGTGGTGAATTGAAGTCTCCAACTATTATGGTATGTGTGTCTATTTCCCTTGTCAGTGTTTGCAGTGTATTCCTCACGTATTTTGGGGCATTCTGGTTTGGTGCGTAAATATTTATGATTGTTATGTCTTCTTGCTTAATTGTTCCTTTTAATAGTATATAGTGTCCTTCTTTGTCTCTTTTAACTGTTTTACATTTGAAGTCTAACTTGTTGGATATTAGTATAGCCACTCCTGCTCTTTTCTGGTTGTTATTTGCATGAAATATCTTTTCCCAACCTTTCACTTTCAACCTATATTTATCTTTGGGTCTAAGATGTGTTTCCTGTAGACAGCATATAGAAGGATCCTGTTTTTTAATCCATTCTGCCAGTCTATGTCTTTTAATTGGGGAATTCAGTCCATTGACATTTAGAGTTATTACTGTTTGGATAATATTTTCCTTTACCATTTTGCCTTTTGTATTATATATATCATATCTGACTTTCCTTCTTTCTACACTTTTCTCCATGTCTCTCTCTTCTGTCTTTTCGGTTCTGACTGTAGTGCTTCCTTTAGTATTTCTTGCAGAGCTGGTCTCTTGGTCACAAATTCTCTTAGTGACTTTTTGTCTGAGAATGTTTTAATTTCTCCCTCATTTTTGAAGGACAATTTTGCTGGATATAGGAGTCTTGGCTGGCAGTTTTTCTCTTTTAGTAATTTAAATATATCATCCCACTGTCTTCTAGCTTCCATGGTTTCTGCTGAGAAATCTACACATAGTCTTATTTGGTTTCCCTTGTATGTGACGGATTGTTTTTCTCTCGCTGCTTTCAAGATCCTCTCTTTCTCTTTGACCTCTGACATTCTAACTAGTAAATGTCTTGGGGAACGCCTATTTGTGTCTAATCTCTTTGGGGTGCGCTGCACTTCTTGGATCTGTAATTTTAGGTCTTTCATAAGAGTTGGGAAATTTTCAGTGATAATTTCTTCCATTAGTTTTTCTCCTCCTTTTCCCTTCTCTTCTCCTTCTGGGATACCCACTACACGTATATTTGTACGGTTCACATTGTCCTTGAGTTCCCTGATACCTTGTTCAAATTTTTCCATTCTTTTCCGGATAGTTTCTGTTTCTTTTTGGAATTCAGATGTTTCATCCTCCAAATCACTAATTCTATCTTCTGTTTCTTTAAATCTGTCGTTGTAGGTATCCATTGTTTTTTCCATCTTTTCTACTTTATCTTTCACTTCCATAAGTTCTGTGATTTGTTTTTTCAGTTTTTCTATTTCTTCTTTATGTTCAGCCCATGTCTTCTTCATGTCCTCCCTCAATTTATCGATTTCGTTTTTGAAGAGGTTTTCCATTTCTGTTCGTATATTCAGCATTAGTTGTTTCAGCTCCTGTATCTCATTTGAACTATTGGTTTCTTCATTTGAGTGGGCCATATGTTCAATTTTCTGAGCGTGATCCGTTATCTTCTGCTGGCGTCTGGGCATTTAGTCAGATTTCCCTGGGTGTTCGACCCCACAGGTTGAAAGATTTTTCTGTGCAATCTCTGGGTTCTGTTTTTCTTATCCTGCCCAGTAGGTGGCGCTCGTGGCACACGTTTGTCTACGGGTTCCACCAGTTAAAGTTGCTGTGGGTCCTTTAACTCTGGAAAATTCTCGCCGTAGGGGAGGTTCGGCAGCCGAAGCGTCTTGGAAGAATGCCAGCTGGCCTGGGGTTCCGAATGCGGGGAGGGTCGCCGGCCACCGCAGCACGGGAGAGCGTCCGGCCGAATTAGCTAGTTGGCCCGGGGCACCAAGCGTGGCGGGAGGGCGCCAGCTGTCGCAGCCCAGGAGAGTGCACTATTCCCAGCCGATGGGGGAGTCACGTGTTTGGAAGGGATCCCCCGGTCACTGTTCTCCGCAGTCTGGGGATTTCCGACCCAACTATCTCTGTTGTTCCGGGGGGCCTCGTGTGGTGGGGGCACCAGCCGCCGCGGCCTAAGGGGACCGCCTGTCCAATTCTACCAGCTGGCCTGGGAAGGTAGAAGGGAGGGACTCCGGTCGCTTGCCGTCCCACCCAGGAAAGCCCATGCCCCTTGGTGATCTCACCGGAGCTGGTTCTCCCAGATAGTCAGCCGTTCCAGGATGGGGTACGCCGTCCCTTTGATCTCCCTCGTGGCTCCGGGAGCTGCTCTGTATTATCTCCACTCCCCCAGTAGCTGTTCTGGAGGAGGAAAGGTGAGGGCGGCAAGGCTGTAGAGGCTGGTGGTGGAGGAGCCGGTGAAGGTGGGGGAAGAGGGCACCGTGGTGGTTGGAGAGCGGCCGGAGCAGGAGGGGGAGGAGGGGGGAGAAGGAGCGCGGGCGGGTCGGCTGCTGCGGGGCGTTGGCGCTGCGCGGCGGGCCGGCGGAGAAAGAGGGGGGAGAAGACTTCTTTGTCTCTTTTAACTGTTTTACATTTCAAGTCTAATTTGTTGGATATTAGTATAGCTACTCCTGTTCTTTTCTGGTTGTTATTTGCATGGAATATCTTTTCCCAACTTTTCACTTTCAACCTATGTTTATCTTTGGGTCTAAGATGTGTTTCCTGTAGACAGCATATAGAAGGATCCTGTTTTTTAATCCATTCTGCCAGTCTATGTCTTTTGATCGGGGAGTTCAATCCATTAACATTTAGTGTTATTACTGTATGGGTAGTACTTTCTTCTACTATTTTGCCTTTTGTATTTTATATGTCATATCTAATTTTCCTTCTTTCTACACTCTTCTCCACACCTCTTTCTTCTGTCTTTTCGTATCTGTCTCTAGTGCTCTCTTTAGTATTTCTTGCAGAGCTGGTCTCTTGGTCACAAATTCTCTCAGTGATTTTTTGTCTGAAAATGTTTTAATTTCTCCCTCATTTTTGAAGGACAGTTTTTCTGGGTATAGAATTCTTGGTTGGCAGTTTTTCTCTTTTAGTAATTTAAATATATCATCCCACTGTATTCTTGCCTCAGATTACATCTTTATATATTGTATGACCATTTACATAGATATTAAATGTTATTTTACACATTTGCCCATTAAATTAATTGGCATGCAGATATGGCCTCTCTCTCTAAGCCAGCTCTGCAAATTAACTACCTTCCTGCCTATGTGGGACATGAGTCCCAGGGGTGTAAGTTTCCCTTGCAATGTGGGACATGAATCCCATGGACAAGCCTGGCTCTGGCATTGTGGGATTGAGAATACCTTCTTGACCAAAAAGGGGAAAAGGAGTGGAACAAAATAAAGTTTTAGGGCAGTGTGATGGTGGCTCAGTTGTAGAGTTCTCGCCTGCCATGCTGAAGACCTGGGTTTGATTCCAGGTGCCTGCCCATGCAAAAAAACTAAGAAAATAAAGTTTTAGTGGCTAAGGGATTTCAAATAGAGTGGAGGAGTCATTCTGGAGGTTACTCTTATGTAAATTGCCATTGTATGCCAAACCCCACCAACACTATTCCTAAAAACCCTAGAGAATACCCTGATGTACTGGTTTGAAAGGATGTATGTACCCTAGAAAAGCCATGTTTTAATCTTAATCCCATTTTGTAAAGGCACCTGTTTCTTTTAATCCCTATTAAGTAGTGTATGTGTGAAACTATAATTAGATCATCTCCCTGGAGATGTAATTCAATCAAGAGTGGTTGTTAGGTGGAGGCATGTCACCACCCATTCGGATGGGTCTTGATTAATTTACTGGAATCCTATAAAAGAGGAAACACTTTGGAGAATGAAAGAGATTCCGAGAGAGCAGAGAAGAATGGTGTAGCCACAAGAAGCAGAGTCCACCAGCCAGCAGCCTTTGGAGATGAAGAAGGAAAACGCCTCCCGGGGAGCTTCATGAAACAGGAAGCCAGGAGAGGAAGCTAGCAGATGATACTGTGTTCACCATGTGTCCTTCCAGAGAGTAGAACGTCATAGCCACAAAAAGCAGAGATGATACCAGCCAGTGGCCTTTGGAAATGAAGACGGAAAATGCCTCCTGGGGCGCTTCATCAAACAGGAAGCCAGGAGAGAAAGCTAGCAGATGACGCCATGCTCACCATGTGCCCTTCCAGCTGAGAGAGAACCCCTGGCTGTGTTTGCCATGTGCCTTCTCACTTGAGAGAGAAACCCTGAACTTCATTAGCCTTCTTGAACCAAGGTATCTTTCCCAGGATGCCTTTGATTGGACATTTCTATAGACTTCTTTTAAGTGGGACATTTTCTCGGCCTTAGAACTGTAAACTAGCAATTTATTAAATTCCCCCTTTATTAAAAGCCAATCCATCTCTGGTGTTTTGCATTCCGGCAGCTATCAAACTAAAACACCTGGGCTATATCTAAGACTCAAAAAAAGTTTGTCAGCCCTCTTCTCTTGTCCTGGGATTCCAAAGATGTATATGTAGGTATGGTATACTTGATGGTGTCCCACAGGTTGCTCCGGCTTTGTTCATTTTGCTCATTTTTTTTTCTTTCTGCTCCTCCTACTGGATAATTTCAATGGCCTTGTCTTCAAATTCACTGATCCTTCCTTTTGTCTGTTCAAATCTGCTATTGAATCTGTCCAGTAAGTTTTTCATTTCAATTATGGTACTGTGAAGCTCCAAAATTTGTTTGGTTTCTTTTTATAATTTCTATTTATTTTGTTCAAATTTCCTGATTTCCTTGGGTGCTTTGTATATGTATTCCTTTAGTTCATCGAACATATTTAAGACAGTTGATTTAAAGTCTTTGACTAAGAATTCCAATATATGAGCCTCCTCAGGGATGATTTCTGGCAATTTCTTTTTTTTTTTTTCTTTACCCCGTGGATGGGCCATACTTTCCCATTTCCTTGTGTGTTTTGTAATTTTTATTGATAACCAGACATTCTGAGTATTATATTTTATCGCTCTGGAAGTTTAGTTTTCTCTCTCCTCTGGGATTGCTACATTTTGTTGTTTTTGTTGAGAGCTAGAGCCATCAATTTGTGACTTTTCAAAACTATATTTGCTCCCAAATGGGGAATGGAAAGAGGAAAAACGGGAAAAAAATGAAGTACCACCTCTTTTAAGACTCCTCTGCTGCTTTTGCCAGAGGGTGATTGGATTGGATCAGTGGCTACCCTCAGAACCAGCCTACGGCAATCTGAAGTAGCTGATCGAAAGCAGTGATCAGCAAACAGACCACACAGACCCAGGTTTTGGAGGACTAAGTCCGTATAGCCCACCTTGGCACTAACAAGCTGCTCAAGGAGCCCAGGCTGCAGTACCCACTACTGCCTGCCATGCTGTTGAGGGATGGGTGATGGTAGGTGGTAGCTGCTGTCCAGAAGGAGAAATTTGCTGATATTTAATATAATTTACTTGCCTCTTCCTCTGGCTCTTCCCTGGGTATTGTACAGTTTTCCACTAGTCTCAAGAGTTTCAAAATAGTTGATTCAGACAATTCCTGCAGAGTTTAAATAGTTGCTTTGGCAGAGGGACTGATTCCTGGAGCTTCCTACTCCACCATCTTGCCACAATCTCTCAGTAATGAATATCTTACAAATTCTGACTTGTACATGGGTTTTGAAGTCAAAGACATATGTAAGAGCAAATATTCAAGCCTCCCACATTCTTATCAAGTGTATTTAGCATTTAGTTCATATCAGTAAACCTAGTTAGAGATGAATGTAGGCAGGAGGCTAGTTCATATGACAGAACATTTTTCTCAAGAAATCAGCCTCACCAGAGAGTAAAACAAACTTCAGTCTTGTTCTTTTCCACATATTCTATTTCAGGTGAGAAGGGCAGCAAAATAAATATAGGTTAAAATTTTAGCCCAAGTTATTGTTTACATTGAAACAGATATTCATAGTAGTTGTTAGTCTGTACGATCTGTATTTCAGTAGGCGCTGAAGTAAGAGTATCCAGGTGTATACTTCTTATCAGCTATTAACTTTGATATGTAGGTACCTGAGCTTAAGCTGTAAGAACATGAGTTAAGAAGGTAAAAAATGTTCTTTAATAGTTTAATATAATAATTACCTGAGCAAAGTTGAGGAGCCTCCGAAATCCCCATGGCACATAATATAGCTGGTTAGATCCCAGATCTGGCCAATTTGGGTCAACCAGTTCTATTAAATCACGATCGTTCTGAAAACTGGGCCCCTGGTGGGAGGGGTAGTTCCTTTCTGTGATATATCGAGTGGTAAAATGACCTAGTCCCAAAAAATCAGATGTGCCTTTAATGTAGCTCTTTTCCTGGAGTGAGAACACTGGTAACCTCGACATATCCAGGCCTTGCTCTGCACTCTTTCTTCCTATTGAGAGAGAGAAATAGAATTTGTTTTATTTTCTCATGATCATTTTGGTTTTAATATGTACCATTATATGCAGTTGACATAAGCTGTTATTCAAATCCTGGACTTTAGGATTCATCTTCATAGAAAATATAACCTTAGCCTTTCAAACTAGAATTGATATTTGAATACTAACCAAAAAATTAAAAAGTTTATATTGCTTAAAGTTATTTTTTCATGGATTTCTCAGTAAGTGGCATGTGAACAAGTAGGTAGCCACCTGGAAAAAAGTAGAATTTTGTTCCTATATTATTCTTATATCAAAAGTCGGTCATTTTGGTTGCCTCTGGGAAGGGAATTGAAAGGCTGAGGAGGGAAAAGTAGGGACACATAGACATGTTCATATTATTGTTGTAATGTAAGCTGGTGCACCTCTATATTGGGCAATTTCATCCTATCTTCCAAAATCATAAAAGTATATGTCCTTTGATAGATGAAGCAAACACTGGCAAACTGAAGGGAGAAATAGACATATCTCAATAATTCTTGGAGACTTAAATATAACCAGTCACATCAATGTATAGAACATCTAGATATAGGATCAATAAGAAAACAAAGAACTCGAATAATTTGACAAATGAACTAAACCTCACAGACATATGCAGAATAGTGCACCCCATGACAGTGAAATTATACATTGTCCTCAAATGCTCATGGGTTATTCTGCAGGATAGAACACAAAACAGGTCTCTATAAATTCAAAAAAAAATTGAAATTATACAAGGCACTTTCTCTGATCATAATGGAACATATCTTGATATCACTAACAGGTAGAGGACTGGATAATTCCTTAACTTATGGATGTTAAAAAATATATTCTTATATAATCAACAGTGGGTCAAAGGAAAAACTGAAAGGGAAGTCAGTAAATATCTTGAGATGAATGAAGATGAGAATGCCTCATACAAAGGCTTATGGAATGTAGCAAGGGCAATCCTGAGAGGGATGTTAATAGTCCTAAATACCTGCATAAAAAGGAAGAAAGTTAAAATCAACAATCTAACTACAAAGCTGAAGGAAATAAAGAACAGCAAACTAATCCCTAAACAAGCAGAGAGAAAGAAATAACAAAGATAAGAGCAGAAATAAATGACATTAAGAAAAACAAAAACGATAGAGCGAATCAACAAAACCAAAAGTTGCTTCTTGGAGATTAAAAAAATTGGCAAACCCTTAAGTAGACTGACAAAATAAGAAAGAAGATGGAAAGAAATCAAATATGAGAGAAGGACATTACTATTGACCCCGCAGAAATGCAAAAGATCATAAGAGAATACTCTGAACACCTGTATGCGACAAAACAGACAGCTTATATGAAATGGACAATTTTCTACTAACAGATGAACAATTTATACTGACACTAGAAAATACAGAAGACATCAACAAATCACAAGTAGAGTTTGAAAAATCATCAAAAACCTCCCAACAAAGAATGTCCAGTATGAGATAGCTTTACAGATGAATTCTACCAATCATTCTAAGAAGAATTAATACCAATCCAACACCACCATAATACCAAAACTAGGTAAAAATACTACAAGTAAAGAAAATCACAGACCAAACTCTAATGAGTTTATACACAAAAATCCTCAACAAAATGCTTTCAAATTGAATCTAACATTTTAAGTAGTTTTTTTGTGTATTGAGGAATTTGTCCCTTTCATGTAGGTTATCTAATTTATTGATGTATAATATTTAATTGTATTCACCTATAACTTTCTTATTTCTGTGTGATCAGTAGTAATGTCTCCCATGTATATCTGATATGTTATTTGCATTCTCTTTTTCTATGTCAATTTAGCTAAAGCCTTGTTGATTTCATTGATTTTTTTTCAAAGAACCAATTTTTGGTTTTATTAACTATTTTTTAATTCACCCTAATTGTTTCATTTATCTCCACCCTAATTGTTATTTCCTTTCTTCTGCTCATTGGATTAGGTTTACTGACCTTTTTCTAGTTCCTGAAGTTGTGAGTTTTAAGTCTGATTTGAAATCTATCTTCTTTTTTATCATATCATTTAGAGCTATAAATTTTCCCTCTTGACGCTGCCTTTTCTGCATCCTATAGGATTTGGAATGTTTTGTTTTCATTTTTATTACCTGAAGGTATTTCTTAATTTCCTTTCTGATTTCTTCTTTAATCTATTGGTTGTTTAACACTGGGTGGATAAGTTTATTCCTAGATATTTGATTCTTTCCATTGCTATCATAAGTGGAATTTTTTCCTTCAGTTCCTCCTCCAGTTGTTTTAAAAACACTTGATGTTTGCATGTTGATCTTGTATCTTGCCACTTTAGTGAACTGATTTAGCTCTAGTAACTTTGTCATAGATTTTTCTGAACTTTCTAAATATAGGATCGTGTGGACTGCAATTAGTGAAAGTTTTACTTTTTTATTCCCAATTTGGGTTCCTTTTATTTCTTTTTTCTTGCCTAATTGCTCCAGATAGAATTTCTAGCACAATTTTGAATAAAAGTATTGACAGCGGTCATCCTTGTCTCTTAGATAGAAAGTTTTCAGTCTTTTGCCATTAAGCTCTGAGCTTGGTGTTGTGTATATCACTAGAAGAAAAGCCAAAAGATGAAACAAGGGAGTGTATTGTCTGTAGACCCTTCTTGTGAAGATGAAGTTGATTCATAATACAAATACAAATATAAGGACGTTTTTCCATGAATTTGAATAAATGTATGCTGCAATTGCAATGCTACCCTATTATTATATAGTAGTATATGGGTGAGAATACACCTAATGCACACTATGAACTATAGTTAATAATATTTTACTGTACTACCATCAATTGTATACTGAGAGCCATTGATTGTATAATTTGGAGGGCCTGTATGGTGTCTGTATCAGACTGTTTTGGAAATAAATGTGGTGGTTTAATTTCCATATATTTGTGCATTTCCATTGTTCCCTCCGTTATTGGTTTATAGCTTCCTTCCATTGTGTTGGAAGAGATACACTGCATGAATTCAGTATTTTTGATTTGTTTAAATTTGTTTTGTCATGTAGAATGATGTCTATTCTGTAAAATGAGCCATGTGCACTACAGCAGTATTTTTATTCAGTTGGTAAAATGTTCTAAGTCTAGTTAGTTTATAATATCCTTCAGATCTTCTGTTTAGCTATTGATCTGCCTAGATATTTTCCTCATTATTGGGAGTGATGCTGTTGAAGTGTCCTATTATTAATTTGTAACCATCTATCTCTTAATATAAGTCAGTATTTGCTTCTTATATTTTGTCTTTTCTGTTTTATTTATATGTAAATTTATAAGTGTTATTTCTTGTTGAATTGATCCCTTTATCAGAATATCGTGTCCTTCTTTGTCCCTTGAGACAGTTTTTGACTGAACGTCTATTTCATCTCATGGTAGGATGGAATTATTTTTCTAGACTTTCACATTCAGCTTACTTGTGTGTTTGAATATGAGGAGTCTCTTGCAAACAGCATATAGAAGAGTCATGCTTCCCTCCCCTCCTCCCCAATTTTAAGATATATTCACACACCACACAAACCATCCAAAGTATACCATCACTAGTTCACAGTATCATCACATATTGGTTTTTTTCCCCTAATTGCTCTAGCTAGAATGTCTAGCACAATGTTGAATAAAAATGTTGATGGAGGGCCTCCTTGTCTTCCTGATCTCAGGAAAGACAAGGAGGAAAGTTTTCCGTTAAGCTGTAAATTTACGTTTACTTATATCACTTGAAGGAAAGCTATAAGGTGAAACAAGGGATAGTATAGTGAGCCCAATTGTAGATAATGAAGGTGGTAAATAATACAAATATAAAAATGTTCTTCCATGAATTAGAACAAAAGTATGTCAGAATTCCAAGGCATTAATAATAAGGGAGTATATGGCGAAAAATACCCCTAATGCAAACCATGGACTATAATTAACAGTAATATATTACTGTTTCCCATCAGTTGTAACAAACATAACACACCAATACTAAGTGTCAATAGTAGAAGATTATAAGGGCTGGGGTTTTTTCCCACTGGAGCTATGAAAATGTTCTAAAGTGGATTGTGGTAATGAAAGCTCTGTTCTGTGATTGTATTTAGAGCCATTGATTATATACTTTGGATGAATTGTATGGTATCTGAATTTAAACTATTTTAGAAAAATGTGGTTATTTTGATTTTGAAATGTTTGTGAATTTTCCAGCTCTCCCTTCATTATTGATTTGTGGCATAATTCCATTGTGGTTCAAAAAGATATACTGCATGAATTCAGCATTTTAAAATTTATTGAAACTTGTGACTTAAAATAGAGTCTATCCTGTAGAATAAGAATTTTAAAAAAAAGTATATGCCTTTTAGCCAAGTCCAATTCTGTTTACCCTGTACATTTCCTCACAAGTGTGAAAAGATGTATGTGCAAGGACCTTCATTGTAAATTGAGTAGCAAAAAATTGGAAACAATTTAAATGTCTATCAGTAGGGACTGATTAAATAAATGAAGGGTTGTCTATCAGTACAACAGTGTGCAGCCATGAGGGCACATGAGGCAGCACTTTACCAACATGGAAAAAATGCCTATATGTATAGATATTTAAGCAAAAAAAAAGATGCAGTGGTATATATAGTATATGCATTTAATGTAGTAAGCACACACACAACAAAGAGCAGTGATTTCGCTCACCCATGCACAATCCTTCTCTGAAATTTTACTTCCCTCTGGAGACAATGGGAGGAGTCGGGGGGGTGGGTACAAGGGGCTGGGAGAGGGTGTGTGTGGCCGATGGCTTGACTTTTCACTTTGTACTTTTTTTTAAATAAATGTTTATTATTTTCTTTCTTTTTTTTTTGTATGGCCAGGCTCCGGGAATTGAACCTGGGTGTCTGGCATGGCAGGTGAGAATTCTGCCACTGAGTCCCCATTGCCCCCACTTTGTACTTTTAACAGCTTGAATCACATTCTTGTAGAATCTATGCAAAAAAAATTTTAATGGATCAGTGAAGAAAAAACATTTTCTTGAGTTAGACTAAAATATAAGCATAAAAAAAGTTCCAACAAGGCTATTAGTTTAGATTAAATTAGTGCAAAGTTTCCAAAATTTTAGCTTGTTATTACTTTCACTTATATTTAGTGACTTGAGAAAAAACACCAGGTATTGTTTTGGCACTATCCAATAAGGTAAGCACTAGCCCCATGTTGCTATTGAGTACTATTATGGCTAGTGTTACTGAGGAACTGAATTTTAAATTGTAATTAAATAGATGCATGTGGCTATTTTACTGGGCAGCAATAGAGTGTAGAGAACATTCTGTCATTGCAGAAAGTTCTACTGGACAGTGCTATAGAATTACTATTGTCTATATATTTTCATTTATTATAAAGGATGCTTCTAAGATGCCTGAAAATAATCTATAAAGAAGGTTTCAGGCAGAATAGCTTTCACTATTGAAGAAAATATTAACTTATTATTTAAAATATTAATAAGGAATCCTTTCCACATTTTACAAAGGAAAACTTCAGCCCAGTTTCCATTTGAATCATCACAAAGTTAGTAATCAGTGGGATCCAACATTATTGGTTTTAAGCCCAAGAGCTGTTCTATGGTAAACAATCACTTCAGCTTTTTTGGTGCCATCCTTTCCTGGCAACTGAAGGGGCCTCTGAGGGTTCCAAGAGAGCCAGTGCACCAAGTGAATGATGGGGTGTGTCAGCAGGAAACAAGGCATGGCATGGCATGAGAGCTTTTTCCTTTGTGCATCTTGAGGATGTTATCCTCAAGACTTTGAATGTATGTGTATATGTGTCACAGAACTAGTAATGTCAAAAGATTTTTCGAGATTATTCTGTCTAATCCCTCCATTTTCAGATGATATATTAAGACCAACATGAATGGACCTTGAGGACATTATGCTGAGTGAGATTAGCCAGAAACAAAAGGACAAATACTATATGGTCTCACTGATATGAACTGACATTAATAAATGAACTTGGAGAATTTCAGTTAAGAACAGAGGCCAGCAGGAGATAGAAATAGGGTAGATTTGGGGTAATTGGAGCTGAAGGGATACTGATTGTGCAACAGGACTGATTGTGAAAAAACAGAAATGGATAGCACAATACTACCTAATTGTAGCACAATAATGTTAGTACACTGAATGAAGCTGAATGTGAGAATGATAGAGGGAGGAGGGCTGGAGGCACAAACGAAACCAGAAAGAACGTAGATGATTGATTTGAATAGTGAAGAAAGAAGTATTTGCTAAGTCCCCTTGGGGGGAATGGTGAGAAAGGGGGGAAAAGCAACTTCCCCATTTGGAGAATTCCTGATATTCTCACAAGCAGTGGGAACAACCAAATCAATAGGCTGAGCCCTCCCTTGATCTTGAGGTTTGTTCATATGAAACTGTTCCCCACAAAGGATAAACTAAGCCTACCTAAAATTAGGCCTAAGACTCACCCCCAGAGAACCTCTTTTGTTGCTCAGATGTGGCCTCTCACAGCCAAAACGGCAAGCAAACTCACTGCCCTCCCCCTTTCTATGTGGGTCATGATTCCCAGTGGTGTGGACCTCCCTGGCAACATGGGACAGAAATCTTAGAATGAGCTGGGACTCAGCATCAAGAAATTGAAAAAACCTTCTTGACTGAAAGGGGAAGAGAGAAATGAGAAAGTAAAGTGTCAGTGGCTGAGAGATTCCAAACAGAGTCAAGAGGTTATCCTGAAGGTTATTCTTACACATTTTATAGATATCCCCTTTTTAGTTTTAGGTGTGTTAGAGAGGCTAGAGGGAAGTGCCTGAAACTGTAGAGCTGTGTTCCAGTGGCCATGTTTCTTGAAGATGATTGTATAATGATACAGCTTTTGCAATGTGATTGTGTTGATTGTGAAAACCTTGTGACTGATGCTCGTTTTATCTATGGTATGGACAGATGAGTAAAAAATATGGATTAAAAATAAGTAAATAATAGGTGGAACAAATGTTAAAATAAATTGGGTAGATGGAAATACTAGTGGTCAATGGGAGGGAGGGGTATGGGGTATGGTATGTATGCCTTTTTTTCTTTTTTCTTTTTATTTCTTTTTCTGGAGTGATGCAAATGTTCTAAGAAATGATCATGGTGATGAATACACAATTATGTGATGATATTGTGAGCCACTTTGTATACCATATATGGAATGTTTGTATGTTAAGAATGCTTGTGTTTGTGTATTGTTTATCAGTAAAAATATTTTTTAAAAAAAGATCTAAAGAAGTGAAGCATACCCAGAGTCACTCACTGCTTAGTGGCACAGTTGGAATTAGGTGTTGCTCCTATTCCAGATAAGGTTGATAAATGGTGCTTTAGAAAGGGAAATGTTTGAAATGTTAACAGTTAGTTCTCTTGTAGACATCTAATATAGTCTTGTTGTGAGAGATTGTAACCCATTTTAGTTGTAACCCATCCACAACACACTCGCTCTCTCTTTTTTAGGGGGTTGGTGGTGGTGCTGCTGGTGCTGCTGGCAGTGTGGTTGAGATGGGGAAGGGAACAATGCCTCCAAATCACAGATTATTCCTTTGGCCAGACACTGCTGGCTGCCTACTCAGTAGTCCTCACCCTTCTGTCCCATGCCTGTCTTCTTTCTTGCCAGCAGAACGTTGGTTTTTTACTCACTCCCTTCCAAAGGGCCATATCCTTTATGATAATCCTGTTTGCCACTTAGCCTCTGGGACCCTAGATAGTGGAATGAAAGGAAGTCATCTGGGGGTGGGGGCTGTTTCCTAGGAATATTTT
Source organism: Tamandua tetradactyla (assembly GCF_023851605.1). Classification (NCBI taxonomy): domain Eukaryota; kingdom Metazoa; phylum Chordata; class Mammalia; order Pilosa; family Myrmecophagidae; genus Tamandua; species Tamandua tetradactyla. The sequence goes on from NC_135340.1 coordinate 83,617,390, forward strand.
CCTTCTTAAAAACAAATATGACACACAGAAACTGTATTAAAAGTTGAAAAAGAGAGCAGACTTCAACTAGAGGTATGAATGAAGCTGATCTAGATAGGACGAAGGTAGATGAGAATACAGGGTAAAGGAAGACATCATCCATATTTTAAGACTTCAACTTCTGTGTGATACCAAAGGAAGAGATGTTTATTTGATCAAAATTTGTATTTTGGTTAGTACATTACTTAATTTAACTTATATGGTCAGTTTACTTGAACATCATAAATACACAGAATCTTGAATATGGTGTGAGATCTTGTTGGTTTGTACAGATTAGTGTGATATCCTGATATTTCCCAGAGTAATCTGGGTAGTGAATAAAGAAGTATTGAAAAGTCCCCGTGGGAGACTGGGGAGAAAGGAAGAAATATTCAACTTCCCCATTTGGAGAATTCCTGATAGTTCTTGCAAGTAGTAGGGACAGCCAAATCAATAGGCTGAGCCCTCAATCTTGGAGTTCACCCCTATGAAACTTATTCCTACAAAAGAGAAGATAAATCTACTTATAATTATGCCTAAGGGTCATCCCTAGAGAACCTCTCTTGTTGCACAGATGAGGCCGCTCTAAGTTAACTCAGCAGGTGAACTCACTGCCTTCCTCCCTGTGAGGGATATGAGTCCCAGAGGTGTAAATCTTCCTAGAAACGTGGGACAGAACTCCCAGGATGAGCATCATGGGATTGAGAAAGCCTTCTTGACTAAAAGGGGAAAGAGAGACATGAGACAATGTGCTGGCTTGAAAGGATGTATGTCCCCTAGAAAAGCCATGTTTTCATCTAAATCCTATTTCATAAAGGCAGAATAATCCCTATTCAATACTGTATGTTTGAAACATAATCAGATCATCTCCCTGGAGATGTGATTTAATCAAGAGTGGTTGTTAAACTGGATTAGGTGACAACATGTCTCCACCTATTTGGGTAGGTCTTAATAAGTTTCTGGAGTCCTATAAAAGAAGAAACATTTTGGAGAATAAAAGCGATTCTGGAAGACAGAACGTCATAGCCACAAAAAGCAGAGACTCTACCAGCCAGTGGCCTTTGGAAATGAAGACGGAAAATGCCTCCTGGGGCGCTTCATCAAACAGGAAGCCAGGAGAGAAAGCTAGCAGATGATGCCATGCTCACCATGTGCCCTTCCAGCTGAGAGAGAAACCCTGAACTTCATTGGCTTTCTTGAACCAAGGTATCTTTCCTTGGATGCCTTTGATTGGACATTTCTATAGACTTGTTTTAATTGGGAAATTTTCTTGGCCTTAGAACTGTAAACTAGCAACTCATTAAATTCCCCTTTTTAAAAGCCATTCTGTTTCTGGTATATTGCATTCTGGCAGCTAGCAAATTAGAACAGACAAAATAAAGTTTCAGTGGCTGAGATATTTCAAACAGTTGAGAAGTTATCCTGGAGGTTATTCTTACGCATTATATAGATATCCCTTTTTAGTTTATGGTATATTGGAGTTGCTGGAGGGAAGTACCTAAAACTGTTGAACTGTGTTCCAGTAGTCTTGATTCTTTTTTTTTTTTTTAACTATAGTATAACATATATACAAAGCAAAAAAATAAAAAGGCAATAGTTTTCAAAGCACTCTTCAACAAGTAGTTACAGGACAGATCCCAGAGTTTGTCATGGGCTACCGTACGATCCTCTCAGATTTTTCCTTCTAGCTGCTCCAGAATGTAGGAGGCTAGAGGGCTTAAATGTTTTTTTATCATCACAATTGACTTTTTTTTCCCCTTCTGTTTTGTGTGTGTGTGTGTGTGTGTGAAAAATAACATATGTACAAAGAAGCTATAAATTTCAAAGTACAGCACCACAATTAATTGTAGAAGATATTTCAGAGTTTGACATGGGTTACAATTTCACAGTTTTAAGTTTTTACTTCTGGCTGCTCTAAAGTATAGAAGACTAAAAAGAGATATCAATTTAATGATTCAGCATTCATATTCATTTGTTAAATTCTGTATTCTCTGTATAACTCCATCATCACCTTGATCTTTCCATCCCTTTCTTCAGGGGTGTTTGGGCTATGACAATTCTAAATTTTTCATATTGGAAGGGTCTGTCACTAATATGGATGGGGTGGGGAGATGGAACTATCTGATGTTCTGGAGAGGCTGGGCTAGGTTTCAGGATTTATCTGGACCAGGGACACACCTGGAGGTTTCTGGAATAGCCTTGATTCTTGAAGATGATTATGTAACGATAGAGCTTTTATAATGTGACTGTGTGATTGTGAAAACCTTTTGTCTGATGCTCCTTTTATCCAGGGTATGGACAGATGAGTAAAAAAAAATCGGATAAAAATAAACAATAGGGAGAATAAGAGGTAAAATAAATTGGGTAGATTGAAATAGTAGTGGTCAATGGGGGGGGTATGTGATGTATGACTTTTTTCTTTTTTATTTCTTTTTCTGAAGTGATGCAAATGTTCTAAAAATGATCATGGTGATGAATACACAACTATGTGATGATATTGTGAGCCACTGATTGTACATGTATGGACTGTGTGTGTGTGGAGATTTATCAATTAAAAAAACATATTACGGCTACTTCCTTTTTTCAGCCCCTGGGTGTCATTCTGTGAAGATTTGCTGCATAGGTGCTACTATCATCTCATGGCCAAGGTTGATGCGCTAGCTAAAGGTGCCTGAGTGGAAAGATGGAATGAGGTTCGGTTCTCAAAAACATCCCTGAGGCTTGGGTTAACTAGACCTAGATTACCCTTTTCTGGACTCAGATGAGATAATAGATACCCTACTTTTCAAGTCATTTTAGTTGGAGTGTTCTGTTAGGTGACAGTCAAAAACATCCCAACTTGATACAGCCCTGTGAGCTCTACCTGTCTTTATTCTCTTCTCTGACACTGGAAATCAGAGCTTGGCAAGTGTTTCTTAAACGTAGAAAGAACTGGCAATAGCCTCAATGCCACCACTGTGACTCTGAGTTCCCTGCTTCACTTGAAATGGAGTAGAGTGGGATGGAGAAGGCAGGCAGCTGAGCATGAAAGACTACAGCCCAAGGAATTGCTGAATTTTTTCCTGGGTTCTGAAATTCTCCATTTTCAGGTTTGGGGTCCTGCTGTCCCAATTCAAGTTATCAGTTCTCAATTCCTTGGGGGCTGAGTTATCCTTTGAGTGCTTCACCCAAGCTCCAGGGTGTTCTTCTGCCACCCTGCCCTTTGGCCATTTCAATACCTATTTGTATCTGGAGTTTAAAAACACATCTTGGCTCACCTATACGGTCCTTCATGACCTGGGGGTAATCACCAGCATAAATGGGGTTCGCAAACCAGCCCAGAGAGAACTGCAGGTATCGCTCAGCAGCCTCTACATCCCTGGGGTTCCTGATGTCCAAAGGCTCCCCCCAGTCACAGTTTAGTGAAATCCCCACCAGACCTTATAAGAAAAGAAAGAAAAATGGGTGGTTGGGGATGACATTGATCCTTTTGGCACCCGTCTGCCCTCAGCAGTTGACATGCTAATGCTCACCTTGCTGCTTGCTGCGCCACGTGGAGTTATAAGAATGCCAGACTCGGGCGTGGGCCTGAAAGAGGAATAGGGATTCATCCGAGGTGCCTGATACATCCTTTCCTCTCCTTCATTTCTCTGTGGGGTGGCCTTTCTCCCTTCTAACTCTAGAGGATCTACCATTTTCATGAGTCTTGCCTTGATGATCTCAATCCATAATCTCACTGCCTCTGACCTCCTGAGACATTTTCTTTGCACTGTGGGGGAAACGTGGCTTAATCCCAGCATACATCACCTTGGGTTCTTATTCTTTATTTCTAAAACTTACACAGAAGTTCCTTATTTTATCTTTCTTTATCCTCTATAGCAACTAAGCAGTACTTTTCCCATAGATGTTCCATAAGAAAGACCAAAAACCTTGCACAGTCTTAAGAAAGGAATCTAAAATGTACTAACCTGCACTCTCTCTAAATTTTATACCAGTGACTCAAATGATCTGCCTAAGAGATCATTTCAAAGGCTAGTTTGGTATCAAGGAAAGAGGGAAGACAGTCTAGAACAGAGGACCTCAAAGTGCGGTCAAAGTACCTGGGAGCTTGATAGACATTCTTGGCTCCTAGCCAAGGCCTACTGAATCAGAAGCTCTGGGAGGGTGGCCCAGCAATTTGTACTTTTCTAAACCATCCAGATGATTCTGAGGCAAGCTGCTCTGATGGAGTTTGAGAAGCACTGATTTAGAAGAATTAACTACAAAATTTGGAGGTTCTGTTAGTCATAGAGAACCCCTATTTATCAGCCTTCTCCCCCTATACTTGGTTTTGTCAGCTAGAAAAAGAAAATGAATTCTTGATCATATCATGGGATTGTCTAATGAAATGGGATCTTAGGATCACATATATTCAGTCTACTGACTTTTATAGATGAGAAAGCCTGAAATGTCGTCAGAACTCTGACCTTTATATACTCACAGTTTGAGAAATCATAAGCTTCCTGCAGAGTGAGGAATAGCTCTCCTTCATGTGTTGAGGGCCTCACATGAGCCCAGTGGCCCTTCGCCTTCCAGCTTGAATAGATCGTGCGCCATCAAGACCAATAGCCTCCTACCTCGTGTCACTGCTGCCCTCACTTATCATTACCCTTCTCCCCACATTGTTCCATGGCCCCTCATGTGACCCAATCTCCTCCCTGCCTCATGCCTTTCCTGTAGCCTTGGAACTCATGGTCTGTCACTTCGGCATCCCTCTGAAGGTTTCCTTCACTTTCTTGCCCACCCCTGGCTGCCCATAAAGACCACCTCCGTGGTAGCTCTTTTAAGCAGAGTGCATTTATTTTCTCACACCCCATGCACCTTAGGGCCTAGAAGGGTAGTGACTGCCTTGCCCTTTACTGCTGCTTCTAAACATTTTTCTCCTTCCTCCTTTAAAAAACCCCAGGTCCTCTGAAGTCCATGCTCAGACTGCCACTCCTCACCCCTTCTTACTCTTGGCATTCACCCACCTCCAGCCACTTCTAGTTCATTCATTGAAGCGTTTCGCCCCCAGCTCACAGTCTTCCCTCTCCCCTTTTTCCTGTCACAATTCCTCACAAGACAGGTAGACCTACAGGTGACACATTTTCACATGATATGTCCCATTCCTTGGGTTGAACTGTAAGCTCTTAGAGGGAAGCCACTGTATCGTTTGGACTGCAGCGCCCAGCAGAGGCTGGATGACAGGACCCTCCGGGAGTCCTCGTGAGCTGTGCAGAGGTGCTGTGGAACATGCTGGCTTTGAGGTGGAAAGGCTAAAGTCTGACTCAGGTGTGGACCTCTGGGCCCGGCCGAGCTGACACTGGAGGTCATCTCTTCCTTGACCCCAGCCTTCACTCCCAGAAGGACCCACCGGCCCATCTCACCTTAATGATGTGATGCGCCACCTTGTACAGGCCAATGCCGCGGAGCTTCAGGCCTGGGGCGTGCTGGCCCGTCTCATAACCTTTTACTGCCATTGCCTGTAGGGACAGCAAGTGGGGACCATGAGACCAGGAGAAGTGACAGGGAGCAGGGAAGTAGGTTTCCCCACCTGAAGAGAAACCCCAGCTTACCCGAGGATCACTGAAAGTGACCCAGTGCTTCACCCGATCCCCAAAGGCCTCAAAGCACAGATTGGCATAATCATGGAAGTAGCCACTCATGCTCGCGTTGTGCCAGCCGCCATACCTGACCTGCAGCAGCTGCAAACAGGAGTGGAGAAGAGAAACAGGTGCCCGAAGAGTCCTTCTCCAGAATACTATTGGAGCCCATCGGCTGACTGTGTAGGAAAAACGTGGGTGACTACACCTATAGAGGAGGCTTAGAAAACCTTGAGAGGAGAGCAAAGATGCATGATCTTGGTTTGAAGATTTGAAGACAGTGGCAGAGATAAAGCATAAAACAACTTAAATGTGGAGAAAAAACTGGGTAATATATTTGAACAGGAGGATGATAAAGCTTGACATTCATGCTTGGAAGGAATCTGATGTGTTGAATACTTAAAAATCATCGGGGGAAAGAAATCTGATAATGGGGAAGGAATCTTGAACATAAGTTCTGAAGAAATGAGATGATGCTTGGCGTGAAAGCTGTGATCTGAATTTTGAGGGCTATGCAGGTGTCAGAATCCGCCCAGAAGTCTCTGTCGTGGGGGTGGGCTCTGCTTCCTTCAGCTGAGAGCCCGCTCCCAAACAAAGGTAGATTTTCCCAAGATTTGTTATTCCTTGGAGATTACCGACTGTGTTCTCCTTGACGGAACTGAAGGGATGCTCAAGGGAAAGGTTAGTGAAAGTGATGAACCAAGAAAAAGTCCGGAGCATGGCATCCAGTTCCGCTCCCTACAGCCGCCTCTGCCTCCTCGTCCCCAACCTACAGGCTTCCCACAGAACATACCCCAGCTAGCTTAGCTCGGTCTTTGAGGCCTTTGAGTCTGAGCCCAACCTCCTCTTCCAACCTCTGTCCTCCCCCTCTCTCACCTGCTCCCCGGACTAGCAGGACCGCTTGTCCGAACTCTCTCCACCTCTTTGCCAAGCTCCCAAGATTCACCCTTTCCTCCAACCTTATATGCAAACCCTTCAAAGCATTGATGGACTCCCACCTTCTCCCCACAGCCTCCCTGAAGCCATCTCTCCATCCTCTGACCCCAACCCCACCCCCCAGGCCCTCTATCCAGGTCACAGAAAATTGTCCATGCTCAGCCTGATTCTGTGGGGGGCCTTGCAGAATGAATACAAAAATTGCTTGAATACTCACGTGTGGTAGTGATGCTCTTAAGCATGTTGAGACTGTGGAAATTGCTATGGGGCGAGGTGGGTGCCAGTGCAAATGGAGGGAAGAAAGACTAACCAAGTTGGTTAATTATGCCAAGTCATCAAATCGTACTCAAAGGCGTTTCTTTATAGTATTTTGGATTTTTGTTTGTTTGCTTATCATTTTAAGCCAAATGATTTGGAAAACATCAAAAGCCACACTTTTCACCTGAAATCATAAACATCAATTAAGCCAGCATGAGCTCCCCGCCAGGAGCAAGTCGGAGAGATTTTGGCTTCGCTCGCTCACATCTTACGGTCCTGAGCCGGAGTCCAGATCCCAGACTTTGCCCCTGGGCCCCCCAACCCAAATCCCCAAACCAGGCATCCTCCTGCAGCAGCCCCTCACCTGCGGAAGGTCCCAGTGGTGCAAGGTCACCACAGGGGTGACGTTGCTCTCGAGGAGGGCATCAATGACATCGCTGTAGAATTTTATTCCCTCCCCGTTCACACGGTCAGCTGTAGGGAAATCACAAAGGACCTTGATCTCGGCCTTCGGAAGGGAAGGGCAGCATTCCTGGCCCTGTGGCTTTCTGTAGGGAGCTGGTACAGCTACTCCCGGGGGCGCCAGTCACCTGCGGAACCTGTGAGTGTCCCCAGCTGCCTCCTTCCCCCCGCGGATCCCACCCAGCCAGCTGTGGCCCCAAGGGGCCCGCCTGGGCTTGGGAGAGGCTGCCGTCGTTCACCTCGGATGCCCGTGGGCAGGAGCCGGGGCCAAGACAGGGAGAATCGGTAGTGGTCCACGTGCAGCTCCCTCAGCAAAGCGATGTCCTCCTGCAGAGACAGAGGCGGGAGGCAGGGCATGGGCACCTAGGGCCTGGGAAGCGAGTGCAGGGAAGGGGTTGAGCCCCAGGGCCAAGGCTCTCTGCCATCCACAGCTCCAGAGGGAAGGAAGGGGCTGTTCCCTCATCTCTACCATAGGAGTGATGCCACCTGCCCCCTTCATTCTGGGGATATGCTGGGAGTCAAGATGCACAAGATCAAGTCATGTTGAGAAGTCCATCGGGTGTTCCCCATAACTGTAGGTGATGAATCCAACCCCCACCCCCACCCAGAATTTAATCCAGAGAGGAAAGTAGATGCTGCTGAACGGAAGGACCGAGCGTGAGCTGGTCTCCACTCCCTCCACAGGGGGGCCAATGCACAGTTAGGAGTGAGGGCTCCTGGCAGCTGGCCTGCAGGCCCTGGGGCTCAGCTCTCAGCCCTACATCCACCCATCTCTTGGTCTTCCTTTTCGCCTCCTTTCTGGCTCCACAGCCTCCAGTCTCCACCGGCCCCATCTGCTCTAGCCACATTGAGGACTGCATTCAATCTCCTGTTTCTCGCCCCTGGCCTGTTTACTGACGGCACTGGGCTGGAAGAGTTGAGCAGAGTACTGGGTAGGCCTTGTCCCCTGTTCTCCCCAGTAGCTCAGCTATGCGTGCATGCAAACGCTTACACGCACACACGTGTCACTCACCTGGACCTTGTAGTAGCTGTCACAGGCTGCATCTGCTGTCTCATCCCCAAGCACCGTCCCCTTCTCACTGTGCGTGAAGGCGTCCCAGATGCTGGGCCCTTTCCCATCCTGATCCCAGGCGCCCTCTGTCTGGTAGGCAGAACTGCCCACGCCCCAAGAAAAGCCTGAAAAGAACACCCCAAGCTGGGACTCTCCTGCTCCCCCCAAGAGCCAGGGCTCTGGGCTGTGCCTCCAGGGCCATGGGGCAGGTCCCTTCCCCCGACCCTGTTTTTCTCCCTGGGGCCTAGTCTTCTTAGGAGCGGGAGCCTGGGGGGGCCTGTTGGGGAAGATATAATACATTATGTGCTGGTTTGAAGCTGTTGTGTGCCCCAGAAAAGGCCATGTTCTTTTTTTTTTTTTTAAGTTATACCTTTAAACAATCATCTTCAAGAATCTAGGCTATTGGAACACAGCTCAACAGTTTCAGGAACTTCCCTCCAGACTCTCCAATACACCATAAACTGAAAAGAGGATATCTATATAATGCATAAGGATAGCCTCCAGGATAACCTCTTGACTGTTTGAAATATCTCAGCCACTGAAACGTTCTTTTATTTCATTTCTCTCTTCCCCCTTTTGGTCAAGAAGGTTTTCTCAATCCCATGATGCCAGGTCCTGGCTCATCCCAGGATTTCTGGGATGTCCCATATTGCCAAGGACATTTGCACCCTGGGAGTCATATCCCACGTGAGGTGGGTGATGGGGCAGTGAGTTCAACTACCAAGTTGGCTGAGAGAGAGGCCACATCTGAGCAACAAAAGAGGTTCTCTGGGGGTGACTCTTAGGCCTAATTTGAAGTAGGCTTAGCCTATCCTTTGCAGGAATAAGCTTCATAGGGGTGAACCCCAAGCTCTAGGGCTTGAAGGCCATGTTCTTTTGATCTGTTCCTGTGGGTGTAGACCCACTGTGGGTGGGACCTTCTGATTAGATTATTTTAATTGAGACATGCCTCTCCTCATTCAAGGTGGGTCTTAATTCTCTGACTGGAGTCCTTTATAATAAGACAAAACACAAGCAGAGGTAAAAAAAAGGGATGAAATTCAGAGAGCTCACAGAAGCTGAGCGACAAGGACAGACCCACGGAAGCTCAGAGAGGAAGCCACTGATGCCGGAAGCTTAAAGCCACGAAATGGAGAGAAGGAGCCGCAGACCCGGCCACGTGCCTTCCCAGGTGACGGAGGCATCTCAGGCACCGGCAGCCTTTCTCCAGAGAAGATATCGTCCTGTCGATGCCTTAATTTGGACATTTTCACAGCCTTAGAACCAAATCTGTAAGCTAATCCGCACTGTAAAAGCCAGCCTATTTCTGGTATATTGCATTCCAGCAGCTTTAGCAAACCAAAACCCAAGGACAAAACATTTAAAAAAAATTTTTGCGTAATTTTACCTCTGATTAGTACTCGCTGTCTATGTAGATTTTAGTGACATTTAAAACATTTGTTATGAGCTGCTTTCATTTTAGAGTAACTACATGGAGTTGTTTCCACCAGTCTGGAGGCTAACACAACAAACCTCTCGGCAAGCTGACAGGCAGATGGACAGACCAACAGAGGAATGGACGTACCGGGTGGGAAGGTTCCATAGTAGAAGGAGGCCCTCTTCAGTGGGTCCTTCCTGGCAGCCCCCAGCCTGGGCTCCAGCAGTAGCATCCACCAAAGGGCGACAACCTGCATTGGCTTCATGGTGCCTGGCCCTCCCCCATACCTGGAAAAAGCACACCTGACAGATCCTTGGGCTTCAGGGCAAAAGTCAGGAGGGGAGGAGTATAGGACGAGGTGGGGGAGGGCAGGGGGCTTTATCCGGAGGAGCACTGGCTTTGCTGGGAGTAGCTGGCCCACGGCTTGGCTGGGACCTGCCAGCAGAGACTGAGGCTGGACCCCCAGGTAGAACTCCCGATGGTAAACACAGGTGAGGAGACAAAGGCTCGGCATGGAGAGCTCCAGGTCTGATGGCCAAACCAGCCCTCCTCGCCCTCCCTGGGCCCTCAGTCCAATGGGGGGGGGACCCCACCCATGTCCCGAGAGGGGTGCTAACCAAATGGGAAACAACCTCTGCCTCTGGGAAGCTCCACAGTGGGGGAGGTCAGCTGTCACCCAGCGCCCCTGCAGCAGTCACACCTCCACACTGTGGCACGTGCAGCGGGACGGACTCCCCTCCCCAGTGCCCACCCAGCGGGGGGGATGCTGTGACGGTCTGAGAGATTCCCTCCCATGGGGGCCCCCCTCTGTGTGGCAAGCCTTGCCAGCTCACCCAGGAATGTCCTTGGTCGCAGGCTCTGCCGGGGCCACAGCTCGTGGCCAGAGCTCGCTCTGCCTGACCCCCGGGGTCTGCGCAGCCCCCCTGCAGCCAGAGAGCCTACAGCACGGAAGGCTCTGGGCAGGGGCGGGGCCTGACCCCCCTACAAAGAGCTACAATAGCCCCATTCAGCTGGGCCGGGCGGGAGTGCTGAGCTGGCCTGCGGGGCCTGAGTCAGCGGCCGGAGAGCTTGTCCTGACCCTGGGCATCCAGAGCAGCCCCACGCCAGGGCAGAGGAGCAGCTGAGTGGACAGGCCCCCACCTTCCCGGCCTGCGAAGCTCAAGGGGCAGGCCGTGGGGTGCAGCACAAGCAGTCAGAATCCCAGGCCGTGTCTGTCAGTCTAGCTCTCCCTGCTGCCAAGAAAAGTCACTGCAGGAGGTAAAGTTGGTTTGTTCAACTTGCCCTCCTCTCTTTGGGTCCCTCATTCGTCCACTCACTCACTCATTCCATCACCACTCTGGCTGGAACATACCCTCCTGGAGGCTCAGCACCTCTTGTCCCCCAGTCAAGCTGCTCAAGTCCTTCCCCCACTGTCTGACCTTCACTGCAGTCCCTTCAACCCCTGTTTTAGTTGGCTGCCCCTGACAAAAAGGCCTTTCCCCTGTTGCAGTCCCCCATCACCTCGTTCAATCTCCAGCCTTCCTGCTTTCAGCTGAGCCCTCACGGAGGCTCTCAACCCTTTCTGCTCAGTCATCAGAGTTTGGGTGGGCAGCACCTCCTCCAGGAAGCCTTCCCAGACCCACTCACCACCCGCCTCCCCGCCCGGTTAGGTGCTGCAGGTTTTCTCCTCCAGCCTGCACTTCCATGCCAGCTGTCTGTACATCTGTCAACCTGGCTGGCTGGTCAGCTCCTTAGAGGCAGGGTTGTACCTACTCTGTTCATGCAGCATCCCCAGAGCTGACACAATGCCTAGTGCATAGCTGGCACTCAGCAATGTGAGCTGACATTCAGATCAATTGTGCTAGAAATGGCTGACATTTACTGGGTGCTTCCTATGGGCTAGGTTTTTTCATGTGTTGATTCATTTATTTTTTTGCAACAACCCCTGAGGCAGGGCTGCTGAAGCAGCTTTAGCCTTATTGGGGAGTGGGGGTGGGATGGGTGCTGTTTCTGGCCCCCAGCAAGGAGGTGTGTATTGCTGTGCTGCCCAGAAACCAGCTCCCTTCTGGACCTGATCACTAGCCTGCACCGAGGCTCCCTTCCCCAAAATGCTGACATTCCCAGCCTTATTCATGGGTCAGAAGATGCTTCTGGAAGCGCATGCCAGGGCTGGGTTCCTCAGCAAATACATTTGGATGGATGAGGGAATTAATGACAGAATTCCAATCAGTCTGCCTCCATTGTTTCCTCTACAAACATTTCTTGAGTCCTCACCAAGAGCTACAAGAGGCTCTGGGGACCAGAGTAAAATGTGGCTTGGCCTGTCTGTGTCCTCCAGGATCTCAGGGCCTAAGGGGTGGGAGGAGCTGGGGGGAGAGGGATGTAGGGAGTTGGTGCTAAGTATTATGCAGGGTGAGCTGGGCTACAGCCAAAGGGCAAACAAACGCTGCAGGGGCTGGATCATTGGGCATGATCCTTGAAGGATGCGTAGGAGTTTGTTAGATGACACAAAGAAGGAAAGTCATGCCAGAAAGAGGAAACAGCATGAGCCAAAGGCCCAGGGGTGTGTTTGGGGACCTCGGAGCTTGGTACCTTCTTTCCTCTTTCATCTGGCCTGCAGTGCCCAGGTAAGGGGTATCCTCAGGGTGAGCGTGCTGTCGTCTCTCCGTGGGTGGGGCCGCCGGGAGTGTCTAAGGCATGCAGTGTACTATCTCTGTTGTGCAGGGTGGCCCTGCAGAGCACGCTGCCCGCCTCCCGAAGTTGACAGCCTCTGGGGGACTCTGTGCTGTGAGCTCAGGTGGGCAGGGAATATAGAACTTTAGGAGCTGATGTCATGGTTAAAAAATGCCCCCTTCCTGCTGAGCCTGGGATCGATGTTTTTGTGGGTGGGGCCTAGTCAGCCTGGCGTGGCCAGGGCTGTGTGGAGAAGGGGTGTCTGTGCACAAAACCTTCTCATGCCTCCTTCTCCTCCCACAGGCTCCGTGTGCGGCTCTGGCTGGAAGGATGGTGGGTGTCAGAGCTGGGTGCCGCCCCCCGCCCCACAGACACACTCCATGGGTGGCTTAGGCCCTGCCTGAGGGCCGGACCCTTCCCTGGAGGCCAGATGCTGGCCGATGAGCAGGTGTGTTGTGGAATGACTGGCTCTCGGCCCCCCATACCTCCTCCTCTTCCCTCCCACAGGGGGCTGCAGAGGTGGGGCGCCCTCTGCCGGCAGAGCCCCAGCCGCATTCTGAGCTCTGTGACTTTTAGGACTGACGTGGTTAAAGCCAGTGAGGACTCTGGTCTCCGGTCCCAGGGAGGGCGCAGGGGCCAGGCAGGTCTGGGAAAGGGGAGAGGGGCAGTTCAGGGACGCACTGGGCCAGCCCAGCCCCCCACCCCGAACCTCAGGATGTTTACGAGCAAGTTACTCAAGGGGGCAGTAGAGGAAGGAGACTCAAGGGCTGCCTTGGTCTTTCCAGGAGCTGGCTGGGGAATCCTGTGCCAGGCACTTCTGCTGTCTGGGACTGAGGTGAAGCCTGGGCCATATGCTCCTTCAGGGTCCATCTGGCAGGCCCAGCGGGGCCCAGCAATTCTCTTCCCTGGCCCCAGAGGCTGGTCTTTTCCCTCCAGGGGGCCTTCAGGCCTTATCCGCTACACCACAGACCTGCAGCCCTACTCAGCCCTGCCCAGCCCTGATTGAAGGGGACAAGCCCCAGGACCAGGAGAGGAGACAAGGTTTAATTTTGCTGTGTGACCTTAGGTTAGTCATTGCCCGCTCTGGGCCTTCATTGCCTCCTCTGTGAAAAATGAGGCGGCTGGCGTTAGCTATCTGAAGGCTTCTCTAGCTCTGGGTTTCTACTGAAGAGGTTTTCAGGTTGACTTTATTTTAGTTTTGTAGTAGGTAAGTATGCAGACTGAAACTGTCGGGTACCCCAGAAAAGCCAAGTTCTTTAATCCTCATTCAATACTGCTGGTTGGGATCTTTTTCATTGTTTTCATGGAGATGTGACCCACTCAATTGTGGATGGTAACTTGTGATTAGGTGGTTTCCATGGAGATATGTCTCCACCCATTCAAAGTGGGGTTGCTTACTGGAGCCCTTTAAGAAAGAACCATTTTGGAAAAGGCTTCAGAGCCCAACATTCAGAGTCCTTGGTCATGAAGAAAGAAACACCCCCAGGGAAGCCTTATGAAATGAGAAGAGAAATCTAGCAGACGGCACCACGTGCCTTCCCAGCTGACAGAGGTGTTCTGGACCCATCAGCCGTTCTCGAGTCAAGGTATCTTTACCTGGATGTCTTAATTTGGACATTTTCACGGCCTTAACTGTAAACTTGCAACTTAATAAATTCCCCTTTCTAAACGCCATCCCGCTTCTTTGTATATTGCATTCTGGCAACTTTTAAGAAACTAAAACAGTGGGGAAGCTGGTCAGAGCAGTCCTGAAGATGCTGGGGTAGGCGTGGGGGATTTGCAGGAAAAAAAGTGGGGCTGGTTCAGTCTTTCAGTGAGTCATGGTGTGCGTGTCCCCATGTGCATGTGTACATATGGTTCCCGGAGTGTTGGGGACAGGACCCAGTGCCAGGGTGCAGAGCTGGTCTGGGGTGCAGGGAGCATGGGGGCAGTGGTGGGGCACTTGGTCTGTTAGCCCAGTTCAGAAGTTTCTGCGGATGGAGCAGAGGGGAGGCATGTGAGGTAGAAGAGACCAGCGGTTGTGATCAAAGGCTTCAGAGGCAAGCGCCAGTTCGAATCCCAGCTCGGCATTTTGCCAGTCATGTGGCCGCACACGTGTCACAGGACTTCTCTGAGTCCTGTTTTTCATGTATAAATGAGAATGATAATAACACGTGCCTCATAGGCTCACTGTGAACATTAAGTGCCATGATAGGTGTCAATGCACAGCACAGTGCCTAGCAGAGAAAAAAGTCCCAGCAAATGAGCCCGTCCTCAAAGCCATCATATTGCCAAGGTCAAAATCCACTTCTGACACCTAGACGAGTGTTCTGGGTGAGGCACAGCACCCTAAAGGGGAGGTGCCCCTGTGTCTAAAGTTTCAATGGCCTGTGGCCCAACGAGGGACCTTGATGATCTCAGAGCTTCGTATGGGAGATGCCAAATCCCAAGCCCCTCTGACCCAGCTGTTGGCGGGGTCTGCGGCCTTGAGTCCCACTTACTGCCGTGGGGGTGCTGCCTTTATGGAAATACACCCAGGGGTGCAGCTGATGTTGAGGGTGGCAGTGAGCTCTGGCCCTGGGAACAGAACTCACAACTTCTTGCCCTCTGGGTGTTGTTTAAACCCTGCATCACCCGCATCTATTTTTTGAGGACTCTCAGGGAAATTCCCACAGGTTTCAGTCAACGTCATCTTGTTTCCTCTTGGCTCTGGCTGCTCGGAAATCCTGGGATGCCTTTGTGTCCTGTCCGGTATGAGCACAGGACTTTAGCTATGCATTTCTGCATTATCGTATTCTCCCTTCCCCCTGATTTCCGAGTCTATTGTGTATATGTCTGAAATATATACATCTCTCCAAGCTTGCTCCAAAACCTTTTTTTTGGAATGAGATTGAAGGAGTACTGCATAAAGAAATAATCATATTGGCACCCCCCACAACCACCCCCCTACCCCGGCCGCCCTGCTCCACTCTAGTTTGCAAGCTGCCAAAATGCAATATACCAGAACTGAAATGGCTTTTAAAAGAGGAATTTATTAAGTTGCAAGTTTACAGTTCTAAGACTGAAAATGTCCATATTAAGGCAAGGCTATAAAAGTGTCCAAATTAAGGCATCCAGGGAATTAAGGCAACCTTGACTCAAGAAAAGTCCATAGGTCCAAAATGCCTCTGTCAGCTGGAAAGGCACATGGAGACATCTGCTAGTTTTCTCTCCTGGTTTCTTGTTTCATGAAACCCCCCTGGAGCCGTTTTCCTTCTTTATCTCCAAAGGTCTCTGGCTGTGTGGGCTCTAAAGTTTTTTCCAAAATGATTCCCTCTTAAAGGGCTCCTGTGAGCAACCGCACCTCGAATGGGTGGAGACACATCTCCATGGAAACCATCTAACCAAAAGTTACCACCCACAATTGGGTGCATCATATCTCCATGGAAACAATAAAAAGGATTCCAACTAGCAACTTTGAATGAGAATTTAAAAAATGGCTTTTCTGGGGTACATAATAGCTTCAAACCAGCACACCCCCAAACTCGGAATGGGGCTTAAGTTGACTCTGGTGTCAGCAAGACTCTGGTTACATCAAGACATTTCAATGGTGAAATCAAGATTGTTCCAGTAAAGCTGGAATGGCTTGGCCCCTTATCCACAGAGTGTGGACTTGCATGCATAATTATACACATGCACACACACACATGCACACGTGCACATGCGTATTTGAAGAATTTCATCTTGGTTCAGACTCTGTCATTGACAGTGAAGCTTATCAATTTCAAACCAAAAGATTCTGCTCAGCCCAGGTTTGTGGGGGAACGTGCAGCTGTCACACCCTGTTGCTTGTGTCCCTGTAGGGTGGGGGTTAGGCAAGGGAGGGCAGGGGTTTGAAGGTGCCTGCAAGGGGTGTGAGACCCGCCAGCAGAGCCCTCCAGCGCTCTGCTTCTCTGCCAGGGCTCTCGGGTCTGAGCTCATCCATGGGCGAGTTCCCCGGGGAAGGCCTTGCGTCTCTCCTCTCTGGGCTGGACCCCACCCTAATCTCCATCCCCAGCTCAGTGGGGGGTAGGGGACCCCCTGCTGGCTGCCGCCCAGAGCTGGAAAAAATGACTTCAAGGTTCCAGTTTGAGGACCTTGGCTTTTCTCTCCTCAGGGCATTCCCTGGAGTGGGTCTTCCAGAGCACACTTCCAGACCTTACTTAAAAGACTATTGATTAATTGGTCTCCTCACTAGACTCTTGTCTGGATTTGTTCACCATTAAATCCCCATGGCTTTGCCCAAGGAAATACTGTTAGTTTAAGGAGTGAACAAATGGATGAATAGAGGGGGCTTTTGCCCTCATTTGCATGGACAGTGTGAGAACAAGCTCCAGGGGTCATCTCGGGCGGGCACAGGCGTGGGGTGGGGTGGGGGGTGGTCTGGGAAGAGGTGCCGGCTTGGCCATCCTGGAAGAGGGGACCCCGCAGCCTCCTACACAGAGTCTCAAGGAAGGAATAAGTGCCCGTAGGGGTGACCTCAGAAGAAACAGTAACCAGAGACCCCAAATGTCAAAGACAGTAAAGGATTTAAGGCTTGCTTAGTTTCCCTGTGCTTGCTATTTTATCTCCCAATCTGGTTCTCTTTGCCACTCTTTCTCTTTTAATATTTTTACTGATAAATCTTCACACATATACAGTCTGTTTTAGTTTGTTAGGTGCCGGAATGTAACACAGCAGAGACAGACTGGCTTTCAATAAAAGGGGATTTATTTAGTTAACGCATAGTTCTTCAGAGGAAAGCTAGCTAACTTCCAACTGAGGTTCTTTCTTATGCGGGAAGTCACAGAGCGATCTCTGCTGGCCTTCTCTCCAGGCCTCTGGGTTCCAACAACTTTCCCTGGGGTGATTCCTTTTTGTACCTCCAAAGGCCTGGGCTGAGCTGTGAGTGCTGAGATGAGGAATGCTGAGCTGTTTGGGCTGTGCTATGTTGAGCTCTCTCATTTAAGCACCAGCCAATTAAGTCAAACATCATTCATTGCAGCAGGCACACCTCCTAGCCGGCTGCAGATATAATCAGCAACAGATGAGGTTCATGTACCATTGGCTCATGTCCACAGCAACAGAACAAGGTGCCTTCACCTGGCCAAATTGACACTTGAATCTGACTACCACACAGTCCATATATGGTGTACAGTCAATGGCTCACAACATCATCACATAATAGTATATCTATCATCATGATCATTTTTTTGAGCATTTGCATCACTCCAGAAAAAGAAATAAAAAGAAAAACTCCTATGTGCCATACCCCTTACTCCTTCCTCTCACTGACCACTAGTATTTCAATCTACTCGATTTATTTTAACCTTCGTTCCCCCTATTATTTATTTTTTATCCATGTTTTTTACTCATCTGTCATATCCTGGATAAAAGGATCATCAGACATAAGGTTTTTATAATCACACACTCACATTGTGAAAGCTCTATCATTATACAATCATCTTCAAGAAACATGGCTACTGGAACACAGCTCTACAGTTTCAGGTACTTCCCTCCAACCACTTTAATACAACATAAAAAGGTGATATCTTTATAATGTGTAAGAATAACCTCCAGGATAACCTCTCAACTCTGTTTGAAATCTCTCAGCCACTGACATTTTATTTTGTCTCATTTCTCTCTTCACCCTTTTGGCCAAGAAGTTTTTCTCAATCTCTTGATACTGGGTCTCAGCTCATCCCAGGATTTCTGTCCTGTGTTTCCAGGGAAGTCTACACCCCTGGGAGTCATGTCCCATGTAGCGGGGTAGGGCAGTGAGTTCACCTACTGAGTTGTCTTAGAGAGAGAGAGGCCACAATTGAGCAACAAAAGAGGTTCCTGGGGGTGACTCTTAGGCCTAATTTTAAGTAGGCTTAGCTTCTCTTTTGCAGAAATAAGTTTCATAGGAGCAAACCCCAAGACCGAGGGCTTGGCTTATTGACATGGTTGTCCCCACTGCTTGTGAGAATATCAGAAATTCTCCAAACGTGTAAGTTGAATATTTCCTCCTATCTCCCCAATCCCCCAAGGGGCTTTACAAATACTTCTTTATTCATTCCCCAATTACTCTGGGATTTATTGGAGCATAACACTAACCTGGATAAACCAATAAACCAATAAAATCTCACAAAAATCTCTTGAGCAATTCGCAGTAAAACCTCAGAGTACCCAGTGGGCTAGTGTATGGGGCAGGCGGGGAAGGGAGTTCTGAGGAGACCACAACACTAGCCAGAACCAAAGTCTGGCCTGAAGGAAGGGACAGACGGAGGGAGAACCTGAAGGGCTGGCTGAGTGCAGGTCACATCACCCGGGAGAGGAGCGCTGCTGCAGCCCTGGGGCAAATGGGGAGGTTGAAGCCTGGAAAGGGCAAGGGTCACAGGCAGTCAGGACTAGAATCTATTCCTCTTGTGGCCCCTGGCCCATGTTTCCCTTCTCCCGGGTGGCCACTTCCGACAAGGGACACAGGGTTCCTCCTCACATACGGGGAACTCTGTTTGATTAGGGAAGACATATGCTGCAATATTGGTTGGCAATTTGCTGTGTTTTCATCTATAATATATATTATATTTTGGAGAGCTTTCTGGATCAGGGCCCCAGCACTGCCTCACTCTTATTAATGACACCCCACCACTCTGCAGTATGGATGGTCAGTGATCGTGCTAACTGGTCCCTGGTGGATGAACCTTTTTTTTTTTTTCTTTAATTTACAATGCTTTGCTCCCACAAAGAATACTGCAATAGATATTCCAGTGTGTGTAATTTCATACCTGTGTGTGTATGTATCATTTCTATGCCTAAAAGTGGAATTGCTGAGTCAGTTGATGGGGGGTGCCAAATTGCCCTTCATAGAAGTAACCGCATTCTTTTGAACCCAAGCATACTCAGCTCCTCACCTGGTTAGAGATGAGATTGGAATTGTGGCCACATGTGTGGGAGGCAGCAGCCCCCACCCCCCGCCCCTGCCCCGGGTGCTGGGGACATCGGCTGGGAGCTCAGTGGCAAGAGGGAGGTATGTTTGCTCTACTTAATCCCTAACAACCTCATCATTGGTCCAGGGTTTACAGTTTACAGAGTATATCTATGTGCATAACCAATCCCATTTATCCCTATTACATGAGGAGGGTCTGATATTACGTATTTTCATCCCATTTGATGGATAAGGAAGTTGAGACTCGAAGGAGCTACCCACTCAAGTGATGGGCAGGGACAGAGTCTGAGACCCCAACTTCCAGGTGCTTTTTCACTGTACCAGCTGCTCTCTCCTACTCTCTGGGCCACTTTACTCCCACTGTGTCCCACTCCTTGCCATCCTGTCTGCACTAAATTCTCCCCAAGCAACGCCAAGCTCAGGATCGCTCTGGAAATCAAAGCCTCAGTCTCCAAAAATCCCAGGAACACGAATGAGATTAGAAGTGATTAAGATTTGCCTTCACTTCTAGGCTCCAAGGAAGAAAGTCAGGGGCTAGACTCCTTCCAAGAAAATCAGTTAAGTTTGGAAAACTTAATTGAAAACATACAAATAAAAAAAGGATGCACAAATGTGTATCTGTGTGGAAAAGTAAGAGATGTAGTTTACAGAAGCACTTTATCTCATCCAAACCCCGTTTTGATCTTTAGGCGCACGTATGTGTGATTTGAACTAATTTCTTCCCATCTCTGTTCCCTCTGAGCAGCCCGCGTGTGCAGTCTTGCATCCTGCTGTCTTCGGTGGACTTAGGATCATAAACATTTCACAGACACTGCATGGCAGACAGCCTTTACCTGGCACCCAGGGAGCCCCCCTCCTGCTGGATACACCCTCGTGTAATCCACTCTCTTGAGCATGGCCCGGACCTGGGGCCTGGCTCTAACAAATGAATATGGCAAAAGTGCTGAGACTGCCCCTCCCAAGACTGGGTTATAAAAGGAGTATACCTGCCTTCTGCCTCGCTCACCCCTTCTCGCTCTTTTGCTGGCTCACTCTGCTCGTGAGAAGCCCGTGCAGCAAGGAACTGCCACCTCCAGCCCCCAGCAGTGAGGACCCAAGACCTGCCCGCAGCCCCTCCTCCCCTTCAGGCTTTCAGTTGCCTGCAGCCCCAGTGCACTCCTGGGCCCCGAGCCAGGGACCCCCGGGTAAGCTGTGCTGGATTCCTGACCCACAGAAACTGTGAGATAACACATGCTTATTTTTTTTTAATTTTATTCTATTAAGGGGGAAATTTTTTTCAACATTTTTTATTGTATAGTATAATATGTATACAAAGCACAGTAATAAAAAAGCAATAGTTTTCAAAGCACTCTTCAACAAGTGGTTACAGGACAGATCCCAGAGTTTGTCATGGGCTGCCATGCCATCCTGTCATATTTTTCCTTCTAGCTGCTCCAGAATATAGGAGGCTAGAGGGCTTAAATATTTTTTTATCATCACAATCGACTTTCTTTCCTTCTTTGTTTGTGAACAATAACATATATACCAAAAAGCCATAAATTTCCAAGCACAGCATCACAATTAGTTCTAGGACATATTTCAGACTTTGGCATGGTGTATTAGTCAGGGTTCTCTAGAGAAACAGAATCAACAGGGAACACTCGCAAATATAAAACTTAAAGAAGTGTCTCACGTGACCGTGGGAACACAGGGTTCAAAATCCACAGGGCAGGCTGTGAAGCCAGTGATTCCAATGGAGGGTCTGGACGAACTCCACAGGAGAGGCCCACCAGCCGAAACAGGAAGAGCCTGTTAAAAGGCTTCCAGTGATTAGATTAAGCATCACTCATTGCAGAAGACACGCCCCTTGGCTGATTACAAATGGAATCAGCTGTGGATGCAGCTGACGTGCTCATGATCTAATTCTATGAAATGTCCTCATGCAACAGACAGGCCAGCACTTGCCAGCTAGACAAACAGGTACCACCACTTGGTCAAGTTGACACATGAACCTGACCATGATACATGGGTTACAATTTCACAATTTTAGGTTTTTACTTCTAGCTGCTCTAAGATACTGGAGACTAAAAGAGATATCAATTTAATGATTCAGCATTCATATTCATTTGTTAAGTCCTATCTTCTATGTATAATTCCACCATTACCTTTGATCTTTCCATACCTCTCATTGGGGGTGTTTGGGCTATGGCAATTCCAAATTTTTCATGTTGGAAGGGTCTGTCACTTATATGGGGTAGGGAGATGGAACTATCTGATGTTCTGGAGAGGCTGGGCTAGATTTCAGGGCTTATTTGGACCAGGGACCCATCTGAAGGTTGTAGGTTTCTGGAAAGTTACTCTACTGCATGGAAGCCTTGTGGAATCTTATATATTGCCCTAGGTGTCCTTTAGGATTGGCTGGAATGGTCCTGGTTGGGGGTTGGCAGGTTATGACAGGCAGCAAGGTCTACCTGGAGCTTACATAAGAGCAACCTCCAGAGTAGCCTCTCGACTCTAATTGAACTCTCTCTGCCACTGATACTTTATTAATTACACTTCTTTCCCCCCTTTTGGTCAGGATGGAATTGATCCCATAGAGCGAGGGCCAGATTCATCCCTGGGAGTCATCTCCCACATAACCAGGGAGTCTTTCACCCCTGGGTGTCACGTCCCACGTCGGGGGAGGGCAATGATTTCACTTGCAGAGTTGGGCTTCGAGAGACTTGAGGCCACATCTGAGCAACAACAGAGGTCCTCCAGAAGTAACTCTTAGGCATGCCTATAGGTAGTCTAAGCTTCTCTGCTACCTACATAAGCTTCACTAGAGTAAGCCTCATGATCAAGGGCATGACCTATTGATTTGGGTGTCCCTAAGGTTTGACATAGTATCAGGGGATTCCCTGATGGTAAGGTTTAATAGTTCCATATACTTTCTCCCCTCCCTGAGGGGACTTTGCCAATACTTTTTGATTAGCTGCTTAATACATTCTAGGATGTTTCCAGGCGTTACGATAATCTATACAGGACTAAAGAACCTCTTTCTTATTCTGTGCTCCCTGTGTTTCAATTGTTCAAATGAGCTATACAGATAGATTGAATTAGATTACGCACCACAGAAAATTTCAGTTCTAGCACACGCTTGTTATTTTAAGCCACTAAGTTTGAGGATAATTTGCTACTCGACGAAAGATTGCTAACGTACATTTTTGGTTCTACATTTTCCCATTGCTGGACTTTTGGGTTGTGTTTAATCCATTGATAGAAAATTCACTTGAGTCCACATCCTCCTGTATAATAAGCCTTTTCTGAATTTAGGATCGTTTCCTAAATTCATCTCCCAGCAGGGAGATGATCGAGGTCAGGATTCTAACATGCTTTTTCGTAAACAGCCCCGAATTGCCATCCCAGGAAGAGACTCAACCAAGCTGAGTCCCCAGGAAGTGTCTCCTGTTTCCTCCTGTTCTTGGCCAGCACCTTTCTTAGTCTCCCTGATCATCAGGGTCTCCTATCACAATCGGGTAGTAATAGTACTTGCCTTGCCTTCCTCTCGGGGTTATTGTCAGACTTGAAATCAAAATCACACAAGCAGAAATCCTCTGCAAGTTGCCCAGTGCTCCGGAAAGCAGGAAGAGCGCGCAGCTTTTCTTAGAATCCCAGGACTTGTCAGAGCCGGGCTTTCCCCAGCTCTTCGCTGTTCCCAGGCCATGACCAGGGGCTTCCTCAAGTCACAGAGGCAAGATAACCCAAGATCTTTGATTCCTGGGGAAGCGTGCCTCCCTCCGGCCCACGCCCCAGCCTCTGAGCTTGCGTGCTTTGTCTGCACTAGATCTACAGGCAGCACCTCAGGCCGCTCCTTCAACCCCGAGGACTCAGGAAATCCCTACACTTCAAGGAAAGCTGCCCCAAATCCTCCCTCCCTTTGCTGACCTGGCCACTCAGCAAACCTCCCTGGTCTCCACCTCCCGAGGCTGGTGGCTTCACCGGCTCACACTGTCTCCCACATCTGGGGCAGGCCGGCCTCCCGTGGCTCCCGTCCCCTCCTCCCTCCAGCCCCCTTCTCCCAGGCCATGAACCCCAGTCCCGGCTGTTTCCATTTCCCCTGTCACTGTGGCCAAGAAAACAGGAAGCGTGTGAGTCACCCGTGTCCTCCTGGGCTCTGACTGTCTGGGTCCACGCTCTGGGGTCAGGGAAGGGCATGGAGGGAAGGGGCTGGCTGCACAGAAGCCAAGGCTGCCCTGGGGGGCCCCAAAGGAACCTGCCCCCAGCTCTCACCTGGGGCGGGACAAAGAGCACTGCTCTAAGATTTGGAATTTTAGAGTTGGCTGTGTAACCCACGAACCGTGCATTAGAATCACTGGGGGGTGGGGGTGGGGTGGGGACTTTAAAAACTAGCCACCTGGGCCTTACTCCCAGAGATTCTGATTTAATTTCTAAAAGCTTCTCAGGCAGTTCCAAAGTGCAGCCAGGCTTGAGAACCTCAGGGCTGCTCAGTCACCTCCCTGAGCCTCGGTTTCGCCTGTGGAGTGGGGCTCATGATGTCTGCTTTCCACAGCTGCTGAGGAACCATCGCCGTCCAGGGTGTGTTCAGGCACGTTGGAAAGGTAAACACTTGGGTAGTAAGTCTTCACACGTCCGCCCGTGGGAGGAAGGGTTTGCTTGGGCAGCAGTGGGGTTCCCCAAGGCTCCCCTCGGCCTCTAGAACCCCGTGGACCGACAGTGAAAAGTGTGCTCATCGCAGGAGCCTCGCCCATCTGCTGCCTCCCCGAGGTCATCCTACAAAGGGCCCCACACTGAACAAAGGAAATGGGAGGTGGCCAGTCCCCCGAAAGCACTCAGCCCACTGGGAAGAAAAGCAGGGGCATAATGGTTCAAAATACAAGGCAGAGTGAGAAAAGGGTGATGAGAGGGAAAAAACAGAAGGGGACAGAGAGATGTATGCTGGCTAGACTAAGTAGGGAGGGCTTCCTGTAGGAAGTGGCATGGTAAGCATCCAACCCATGGGGGTCCCATAGGAACTGGGAATTCCAGGCTGAGAGAACTGCAGGAATAAAGGCACCGAGGTAGGAAAGTGCCATCAAGACCACAAACCACCACCCCTTCCTCCTCCCAGGGAGGTGCAAGAGTAGTTCAGTGGAAGAATTCTCACCTGCCATGTGGGAGACCCAAGCTCAATTCCCGGCTTGTGCACTCACCCCCCAGGCCCCTACCTCTACCCCAACTCAACAAATAGTGCTCCAATAATGGGATACCCATATGGAAAAATAATGAAATGTGACACCCACCACACAGCATACCAAAAAAAGAAAAAAGACTTCCCAGAGTCACCTGGAGGGTGTGAGCTGTGAATGGAGGGAGGGAGTAGGCCAGAGGCCAATGCGCCTTGGCCACCACTCTCCTCCAGCCCTCTTCCCTGGAATGAGCCCAGGAGTTCACACAGTGGGTTCCATCTTTGACCCACACCAAGCATACTTGCTTCACAGCAAGATATGATTATTCCTCACTGAGGTCCTCAGGGGTCTGTCTTTGACGTCCACTGTTTCAGCTGGTTCTTGTCCGTGTGATCTTGTCACCATGGGTGCCTGGTTACCTTCAGCTGCAGAGTGGACATTTCTTTGAAATATTGTTTTTGGAAATTACTTGAAGTCCAAAATGCTGTTATCTTCTTTGAGCTAGGAGTTCAGTTTGCTTCTGTCAGGTGTCTGGGATGTTAGCAATCTGGAATCACCTTAGTCCAATTTCAATGTTGAAGCCTCTCTGGCCTCCCCAGATGCGTCCAGAACACAGCCCTTGGGGCTCCTTTCCTTCTGGCTCACCTTTACTCGCACAGTACAAGCCTCTGGGTTCCCCAGCCTCAAGTGTGGAGTAGCTTCCAGGTTCTCCCCTCTGAGTCCATTCCTTAAACCGCTCAAGGCTCTCAGAGGCTCTTCTCAACTGTCTCTCCCTACCTGGCAAACTCCTCACAGCTGAAGTGCCTCCCAACGCCAGACTCGCTGGACAGGGAGTTTCCTCGTATATTGTTAGCCTCTTTTTTTAGGTGCCAGGTAATTTTACTTTCTCTCCAACTTAACATGTTTTACTTTATTATATTATTTTTACAGACTGTCCCCCTTTTGCCTCTTCCCAACCCTCTCCCTCTGTGCTGGTTTGAAATGATGTGTGTCCCCTAGAAAAGCCATGTTTTGATCTAAATCCCGTTTCGTAAGGGCAGAATCATCCCTATTCGATACTATATGTTTGAAACTGTAATCAGATCATCTCCCTGGAGATGTGATTTAATCAAGAGTGGTTAAACTGGGTTAGGTGACGACATGTCTCCACACATTTGGGTGGGTCTTATGGGTTTCTGGAGTCCTATAGAGGAGGAGGAGGAAGAGGCATTTTGGAGAGTAAAGGAGAGTCAGAGAGAGCAGAGCAGAACGACATAGCCACGAGAAGCAGAGTCCACCAGCCAGTGACCTTTGGAGATGAAGAAGGAAAACACCTCCCGGGATGCTTCATGAAACAGGAAGCCAGGAGAGAAAGCTAGCAGATGACGCTGTGTTCGCCATGTGCCCTTCCAGCCAAGACAGAAACTGTGACTGTGTTCACCACGTGCCTTCCACTTGAGAGAGAAACTCTGACTGTGCTTGCCATGTGCTCTTCCACTTGAGAAAGAAACCCTGAACTTCATCGGCTTTCTTGAACCAAGGTATCTTTTCCTGGATGCCTTAGATTGGACATTTCTATAGACTTGCTTTAACTGGGACATTTTCTCAGGCTTAGAACTGTAAACTAGCAACTTATTAAATTCCCCTTTTAAAAGCCATTCCATTTCTGGTATATTGCATTCCAGCAGCTAGCAAACTACAACACCCTCCCTCAGTAACCTCTAATTGCTTTGTCTCTACAAATCTGCTCTTACTAGTCATCTCTTATAAGTGATATCACATAACTTTAATCCCTCTGTATCTTGCTTATTTACTGAGCATCAGGTTTTCAAAGTTCTTCCATGTTCCAGCAGGTCTGATTACTTTATTTTTTCTTATGGCGAATAATATTCTGTCCTGTGTCTATAACACATTTTGTTTATCCATTCATATGTTGATGGACATTTCGCTTGTTTCCAACTTTGGGCTATTGTGAATAATGCTACTATAAACAGTGGTGTACAAGGGTCTGTCTGTGACCTTTTTCTCTCTCACCTAGAAGTAGGATTGCTGGGTCAAATGGTAATTCTGTATTTAACTCTTTGAGGAAGCACAGTATTACTCTCCTCAGTGGCTGCACCATTTTCCATTCCCACCAACAGTGCACTCGAGTCCCAATGTCTCCACACCTTCTCCATCATTTGCTTTCCATTTTTAAAAATTATATCCATCCTTGTGGGTGTGAAGCGGTATATCTCATTGCTGTCTCGTCAGCTCTTTGATGCTGCCTTTATTGAAAGTAGAGATGTCCTCTCCAATTCAATTCTAATACTACAGTGTTCCTACTTAATTTCTTGATCCTACAATTATATAATTTTCTTTTAAGTTAGAAATATTGATTCATAACAAAATGTAAGTATTTATTTAATTTTTCTGATAATAAAAGGTCCAAAACAGCAATACCAATATGAACAATGAAAAATGCAGTGGGGGGCACCCACAGAGCTGTGCATCAGGCCTACTGCCACTTGTGCAGGTCTCTGAAGTTCTGGGGAACCCCAGGCTGCTGGGGATACTCCAGCTAGCACTTTTCCCGCCAGACTAAGACAAACCTGGGGAAAGTTAAAACTACGGATTGCCGTCCTGACTTTAAAACTCAGCTTGTCAGTGGGGACAGCCAACTCAATAGGCCGAACCCTCGATCTTGGGGTTTGCCCCTATGAAACTTATACCTGAAAAGGATAGACTCAGCCTACTTAAAATTAGGCCTAAGCATCACTCCTTGAGAACCTCTTGTTGCTCAGATGTGGCCTCTCTTTCTAAGCCAACTGGGCAGGTGAACTCACTGCCCTCCCCATGCCCTGTACATGGGACATGACTCCCAGGGGTGTAAATCTCCCTGGCGACATGGGACAGAACTCCCGGCATGAGCCTGGACCCAGCATCATGGGATTGAGAAAGTCTTCTTAACCAAAAGGGGGAAGAGAGAAATGAGACAAAATAAAGTTTCAGTGCTGACATATTTCAAACAGGGTCAAGAGGTTATTCTTATGCATTATCTAGATAATCCTTTTTAATTTATGGTGCATTGGAATGGCTGGAGGGAAATACCCAAAACTGTTGAGCTGTGTTCCAGTAGTCCTGATTGTTGAAAACAATTGTATAAAGATATAACTTTTACAATGTGACTGTGGGATGTGAGAACCTGTGCCTATTACTCCTCTTATCCAGGGCATGGACAGATGAGTAAAAAAATATGGATAAAAATAAATGAAAAATAGAGGGGACAAAGGATAAAATAAATTGGGTAGATGTAAATACTAGTGGTTAATGAGAGGGAGGAGTAAGGGGTATGGTATATACGAGTTTTTCTTTTTTCTTTTTAGTTCTTTTTCTGCAGCAATGCAAAAGTTCTAAAAAATAATCACAGTGATGAATACACAACTATGTGATGATATTGTGAGCCATTGATTGTACC
This sequence comes from Tamandua tetradactyla, assembly GCF_023851605.1. Classification (NCBI taxonomy): domain Eukaryota; kingdom Metazoa; phylum Chordata; class Mammalia; order Pilosa; family Myrmecophagidae; genus Tamandua; species Tamandua tetradactyla. The sequence goes on from NC_135340.1 coordinate 83,645,274, forward strand.
CATGTATGGAATGTATGTGTGTGAAGATTTATCGATAATAATGTATAAAAAAAAAACCAAAAAACAAAAACTCGACTTGTAAATCTTATTGTTGTATTTATGTAGAGCAAATTTTAACAATCCCCTTTGAGGGGTCTGTGAGCAATGTTGTGATTCAGCTTATAAACTTAGTTAATCAAACACCTTAAGATATTTTAAACTTCATTTATAAATTAGACTCTCTATTTCAGTAGCCAATTTCTAACTTAACCAACAAGCCCTTTCTTCCTTCCTGAGTACTGAATGATCTTTATGAGGTCAATAAGTTAAAGTAATAAAAATTAAAAATTGAAATAGAATAATAAAAATTAAAATACAGTGACTTTAAAGTTCTCTTATATGTTGTAATATCGTGCATAAATTCAGTAAAATTTCAACTTAAAACACACGCCTAAATTCTTCAATTTTACACTTTTAATTACGAGTTGCAAGGTTATCACTCTAAAAGACCAAATTATCTTATGCAAGTATTACGCAATGCCATATAGGTACAGATCACCTCTTAATTCCCTCTTAAGACAAAAAAAAAAATTTAATTTCATGGGTCAAATAGCTGTGCTGGTGTGAATCTGTTATGTATCCCAGAAAAGCCACGTTTTCTTAATTCATCCAATCTACAGGTGCAGATCTGTTGTGAGTGGGACCTATTGATTAGGTTGTTTCCATGGAGATGTGACCCAGCCTATTCAAGGTGAGTCTTCATTCCCTTGCTGGAGTTCTTTTATGAGAGAATAAAAGGCAGAGATACTTTGGAGAGAGCTCAGAGAAAGAAAAAGCCCCAGGAGAAGCCAGAAGGACCCAACAAGAGCAGAGAGAACTATTTTGAAACCAGAACCCAGGAGAGAAGAACCAACAGACATTGCCGTGTGCCTTTGCATATGACAGAGGAACCCCAGATGCCAGCAGCCTTTCCTCAGAGAAGGTATCTTCCACTTGCTGCTTTAATCCAGATGTGTTCATGGGTTTAGAACTGTAAATTTGTAAACTAATAAATCCCCTTTGTAAAAGCTGATTCATTTATGGTATATTGCATCCCATCAGCTTTAGCAAACTGAAACAATAACCCATAGCCTTGGAGACAAATTATATACACATTTCCCAGTTCTGTTGCCCACTTATCAAAGTCCAGCTCCCTCTCAAGCTGACAACCTGATTGGATTTTGCATTTTGACTCCTAAAGCAGGTGTGGCCAGCAGAATCATGAGCCCCCAAAGATTTCCATCTCCTAGTCACTGGAATATCTGAATATGTTATTTTACATGGTGCTAGGGATTGAGTCATGTACCCCACAAAATACACTGTAAAGTTTTAATTAATATTCCTGTGGGTGTGAACCCCTTGTAAATGGAAACCTGAAGATGTTATTATTAGTTGAGGTGAAGCCAAGCTGAAGGAGGTGGGGGGCCTGACCCAATATGACTGGAGTCCTTTCAGGCAAAATAAATTAGACATGGAGTGTTCTAGTTTGCTAGCTGCTGGAATGCAATATACCAGAAATGGAATGGCTTTTAAAAAGGGGAATTTAATAAGTTGTTAGTTCACAGTTTTAAGACCATGAAAATGTCTCAGTTAAAGCAAGTCTATAGAAATGTCCAATCCTAGGCATCCAGGGAAAGATACCTTGATTCAGGAAGGTTGAAGTTCAAGGTTCCTCTCTCATCTGGAAGGGCACATGGCCAACACGACGTCATCTGCTAGCTTCCTCTCTGGCTCCCCAGGAGGCGTTTTCCTTCTTCATCTCCGAAAGTCACTGGCTGGTGGACTCTACTTCGTGGTTCTGTGGCGTTCTCTGTTGTGGCATTCTTGTGGCTCTGTCTGTCTTCTCTGCCCTCTCTGAATCTCCAGGTTTCTCCAAAATGTTTCCTCTTTTATAGGATTCTAGTAAAGTAATTAAGACCACGTGTCTCCACTCAATCCAGTGTAACACCCACTTGAGTGAGTCACATCTCCGAGGAGATGATCTAATTAAAGTTCCCAATATACAGTACTGAATAAGGATTAGAAGAAATGGCTGCCTTTGCATAGGATTAAAACATGGCTTTTCTGGGGTACATACATCCTTTCAAACCAAAACACCAAGGTAGAAGTCAGAAGTCAGTAGGAGAGAGAGACCGGGTACGCTATGTGACTGAGGATTGCCGAAATGCTACAGACTCCAGGAAAAAGCATGGCCTGCCAATGCCTTGATGTTGAACCTTTCTCTTCAACACTGTGAGACAAAAAATTCCTGTGGTTTACACCAACCCATTGTATGGTGTTTGTCTTAGCAGCCATGGCAAACTAAGACATGTGGCAAAGGGCCTTTGCAGGTGGGATTAAGCTAAGGATCTTGGGGTGGGGAGAGTATCCTGGATTATCTAGATTATCTGGATTATCCAGGTGGGCCCAGTGTCATCACAAGGGTCCTCATGAGAGTGAGAGGGAGGCGGGAAAGTCAGAGAAGAAAATGTGCCATGGAAGCAGATACTGGAATGACATAACTATTGGCTGGAGGGGGCCACAAGCCAAGGAATGGGGACAGCCTCTAGATGTTGGAAGGGACAAGGAAAAAGAGTCTGCCTTAGAGCTTCTAGAAAGAACAGAGCCCTGTTAACTGTTATTTTTAGTCCAAGGAATTCCGTTTTGGACTTCTGGTCCCCAGAACTGTGAGATAAGTTTATGCTGTTTTAATCCACCAAATTTGTTATAGCAGCCATAGGAAACTAATATACTAGATCATAGTAATCATATATACTACATATGAATATATGATAATGTATAATCATAGATAAATAGTAATCAATATATGAGGACAGCAGAACAGACAGCCATAGGAACATAATATACTTAAATTTTAAGGATGTTGAGTGTCTGGGACAATGAAATTACTGAATAACCAGAAGCCCTAGGTTGTCCATGCAGATCTGTTTGCCCAGCACATTAGAAATGCATACTCATATTCCTCACAATTCCTCATTTTCTGTGGCTACATGGGCACTTCCTGATGTGTTATCATTTCTGTCCATTCCTACCCAGAAGGTGCACACATTCAGCAGCTGACGATTCTATGTTCCTAGAATGTGTTTCCAGCTACCGGCACTGGAGGAGACCTATAAAAGTCACTCTATGAGACCGGTCCCCCATTCGTTCTTCAAATGTTCCTAGCACACGTTGAGCTGGGTGGCGAGGGACCCGCGGGTGGGTTTCCACCCTGAAGCGGCTCCCATGCAGTTGGTTACAATGTGGTGCAGTGAGAGCCAGTTTGGAAAACATCCTTCTAGCACAGAGGAGAGAGAAGGGTGAAAGAGGTGATCGGGAAGACCAGAACACGTGGGCTGACACACCCTAGGATACTTATGAGGGCAGCAGGACAGATTGTTTGAAATGGGGTCTGGCCAGGCTGGAAAACACAGATTGCGTGGCTGTCATGCTGGAGGGTCCTTGGTGGGGAGGCGAGGAAACTGGGGCTGCGGCTGGTGGGGGGCACGCTGGAACCGGCTTCTTCCATTCGCTTGGACTCCAGCAGGCTGGGTGCCAGTGCTGGGCTGGCTTGTGACCTCCATTTCCTCATCTGAACAGTGTCATTCCTGCTAGAATATTCCTCATCACAGGGAGGCAGGGAGGACAGACTCTCTCCAGGGAGCTGGCCTGCTGACCTCACATGGTCAGCCAGGCTCCAACCTCTGCAGTGACTGGGGGTCTGAGCCCACTCACCTTCCAGAAATCCCTTCCCACTCCTCACCTCCTCGAGGCCCAGAGGAGATGAGAAAACCGGGGACCCAATGATGGGTGAAGGAGAACAGCAGCCTTAGCCCTCATGAATCAGAAGCTGGGGTGATTCTGGGCACCTGAACCCCAGGAGATGCTGGAGCCCCCGCCAGGGTTTAGAACCACTGGGCTCCAGGCCCAAGGATTCAAGGCGGCGTCCACATGGGCTGTCCTGAACCAACGCCCTTTCACCTGCAGAAGCACCGCTCAGGCCCGTATTCCTTATACCTCTCCAGGACCTGGCTTCTCACAGTTCCACTTGTCTCCACCCTGGCCTCCCTAGGGCTCGTACACAGCCCCTACACAAATGCGCACACAATGCACGTGTGTAAGTCTATGCACAGACGTACACGCTCGTGCTCACACAGACACACACAGCTCCCCTCACACTCAGTGACAGTGCTGGGTGACAGACTGATGGATTTGGCATCCGAGTAGGGTTGCCACATTCACAAATAAAAATGCAAGACGATCCAGTTAAATTTCAGCTCCAGAGGAACAAGGCATACTTTTTCAGCCGTGTGTTCCAAAGTTTGCCTGGGACATACTTATACTGAAAGTATTATTGTTCATCTGAAATTGAAACTCAACAGAGCGTCGTGTATTTTCTCTGGTAACCCTACTCCTACTTCCAAGTTCTGTTCCTGGCTGTTCAGACAGAATCCCGCCCCTCGTAGACGCACGGATGCTGCAAGCTCTGTGAGGTGGGCAGTCTCTCTGCTGCTGTCCTGCAAGATTCCCCCTGCCTGAGCCCAGCCTCGCTGGCTGAAGTCCCCAGGGAAAATGTCTCACAAGAGATGACTGCCTTGGAATGTCCATGAAGGCGGGATTGAAGCCTGGAAGCTGCTCCCAGAAAGGGACCGCTGGGAGAGGCCCACTTCCCGGGTCCCAACTGCCTTTAGGCCCTCCCCCTGCCCCTCCCCCCAATCCTCCACCAGGTCCCCAGGGTGAAATGTTTGTCGCTGGAAAGACAGAATTTCACTTCCTTTTGGCAAAAGTGTTCAGGATCAGCGATGATGGGTCTGAAGGAAGCCATGTTAACAGACTTGGCGAGATGAAGATTCTGCCCAAGACGGCAGTTCCCTAACCGGGGGTTCCCTTGGGCCTGTTTTGCCCAGAGAGAGGAGCCAGTGGCCTGCAGAGGGCGCCCTCCCCACACGGTTCCAAGGCACACGTGTGTGTGTGTGTGTGTGTGTGTGTGTGTGTGTGTGTGTGTGTGTGTGTGTGTAGGGGCTGGGTCTCCTGGGGTGCGCTTTAGAGACAGGGCAGGCTGGAAAAGGCCCTCGCCCTGGCCAGAGGCTCATAGCCTCTTGTAACATATTCGGATGACCCCTGTGCCACCCTGAAATGAAATTCATGGATACCACAGTCAATCCACAGACACGAGTGAAAAAGAAGTATGCTGCTTTAACTGTAATACAAAGGAAAAATAAAAGGAAAGCAATCAGTAATAAACCGGAATGTATTTCAGTCTGTAGATGTTTAAGCATCACTATAGGAAGACGTCATGATGTCGAGCGACTGCCAGCTTTTAGGTATAAATAGAAGCATTGGGAACGTGCCAGGTACAAATGCAGGTGCATTCAGGGGTTTCGCTCCAGTGGCTCAGATACCTAGCATATTTTCTGAAAGATAACTATTTCTTGGCAAAATTCCAAACTGAACAAAGCACACGTCTTCCCTCGATTTATACGGTTGTTGCAACCCTGGACAATTCCGTGTATGTTAAAGCCACACAACAAATACTTTGTGTCTCTATGTCAAGCAGAGTTAGGCTCTAGACGTGGAGAATTACAAACGGGTTTTACAGCGGTAAGGGCGGCAGTTCTTTGGCTGTGGCGCATCCCCCTGCCCACAGGCGCTGCCCATCCCGCACTGCCGCGTCCCTGATTTCATAAAATATGCCGTGGGGGGTGGCGGGCGGTATCACTCCCAGGGGAGCAGCAGCAGGGGGCCATGCAGGGACCCCGGAGCCCCTGGCTCCCAGCCCAGTGTGGTCCCCCCACCCCCACCCCATAGCCCTCCCCCTGCCCCCCCCCAGTCTGGGTTCACTGCCTAGAGCAGGTGGGGGAGGTGACAGCCTCATGTCCCCCTGAGCAGACCTGGAGCTGCACGGTCCGGACCCCTCTTCCGGGAAGCACGGCTGCCCCAGCAGTAGGACTTGCCGTCAGGGCTTCAGGAAGGGCCTCGCCAAGGTCACAGGCCCTTCCCCAGCTGGCCCACAGCCACCGACTGATTGAGGCAGGGATACATCTCAGCGCCCCCGGCACACCTGTGAAGCCCCCCGTGGGGGCTGCTGGCTGACCCTTGACCTTGTGGCATCCCCTCCCCGGTGAGCGCGGGTGGAACCTGCGAACACGAGGAGACGCCACTCCGTTGCTTCTGCTACGTGCTATGACACAAGGGAGATTGTCCGGGGGGGGGCCGGATCTAATCCACCCGAGCCCCGTGAGAGCAGAGCGTCCTCCCGGGGGCGGCAGAAGGGAAAGTCGGAGCGATTCGCAGCACAAGACGGGGTTGCGCCGGGGCTGCCTTTGAAGACGGAGGGGTCACAGCGAGAAGCGGCACGTGGCCTCCGGGGGCCGAGCTGAGAGCCAGCAAGGAAGCAGGGAGGGGATTTCACAAGGTCAAGGAAACAGTTGATGAATGACTGAGAGGGAGGAAGAGCTCTGGATCGGGAGTTCAAAGGCCTGCTTGAGTCCGGGACCGCCGCCTGCATCACGCGCCAGTGGCAGCAGAAGCTGTGTGAGGCCGGGGCGCCGGCCGGGCTGGGCGGGTAAGCCGTGCGGTGCCAGCGCCACGCCCCACCGGCAGCGACACTGGCCTTTTGATCCTCAGTTTCCTCCTTTATACCGTGGGGATAACCATGTCACCTAAAGATATCGCTAGGATAAAAAAACCAGGAACTCATATATTCAGCAAATATTCGTAGAGCCCCTGCTTAGGCTGGCTCTGGGCTCTGGGATGCAGCGTCACACGAGAACGGCAGAGGTGACCTGTATGCAGTGGATCCCAGCAGAACCTCTGCCACATGGCTGTGCATTGTGGGCAGTCACGGTCGCTGGCTTTAGCCTGACATTCAAGGCCCTCATGCTGAGCCCCTGTTCTCCTCTCCGAGTTGCCACCCCATCACTGCCCCTCTTCCCTCTACCACCTGGCACAGAGCAGCCTCCTGCCCCTCCCCCCAGTCCCGGGAGCAGATCCCTACGTCCCTGTCACGGGGAGGGCACGGCTGCCTGCCTAGAGCCGGCCTGGCACGGTCGTGGACGCTGCAGCAGAACCACCACCGTTAGCTCCGTTGGCTCCTTCCGAGGATGCCCAGCCTTTGTCCATAGATGTCTCCTGGGACGGTTAAAGCACCCAAGACTGGGCTCATTCGTGGAGGTAGTTACTTGACTGCCCTCACTGTGCCAGGTCCACTCACACGGCGCTCCCACGACCCCAGGCTGCCCTTTCCTGCAACACTTTGTGCCCCCACCTACCCACTCCGTATATAACCCCCATGCTTGCTTCCTGGCTGAGGAGGCAAGTGATTGAGGCCCTGAGAATTCCAGACTTGACCCAGCCCCCTTACTGGGCCAAACAGAGGCCAAAATGAGGTTTCTGCTTGGAGCTGCCATCCTAATGCCCCATGGTCTTCCGTTTCTCCGCCCGACTCTCCCACTGGGACCTCTCCCTTATCCACATCTGCTTCCCTCCCCTCTTCTCTACTGAGTTTTCAATTCCAGTTCCATCGTACTGCCCAGTGTCACCCAGATGCACAGACTCTTTACATCCACCCAGTCCTAAAACAACCCTCCCTCCACCCAGCTCGGGATGCCTAAGGAGTGAAGCGCTGATGAAGAACACTGGGGAGGGGGGAGGCTTCGGTCCCGGCTTCCGCTCTGACCTCGGGTGAGTTGATTAGTCACTCTGCCCTAAGTTTCCTCATGACCAAAATGAGGATGGTTATATCCCTTGTTGAGGGGCGCCGGTGTGAGCTGAGGCTGGACTGCCCCGTGACACAGCCACGTGGGATGCGAAGGGTCAAGGGGGTCCTGGGCTGTGGGGGAGCTCCTGGGGAGGGGTCCTCCTCACTCTGAGCAAGACAGCCAGGCTGAAGGCCCTGGCCCAGGACAAAGATGACTGGTCATCTGGACACAGCTTGTTGGGTCCTTGGGGTGTCACTGAGAGGGGGGGAACTTCTTGATTCTGGTCAACAGGAGCCACAGGAGAAGATAACTTTTACAAAGGATAGAATACTCATTCATTAATTGTTCTTTCTTGTGAGTTCACGTGAGCTACTTTTAGGAACTTCCACTCGTACTTGGGGGAACTCGGCAGGGGGCTGGACAGGCGACCTGGACGGGTGGGGACCAGAGCCTGTGGGGTGGGTTCGACACAGATCTGAGCTCTGAGGGACATGATGGACCTGTTTCCGAAGAGCAGGGGCTGCTTCTCCACCACGTGTGTGGGTCCTCTAAGGCCCAGCTAAGCACCCAGACCATAGTGGACACTCGCTGGTCATGGATGAAAGGAAATAAATGTACATGTGTGTTTCATGTGTGTTTCGTGTGTGTCGATTGGCTGGTTGTGGATTGTCTGTTCCTCTGTCCTCCGGCACGGAGAGCAGAGAGCTGACCCCGTAGAGGGATCACGGAGTATGTGCAGTGTCCACGCGATTGCCCAGAGCCGGGGGCTGCTGATGTAGGGAAGGAGGCCTGCAGGTGGTCCGAGAGCAGCGATGACGGCCGGAAGGGAAAGTGCCACATTCTTTCCTAGTGTAGAGCGCACATTTGTGTGGGAAGCAAGAACCCTGGAGAATGACATTTAAATAGCTGAGCTCCAACTCAACGCCCAGAAAATTTTAAATTAAAATTGGTCTTGCTTCCTGCTGAATTCCCAGCACCCTCAAGAACGACTTGCATGCAAATGTTTTAAAAAATGATCATGGTGATGAATATACTACTGTGTGATGATACTGTGAGCTGTTCATAGTACACCATGGATGGAATGTTTGTTAAGAATCTTTGTGTTGGTGTGTAGTTTTGTCAATAAAAATATTTTTAAAGAGAAGAAGGACTTGCTGGCCCCCTGGCTGGACTTCAGATTCTGAAGCAATGCCTCACTCAGCCAGGGGTCCTGTTTGGAAAGTCCCTGCCAGGTACTCCCTGCCCCCTTTGTCCTGAGACTCCTTCTGTTTTGTTGTTCTGCCATTTTCAATGCCCAGCTTCCATCTAAGGTCTAATTCGGCCATCCGTGTGGGAAGGGGAAAGGGGGAGTGGAAGGCTGCCCTTTCCCTTTGAGGGTACAGCCCACAAACACTCACATCCACCAAGCCAGAATTTCACCGCATGGTCCCACCTTGCTGCAAGGGAGGCTGTGAATGGACATCACCCATCTGGGTGGCCATGTGCTCAGCCTAAACGGAGGGGCTCTATTGCTACACGAGGGGAGAATGAATGTGGGAGCACAACTGGCAGCTTTGCTCACAAAGCAAGTGATGTAGGGAGTGGGTTGGAAGGCTGTAGGTGTGGCAGCAGGGAGGCCAGGTGGGAGGCCATGGCAGTGTCTCAGGTGAGAGTTTATGGTGGCCTGGATAGAGAGGACAGCTGGGAGGAGACACGTGGAAAGAATTCAGAAATATTTGGGAGGAAATGTCAACAGGATCTGGTGATTAGTTAAATATTGAAGGTGAAGAAAGAATTAGGACAGCTGTACGCCTGGTAAGGAAATCGGGCACATTTATTCAGCCAACGTTTATTAAGTCCACCCCATGTGCCAGGCACCATGCCTTCATCCTTCTGGAGATGTGTGGCACCATCTCTGCCCTTGCAGGAGAGCTGGAGGGGCAAGAGTGACCCTCAGGAAGGAAGGGAAAAGCTGTTAGATGCCTGGAAACCACCTAGGATTGTCCTGGGAAAGTGGAGTCTCCTTCAGTCACGGGAAATGGGAGGCAGTAGGGAGAGCTGAGCCGGCCTAGGAGACATTCCAGGTGAGGAAGCAAGAGGATCCAAGACTCAGCATTGTTGCAGAAAGACTCTGTGGTGCTGGGAGTGATCACCGGTGCTGGGAGTGATCACTGGTGCTGGGAGTGATCACTGGTGCAGCCAAATAACTCCAGCTTTGGAACCAGGTGGTCCTTAAGGTCAAATCCTGGCCCCGTTCTCACGTGTGCTGGTGGAATTACGAAGTGGACCCACCTCCCTTGTACATTGTTTTGCATTATCAGTCAAAATGACACACATATCCTTTAACCCAGAAATTGTACTTCTAGGGATTTATCCTACAGATATACTCGTACATGTGAGAAGCAACAAATATGCAAGACCATTTGAGGCAGTATTGTTGCAATTGCAAAAGATCGGAAACAACCCAGATGTCCATCGACACGGGATTGGTTAAACAAATTGTGATATATCCATACAATGCAATACTATTACGGAATTACAGGTACTATTACAGATTACAAAAAGAAGAACGAAGTTATTGTACATGGACAGTGTTCTAGTTTGCTAGCTGCCGGAATGCAATATACCAGAAACGGAACGGCTTTTAACAAGGGGAATTTAATGAGTTGCTAGTTTACAGATCTAAGGCCGAGAAAATGTCCCAATTAAAACAAGTCTATAGAAATGTCCAATCAAAGGCATCTGGGGAAAGATACCTTGGTTCAAGAAGGCCGATGAAGTTCAGGGTTTCTCTCTCATCTGGAAAGGCACATGGCGAACGCAGTCAGAGCTTCTCTCTCGGCTGGAAGGGCACATGGCGAATACGGTATCATCTGCTAGCTTTGTCTGCTGGCTTCCTGTTTCATGAAGCTCCCCGGGAGGCGTTTTCCTTCTTCATCTCCAAAGGTCGCTGGCTGGTGGACTCTCTGCTTCGTGGTGCTGCAGCTGGACAGGCACATGGCGAATACGGTATCATCTGCTAGCTTTGTCTCCTGGCTTCCTGTTTCATGAAGCTCCCCGGGAGGCGTTTTCCTTCTTCATCTCCAAAGGTCGCTGGCTGGTGGACTCTCTGCTTCGTGGTGCTGCAGCATTCTCTGCTCTCTCTGAGTCTCTCTGAATCTCTCATTCTCCTTTTATAGGACTTCAGAAACTAATCAAGACCCACTCAAATGGGTGGAGACATGTCATCCCCTAATCCAGTTTAACAACCATTCTTAACTAAATCACATCAACCAGGGAGATGATCTCATTACAGTTTCAAATATACAGTATTGAATAAAGATTATTCTACCTTTTAGAAATGGGATTTATATCAAAACATGGCTTTTCTTAGGGGGCATACTTCCTTTCAAACCAGCACAGACAGTGATGCATCTCTGTGGAAAGATCTCCAAGATATATTGTAAGTGAAAAAAGCAAGGTAAAGAACAGTGTGTTTAGTTTACTACCATTTGGGTAAAGAAAACAAGGGGGGAGGGAAGGATATGTATTTATACTTACCTATCTAAGTATGTGCATATGCATATTTATTTGCATCTACAAAGATTATCTTTGGAAGGCCAGCTGCTAACAGGAAGAACTAGGAGGCTGGAAGTCAGGGCTGGGGGACAGACTCTTCACTGTACTCTTGTAAATTTTGAATTTCCAATTATGTAAATGTTTATATATCTATCCCAGTTCAGCCATGTGTAGCTGTGCAGCCATGGACAGGTCCCTTGACTTCTCTGAGCCTCAGTTCCCTCTTCTCTCAAATGGCAGTAGCACCACCAGCCTTACAAGGATATCCGGATTGCCTGGCAAAAGGGCAGTGCGGCACAGACCTCCCTCCCTTCTCTTCTTTCCCTCATTATCTAGGATGCTGGAACTTTACCTGGCTCACCCACTTCAATTTGGGAACTGCTTGTGCCAGACCTGCTGGTGTTTGGGGGTTGGGGTGAGGGGTTCTTTTTAAAAATATATATTTATTAATTTAAAATTAATTAATTAATTTTAAAATTTATTTATTAATTTAAAAAAATTAACAAACCAAATAAAATATTAGCATATATAATCAGTAATTCACAATATCATCACTTAGTTACATATCATCATTTCTTAGAACATTTGCATCAATTCAGAAAAAGAAATAAAAAGACAATAGAAAAAGAAATAAAATGAAAACAGAAAAAAAATTATACCTACCATACCCATTACCTCTCGCTTTCATTGATCACTAGCATTTCAAACTAAATTTATTTTAGCATTTGTTCCCCCTATTATTTATTTTTATTCCATATGTTCTACTCGTTTGTTGACAAGGTAGATAAAAGGAGCATCAGACACAAGGTTTTCACAATCACAGAGTCACACTGTGAAAGCTATATCATTATACAATCATCATCAAGAAACATGGCTACTGGAACACAGCTCTACATTTTCAGGCAGTTCCCTCCAGTCTCTCCATTACATCTTGGATAACAAGGTGATATCTACTTAATGCGTAAGAATCACCTCCAGGATAACCTCTCGACTCTGTTTGGAATCTCTCAGCCATTGACACTTTGTCTCATTTCTTTTTCTTCCCCCTTTTGGTCGAGAAGGTTTTCTCAATCCCTTGATGCTGGGTCTCAGCTCATTCTAGGGTTTCTGTCCCACGTTGCCAGGAAGGTCCACGGGGTGAGGGGTTCTTGACAGCTGTTCCCCATGTCTGCCTGACATCACTAACCTGGGAGAGCAGGTTGCGGGGTACAAAGTGTTAGGCCAGTTTTGGCAAGGCTGAATGTGGCATATTTGATGGAACTGGGTTGGGGACAGACATTTGACAGTCTTCAGACTCCTCCATTTAAAAGGAATATTAATTGTATTATCGGCAGCCCCCTCCAGCATGAAAAAGTTAGAATGGGCATAGCCCGAATACCCCTAAAGAGTAGAGAAAGGTCAGAAGTGATGGTGGAGTTGTACAGAGAAGGTTGGATTTAACAAATGAGTATGAGTGCTGAATCAGTATAGTGATATTTCTTTTAGTCTCCAGTATCTCAGAGCAGCTAGAATTGAAAACCTAAAATTGTGGAATTGTGACCCCTACCAAACTCTGAAATCTGTTCTACAACTACCTATTGCCATGTACTTTAAAATCTACCACTTCTTTGTATATATGTTATTTTTCACAAAGAAGAAAAAAGAAGAGAAGGAAAGGTATAACAGAGAAGACAGGATTTAACAAATGAGTATGGCTGCTGAATCAATATATTGATATTTCTGTTGGTCTCCAGTGTCTTGGAGCAGCTAGAAGAAAAAAGGAAAAATTGTGGAACTGTAACCCATACCAAACTTTGAAATCTGTTGTATAACTATTTGTTAAAAGGTACTTGGAAATTTATTGCTTGTGTCCGTGTTATTTTTCACAATAAAAAAAGGTTTAGATAAAAAAAAAAGGATAGTAATTGTAATAATAACAGTTGCTAATGTTTATGGCACCTTTAAATGCATTGTCTCATTTACACCTCTCAGCAACCCTTTGAGGTAGACCCTGTTATTATCTTCTCTTTGTAGATGGGGAAACAGAGGCACAGAGTAGTTAAACCACCAGTCAAGTTACCCAGTTAAGCAATAATGGGCTGGGATTCCAACCCAGTTCTGTCTGACCAGAACCTCGTCCCAGATCTAAAGCAGGTCCTCAAAATCAGCCAATTTGGGTTTGGCAATTGTTTATAATGGGCCAGGTGGTAAGTACTGTAGGCTTTGCAGGCCACGTGGGGTCTGTTGCAACCACCCAGCTCTGCTGCAGTATTTGATGTAATTTTCATGCGTCACAAAATATTACTCTTCTTTTCATTTTTTCCAGTCATTTAAAATGTAAACACCATTCTAAGCTCAAGGGCTGTACAAAAACAGGCGATGTGGCCCTTAAGCTGTGGTTTGCCCATCCCCACCCCTTTCCCTCCCCAATCCTCCATTACCTGGAAAAGGCAGTACTAGCATCAGCGATTTCATCAGTCTGGATTTTTGCCTCCCAGAAGCCAGTGGTGTGATGCTAATAATACCCACCCCTCGCTCTCTGCATGTTTGCCTCCAGATCACGGGAGAAAGGGGCAGGAGGCTGTGCCCTGCCCCTTGTCCGGGCCCTTTGAAGATCCAGCACCTTCTAAGTGAGAAACAGACCTTCTCAAGGCCAGACACTCCCAAGTCCGCCCAGGAACTGGGATCAGTCTCAGGGCAGGAACTGAGGGCAAAGGTTGGCCCCCATGGCTGGCCCCGCTCTGCCCTGCTTTCCAGTAGACCCGAGATGGAGTCATGGTCTGGGGCTGGGGCAGCGGGGCTGGCTGGGAGGACAAAACTGGCCATGGTGCAGGCTGATGGTGTCACCTGCTGGAAGGAAGGGGCGGGAGATTTTCTTTGAAAACATGCCCTAGAGTTGAAGGGCCCCAATGAAGAGGATTGCACTGACTACTTTCTTCAAAGAATTTATCTTCAAAGATGACTACTCTTACCGCCTTTTGGTTCTCTATTTTGGGCTGGTCTCTTCTTCCCAATCTTTTTACTTCTGCTCTCTTGCCTCTCTCTATTTCCCTTCTCTCTGGTCCCCTCTCACATAGCCTGACGCTGTTGCTTCCGAAACTGCTCAGATAGTTCCCTCTGCCTGGAACACCTGTCCCCCAGGGAATTCCTGATCCCCTTTTCCCACCTGAATTATACCGTTGTTCGAGATCAAGCTCAGAGGCCACCTCCTCCCCTCTCTGCTGCGGTGGGTGGGGCTGGGGAGTTGGGTGCTGGGTGATGGGTAGACGGGGCTGGCCTTATGGGGACCACTTCCCACAGTCACTGGCTCCCCAGACCACTCAGCTTGGCATCCGTGGGCTTTCATGATTTGTCTCAGCCTTGTCCCCATTCCAGCTTGCTGCCCTCATACAGCTTCCAGCCTATTAGAGGAGGGAATACTCTAACCCAGTGCTGTCCAATGTTTGTCACAAATATAATTTTAATTTTGTTTTGGTCACACTAAGAGAGTAAAAAGAAACAGGTATATAGGCCATGCTCTCGATTATGAGGCTTACTCTTGTGAAGCTTATGTAGGTGGCAGAGAAGCTTAGACTACCTATAGGCATGCCTAAGAGTTACTTCTGGAGGACCTCTGTTGTTGCTCAGATGTGGCCTCAGTCTCTCTAAACCCAACTCTGCAAGTGAAATCATTGCCCTCCCCCGATGTGGGACATGACATCCAGGGGTGAAAGTCTCCCTGGTGACGTGGGAGATGACTTCCAGGGATGAATCCAGACCTGGCACCGTGGGATCAACAATTCCATCCTGACCAAAGGGGGAAAAGAAGTGTAATTAATAAAGTATCAGTGGCAGAGAGAGTTCAAATAGAGTCGAGAGGCTACTCTGGAGGTTGCTCTTATGTAAGCTTCAGATACACCTTGCTACCTATCATAACCTGCCAACCCCCAACCAGAACCATTCCAGCCAATCTTAAAGAACACCTAGGGCAATATATAAGATTCCACAAGGGTTCCATACACTAGAGTAACTTTCCAGAAACCTACAACCTCCATATGGGTCTCTGGTCTAGATAAGTCCTGAAACCTAGCCCAGCCTCTCCAGAACATCAGATAGTTCCATCTCCCTACCCCATATCAGTGACAGACCTTTCAAATATGAAAAATTTAGAATTACTATAGCCCAGGCAGGCCATGGTGGCTCAGTGGCAGAGTTCTCTCCTGCCATACCAGAGACCCAGGTTTGATTCCTGGTGCCTGCCCATGTCAAAAAAAAAAAACAAAAATAGAATGGCCATAGCCCAAACACCCCTAAAGAGAGGTATGGAAAGATCAAAGGTGATGGTGGAATTATGCATAGAAGATAGGACTTAACAAATGAATATGACTGCTGAATCATTAAATTGGTATTTCTTTTAGTCTCCAGTATTTTAGAGCAGCTGGAAGTAAAAACCTAAAATTGTGAAATTATAACCCATGTCAAAGTCTGAAATATGTTCTACAACTAATCGTATAAATTTGAAAAATTTATAGCTTTTTTGTATATATGTTATTGTTCACATAAAAAGAAGGAAGAAAAAGTCAATTGTGATGATAAAAAAGTATTTAAGCCCCCTAGCCTCCTATATTCTAGAGCAGCTAGAAGGAAAAATATGAGAGGATGGTATGGTAGCCCATGACAAACTCTGGGATCTGCTCTGTAACCACTTGTTGAAGAGTGCTTTGAAAACTATTGCTTTTTTATTTCTTTGCTTTGTATATATGTTATACTATACAATAAAACAAAGTTAAAAAAAAAAAGAAACAGGTATAATTAACTTTACTTTTTTTTTTCTTTTTTGGTACATGGTCTGGGAATCGAACCTGGGTCTCCCACATGAAAGGTGGGCATTCTAACCACTGAACTACTCGTGCACCCTAGGTATAATTAATTTTAATAGTACTTTGCATTTAACCCATAATATCCAAAATATTATCACTTCAGTATGTAGTCAATGTAAAAATTATTAATGAGATCTTCTGCATACTTTTTTATGTTAAGTATTCAAAATCCAGTGTGCATTTTATACTTAAGGCACTTAAATAAATAGATAAATAAAACTTCAATAAAATTGAAAACTTTTATACTTCAAGGGACATTATCATTATCAAAAAAAGATAGACATCCTACAGAATGAGAGAAAATGGTTGCAAATCATATATCTGATAAGGGTGTAATATCCAGGATATATAAAGAAATCCTACGATTCAATAAAAAGACAAACAACCCAATTAAAAATGGGCAACAGGTTTCTCCAAAGAAGATGTGCAAATGGCAATAAGCTCATGAAAAGATACTCAACACCATTAGCCATTAAGGAAATGCAAATCAAAACCACAATGAGGTACCCACACCCACTAGAATGGCTATTATATATTTATTTTTAAAAAATGGAAAATAAGAAGTGTAGGCAAGCATGAGAAGAAATAGGAACCCTGGTGCATTGCTGGTGGTAACTTAAAATGGTGCAGCCATTGTGGAAAACAGCTTGACAGCTCCTCAAAAAGTTAAGCATGCTATTACCATATAAGCCAGCATTTCTACTCCTAGGTATACACCCCAAAGAATTGACAGCAAGAACTTAAACACATACTTGCACACCAATATTCACAGCAGCATTATTCACAGTTGCCAAAAGATAGAAGCAACCTAAGTGTCTATCCACAGATGAATGGATAAACAAAATGTGGTATATGTTGGAAAGCATGGAATAGTATTCAGCTATAAAAAGGAACGAAGTTAGTTGTGATACATGCTACAACACGGATTAACCTTGAAAACATTATGTTGAAGCCAAGTACGAATGAATAAATAAAGTATTATTCCATACATGAAACATCTTGACTAGGCATATTCAGAGAGACAGAAAGATCAGATCTTACTAGGAGCTGGGGGGTGGTGGAGGGAAGAGGGGGCCGTTCCTTAATTGAACATCTGTTCCGGGTGATGTAAAAGTTTTGGGGATAGGCATGGTGATGATTGCACAGCATTGCAAATGTGATTGATGACATGGATTGTGCACTTAAAATAGTTAACATGGCAAACTTGAGGTTATACATATTTTAGCTCCATTTATAAAAAGGAGATGCTGCTATGTGGGTCTCCAGAAGGGCATCTAGGTGCTGTAATCAGGGAAAGTTGGGGTGCTGTGGGCAGGTCACTTCTGCAAGGACAGGGGAGCAGGCTCTCGTCAGTTATCAAGCGCAGGACAGGTAAGTGCTGGCAATGTCTGAGCTGAGTCTCCTCTCCTCTTGACACACCTCCTTCTGCCCCCCTGTCACTCAGACCTTCCCCTGCTTCCCCGAGAACTAACATAATGAGGTGAGTGCCCCAGATGAAAGTTCAACAACAAACCCGGTATCCTCCCAAGTCTCTGCCAGGCTGGGCAGCCTCCTGGGAGAAGGGGTGGGGGCTGGATTCCCTCCACCTGGAGGCTGACGGCACCTGTGGCGGCCCCGCCCCCATCTGTGCACGTGACTGGCAGCCTGGCCCACCTGTCTGTGGCTCCAAA
This sequence comes from Tamandua tetradactyla, assembly GCF_023851605.1. Lineage (NCBI taxonomy): Eukaryota > Metazoa > Chordata > Mammalia > Pilosa > Myrmecophagidae > Tamandua > Tamandua tetradactyla. The sequence continues at coordinate 83,663,016 of NC_135340.1, forward strand.
TACTTGCTCCTTCCACTCAGAGCCCCTCGTAAAATGTGTGTGTAGGAGGAAGGGACGAACGGGCCAGACTGGGGGAGACATGGAGGGCAGAGGCTGCCTCGGGAACAGGGGTGCCGGCTGGAGGCTCCGGGGCGGGTCTGGTTTAAAGGGTCATTCATTCCCGACAGGTGTGCAGTGGGTGCTGGGCTCGGCCTGGGCCAGCTGCAGCTTTCAACAGGATTTCATCAGGGCGGAGGTGGGCCCCTCCCTCCCGAGAGCTGGAGCTCATGCTGTGGCAGGGGGGCTTGTTTTGCACTGGGCCCTCGAGCAGGTAACAGAAAGCTGGCGTGGGCCCACCACCCCGAGCGGGCAGGGAGCTGGGGCAGATGACCTGTCTGTCTGCTCCGGGTATGGGTGTGCAAACTGAGGCCCTCGTGGAGGGGCCCACAAACTCTGATTCCGGGTCAGCGAGTGCTGGGTGCTCTGGGAATGAGCTCATTTGGACCTCCCCACAGCTTTCTGAGGTGGGGCTCATTATCCCTATTTTTACAGATGAGAAAATCAAGGTTCCAGGCTTTATGAGCTTGGCAGAAGCTTGCGGCTGCCAAGTGGCAGAGCTGGTATTCCAACCCCAAACCCAGAAGCTGCGACGTAGTTCCTACACCAGCGTCCAGGCGGCTGCCCGGGGGAAGGACGGTGCCGTGGGCTCCCGGTGGCCCTGCGGCACTGCAACAGGCATGCCTCTGCCCCTCTCCCTTTACCAGGCCTTTGGTTGGTGGACTTTGGGGACAGACAGGGAGGGTGGGCTTCAGGGAGTGGAACAAGCAATATAGCAGGTGTGTCTCCGACCAGCGAGTCAGATGAGCAGGTGACATACATTGCTCTTCTACCATTCCACTTGAGGTCCACTGGAAGGCCACGACATGGAGGGAAGCAGAAGGGGGAAGTGATGCCAACGTCATCTCAGGTGCTGGGGTCTTCCCCTCTTCCCCAAGGTGGCCTCAGTTTGCCGGGCAGCACTCCCTGACCTGGGAGCTAGAGAACCATTCTGCTGCCTCTGGCCCTCGCTGGGGCCCAGAAGTTTCTGGATGATCGCGGCCATGGTCAGAAGTGCCCCCTAGAAATTCCCTTTCTAGTTCCTGTGTCCTTTAGGGCAGCTCCCCTTAGCACCTGGATCCTCAGACATGCTTTGGGTTCAGCTGCCCCCCAGGATTTTTCAGCTTTCCTATCAATGGTCTCTGCACTATCTCTCTCCCCTGCAGTCCGGGAGTGTGGGGTGCAGGTCGGTGGGCAGCAAGGGGGGCAGGGAAGGCCATTCCCTGGTCTCCTGGGGACAGCACAGTATGGGCAAAACACACCCCAGTCCCTGGCTGCTCTGCTGATGGGGGTGCAATATTCCCAGTGGGGTAGGGGTCCCTCCTGGGTCGAGATAGCCTGCCACTCGCTCTTCCTTGGAAAGCAGGTCACACTGTGTGCTGACATCATCACTCCACCATGAGCTCCCAGAGTCAAAGGGTCCGGTGGCCCAGTCAGACTCTGGAGGCCCCTGAGTCTTGGGTGTCACTGACTTAGCCACTATGGAAGCCTGGCAAGCCCAGGTCCAGGCTGGGGAGGAAGGACAGGCTGGTCCCCTGAGGGGAGAGGGCAGTCCAGTTCGCCCAGGACTGAGGGGGGTGGCTCCTGGAATGGAGGGCATTTATTTCTAAAACAGGGACAGTTCCGGTAAACCAAGGCAAGTTGGTCACCCTCTCTCTTCCCCGTTCTTCCCTCTTTCTCCTGAGATGGCCGGGTGGGGAGGCCTGGGTCCATGGCCCTTCAGTTTGGGGTTTGGGACGGGGCCCAGGTAGACCAGGCTTTAGAAGGTGATTTGGGGGGCTGGGGGTCCCCGTGCGGATCAGCTCCATCCCTCCCCATGCCCCACCCCCAGTACTTGAGTAAGGTTTCGTTTTGGTTCTCACCCGCCCTCTGCTGCAGGCTGGATCCCTGCCAGGCCTGTCTTTCTGGAAAGGAGGGTCCTGGGGGCTTATGGATCCAGGAGGCAGGACCCCTGGTACCTGTCCTGGCTCTTCTGTGACCTCGGGCCGTCACTTTCCCCTCACCCCAGCTGTGAAATGGAGGGGTGGACTCAGAGGGTCTGTTGCGCCGCCTCCAGCTCTGAAAACTATTGCTGGAGCCCACACAGATGAGATAACTAAGAACCCTGAGTCTGCTCCTGGTACTTCTCACAGGCCTGGGAAGTGGCCAAAGGCTTGAGCTGTTGGGCTTGGGGAAGGGCAGGTGGAGGAGACATAAATGAGCCCCGCAGCAAGAGGACAAAGCCAATTCCCCAAGGCTTGGGAATCCCAGCAAACAAGGCCTCAGAGATCATCGGGTGAGTCCAGTCCTCCTCACGGTAGGAAGCAAACGGAGGCCCAGAGAGGCAAAGTGAGTGGCCCAAGGTAACACAGCTAGTGGGTGACAGAGCAGGCATTAGACGCCTGGCCTCCTGGCTTCTCACCCAGTGCTGTCTTGGCCTCAATATTATATTATTAAAAATTCTAGCAATAATTCGTATTATCATTATTTCTATTACTATTTACGAAGAGCTTCCACTCGCCTCTCCCAACCTCTCCTGCCCAGCTTCCCACATCCCTCCTGCAGCTTCCCATACTCGCTATCTTTAGACCCACAGATCTGACAAATAGCACTGGTAGGACCCCCACAAACACGGGGCTTGAGAGCCACTGGAGGGGCTGCGCTGGGCCGGTGCCCTGACAGCAGGGAGGGCACACTGGGGGTGGGGGGATGGATCTGGGAGGGGTGGGAGGCGGAGCCTGGCTTCCCCACCAGGGTGGGGTTTGAATCAGGGCCTTTTTGCTTGGCAGGAACCTTCTGGGAGGGGAACACCACACACCTTCGGTAATAAGACAGCAGTGATAGTAATAAAAGGTCTCATTTATTGGGTGCTTACTCTGTTGGGGTGCTGTTTTAGGTAACCCCCGTGTGGCCCGCGGGAGAGGGCATCTCCTGACTACTGTGCAGGCTGAGGCAGGAAACCAGCGTGGCCCCTGAGACCCAGCAGGGCAAGTTCCCATGACAGGAGACCGAATCGCCTTAGAGGTTTTATCCTAAAGTTTGGGGCAAAGTTTGCTCTGTAACATCTATGTGACACTTTCAACTAAAAAAACAGGGTTTAAGGGAGGGGTAAGGGTATGGTATGTATAAATTCTTTTTCTGTTTTCATTTTAATTCTTTTTCTGAATAGATGCAAATGTTCCAAGAAATGATCATGATGATGAATATGCAACTATGTGATGATATTGTGAATTACTGATTATATATGTAGAAAGGAATGATCAAAATAGGAATGAGTTTGCTTGGTGTTTTTTGGTATTTAAAAAAATAAAATTAAAAAATTAAAAAAAAACAGGGTTTTAAATGACTTTAACTCGTTTTCTCCGTCTGAATCTTGGCATGAAATTTAAGCTTGGGGGGGCCCTGGGGGGTGGGGGTGGGCTTTGTGTTCCCCGGGACACTTCAGTGACCCGCCCCCAGGGGGCGCCACAGACCCGGCCAGAGGACCTCCGGGGATGGCCTCTCTCGGTGCTTCTGAGACGCCCTCTTGCGCGGGGGGTGGGATCTGATTCTCCACCCCATTCGGGTGAGGCTCCCTAGAGGACCTGCCCCAGCCCAGGGTGGCCCAAGGTGGATTTCAGGGAATTTGCGTTTTGCAATGGTGTGAGGGGTCCCAATAGACTATTTCTAGGGAGAGCGACCATGACTTTAAGTATTACAAAGGAGCCGGGACCGTGGGAACCCAGCGCAGGGCACGGGAATCGCAGCCCCCTCCCGAATCCTGGCTGGCGGGTCACTTTGGTGTCCCCCAGGCAGGATGGGCAACACAAACTTCTCTGATCACCCTGAGAAAAAGCCAACAGAGACTCCCACTGTCCTCTCCAAAAGTGGGGGGCCCTCAGAAAATGCACCCTATTGGCACAATGTCCAGGACCCCTGTCTGGGAGCAGGAGAAAGCCTGGTCCTGGCCCTTACTTGCCTGGTGTCTCCTCTCTCTGGGCCTCAGTTTCCCCAGTGAATCCTGCTCTGGAGGTGGTTCTGGGAATCCCAGGAGACGATTCTCATGGGAATGAGTCCATCACGCCTGCAGGGCTGGATACAGGGGAGCTATTCCACCAGAAGACAAGGCCCCCGGCGCAAAGCAGACACATGGGCAGAGCTTTTTAGCTGACTAATCCCTCCTAGGAGATGGAGGTTGTCGCAGTGGAGTTTTGTTTGTTAATAGTATTAAATACTATACCCATCATGATTTCCCTTTCTCTCCTCTCCCCGTGAATTTCTTCTGGGAACACCTGAGGTGTGAGCCTACAATTAGTTTTCTGTAGTTTCACATAAAAAGATATCTAGGACTATAATTAGACATTTTATTGTTTAACTTGATTAGTGGATTTCATCAGCCATTAGCAGGCAATTTGTTGTACTGGTGACTGACAACTGTTCAAATGAGATTTCCATATATCCTTCTAAGAAAGTTCTAGCATATTGCCCCCATGCTGCCCCCCCAAAAAAAACCAGCGCTGTCTTTAACAACCAGTGAACAGTTGCATTATGAATTACTTATAGTAAAAGAAGTATGGGCTTTTGCGTGAAATAGAACATATGAGGTTAAAAAAAAAACAGTGAAAATTCTCTGTTCCTCTCCATCTCATCATCTAATGTTAACAGTTTGCTGTGTATTATTTCTATGCATATATAAGCTGTGTACACAGCATATAATTTGTGCAAATAAAATAATTAAAAAATCATAATCTACATACTGTTCTGCCACATATATACCAGTCAGCATATGCGTGTCCCCTTGACCTTTGAATAAACACATTCATGGACATTGGGTCCTTTCCAGCTTTTCATTCTTGCTACGGTGGTGATGCAACACTTTGTACTTAATCTTCATGCACTTGTATGAGCTAATCTGCAAAGCACTTTCTAGAAGTACAATTAATGAGTAAAAAAAAAACAAAAACGCATATTTAATATGTTGATAGATATCACCAAACTGTCAAATTCAAATTTTTGTACATTTACGTCTGCAAACTGTGGTGCAATTGCCTGTTTCCTCAAACCATGACCGCACCATCTTTTCAATCTATTAATTTGATGGCGAGAGTTGTAGCTCAGTGTTTTAATTTGCATTTCATTAACTGTAAGTGAAGAAGAACTGCTCTTAAATTTACCGGCCTTTTACACTTTCATTGATATGCATTGCCCACTCTTCTCTTGAATTGTTGGTCTATTTCTTATTGGTTGTAACAAGTGCTTTAAATAGGAAATCAAATTAGCTTTTTGCTGGTCATAATTACTGGCAAATATTTCTTCTTAATTTATTGCTAACATTTTTACTTTATTGTCTTTTTTTTTTTTACATCTAAAATCTTATGTAGTAATAGTTATCCTTTATAGAATTCTGGTTTCTTGCCTGGTTGCATTTTTTTTTTTTTTGTATGCAGTATGGTGGGGGTCACATTTCATTCTTTTTTCCATGTGAGTATCCCGTTATTGAAGCACCATTTGCTAAATTTTTGTTTGTTCGGTTTTTTGTTTGCTTGTTTGTTGGTTTGTTTGGGAAGTGCATGGGCTGGGAATTAAAACCGGGTCTCCCGCATGGCAGACAAGAGTTCTACCACTGAATTCTCACTACATGCACCCCAAGTTGCGTTTTTAATACCATAATCTTGGTGACTGCAAAGGTTCTTCATTCACATATTGAGATTGGGAGGAGAAAGCTGTCTGCTGATCACAGGTTTTCTGCAGAGGGCCTGTTCCCTGCCAAGTCAGGATGGCGTGGAAAAGAAGTCCAGGGCTGGGTTCTGGCCTCACCCCTGAAAGTTACCCTACCTCCCTTGGCCTCAGTTCCTCTAGATGCAAAATAAGGGATTGAATTAGGTGAACTCCAAGGTCACTTTCTATTTTAACAATTGGTGAGTCTATTTAAACCTGTTGTGACCTCAAACAGGTCACTGTCTCTTTTTATTTCCTGGGCTCAAGCAAATACCATGAAATGGTCAACTTAAGCAATGGAAATGTATTATCTTATGGTTTTGAGGTTAGAAGAAAGTCTAAATCAAGGTAATGCTTTCTCCCCAAAGGTTGTGGCATTCTGGGGCTGACCGACACTGATCCTTGGCTCTTAATTTGTCACATGGCAACATATATGCGTCTCTTGGTCACTCAGCTTCTCTTCCCAGATTCATTGATTTCAGCTTCTGGCTGATTCCTGTATGGTTTTCTCTGTGCGTGTGTCTGCATTTCATTCTCCTGATTAAGGAAGGACTCCAGTTACAGGATTAAGACCCATCTCTTAACTGAAGACCCTACTTTCAATGGGTTCACATCCACAGGAATGGATGAAATGAAGAGCATGTTTGGTGGGGTACCTCACCTCCAAATCACCACGCTAGCCCTCTTTTGGGTGCTATTTCTCTTTCTCTGTAAAAGGAGGTAAAACGGGTTGAAGGAGCAGGTCCCTTCCAGCACCCTGGACCAGTGACTCTGGAGCTGAGCGTGACAGGCACCTTCGGAGCCCAGAAGACACCCAGCCACAGCCCATCGGAGAACAATGAAAGTTGAACACCTGGAGGTGAAACCTCAATAGCTTCTTGTGCTCCCAGCAGATTCCTATGCTCGGTGAAGACTGACAGCCACGGTGTCCTGGGGGGGCCTGAGCCTGCATTTCCCACAGCTCCCCGACAATGCCAATGCTGCCAGCCTCGCTGCTCAAAGCCTGGACGCACATCGGCTTTAGCTGAGAGCTCCTTAGAAGTGAGGCTCTCAGAACCATCTCAGACCTTCTAAATCAACACCTGCAGTTAACTAGAGCCCTGGGTGACTCAGGACAAGATTCAATTTGATTTTGTCAAGAAGACTCATTGAGATACCCAAGCCCAGAGACCCCTTTCTGGGCAGAGTAGCCTGGCCTGACCCCGCAATCTGGCTTCCCCAAGTGCTGCTGAGCTGCTCAGGTGAGCACACTCATTTCCAAAACTGGGGCTTCGGACCTTACCGTGGTATGCTTGCTTTTCAGTAATTGATCAGGCTGCCCACTTAGGATGCACGCCCTTTTCTGTGGGCCTATTAAACTGCAATTTAAAAAAAAAATTGATGGAGAATCTTGCTAAGGAAAAAGGGACAGGACCAGGTCATCCCAGATCCCAAAACAGATGGCTAGACCTGGTGCAGCACAGGCTGCATGACATAGGGGCATTATTTGGGAATCAAAAGGATACTATTGGTGCTTGTGCTCTCTTTCCAAAGTGGAAGGGGGTACAGCTCAGCTACTAAAGAGTACCTGAGCCTGTGGATATTTGAAGTGGAGCTTCGGTGAGCCTGTTTTCTCATCTGTACAATGGAGCTAGTGCATTCATGCAGAGCAGCTAGCCTGGCCCATAGGAGGTGCTCAAGTGAACTCAGTCCAGCCCTCGCTAGGTTCTTACCACCAAAAAGATTATGGTCAGATCTTGGTGCTGGGTCATGTGTTGTGCTTAGCGCAGTCAGGCAGACCTAGTTTACCACTCACTAGTTATGGGAACCTAGATGAGTCATTTCATCTCCCTGCACCTCAGTTTGCTTGTCCATTCAATGGAGATGACTGCGCCGCTGTGGCAGGGTTGTCCTGAGGATGAAATGAGTGTGGCCGGTGTGCACGGTGGCGGCCAGGGCCAGGCCAGCGTGCGGCACTGTGGGCATGACTTCAGGCTGGGGGCAGCAGGCTCCCTCCTGTCCTGCGGGAGCCCTGGCTTCAGGGAACAGAGTGCTCTTTCATTCCCCGGCCACTGCGGCCATCACCCCTCCATCAGGGTGCTGCAGAGCAAGCATCCCTGGGCAGGCCCAGCTTTTTTCTTGGCGACAGCCCCTTGGGGCAGCCAGGTTTGGGTTGGCAAGCAGGGCGGGGGCCTCGGCTTTGACGTGAGTCGGAGTCACCGGGCCCTGCTGCAGCAGGCCGAGGGGGCTGCCCCAGAGGCTCAGGGCCAGCTCCTAACCCCCACTGTTTGGCAGGGCCGCCCCCCACCCCCCCACTGCCTTGGGCTGGTAGAGGGAGGGGACTTGGCACCAGGTGATCCTCTAAGACATCGGCATGCTTGTTATTCCCATTTTACAGCTGGGGAAATGGAGGGAATGGCTCCCCAGCTCTGGCAACCACCAGACACATGGGAAGGCAGAAGTGCCTCCTGATTTGGTTCTCAAGTGAGAAGATCCAAACCTACCCCCCAGGAGGGCCTCATCTCCAGAAGACCCCCATTTAAATGGACACGTTGGACCCCCAAAGGGCCAACGTGTACCCATACAGGTTTACTGGGCATCTCCCTGCCAATGGGGCAGGCAGGATGAGTCAGACAGTCCCTGAAGAGCCCGGGTTTGAATCCCAGCCAGCACCGGGGAAAAATCAAACAGCCTCAGTGTCCTTATCCGAAAAATGGAGGGATAAGGAAAAATAAATAAAATATCATGTGTGAAAATGATTTTTAAAGCTGGGTTGAAACATGGAAGTGACGGTTTATTAACACTCCTGAGTTAAAATCCAAGCCTTTGCCACTGAAGCAGAAAATGAGGCCGCAGGAGAGAAGGTTTGAGGGACTTGGGGGAATCACACAAGGAAGGGTGATGGCCTGCTGGAAAGGGGCCATGGTGGGACGGGGTGGGTTTGTTGGGGGAAGAAGATGTGGGGCAGAAGGCACATCCAGTTGTCTCTACTCGTCAGTCAGAGGAGGAGACAGAGGGCCAGAGGGGCCCGCCCAGACTGTGGCAGCACTAGGAGCCCAGCTCGCTGGGCCTCAGTTTTGCCCTCTGTGGGTCACACAGAGGGGCTGCTGGGGGTGCTCTGCTTCTGAAGCACTGGTTCATCATTTGTACAATGTGCTCCCCTCGTCTCATGGGGTGACCCAAGTGTCCCCTGAGCTGGGTGGTCCCCTGAGGAAAGATACTTCATCTCCTACCAAGCGGAGTTGTTCCAACCCAATTATTTTGGTCAGGCCGGGCCAGAATAATTTGGAAAGGGTCAAATCTGGGGATCCCTCCCTGCAGGGTCCACAGACCTCCGAGAGGAGGTGGACTTTGGAGAGGACAGCAGCTCTGCGTCCGCTGTGGGCAGGAGGGGCCTGAGCCCGGAGCAGCTGAGGAGGGAGAGAGAAGCCCCAGGCGGACCCTCTGGCATTCCAATCTCAGGGTGGGGCCTGTCTCAAGGAATGAAGCCAACCCTGGAGGCCTGAGGGGAGAAAGAGGAGGAAGAGAAGGCAGCAGGGCCTGTTGCCAGCCAGGAAATGTCTGCCCACTGGCATCAGGCTCTCTCGAGCTAGTGTGCTTCCTGTAGGCAGCTCAACCAAGCCCATGACCTCACCCCTCAGACATTCCGGGACAGCCCCCCGTTCCAAGTAGGCCGCCCCATTGTCCTCTGCGACAGCACAGGGGCGGCACTGCCGACCTTTCAGCATCCAGACAACATCCATTCATTCAGCAGTGTTTACCGGGCACCCACTTTGTGCGGGCACCAGGCCACGTATATGGCATGATAAACTTGGGAGCTCAGTGGCTAATGGGTTGACATTTTGCAGCCAGCATCCCACCCCTGGAGAAGGTGCAAACCTCACTGCATGCTCCTTTGGGTCAGACACCACGATTGTCACCGAAGAGGAAGAACTAATTCCCTGCTCATGCCAAGTATCGCCCTGGGGATCTGCATCTGGTACTTCGGTTAAGTTTCCCAACAACCAATAGGATGCCGTGGTCCCCATGTACAGAGGTGGACGCTGAGTCTCAAGGAGGTGACCGAGCTGGGTCACACAGTGAATCAAGACTTAGACCCTGTCTTCTCTGGGCACCAACGCCTCAGCTAGGGAGACCAGTACAACCAAAACCATGGCCTCAGTTTAAATCCAGGCTCACCCCTTTCTAGCCCAGTGGCCTTGTGCAAGTTGCTTGGCCCCCCTGAGCCTCGGTTTTCTCATCTGTAAAATGGGGCTCAGGTTGCTGTGAAGGTTAAGTGGGACAATCGATGTAAAAATCCCTGCTTGTTGGCTGAGGCAAAGGCTTCAGGAGCCCAAACTCAGAAGTTTCATCCCACAGAATTCTGTAGTCAAGCAAGACTCAGAGAAGTCACTGAGTCCATTCCCCTGCCTCCTGGCCTCCTCACTCTAGGTCGTCAGCAAGAATTGATGGAAGGAGGCAGGGAATGAGGGGACATAGAAGGAGGGGACAGGTGGGGAAGAAGGCAAGGAGAGGAAGCTGCAAATGAAGGAGAACAAGACACAGTACCCCTCTCATGCTTTCTCTCCTCCGTCTAAAACCAAACAGAGCTGGGGGCCTGGGTAAGGGTCCTGGTTGCCAACACTACCTTGGTGACCTTAGCCCATCACAACCTGTCTAAGCCTCAGTTTTGCCCTCTGTTCAATGGGGCCCGTTGATAAATGGAGTGACGGGAAGGTTGCACAGGTGCTGTTTTCCCCATGGGAGCCTGGAATGGGTGGCACAGCAAGATTTTAGCTTTGACTTCTGTCCTGCCTTCCCTAAGGGGACTTGGCTTTCCTCCCTTCCCTCCTCGGCATCCACTTCCAATGCCCAAAGCGGCATCAGAAAAAGAGGAAGCAGTGGTTTTTATGAAGATCCCAACCCCACAGAGCTGAGCTCAAAAACCCAGATCTCCTTTGCTGATGATGTGAGTTACTTTTCTGAGCTGCGGTTTCCTCATCTGCAAAATGGAGATACAATGCCAACCTCCAGAAGTGAACTCCATTCAATTACCCGGAGTAAATACTGCCCAGCAGAGGGGTGACCCATGACCAGATGGCTGCCCCTGGCGAGAGGGCAGCCCTGAGGAACGCCTGAACATGGTGACAGCTCAGAGTAGTGGGGAGATGTTTCAGGATGAGGTTGGGGAGATATTTTCTAGCACCTCCTAAATGCAAATCATCTACCTTATTAATTACTCAGATGAAACCCAAGCTCGTAGATATTCATAGTGGAAAATCAAGTTGCTCCAAAAAGGGGTATGACTCTCTGGCCACAGAACGTTGGGCAGGATGGGGCAGAAACCCAGAAAGAGGAGTGGGCTGGCATATGGGCTCTCTCCCAGGTTGCCTGCCCTGGTTTAATCCCAGTCAATGCAACAGAAACTTTTTAGCTTGCAGGCATCATGCTATATACTTTGTAACATCAGGCAAATCATGAATTAGACATTAACTCTGCCCTTAAGATCATCACAAGTGAGTGAAAATAATTAATGATAATATAGAATAAAATATCTCCATGCCCCCTGCCTCACAGACACCTTGCCCAGAGCCTGGCTTGTAGTGTTCAGTGCATGTCAGACTCAATGTAACTAAACTACAAAATAACGGACCACACCTAGAGTGGTGGGGCATTTTTCCCTGAGGAAGGACCATTTACACTGGGCTTTGACAGTTGCCTAGGAGTCCTCTGCAACTCCATTTGTCCACTGCTCCTCCATCAATGCTGATGAAGACCACAGCAAGCCAAAGCCCCAGCTTTTCCTCCTCTCCCGCCCACCCAGCCCTCATCTGAACTCTGAGGAGTCTCCGGATGTGAAGAGGAAGTGGCCGGGCTGCGGAAGGCAGGCTCATTTCCAATGCGGGGCCGGGCCGCCAGCCCCGGGTCCTGTTTACACAGCAAGGCGGACAGGCGGATAGAACTTGGCGGCAAATGTGCTTCTGCCTCTGAGAACAGAAGGGGCTGGCAGAGCCCGGCTGGGCCAGGTCGTGGGGCGACCGGTGCCAAGGGGAAAGTCGAATGTAAAGAGCGTTTCCTCTCGGCCAGGCAGCCCCAGACTTTTGTCTCCAGTCTATGAGCAGTTCCTCCAGTGATTCATAATCAGCGGGAACTTATAAATAAACCCCACCTCAGCTTTGCACAGCCGCCCAGGGGAGGGGGGAGGGGCAGCGCAAGGCCTAGGACAGGTTCGGAGCAGCTTTGGGGGGTCTGGTTTGCTCCACCCAAAACGATGGGTGATGCTGGCTGCGGGACAGGGGCACCTCTAGCTTTTTCCTCCAAGGGAGTGCAGGACTGTTTCCACCAGCGATCTCAGGAGCTTGGTGGCCAGTCTGGAAGAAAGAACTCCAGAGGCTTGGCTTTTCATCTGCTCCCCAGGAGGCAGAGTGTAGTAGAGAAAACTAGGTAGAATTTTGAAACAACTGATTAAAAATGTTTTAAAATATCATCCAAGTGTTTACATTTTGCCTATTTGTTTTGCTATCCTCTCTCCCTTATGTTGTTTTCTGAACCATCTGAAAGTAGGCTGTAAGCATCACCTCTCTACCCCTTATGACTTCAGTGCATATTTCCTGAAACAGCCAGTATTTGAATCCCTGCCTGACTGCTTACTGAGTGTACCCCTCGGCAAGCTGTCCTCACCTGTGAAATGGTGCTAAGAAGGTCCCACCTGATGGTGAGGATGATGAGAGGTAACAATGGAAAGCATTTGCAGTAATAATAATGATAATCATAGCTTACTATCATGTGGGAAACATCTTGTACATGTTATGCCTTTGATCTGCACAACATCCCTCCTATTCTAATAAAGAAACCAAGGCTCAGAGAGGGTGTGTGACTTGCAGAAGGTCACACAGCAAGTAGACAGAGCTGCTAGGCTTCACTGTACACAGTAAGTCCTGAATTAACCCTGAGGCCTGTCCTCTTCCCTATTTTCTGGGTGATTTCAATCAAGGACTGGGCTTTCTAGGGCCCCAGCCTCCCCATTGTGTGGGTACAGGGATCTCTGAGGTAGAATGCTAGATGATTCTCTCGCAGCTCAGCAGTCAGATCCCTGGAGACCAGGTGGGAAGGAGTCTTTCCCGTGGCAGGGTCAGCATGGAAGCTGCCTCAGCTTCCTCTGAGTCTTCTGGCTGCCTCGTGATCTGGGCTTAAAACTCTCAAGCAGGTTGTTTCTGGAAATTCCGGGAAATCGGGCCAGAAGACCTTGAGCTGTGGCAACTGCGGGGGCTCCTGCAGTGATGGGTCTGGCCACCAGATGGCACACTGCAGGCCTCCAGGCTCTCAAAGAAGAGGCTGTAAGTTTATCGGTCCCAACTTTGATTTAGAGCAGCTGCTCTCTTCTGGGAGTGGCCACACCATTATCCAGTTAGCTTTGGGTCAGAGCAAGGGACACTGAGGCAGGAGGTGTAATGACCTGTCCCGGTCACACAGCCTGTACTTTATGCTTCCTGGGGGCCATTATCCTCTTTGAGCAAGACCCCTTATGAGAGTCTTGCTTGGTCTCTCCCAGCAACCTTGGTAGAATTGATGGATTTCTCAGTGTCTCGGTTCCCATATTTGCAGGAAGGTATCAGTCAACTCCGTTCGGCTTTCTTCTGAGTGCAGAATCAACACCGAGCCTGAGTTTCTGCATCTGTGAAACTGAAATAATATTTCTTGTGTCTTGTTTAGTTTTCTAAAAGTGATTTGAGGCATTAAACCTGCAAGCTGAAGTCTGGCCACCTACAGGTGAGCTCTGGGTCTTTGTTCTCCCGGAACAGCCTCTGCATAGCTGGCATCAGAGCTTAGAGTGTGATGAGACCTTGGGGCTCTTCTCACCTCCCCCTTCCATTCCTCAGATGGAGGAAAGGGAGATCCAGAGAGGGCCAGGGATTTGCCAAAGGTCTCACAGCCCCACCTCATCAGCCTCCAGAGCTGGGTTCTATTAACTCTGGGGATAGCTGTCATTAACCCTTCTTCCACCTCTGCCCAGATGCCCAGAAAAAAAAAAAAAAAAGCCCATACAGGGAAGGCAGAGAGGGCCCTGCCAGGGCTGGTCCTGGAACAGGAATGGGCACATAAGGGGCCACTGCAGGGGGACCCAGTTCAGAGCCCAAGGAAACTCCCTCCTCCTGAGGGGCTCCCACACTGTGCCACCCTACCCCCACCCCATGGATAAGCCCCTCAGGGCTCACCTGCGCAGACCCTGGGGGGAATATTTTTTGAATGTTTAAACACTCTCCAAGCAGTTGCATTTCTATTCATGCAGTGTATGTATGCTTTTATTTATGAAATAGAAAGGCTTCTGTTCTCTCTTAATTAGTGGGCTCATATAAACCCTCTCCCCCAACTCAGGATGTAGGGGGCAAGGGGAAAAACCAATAAAAATATAAAATATGGGATTCCAGATGCACTGGGCAGAACCAGCCTTCGTGCCTGAGGAGAGGGAGGAGCACATGACCCCAAATTAGTAACTATCCAGGACCCCAGGCTGACATGCTATTGATTTGAACTCAGTCACATTCCAACTGTAAAGGACCGGTGGCGTGCTTTTCTTTGAGTAAGTCTGAATGGAGAAGGAAAGCAGAGGGTGAAGGGGTGTGCACAGCGAATGAAAGTCTGACAGTATTGCCCACAAACCAGAAGGAAATGGGGGATTTGCTGGTTGTTACCAGGAGAATCCTGGGCTGCAGGGGGCACAGAGAACCCAATTTCCGTGAGTCAGTGTCTGTAAGCGAGGGGAGGGGAGGGGTGAGGGGTGGGGATGCAAGGGACCCACCTTCCCTGTAACCCAAAATTTCCCCAAGAGGAAGGGCTGGCCTGTGGGCTCAGCGTGACAGCCATCTCTCTGTAGAGCCCTACAACTGCTCTGGGAATCAGGCACCATCAGCCACCCCCATTTTTCTCCCAGGAGGTGGAGGCCTGGAGAGGGGCAGGGACTTGCCCAAGAGCACTTCCCTGGGTCACTGGCAGACTGCCTGGAAGAACCGGCATCTACTAGTCTGCTGCTTTCTCTTCAAGGGAGACCCGAATCTAGATTCCGGCCCACTGGATTCCTGGCTCTGTGACCCTGGACAAGTTACTACCTCCAAGCCTTCATTGCCTTAATCTGGAAAATGGGGTTCCTAGCACCTAGCTCCTGGGGTGGGGAACAGGATTTGCTACTGTGTGAAAGGGCTGGCACATAAATTAGGCAATCAGCGGTCGGTCGTGGTATTACAGAGGGGTCAAATCTCACTTGGGGCAGAGTTCTAAAGGCAGCTTGATGCAAAACAAATTCTGTTTAAAAATCCCTTAGGAAGACGCCATAAAGAATTAAATCCTTGGTGGGGGGGGAGGGGTAACCACCCACTGGAGAGCAAGAGTAAAGCTTTAGGGTCTCCAGGAGCCATGTCAGTCAGCGAGGCACTGAAGCAGAAAACTGTACGCAGTGGAAAGGGTAGTAGGGAGGCTGGGCAGGTACTAGAGGGAGCTGGTGTCAGCTCTGGCGGGGCCTTGAATGCCAGGCCCAGAAGGCAGACGGGGTTGATGTCGGAGACGTTGATTTTGGCAGTGGGGCGGCGAAAGGGAGGTTCCATCCGAGTGTGCAGGTGAATTTCCACCCACGCCCAGCACGGTGTGTCTGGAGGAGAACCCGGGCCAGTTTATGGTGCCTGGCTGCCCCTGGGAGGCCTCTCCCGGCCCAGCGCCTTCCTCTCCCCCAGCCCTCCTCCTCCCTGGCCGCCTGGCAGCCAACTGGATTTTATGTGGGGAATCTGAGGAATTTGCAAAGGCAGAATGCAAATGGCAGTTAGAGATCTCCTTGGCAGCCTCCATGGGGAGCAGCCCCTCTCTGCCTGCCGGGTGGGGGAAAGAGCCGTGCTGGGGCCTTCTGCTTCTGGGTCCTTGTCCCGATGTCCAGTCGCCCGTGGCCACGGCAAGTCCCTTAAATCCCCGGGCTTGGGCCCCCGTCCGTGAACAGGGTCTACGTCAGCCCACGGGGGCGCGTCGCGCTCGGCAGCGGCGGCGAGGCCTGTGCACGTCGTCTCACCCACGGGGGCACTGAAGTCCAAGCGGACACTTGGGGCTCCCCGGGCAGACCCGGCCTCGGTGGGGGCGGCCGGGCCGGGCAGGGGCGCCCCGAGGGGCTGGGGACGGCCCCGGGACCCGCCCGCCGCGGCCGCCGCCCCCTCCCCCGGGCCTGCCGGCTGCGGGCGCCGGTGTCTCCCGCGGCCCCGGCGTCTGCGAGTCTCGGCGGCCCGAGCGCCGGGCGTTATCTGCGCTCGCCGGGCCCGGCCCCTGCCCGCCTTCCCGCCTTCCCGCCTTCCCGCCGGGCCCGGGCCACCCTCACCCCTCCCCGGGCTGCCCCTCCCCCGAGGGGCCCCCTCCCCGGCCCCACTGTGGGAGCGCTGGCCCCACGGGGCACCACATCAAAAAAGGGTTATTGTTAGATTTGCCCTTTCCTTAAAAAACAAGCCAGACCATGCTCGATCACATTTTGGTCACGTTCTAAACGCATTTCACAATGAGAGGTGAAGTTCTGCAAAACAAAAGGAGAAACAAAAGCCACCCCCCCTCCCCAAACCCACTATACATGAATGAACAGTGTTCTAATAACGAAATCAGGACTGTATGGGGAAACCAAAGCACTTGCCCACCAGATTTCTCTAAAATGCTTCTGACCTGCGTTTAGGATCATGTGGCACTTCTTGGAACCTCAGTTTCCCTGCCTGAACGTCTGAATCTGCAGGACACAAAGCTCCCTATAATGCTGGTGGCAGAGGACACAGGGGGCAGCCTCTTGTAATAGCAATTTGGCAATACACATGGAAAGCCATGCAAACATTCATATAATCTCACCCTGGGGATGTATCCCAAGGAAATAGTTCAGCAGCAGCAAAAGAAAACAGCAACAACAAAAACATCGGTTCATCAATGAGTTGTTTGTAACAATTAGTGAGCATAACTTTCTAAATGAAAAATCAGAAAACACCAGTCACACCCAACTGTGTTTGAACCAGCCATGGCCACCTGCAAACCTTGGGATTGCTCACTCTCATTTCCCTGCCTGGAAAGTGGTCAACTCCACCACTTTTGCAGGATTCCAGAAGACAACATGTGAAGGCATCTAGTTCAGGGTCTGAGTAGAGGAAGGACTTATTTTCCTTTTGATCCATCCTTACAGAAATCAAAGTATGAACGATTTCAAATCACAATTGTAAATACTAGAGAAATGTAAACACTATAAGACTCGGGACTTTTAAGTTCTACACTTTGGACCATATTAGAATCCAGTCTTTGCTACTTAGTTATTAGCTGTGTGACCTTGACAAGATATTTTCCCTCATTTGTAAAATAGAGATAACAGAACCTACCACATAGGATTGTTGTGAAGGTTGAGTGAGTTAATATGTGCAAAATTCAGGACTGTGCCTGGCAAGCAATAAACACTCAATAGCTGGGAGCTAATATTACTATTATTATTATTATTATTGGAAACAACTTCAATGTCCAAAAATATTGAATTAAATAAGTTAATATATCTTTCAGTGGAATATGATGCAGTCTTTTAAAAGAGTGCAATAGATGGATCTAAGCTAATGAGAAAGTTTGTACATGATAAGTCGAAAAAACAGGTTGCATCTGCCTGGATAAATGACATAAATATAAAAAAGTAGACAACAAAAACATAAGGTGACTATTTAAGGACACTTCTGTATAATCTTGGGAGGGTCTTTTCAAGTAAGCCAAGATCCCAGGACCATAAAAGGAAGAAGGACAAGTTAGACCATATAAAATGTTCAAATGTCTGTAGGGTAAGAGACTCTGTAAACAAGTCCAGAGACAATCGTAGATGGGAAGAAATATCTGTAATATATATAATAGATAAAGGGATCATATCCTTCATATCCAGAATCTTATGGATTAATTGGGAAAACTCAAACAGTAGAAAAAGGAAATGTAAAACAGGAGAAGAAATGCAAAAAGAAATGTAAACATGAGAAAGGCACTGGGCCTCCCTGGTTGTTGGGGAAATGCAAATAAAAATATAAACAAAAATATCACTTTTTACCAAGCACTAACTATTAAAATGGAAATGGACCTGCTCTATGCCCTACCAATCCCACTTTCAGAAATCTTTCCAATAAACGCACCAGTCATCAAAAGCCGTGCCCTTGGATTTTTACCGTAGTGTTGTTCATTGTGACAATCACAGTGGTCCCCTCTAGGGGTATGGGTGGATAAATTTGGCTACAGCCATCCTGGGGAATATGAGCTCGTTGAATCTATATGCGGTGACTTGTCAGTTGTCTGTGATATCCTATTAAGTAGGAAAAAAAAGCAGTTGTGCAATGCAGTGTGTAAAGTACGATCTCATTTTGCAATAAAAAAGAAAGGTGCGTGTGAGTGTGTGTGAGCTGGGGAAGAAACCTTCAAGCCTTCACCAGGGTAAAGAGGTTGATTATGCCTGTATGAGCCTGAAGAAAGTGGGTATGCCCTGAAAGAAAGCAACAAGTGGTTATGCCCATTTTTCTGTTGTTTGACTCTTCTCAAGTTGTAAGAATTCTGTGTTCCTAGAAGGCATATGAACCTGCCTTCCCTCCTTCCCTGCTTATGACCCTGAGGAACGGCTCCCTCTAGCATGCTGGCTCCCTAGATCTCCTGGTGACAGGAAGATAGAGGGGTGGTCTTTTGGGGGTGATGTTTTGCTCGTTGAGGCAGCATGCATTGCTGTTGTAGTTTTGGAAAAAAATGCATTTAAATAAGTTCGATCACACACAACAAAAGAAGAAGTTGCAAGCAATAGGTACCCTACTGCTCAATTTTGTGAAAAATCATCTGGGTTTGTATCTATATAGAGTTAGGGCTGGGAGAAGACGTGGCCGAATGTTGGAGATCACTTCTGAGCTTGGGGTGTGCTAAAGGAAATTTTTGTTCTTACACATTTCTATTGCCTGCATTTTTTTTTTTTTTACAATGAGCATTGTTACTTTTGTAAGGACAAAACAATAGGGTATAAAGTGGTATTTGTGTACTATGAGTGCAAGGAGGGAATATGAACAAGGACCCACAGTGGGTTAGGATGGCTGGACCCTCTCTCCGGTGTTCTAAGGTGATACATTCCATGAGGTAAATTCTGCCTTGCAGGGCCGATGCTGGGGAAGAGACTGATTTGGGCCCCAGGAGGCTCCTGTTGACACAGCCTGAGTAGGCGACCCTCCCCCTCCCCCTCCCCTCCCCTCCCCCAGCGGGCACCTGCCCCACGTTGGCCGGCTGGTGGGAATGACGCTTCCTTCTCCTTGTCCCCCTCCCTCCCTGCCTGCCTTTCCTCCGTCCTTCCCTCTCCTCCTTTCTTCCCTCCTTCCAGCCCAAAGCAACTTCGGAGCGGCATTAAGTCCTGGCCCCCCGGCCTCCTCTGGGAAGCTAGGAAGGGAAGCCGCGGACCGGCCGCACTCGCCCGGCCCGGGCTCGGGCTCGCCTCCGCCTCCCAGCGCCGCCCGCCTGGGGCTGCGCGGGCCTCGCGTTTCTGGGCCGGAAGGGAACCGAGCCTGTCCAGCTCCCTTTCTCCAGAGCTGGGCTCTTAGCTTACGGCCCCCCAGGCCCGCGCGGCGCCAGGGGAGTGCCGAGCGCGGACTCCCGAAAGGGGAACTCCTCCGAGCGCGGAGGGCCGGCCGGGGCCCCGGTGCGCACCTGGGGAGCAGAGGCTCCTGCCCGGGGAGCTGGGATCCGCCCGCCCGGCCCCTCCCCACGCCACGCCTCGGCCCCACCCGCACTGCCTCGGGCTCTGCTCTGCTCAGTGCCCCTCGGTAAAAGTCTCCTGACCGAAGCCATTCAGGCAGGTCACCGCCATCGCTGTGATTGTGTTAGCCGTGGGTCTGATTGTGACAGTCATACTTTTGCTCAGAATGATAGACGAGGCAAAGGCTTCTAAGGTGCAGAGTATCCCCGGTCTCAGATACACAGCGAGTGCGAGGAGTCCTGTGTGGGTCTGAGGAGCAGGAAAGCCTTGAAGACACGATGGATTGCATCATGCTGTGGGGAAGGGCATTCTGGGGGATTGATCTGCACAAAAATGGACATGACAATGTCAGCTGACGCTGAGCGTCCTTTACTCTGTGCCAGGACAGTTCTAAGCACTTTATATATATCAACTCATTTACTCCACTGGCAATTCTATGAGGTAGATACTCATATTATTCCCACGTTACAAAGGAGGAACGTGAAGCTCAGAGAAGTTAAGTAACTTGCCCAAAGACACACAGCGAGAGTGAGGAGACGCTGAAGCCCCATGACTCCGTGTTGGAGAGGTGGCTGTATGTGTGCTCAGGAGCACCTTTAGCATTATTTTATTTATTTTTAAGCAGAAGGGTCAGCCACCCTTCAGAAGCCAGGTCATCAATCCTCTCTGAGCTGTGCCTATGAAAGGGGTGCAATGATATTACTCCCTAATTACCCTTTGTGAGCCTGTCCTTCTGTTGATAGCAGAGAGATCAGGCTCACTGGGGCACAGGGTGGAGGAAGGTGGAGGCACTGTGGTCTACCCACCCCAGCTGCCCAAGGCTAAGCCCTGGTCTTTCCCCAGCCCCAGCCAACCCTGTGTCTCCTGCAGTGCCGCCCCACCTTGCCGGAGCCAGTGTGGGGAGGCCGGGGAACAGCCGTGACCCAGTCTCCCAGGCAAAGACTCTTGAATCCTAGCTCTACCCTTACTAGCCAGGTGACCTGGGGCAAGTGCCTCAACCTCCTTGAACCTTCATTTGCTCCTCTGAAAACAAGGAATGATAACAGCAGTCGTTGCTTCATTAGGTGAGCTTAGGATGCGAAACAGTGCCAGGTACACAGTAATTGCTATGTAAGTGGGGACTATAGTTTTTTTTTGGCATGGGCAGGCACCGGGAATCGAACCTGGGTCTCCTGCATCGCAAGGGAGAACTCTACCTGCTGAGGCACCGTGGCCCACCTGGGACTATAGTTTTTAATATTTGACAAATAGTGATGGTGTGCTGTATGTGCCAGGCACCACACTAAGCGCTGGGGACACGGATGAAAGAGGCAGGCTCCCCGCTGTCCTGCTCGTAGAGGTCGGGGGTCTGGGTGTCCAGCGTCCAGCAGGGTGGCCAGTGTCCTGGTTTGTCTGGGACTGAGGTTTCCTTGGGCATGGGCCCAAACTGGCGAAGTCCCTAGCAAAGGGGCAATTGCTCACTCGATCGTCCAGTTGGGGGACAGATGATCCAAGAGGCCTTCCCAAGAAGGCATAGTAATGAGTGTCACAGTAGAGACAAGTGTGGAATGTCGTGGAAGCACCCGGCAGGGGCAGACTGAGCCCTGGGGACGAGGGAGGGCTTCCAGAGGAAGGTGCATTTATGCTGAGACCTGAAGGATGAAAAAGAATGAGCTGAGTACAGAAAGGAAGTGGGGTGGGGGCGGGGTGGAGGGGAGTGCGCCCCATAGAGGGATGGCTGTGGGTGAGCTGGAGGACAGTGACACACGTAGACTAAGGAGTGCCCAGAAACACTGAACACACGCACAGGGACACCCCACGCGCGTGCGCAGGCATGGAGTTGGTGGGGGTGGGCCGGGGGCAGTGTGGCAGGACTATATCCCAAATCACCTCTCATTACAGTGGTCGCCTCTGGGGAGAAGTACAGGGAGAGGGGAGCCTAGAGATCAGGGATAGAAACCCTAGGTAGCATTTTCTTTCTTTTTATGGGGGGGGGGGGGGGCGGGGAAGCGGGGAAGGGCAGTGCATGGTCCAGGAATCGAACCCAAGTCTGCAGCCTGGCAGGCGAGCATTCTACCACTGTATGCATTTTGAGCTGAGGGAATGTGAAACCTCCTCCTAAAGGTAAAATAATCTCCAGGAGCAAGCACATGGGTCTGTGCCCACCCGTCCCATTCCAGCGGGGAATCTGGGAGGGGGGCGTCCGGAGGGCCCTCTGGCAGGGGCAGTGCCCAGCCTCGGGGGCACCAGGCTGGCCCAGGAAGGGGAAGAGGCCGCAGCCGCCGTGTCTGCCGCCTGGGCCAGCTCCAGCCTCCCCCTGGGCCTGCCGCAGACAGAACTAAACAGGCTTATCAGCTGTCGCCGCTGTGTCCCACCCCTGGGCCGCCTGGGCTCCGGCTGCTGGGAGAGGGGCTCCCAGCCCTTTGCCAGAAACAGCACTGGCCCAGGATGGGGTGCCAGCGGGGCTGTTTTCCCAGGGGCCAGTCTGGGAAAACTGGGGGTGTCTGGTGAGTACATAGGGCTGAGCCTGGGGCCCAGGAGTTGCTTGGTCACAGACTCGCTTAAGGGAGTTAAAAGAATTAATTTGGGGGGTTATTTTTAAATTAGACAAGTTATCCAAGAATGCATTCTCCTTGTGAAATAATCAGGCAACTCTTCAGAATGTGAATTGTAAGTTTCCCCCTCAGGAAACAGACCTGCTGGGTGTCGGAACTGGCCTGTAATTTACACCATACACAGCCTCATTCAATCCTTAGGGCCCCCTGGGAGGAGCCCACAGCCCCTCCTCATCAGAGATGGGGAAACTGAGCCCAGAGCAGGAACGTGATGGCCGCGTGTCGTGTGGCCTCTCTGGGCCTCAGTGACCTCATCTGAGCAATGGGGTTCGAAATTCTGGGCCTGCCTCGCCTTCAGGACAAGTATGAGGAAGGGCCAGGTTCTCTGCACATGTCTGAGAAGGGGAAAGGGTGGCGCTCCACCTGGTTTACTCCTTATCGCTGAATCCCAGGGGTCCCAGCCACAGGGGGAGGGCTGCCACCCACCACTGCCCCTGCCCCACGAGGCCTGCCAAGCCCCCTGGTGTGGGCTCCTGAAAGTGCCGTCCTGGGCTCCTCCAGCCACCCCAGCTTCCTGCCGAGGAGACCAAATGATGGGGGGCTGGGTCAGACCCCTGGGTAGTGCAGAGAGTAGGGAGAGAGAGAAGGGAAGGGGGCCTTCAAAACCCCTATAGCTGTGGGGTTGTTTGGGCCCAGACTCATGGAGGGGGTGGGGAGGAGAGTAGGGGCAGAGGTGAAGGCTGGGGCTGGACCCCACACTGCAAGGATCCCCACTGCTCCCACATTGCACTCACTACCTCTCCCCAGATCTGCCCCAGCTCTTGGGGAGCCCACCATCCACCTGGGCCTGGGCTAGAAATTCGGGTGTCCTGCTGGCTTCTCCTTCCCCAGGACCAGTCTGCCCCCAGATCCCGCCCCCCCACATCTGCTCCAGCCTGGACCTGCTCTCCACTCCCAGGGGGCTCAGGCCTCCCGTCCTCTTATCAGGACCCTGAGCCCTGTTCCCCAACAGGCCTCTCCCAGCCTTGCCCATTGCACACACACACACACACACACACACACTCACACACTCCCGCTTCTCCCCAGTGTCTCTCAAAGTCTCATTCCAAAATGCAAACCTGACTACCCACACCTCTGTTTAAAACCCTTTTAATGGCTCCTCACTGCCTAACGGGGCTGATTAAGTTCCTTAGCCTGGCCTTCAGGGAGACTTCCTGCTCCTATCCCATCTGCTTTGTCAGCTTTACCTCTCTTGCACCACCCCTTCCCCCACCTCTAGCCGCCAGAAAAGCCCCTGCTGCTCTCTGACCTCTGGCCTCTTCCATTCCCACCTCCTCCGCTGTCCAGCTCTGCCCAGCTGCCCTTGCTGTCTCCTGACCTGGAATTCCTCTTCCCCTACTGATTCCTTCCCTTGGCACTAGTCACTCTGCCCACAGCTCTGGACCCAACCTACAAGCCGCATCACAAGGCAGCATGGAAAGGGCTATGCCCCATGGTGGCAGGTTTCCATCTTTTCCATGGGCTGGATGTTCATCTCTGTATTCCCAGCCACTGCCCAGTGCTTGGGGACTGGCCAGGAGCTCAAGAAATGTGTGCTGCTAAGAGGGGGGATGGAGCCTGGTACTGAGGCCTGGGGCAGTGGGGGGTGTCGGGGTTCCCCCTTTAGGGAGCTCCCCGTAGGCCCTGGATCTGGGGCATTCCATGCTGGAGGAGGAGACCCAGCCCTGGGCTGGCCTTAGCAGACCCTGGCAAAGAGCATCTCAGAGCAGCCCCCACCCTCCCAGTCTCACAGCACAGACTGATTTAAAACCAAACCCAAACCGTGTGGTGGCCCGTCATTCTCTCCTCTGAGCCTTTCTTTGTGCTAGGAGTCCGCCTGAAGTTCCTCTCCACCTCTCTGCCCCTGGCCCGCAGCCTCCCCTTCCCTCGAGGCACATCTAGCCTGCATCCTCCCTGGGAAACACCTACCAGGTCCCCTCGTGACCACAACCCTTAGCTTCCCCTGTCTAGTAAGGGAGCTGGGAGCTATTTGGGGGGCGTATGTCCCAGGGAGCTTGGAAGGGCGCTCCTTGAGCTCAGTGTGGCCACTTGAACTTTCTCTGGTTTTTCTGTAGATTGGGGCTTCGGCTTAGGCTCAGAGTCAGCCAGCAAGAAGCTTGAATCCAGCTCCCCGCTCCTGGCTGTGAGGCCAACGGACAACCGAGCCTCAGTCTCCCCTTCTGTAAAATGGAGATAATAATTAAATCCTTCTAAGTATTGTCCATGGATCTGGCAAGGTCTCTTCCAGACGAGCCCCTGTAATAGGGTATGCAGCCCACAGGACCAGGGGATGTGGCTGCCCAGAGCCTGGCCACCCCTGTCCAACCACCGCACTCCAGCTCCAGGAACCCCAGAATTCCCTGTCTAGGGAGCACTGGTTTGTAGAAGGTGAGGCTGGAGCTGGAGGTGGGAGGAGAAAGGGAGGCCTGGGGGCAGGGCCAGCTTCTTCCTGTGTCACCAGATCCTGTTCTAAGGTATTCAAAAGAAATTTAAATTTGAACTCAAGAAATCTAAATTTGAACTTGTCCTTTCTAGTCATGCTGAAGGTGCATTTGCTACATTTGTCAGGGCTGGAGGATAGGAATTGTGTATTGGCTTTAAATATTTAGATATATGGTAAATGGGCCTTTACTATACGCAATGCTTGCGTTGCAGGTGGTCTGGATACCTGGGGGGTGGGGGGGGGTGGGGGGGGTAGGGGAGTTGTGAGAATTAAAGAAATTGATCCCTGGAAAGTGGCCCAGTCCGTAGTCAGCACTTGTACTGCTGGCTGCTGGTTCTTATCGCGGAGGCTATGAAAGGCCGTGTCCAGGAGTCGGGGGCGAGCACGTGGCTGCCCACGGTGGACCCCTGCCTATCTGAGCACATCTGCAGGGCTCAAGGCTGCTGTGCCCCTGCAGCCGCGTGGCCTCCCCTCTCCCCACGCCGTGGCCCAGGGGTCTCACCGAGGAGGTGGCTGGAAGGGGTCTCACCGTGCCGCAGTGAAACTATGGAGGTAAAGAAGGAAAACTTTTATGCCCTGGCCTAAGGATCAAAGCTTATGCTCCTGTTAATTTTCACACTTGGAAAAATCATTTTGTTTTCCTCTAAAGCAATACAGAGTCAGGTCACTGTCAAAATGTTAGCCCAGATAAGCAAAAAAGTGGAAAAAGCCAGTGGCAATCCCTGTACCAGGACAGAGCCACCATGAACATTCTGTTGGAGCTTCCTGACAGCCCGAAGGCCTGGACATATAATTCTCTTCCCATACGTTTCTCTGCACTGGAATGGAAAAGTTTAATTATAACAAAATGTCTCCCTTGGCTGTCTCCTCCCTCTCCAGGCACCACCTCCCCTCCAGGTCTGCAGGGCCCTCCCCACCCAGCCTCCCCACTGAATTGCCTGGCATAGTGCAGCCCCCAATTCTTTGCTCAGGAGGTAAGAACCAAAACAACCAACAGGTCAGGCTGAGAGGTCCTCGTCCAGAGCTGTTCCCTCATCACCACCCATTCGCAGTGACTCCCAGCCTGTCCCTCCATCTGGGTACTTCCCCGGGGATCCTTCCCCGCTGCTGTGCCAGGGTCTTGTCTCCCTTCCGCAGCTTAACGATAATGATAATGAACATGCTGAGATGAGCGCTTACTATGTGCTAGGCGCGATTCCCAAAACCACAGACTACCTCTATGATCCCATTTCCCAGACAAGGAGCCTGAGGCTTTGAGACAGGAAATATCTGACTAGAGGTTGCCTGGAGCTGGCAGGGGCAGAGCAGGGCTCAAGCCTGGCCTTCAGAGCCCCGCCCTGGTGGGTGTATCTTGACTTCCAGGTCCTTCCAGGGAGCTGAGCATGGCAGAAAGAGCACTGGACTTGGAGTCCAACTCACCAGCCTCAAGACCCAACTCTGCTACCAGTATCTAGTTATGCCACTTGAGGAAGCATCTCTCTAGGCCTGCATTTCCTAGGATGGCCATACCTGCCCTGCCCATTTCACAGGCCTGTTTGAGGATCAGTAAACAAGGGTGAGATTTGGACTGATGGAAGAGTTTGTTCCCTAAATCCGACACGCTTGAACTCCCAACGTCACTCAGTGCACAGCAGCTTTGCACAGAAAAGGGGCTCAGTATAAGCAGGGGAGTTCAGTTTGCGGAGGGGACTTTTTGATGACTAGAGGGAAGGGAAAGAGGCCTGTCCTTCCCACCAGGTGAGGCAGGGGAGAGGGCCCAGCTGGGGGTCAGGAGAGCTGGGCTCCCCTCCTGCCCCTGAAGAGGGACTGCCCTTGCCTCCCTCTCGCTCCCTGACTCCCAGGCCAGGAAGTCTGGTCGGGCCTCTGCTCCCTTCTACTCTGTTCCAGGTTCTGAGCCCTGTGCCACAGGGACCTGCCCCTCCCAGGGCAGGATAGAATGGATGCGATTTTCTCTGAAAA
The DNA here is from genome assembly GCF_023851605.1 of Tamandua tetradactyla. Classification (NCBI taxonomy): domain Eukaryota; kingdom Metazoa; phylum Chordata; class Mammalia; order Pilosa; family Myrmecophagidae; genus Tamandua; species Tamandua tetradactyla. The sequence goes on from NC_135340.1 coordinate 83,689,441, forward strand.
CTATAAAGTGCAGGGCGTGGGAGGTTCAAGAAAGGAGCTGAGGAAAACTGGGGTAGGGAGTGCAGTCATCTCAGGGGAGAGATTGTTATGGGAGGTGTCCAAACTGTTTTAAATATGATTCTATTTTTCATCTTTTCTTCACAATTAATTTAGATTTTTTTGTTGCCCCTAAAATAGACTTTGCTGCAAGTCTAGGGAAGCACAAAAAGAAAGAAGGAAATGCAAATAATCCACAGTCTCAACTCCACAGGGAAAATCTGATGACTTTCCTTCCTTAGCCTTTTTTTTTTTTTGCTATGTATGTGTAGTAAAATATCTATATATGTATATTGAAAAATATGGAATACATGAGGCCTAGGACTTGCCTTGTTCCCTGCTCTGCCCTCCAGATCCTGAGACCCAGCAAATCCAGGGCCAGAGGGGACTCTGTTCCATAGCAGTGGGGACAAAGACTGCATTTCTGGACCAAGAGGAGGCCTTGAAGGGACAAGGAAGAGGGAAGGACAAGGACCTGTGCATCCTCACCCCCCTCCCCCCCCCCCCGCCCCGTCCCCCATGCTTCTGAAAGCAGAGCGTGGCCTGTGGACCCTGGGCTCTCCAGATGATAGATGCCAAGGCTGAGCTGCCCATGCGGTGGGTGGGTGGGTGATCATTATAGCCTCAGTGTCAAGGGCCAACTGATCTTACCTGTCGTGTGACATGGGGGTGGGAGGCACTGAGGCCCAGAAAGGGAGGTCGTTTGCCCAAGCTCACACAGCAAATGAATGAGAGTGGCAGGTCACATGGCCAGCCTAGGGTTTGTTCCCTGCAGGAAAGCGTGGCCATAAAGAGCCCAGTCCCTGGAGCCAGACTGCCTGGGTTTGAATCCTGGCTCTGCCACTCACTCTCATGGTCAGATGTGTGATAATAGACATGTCGCTTAACTTCTCTGGGCTTCGGTTTCCCCATCCCTAAAATAGGTGTAGGAATTTTCATGTATTTCATACGGCCATTATGAGGCTGAAACAAACCGATGCACGTAAACCATTCATAAATGTTGGCTGTTTCTCTCTGGCCTTTCAGGAGAGGCGCGTAGGCTGGCTTGTGCCTCTGTCCGCCTTCGCCGAAGTCCTCAATCCCAAAGCGTTCTGAGCTGGCAGAGCACGGGGACGTGAGGAAATAATCTCCTGGGTCTTTGGTATGGTCTCAGCTGAGGGACCCAAAATGTCCTCTGTTTTATCTTCTCCCTCGATGTGCTGTCTCATAGGAGCCCAGATTTTAGAAATACATTTTCCTTTGCTGGGTGGCTGGGATTAGTCACTCCTTCTCTCCTGAAAAAGAGAGGGCTGGACTTCGGGATGGCTAAATGTCCTTCCGGGGCCAAAGCTGAGGGCCCTGGGACGGGGGCCTGGAGCAGGGGCAGCCGTCAGACGGGGCTGTGGAAGGACCACTTTCCTTCACCAGGCTGCAGGGGCCTGTCAAGGGTAGGGACCCGTGTGCCTCCCCTGCAGCTGTCCCCCCCGCCCTCCGCCGAGCTTCGGGAAGCAGAATGAGCCCTTCAGCTTTTGGCCTGTGGACCTGAGTGCAGAGGGGAGGTGACCGAAATAGCCCGACCGTGGGCCCAGCCCTTGCCACTTCTTGTCTCTCTCTCAGTCCTTGTGACACCTTCAAGGTAGGAGCTCTTAGTCCCATTTTCCAGAGGGAAGCAGAGGTTCAGACAGTCACCTGCGCACGGATTTCAGCCCTGGCTCACCCCACCCCAAGCCACGCTCTTTCCCATATGCGCTGGTGCCGCCCAGCCAGCCCTCCCACAGAGCCCGGGGTGCACCTGTGCCCCTGCCACTGCGTGCAGCCCGGGACCCCAGCGCCCCTGGGCCAAGGGGGAACGGGAAGGGCCCAGGCTCGGGGCAGGAATGCCCTCCCCCAGCCTCCCTCAGCTCTTTTTCTGTTGTTTCTTTGCTCAGCCGGGCCCTGTTATCTTCCTCTGAGTCTGACGCCTGGTTCTTCCTGTTTAAAATTCAGACTCTAGACTTTTCCTTTGGGGGCAGTTACGTATTTGTTTTCTGTTTTGGATTCTCCCCCCCGTCCCCCATTTCTGGCATTTTAGGTCACTCAGGCTCAGACCAATTCCATTTTCAGCGAGGGTGGGGTCCTCTCCATCCAGTGCCCCGGCTGGGGGCACTTGGGTGACAGGGGTGAGGGGGGATCCTGTCGCCTGTAACAGCCAGAGTCCATTAGTCCAGCCCGCAGGTCCTCCCCAGCCCCTGCCCCAACTGATGGTGTCCGGGCTTCCTGCACACCCCGGGAAGGAGAGTCAGCCATAGAATAAGAAAAAGGTTTAGGTGTGAGTCACTCCGAGACTCGCTGCTCCTGAGAGAGGAGACACGGCCCTGAGGACCCCAGCACGTGCTCACTGTCAGGCGAAGGGTACAGAGCTGGGGGTCAGGAGACCTGGGCCCCCGCTTGGCTTTCCACCCCATGCTGTGTGAGGTTGGGCAGGCCGACCCCCTCTCTGAGTCAGTTTCCTGGGACAGTGGGGCCAGCTGGTTCTGAGGGCCTTCCAGCCCGCTGGCCTTAGTTCCTGTGCCTGATTGTGATTTTATGTCTTCCTGCAAAATGCTCTCGAGGCCTCCAGGCAGGGTGATTGCGGGAGACCCAGGGGCAGAGAACCCAGACAGATGGTGGGATGCCCAGTTCCCTCGGGCAGCCGCGGGCCTCCTGGGCTTGGAGAGGGATGTTGGGAAAGTTCTGAACTTCTCTGAGCCTCGATGTGCACCTCCATCAAATGGACAGAGTAACGCCTATCCGGGAGGGTTGCTGGGGGCCGGTGATGGCCTGATGCTTAGGGGATGTCGGAGTTTCAGGCTTTCCTGGTGGCAGCACCTAAGGGAGGGAGTGCCCCCTCACCCGCTGAGCGCCCAGAGGGCAGGCGTTTGGTTAGACCTGTCCTGGGGTATCCATGGCCTGGGGACCATTGACTGAGAATGAGGGTGCCAGGCACCACTTGAACCTCACCTCAGCTCCTCCTGGCTCACCTTTTCCCTACAGCTCTTGCACAAGCAGCTGGCTCTGTGCAGACATAAACTGCCAGCATCTTGCTTCCCTGCCTGGCTTATGGCTCGCTTTCCACCTGGAGTGATGACAGCCAGGGGTGGATGTTTCCCTTCACACCTGCAGCGGCCCCATGCTGAGCTGCATCCACATGGTTCCTGGGAGGGCCCCAGCAGGAGGGAGCCCCAGTTCCCCGCAGCAATGACCTGCTCATGAGTACCCCATTAGCCAACTTTCCTTCCTCCCCTCTGACTTGTCTCAGCCTCTCATTTCTGTTTTGGGGAGCACCGGGAGAGGCCAGCGTCTTTGAGGAAGGTCCCCTGGCATGGCCTGTGGAGTGTGCAGGCTGTAGCTGGCTTGCCCGAAAGCTTCAGCCAGCCGGGGCCAGGGAACCTGGGGACGGAGTCTCCCTGTGGAGCACCTCTGCCCAGATTCTACCTCCTGCCCTCTCCCAATTCCCCACCCCCTCCCTCCTCCAGCAGTCTGGGGTGTACAGGTTCACTGCCCCAACTTGTGGGCCTGCAGAGGGATGCAAATGGCAGGGTCAGACCCTGCAGCCCCGCCTGCCAGGCCAACCCAGGCTTCCTGAGTTCTGCCCCATCCCTGGGGAAGGCCCTGCTTCACCCCTTCTCTCCTTCATTTTGAGAGTTTCAGAACGTCTTTACTGATTACTAACTTTAGCTGAGCTGTTCTCCGTCTCTTAGCCTTTCCCTGGACGTCCTTAGGGCAGGCTCCGTCACCCAGGGGTGAGGGCCTGAGAGGCTCCCTGGGCCCTGGGGCTGCCCAGACAAGGGAAAGCTGACTGCCTGCGAGTGTGGGATCTGATTCCAACCCCGATTCCTTGAGCAAGCGACTTAACTTCTCTATGTCTCGTTTCCTGGTCTGTAAAGTGGGAGTAAGACTCATGGGGCCCTTGCGAGGATTAAGTCAGAGAGTATGGAAGGTGCCTGGCGCCCCCTGAGCTAGCTCTATCCTAGTCCTCCGCTCAGAGTGCTGCCCCTGCCAGACAACAGAATTGGGGTTGGGCAGACCTGGGTGAGGCAGAAAGGTAGGAGACGGCCTGGGGAGTGGAACCAGAAACCTGGGTCCTGGCCTGGCTTTGCCACTGACTGGTGTGGGACACTGGCCCCCGTCAAAGCCTCAGAGACACTACCTGCCCACAGGGATAATTGTTGGAGGCTCCCACGAGGTGGGGGGGCTGGCGTGCTGGAGTTGAGAGAGGGTTCACACTTGGCCAGCCGGGCTGCGACTGGGACCTCGGCGTCTGAAGGGTCCGGTCCCATCCCGGTGCCCACCCTGATCAGCCTGGGCACCAGGGGGGCGGCGGGCACAGTGACCCCCCAAGCAGCCGGGCTCCCAGCATCCTGCCGCCAGCTCCCCAGGCCACCCGTCTGTGCGCCCTGCCCGGCTGGACCCCGCCAGGGTGGCTGAGGGCCTGGAGCCGATGGAATCAGCGGGCCCTTCCCTCCTTTGTCTGCTGGTGCTTCCTTCCCTTCCCAGTGCGCTTTCTTTTTTTTGGTTTATCAGGCCCTGGGGAAGGCTGGGGCCAGCCAGGCTCCCAGACGAGCACCCCTGGGTGGCCGCCAGCTGGGAGCAGACATCTCACATCTCTGTCTCCGGGACCAGCCACGGCCCGGCCCCCTCCTGCCACCTGACCCCACAGTTCCCGCCTGTTAGCTAAGCCTCAGGCCCCAGGCCCCTTCCCGGATGGAGACGGGGAGGCACCTAGTGTTGCTCTGACCCCAAAGCTGCCTTTCATGGGTTCAAAGCATGCAGGATCCTTGGCGCACACTGAGGCCCCGCTGACTTTGGGAGGGAGGAACCTGATGCCCAGAAGCAAGAAGGGCCCAGAAGAGCCGGGCTCCCAGCTCAGTGCTCTCTCTTCAGAGGCCCAAAGCTTTCCACTGTCTCCCCCCTCCCCAAGTCAGCAGGCTTGACTCCCAGCTGAGATCCCCAGCTGTGAACCCTAGTCTCACTAGTGGAGCAAGTTAGTTAATTTCTGTTCCTCAGTTTACAAATCCGGATAATGGGGATAATGGTTCTTGTCCCATAGGCTGTTTTGAAGATTAAGGAGATAATAGATGCCTGCCCATCCTACAGCAAGCATTCTCAACAGGGGCAGTTTTGCCCTTTTGGTTGGGAGTGGAAGGAGGCAAAATCATCTCATTCTTTTAAAGATTAAAATGCAAAAAAATATATATATTCAGTACAGTGGACAGGCCACGGTGGCTCAGTGGCAGAACCGGAGACCTGAGTTCGAGTCCCTGTACTTGTCCATGCCAAAAAAAAAAAAAAGAAAGAAAGAAAGAAAGAAAAATTCAGTACATAAACAGATATGCACTATATCTGTAGTATCAGCATTTCACGGGGCAGGAGGTGATTAGCAAAAACTTTATAAAGGCTCTTTGGGAGGGCAATAATGAAAAAGCTTGAGAAACACTGTTGTAGAGTTAGAGCTCGGTTAGTTTAGCCCTCTGTTACCCTTTTTCTCATTTATCTGGCTGGTCTCACCCAACACAGACTGTATAGTAAGACCAGGAATCAGGTTATGCTCACCTTTTAAAAACACTCTAAGAAAGGGCAGTGGAATCATTCAAGTTTTATGCTGAAAAACGCACCCATTTGTTCATTATTTCTGCCAATGAGAGCAGAGGGCAGGGTGGGCCCTGACGACATGATCCCAGCTCTCAACAAATCACCAGGACAGGACATGTGGTAAGACCCAAACCCTGTGGGCCAGCTAGGCATGGCGGCCAGCTTGACCAGCTCAGAGAAGAGGGGACATTTGGGGTGGGCTTTGACAGATGGGTAGAAGTTCCTCAGGTGGAAAAGAGTGGAGAGGAAGTGGCAGGTAGAGGAAGCAATCTGAACAAAAATGAAAAAATGGGTCTGAGGTGCAGTGAATGGAACTCGAGCTGGGCTGGGTGGGGAAAGGGCAGGGGGGGACCATACCTAGTACGGCCTCATGAGGTAGCCTTGTTCATGATTACTCCGTGGTCCTTTTGACCTTCCCCCACCCCCCACAATATTCTTTTTATATACAAGTAGCTGTGTTCTTTGTGGGGAAGGTTCAAAAGCCTTGAGGAACAATCAGAAGCCCCACTTTGGAGGGAATTTTTGAAGGGGTTTCTTTTGTCTTTGTTTCATGCTTCCTCTGATGGATCTGCCTACATATATATATATATGTAATATCCAGTGCTTCTCTGGGCCCAATTCTGAGCTCGATGCTTTACATGCATTACTAAACTTCCTGCCTGTGGGGAAAGTGATCTTCCCACCTTTTCACAGGGGTAAGTTAAGGCCCAGAGCATCCGGGTGGGGGAAGGTCACACAGTGAGTGTTGGAGCCTGCACTGCAACTCAGTCCCATCGGGCTTCCAGGCCGCCTCGCAGCACATGGGGTCCACGCAGGGGCCTCGGGGGCTCTAGGAACTGCTGAGATTGCAGGTGAGATCTTTAGGACTAGATGTGAGGAAGGACTTCCTGAGAGCGGACCAAGTCAGGCACAGGAACTAAGGCCATGGACAAGGTCTCCACAGGACCCAGCTTTCTTTCTGCTCTAAGATTCCTTAACTGCTCCACAGTGGTGCCCATCCTGGTACCCCTGAATGAGCTATATGTCCATGTCTCCCACTAGAGGGGTGGTGAATTCTGGAGCTCTTTTGAGAGTGATTTTGATTTGGGGCATTGGCCCACTTGGGAGTCTAATGAAGGCTGTCAAGCCGGTTGCGGAACTCCTCTGCCCCTCCCCAGGTCTCACCTGCAATCTCAGCAGTTCCTAGAGCCCCCGAGGCCCCTGCGTGGACCCCATGTGCTGCGAGGCGGCCTGGAAGCCCGATGGGACTGAGTTGCAGGGCAGGCTCCAACACTCACTGTGTGACCTTCCCCCACCCGGATGCTCTGGGCCTTAACTTACCCCTGTGAAAAGGTGGGGAGATCACTTTCCCCACAGGCAGGAAGTTTAGTAATGCATGTAAAGCATCGAGCTCAGAATTGGGCCCAGAGAAGCACTGGATATTACATATATATATATATGTAGGCAGATCCATCAGAGGAAGCATGAAACAAAGACAAAAGAAACCCCTTCAAAAATTCCCTCCAAAGTGGGGCTTCTGATTGTTCCTCAAGGCTTTTGAAACTTCCCCACAAAGAACACAGCTACTTGTATACAAAAAGAATATTGTGGGGGGTGGGGGAAGGTCAAAAGGACCACGGAGTAATCATGAACAAGGCTACCCCATGAGGCCGTACTAGGTATGGATACCCCCTGCCCTTTCCCCGCCCAGCCCAGCCCCAGTTCCATTCACTGCACCTCCTGCTGTAGCTTAAGCATGTTTTTTTCCCTGCCTTCTGTGTTACCTAAAAGTAGGGAATAGAAAAGAGCTCTAGGTTCCTGGGTGCTTGTTACATCAGTAAAAATAACTAACCAAATAAAGGTGGGTGATAAAAAACAAACTGAATTCTTATAGACTCCTTGGGAAGAAATGGGCTTTGCCTCTGAAACTTTGGCCTTTGGACAGAATAACGCTGGTGCCTTACATCATCTTTGGCAAAGTTTTTGGGTCCCCCTTCTGCAAGAATAATGCTGACCATGCTTGGCTTCTGCCCAGGTCTCAGTCTCCCCATCTGTAACTGGAAGAGATTGGACAAGTTAATATCTAGGGTTTTTTGTCCAGTGCTTGCCATGTGATTTCAGTGATTGACCCACCAATCTTACCTCCTTGCTTTTGCTCACGCTGTGCTCTCTACCAGGGTTCTCTACAAGGGATGTCTTGCACTGTTTCTGTCTCACCTACTCTGCCCATCCTTCAGGGCTTATTCAAAGGCTCCTGCTTTGGGACAGTCTTCTCTGATCTCACAAACTAGAAGGGCTCACGCCTTATTCTGGGATCTCACCTCTTAGTGCTTGTAGCTTTATAGCACTTCTTGGAATTGTGTCCTTGCCAGCCCGGAAGCAACTGAAAGTTTGCACATCTCTGAGTCTTCAGGATGGACACAATATAGAGGATACCCTGTGAGGGTTTCTCAAATGAATGAATGAGTGAGGGAGTGAGTAAATGAGTGAATGTATCTCTATGCACCTCTCTCCTCCAGCTCTTACCTTCTGAGGTCAGTGGCTTGGGAGGCTTCCCCTCCTGCCAGTATCTCAGCATCACAGACTAATTGGCCATAGTGGGCATTTGATGTGGCTCAGCTCAGAAGGCTTGGAGAAGGGCATGTCCTCGTTTATTTGTCTTGGCTGGCTGGCAGCAGCGCATAATGCCACCTGAGTTTAAAGAAGCACACTGAAGTGTGTGGGAAGCGGGATGGGGAGGGCCCGAGATGGTCTGAAGATGCCGGCTGCACCCACTGCCCGGGTCATCAGCCTCCTGGGCCAGCCTCCTGGCTGTCCAGCACATCTCCAGGATCCAGGGGCCCGGGGACTCCCCAGCCGGTGCTGGAGGCCACCAGGCTCGGCCAACCCACTGAAAGGACTCCAGGGAGCAGCTGCTCCAGTTCTGGGCCCAGAGTACAGAGAGGGAAACTGAAGCCCAGAAGAAAGTAGGTCCCTGCCCAAGCACCCATCATCAACTTGCTGGAATCATAGAAAACTGTGCAGGGTGGGAGCTCAGAGTTTACTCTGGTCAATCCTATGAATTCTATTGTCTTGTAGAACAGAGGAGGCATCTGCAAGGCCCTCCCTGCCTCCACAACCGCACATAACTGCCTTTTGTTTTCTGGTTGTTGTATGTCAGACACAATGTGAAGTGCTCTACTTCTAGAATAGTGTCCATTTTATGAATGTGGTAACTGTGGCTCAGAGACGTTAAGCAACCTGTCAAAGGTCACAGTGCTGCTAAGCAGAGCAACCAGGGCTGAACACAGGTGTAGGCTGATGCTTGCTCTTTACCCCTGACTGTAGGGCAATACCACCTCCAGAGGTGGATTTGTAAATGAATTAAATTGTTTGATTTTTTTGTTCATCTGTATTCTCTAGGCTTTCTTCAATTACTGTGGAACTAAATAATAATAATAATAATAATAAACAAACAGATGTATATGAGTTTGTGTATAGTGTGTGTCAATGATTTAAAATGAGCAACAAAGAATCTCTGTAGCTCTAGGCGTCTCTAAGCATCTCTTTACATCCTCCCCTAAGAGCTGTCATTCTTTAAGCAACAGCCCCCCCTCCAAAAGTTATTAAAGCGAGACCCTTTCAGCTCTCTCTCCCCACAATTTAATCTTACTGCACAGTCACTGACACCTTTTGAAAACCCAAACCCCTCTTAATTCAGAATGTTTCCACTGCTTGGGCTCCAAGGCAACATGGAAAGCGCTGGACTGGGAACCTGGAATCCTGGAATCTGGCTTGCTTCCCTGCACTGTAGCCCTGAGCACACCACTGCCTCTCTCTGAGCCTCAGTTTCTCTATCTGTCGTGAGGGGTGCAGAGTTAGCCCTGAGGCCACTTCCCCCCTCATGGTCCTGTCTGTGGGATGTTGTGTCAACCACAAAGCTCCAGCTACAGATGTAGGCACTTCAGGTTGTCCCATGGCTCTATGATGGCAGGAATTTCAAATAACTTGACCTGTCAACGTATTGGTAGAGTAAGGCAGGCCCCCTCGCTCTGGGTAACTGCCCTTTCAGTAATCCCTCCAGTGCACGTTTGTGAACACGGGGTTTCTCGAGCTTCAGCTTTGCATAAAGGGATGGCTGGACCATAAGCACCTCCTACAGTACAGTCTTGCACTGCCCTCCGGTACTGGGTTGGGATGCTAAATCTTGGCACCTGATCTCTAAGGGAGATCTAGCAAGAAGTCAATGTTCAACGTGCACATACTTTCTGGGAGAGTTTGCAGTTTAGCAGGGAAGACTGGAGAAGACAATACTTATCAGAAAGAAGTGGACATCTAAGGGGGACTTTTGGGATGGGACATGGGGGATGATTTTCTAAACTTCCCATAGCACCTCCATGTAGACCAGTCCAGTTGGCAGAAAGGGTTCTGGGGCGATGGGGGCGCCCCATCCTTACACAGGCTTCACCTACAATCATCCTGCTGTTCCAGTCTGGGATGTGCTGTTCCAGCCTGAGATGTGCTGCCCTCTGCTTGGCCCTCCTGTCCCATCTGTCTGTAGCTGTGGCACTGTTTGCCAGACCTCTTCTCCAGGGTGGCCCTGACTGTCTAGGAAGGTGAAATTCTGTGCCCCCCCCATCCATCATTAACCACAAGTTGGGGAAATACAAGGGGCAAGTGGATCCAGGAGTTAGAGGAGGCTTCCTGGAGGAGAGGGTCTCTGAGCAGAGTCTGTAGATGACCAAGCAGAAGAAATAGCCTGTGCAAAAGTGTGTCTAGAGACTGGCAGTGTGAGGCAGGAAGAATCGGTGGGAGATGAGACGTGGAGCTGAAAATTCTGAACCTAAGGAGCTGTGGGACCCATGCCAAGAAGCTGGGACTCGATACAGAGGCTAATAGGGAACCAGAGAACCAGCATGGAGAAGGACGAAGACAGATCTGTGCTCTAGAAAGGCAGAGGCTGGGGGTGGGGCGCAGTGGTGAGGAGCAGATAAAATGAGCTTGAGATGTGAAGAGGCACCGGAGGGATGTGGGGTGAGAGGTGGGAGGGGCCAAGGACGAACCAGAGGTTTCTGGAGAGGGGACACTGCAAAGACAGGGAATGCAGGGGAATCTAAACATGTCCTTTCAGGGCAGGAGGCTTTTAGGGGGCCAAGGAGAGCTGGGCAGGGATGTTTAGCATATAGGTGGACCAAGATGTTTGGAGCAGAGGGGGAAAGAGGCTGGGAGTCCAGGTGGTGGCTGAAATGGTGAGCATGGGTGAGGCTGTCTCCATAGGGTGGGAAGAGAAAGGCAGAGCCAGGGGGTGAGGTAGAAGAGCAGGATTCTTTTCAGCAGCCCAGCAGAAGCAGTTAGAGGGAGTAGAGGGAAACGGGAGCCTGGGGCCCAGGACGCCATGGGTTGGGGACACAGGTTCAGGGCTCCACAGCACAGATGGCCTTGTAGCCACATGGAAGTCACTGATGAGCCTGTCTAAAACAGTTCAGCGATGGGATGGGGCAGAAGCCAGATAAACCAACCGAGGCCAAGGCCCTGGCATCTTTTGTGTTTGCACCGGCCACGGCACCCTTTTGGTCTCCCGACTTCTGTGCTTGTCCCCCTCAGTCCATTCCCCACACAGTGGCCAGGGTGGGGGTATGGGCTCTAAGAACACAGCCAGGTCACCATGTTGAATGTGGACCACCAGTCACGAGGCCTTCTGTCCTCTCCCTTTTCATGTCTTGGGCCCCTGCTCTTAACAAGGGGTCAGCAGGGAACTCCTCCGGCGTCAGCACCTCCACCTCCATACCTGCAGCCCAGCCCCCTACCCGCTTCACCTGGGTTGACCCAGCCCTTTCAAATCTGGGCAAATAGCACCTTCTGAAGGAAGCTTTTCTAATCCCCTAGATCCCAAGGGAGGTCAAGGTTCTCTTGCCTTATATAGGTGGCATCCTGTTGCTAAGCCCTCCTCACCCACCTTTGTAAATAAGATCTTAATTGTGCTCCTTGTCTGTCTTCCAAGTTAGAATGTGAAGAAGTGGGAAGGACAGGGGCCAGGTAGGCTGTGTCTCTGTACAATGCAACACCAGACATGGTGCTTGCAGGGGTCAGTACCTAGCAAATCTGAATGAACGAGAATTAATGAATGACAGCATGTATTCAGAGCAAGAATAGAGGGCTGAGAAGTTTGAGCGAAAAGGGAGAAAGGAGAGCCTGTGCTTCTTGGAGAGGGCAGGGTGTTGAAAGGATAATAATAATGATGATGATAATAGTTGCAGGCACCCAGTATGGTCAGTAACTGCTGGGCGCCTGTCCTTCCCCCACCTCGCGGGCCTTCAGTGCCGCAGCCCCCTGCTGGGCCGAGGGATGGCTCTGCCCACCATCATCTCAGGATGGGGCGCCCCAGGGGAGGGCAGAAGATGCCGATTCCCGACCCCCACTCCAGCCAGACCCGGCCTAGAGCTGGGTTCTGCTTCAAGGCAGCCCCCTTCCCCAGCGTCCCCACCCCACCCACGGCCACACCAGTTCCCGGGCGCACAGCGCCCCGCGCCCTCCCGCATGCTGAGGACGCGGGGCTCAGAGCAGGGGGCCCTGCCCGGGTGGGGACCCCCCGGCCCAGCCTCCGGGAACCCCGCGGCCCGGGTGCGGCGACGTAGAGTCGCCCCCGTGCCCTCTCCCCGCGCCCCCCAGCCCCCCGCCGCCCTCCGGCCCGGCCCGCCCCGCGCCGCCGGATGTCTGAGTTTGGTTTTCGAGGCCCCGCCGGCCGGGGAGGGGCCGCCCGCCCAGCCGCCGCCTTATCGGGCCCTGTCTCCGCGCTGTCTCCCGCCGCCCGGCCTCCCAGGCGGCCCGGCCGCGCCCCCTCCCCGGCTGCCGCCCCCGGCTCCGCACTGGCGGGCTGGCCCCCCCATCCCCCCACCCCCCCCGGGCCCCCCAGGGCAGAGCCGGGGTGGGGGCCCCGCTGAGTGGGCCCGGGGAAGGGTGGGCGCGAGGCGGGCGGGGTAGAAGGCCCGGGCAGCCCTAACTGCCCCCTTGGCAGCTGATGGGCGCGCTATACTGACCAACTCGGTTAGGGAACAGAGACTTGGGGCCCAGAGAAGGATGTCAACCAGCCGAAGCTACGGTCCTGCGCCCCCCCCCCCCCCCCCCCGGGGCCCAGATGAGGGCCTTCCCCACTCCTGGGCCTGAAGTGCTCTGCTGTGCTGGGGCGGGGTGTGCTGCAAGGAGGCTGGGCCCGGGTGCAGCCTGCCAGGGAGGCCTGGGGGGGCCCTGCCCCCCACCCACCTCAACGAGGGAGTCCTTGGGCAGGGAAAGGGCTGAGGCCCCTCTTCCTGCAGGGGCTCTGGCCCCAGTGGCGTGGCCCCCCCCTTTGCTCTGGTCACTTCTCTCTCAAAAGTCCCACCCACCCAGTCCTGGGGGATAAGAGGACTAGAACCCCATACATGAAAAAACGGGCAAATGCTGCCCCAGGACAGTGGAGCAAGGGTTCTGAGGCTTAATGGCCACCCCACCCCCCTTTTTGGGGTGGGGAGGGAAGTGGTGTCTGCAGAGGGCCCCCTCTGCCCCCTGCCTGCACATGGTAGCCTGGGCAACCCAGGAGGCTGCAGGTGAACACCCAGGAAGGGGGCAGGCAATAGAGCCTTCTAGCTACAGCCCAGCAGGGGGTACCGCGAGGTGAGTATGAACCCAGATTTCATGTCCAGAGTCTCATCAAACCCCTCTGGGCACTGTCATGTGTCAGCCGAGACGCCGGGGAGCCCCTGGGAGGGAGCATCTGAGCTGCTCTGGGGTGGCTGAACGGAGGCAGGTGTGCAGGAGGAAGGCAGAGAGCCCTGCGCCAGGAATTTGGGGTGGAGCTGTGTGCAGGGTGCAGGCCGCTGGGGGGGGGAGGTAGGCATGAAACAGCAGTCTGGGGTTCACTTGAGAACACTCCTACACCCCAAGCCAAAGACAGAAGGAATGCTTTTCAATGGACACGGCTGTTCCTTTACATTAATAAAATGATCGTCGGTGTTCTGCTCGTTTTACAATCAAACTGTGGCTCAGGGATATGACTTGGCCAAAATCACTGAAGAAACTGGGAGAAGTGGGATTCAAGCCTGCATTTTCCTGGTGCTAAAGGCCACGCTCGTTCCTCCCCGTCACAGCCTCCGCTGGAATGGAACGTAGGATTCATTTGCTCTTTCTGTCCCCTACCCTGTTTTTATGGGTGAAGACATTGATGAAGACATCAAGGTCCCGAGACGGGCCAAGCTTTGACCTTGTACTCGCTCCTCCTAAATTGGCACCCCTGATATCTTCCCGGTGTTCCCAGTCCAGGAGCTGGTGAATAACAGATTCTGCCACCTTCCCCGCCCCATCCCCTGCCTCCTGTCTCCTGCGTAAGGGGTCCAGGGCAGGGTCTGAGAATCTGTATTTTGGGCAAGAATCTTTTTGGTTTGGGGTCTGCCGTTGGCCCTCAGGCATTTGGGGGCCACAAACTTTTCCCTCAAGCCTTGGCACTGAACCCCTTCCAGCCTCCTTTCTTCCCCTTTGACTTGCGCCCCCCAAGGGCACACATTCCCCCCAGTCCCCACCGCCGTGCGCACCCCAGGCCCTTCCTCTCCACACTCCCCCTCTTCTCAGCAGAAAGTGAAAACACATGGTTTCCTAGGCAACCGCATCCCTCCTCCCAGCTTGCCCCGAGACCTCCCAGGTTCTCTCATTTGTTCAGAAGAATATTTCAAATACCAGCCTCACCAGGCGGGGGCTGACAAAGGCTGGGCTCCTTCTAGACCCTTCTCTCCAAGGGCCGATAGCTCTGCTCCCCTTGAATCTCGAGGCCTGGGTCTCAGTTCCAGGCTATCACCTTGGTTACCGCCAAGGCCCAGTCTGCGGCAGCTCTCAGCCAAGAGGCTCCGAGGTATTTGGTCTTACAGATCTGTTCACACTGGGAGGCCAAAGCCCAGAGAGGAAAGGGATTTACCCTAGGTCACACAGCAAAATTGAAGGGAAAGGAAAGTAGGATTGGTTGAGTCCTTACTATGTGCCAGGCACAGTGCTGGGTGCTCTGGAAACAGCTCATCAACCCTCCCCACAACCTTGTGAGGTCAGTTTTTACTCCCATTTTACAGTTGAGAAAACTGGGGCCCGTAGAGGGGAAGGTCCTGGCTCTAGGTCACCCAGCAAGTGAACGGCAGAGCCAGCTTTCAGGAAGTCAGCTCCTGTCCCCTGCTAAGGCTGTCATCTTTGCATTAGGCCGTGCTGTTCTCAAGGTGGGCAGGGGTTGGAAAAATTATGGGACTCCTCGGATTCTTTTCTGGTTATAATTTTTATGTTTCCTCATTAGAATATTTTGCCTGTAATTCTTTGGGGCCTGGGCTCCGAATGAGTTCCTCTTTCCTGTCTTCTCTCAGACCGGGATCCCTGGTCAGTATTTCCCATCCCGTGATGTCTTTAACCAGGGCAGTGAGGGGACGCATGCCTTTTCTCTGAGCCTCAGTTTCTCTATCAGTTATGTCCCGGGGTCTTCAAAGAAGACCTTGAAGATTCTTGGATTCTCTCATCAAGTATATGCGTGTGATCATGCGATTGGGTGTGGTGTGTGATTGTGTGAGTGGCTGTGTGACTGGGTGTGTGTGATTGCACGTGGGAGACAGTATGTGGGGTGATTGTGAGTGAGGGTGAACGGGTATTGGATGATGTGTGTGTGAGTCCATGTGACGATGCGTGTGTGTACAGGGAAGTGATTGTGTCCGTGTGTGTTGGGGCTGGGGCTGGGTGTGAATATGCGTGTAAGAGGTCAAGTTATGTGCTTGAATATATGGGGTGGTGGTGCGAGTCTGTGCACAGCTGGTCTGTCTGTGCGTTATGGAGTGTGAAATCTGCGTGGTTGATTTGGGGTGACGGGTGTGTGTGTTGGAGGGCAGTGACACCCCTGAACCTGGTTGGTCACCTGGGGGGTGCACCCCTCCTCCTAGCTCCCCCTGCGGGAGTGGCCGGCCTGGGTGGGTGGGGGAGCCCTGTGGTACCCAGCCTGCCAGCAGGGCACGGAGCATATTCCTCCCGGTAAATCAGCTCCCGCCGCTGCCCCATCGCCTCCCTCTGACTGGGAGCCCAGGAGGATCCTGGAAGCAGAGTCTGGCTCTAACCAGGTCTGTTTGGGAGGAAGAAAAAAAAAAATTAAAGGGGGAAGAAAAAAATAAAAGACCTAAAAGTCAGATCTTTACTGAAGCATTTCATGACATGCACACCAACTAATTGGCTTTCTTATTAGTAGCAGATTTTTCTTCCAGTCTCTTCTTCTGCCTGGACTTAAAAAACAAACGGGGTAGAAAGCTAGCTCGATACAGACCCTAGGCCGAGTTTCCCCTGCATCCTCCTGTGGTCTGGGAGACAGTAAGGGCACAAAGTTTTCTTTTTCCCAGTCTAAATTTGGTCTAGGGGGCCTCTGAGGGATGGGGTTTCGAGAGCCCAGAAAGCACCCCCATACCTCCCCTCAATTTCCTCTTCCCCTTTATTGACTGTTGCCTGGGATCCTCCAATAGTGAGTCCTTCCCTTTGGTTTGGACTTTTCTTCAGATCAAAATGCAAATGTGTGTGGGCAGAGTCCGTGAGCCCCTCCGTGGTCGGTGACGTGTTTCCTGCTGTGGGAACCAATGCAGCCCCAGTTTGCTTATCTGTGAAATGGGATGTTGCAGGGTGGTTGTGGAGATTGATTGAGATCAGATGTGTGCCTTCCAAAGCTCTTTGCAAAAGTGAGCTGTGCTCCTGACAATGACAATGACTCTTTCGTGTCTGGCATGCACATCCATGACCCAGTTCAAGGGCAGGGGTGGATGGGCCCTGCACTGAGCAGAGCAAGGAGAGGTTGGGCAGCCTCCGAGTTCAGGTGAGGTAGCTGTGGTTCTTCTAAGGAATCTGGGAGTCTGTCTGGTCCTGTGGAGGTGGTAGCTCAAGCTTCATCTAAAGGTTAGGGAAAGGGGAGGGGAAGGCTTTTTACCCAGTTGGTTTCAACTGGCACTGTAGGCAGACAATGTTACCTCCATTTGCCAGAGAAGGAAACTGAGGCACAAGGAGGTATCCTAACATACTAAAGTGCACATAGCTATGAGAGGGGAGGCAGAGATTTGACTCCAAACCTATATAATAATGCCTTGTATTTGTTTAACAAACAGGCGCAGTTTCTTCTCCCTGGAGGCAGAAATGGAAAAATAAGGTCTGAATTCCCATCCCTAGAAGATCGTGAGGGCCAGACAGATAAATGACCAGGCACTGGAGGTCGTTGTGTGACAAGTGCTGGAACAAGGGTAAGCACAGCCACTGCAGAGGACTCTGAGTACTTACTGGGAATGAGGGAGGGCTTCCTGGAAGAGTGGGCAGGAAGGGCTGACCCTGCAGGGCTGACCTTCAGTTAGCATGCATGGGGGGCTATACCTCAGGTTTAAATGTTGATGCACAGGTATTGCTCATAAATAGCTGGTGCCAGTGCTTCTCTCCCAGGCTACCTGGGCCGTCCTCCAGGCCTCTGGACCCAGAAACAGTAAAGATGACAACGGGCATGACAGGGGCACCCAGGACCTTGCTTCAATGTGGTGGGTGGTTCTCTCCCTGACCCTTGGTGCTCAAACTATAGAAGTGGGTGAGCATTGTGACTACAGAGGCACAGGGCGGGGTGGGTGGGGGGTTCCCGAGGCCGGCTGGAGTCCCTTGCTCTGATCTTGTTACCGCCCCTGGACCAGGCTGGGGAGCCGTGGCTAGAAGCTGGCGTCCAGGCCGGGTGGACAGGCATGCGGTTTAACACGTCCCCTTCCATTCCATGCGGACTTCCTGGGGAATGACTGGGGGCCTCCGGCAGTTCCTGTTCCCAGCAGCTCACAGTCGCCAAGTCCAGGGAGACAAAACGTCCCTGAACCCAGTGGGGCAGGGAACAATCTGGGGTGGACTGAGGAGGGCCACAGGAAGCGTGGCAGGGCCAGCTGGGGAGCTGGCTGTGGGGCTTGGGGGTGACTCAGGGACTTGTGACTTGATAAGGTAAGATGACTCCAAAGGAAAACAGCCAGAGTCCAAGGGGCGCCGAAATGGCCGACAGGACAGGATTTCTGGCATCTGTTCAGACATTAGTTCTTGAGCCCTCACACGTCTCTGTGCGGCAAAAGAACTTCCACATCATCAAACCAAATACTTTGTAGTCAGAGATCTTATCAGGTAGATACTATGATCCTGATTTCACAGAAGAAGAGACTGAGGTTCAGAGAGGTGAGATGTCCTGTCCATGGTCACACAAGTAATGTAGTGGAGGCAGGAAAAGCACCCCTAGGCCAGCCTGGCCCCAATGCCTGTGTGCCAAGCCAAGCTTCCAGCAGTACTGCCCTCAGAAACCACACAGCCTCTTACTCAGTTTTCAAATCCTTGCCCACAAAGCCAGCATACCCAGTTAATGACATATCACTCCCCACCACCCCCCAAAAAGACCCCCAACAAATAGGGCTTTTTATGCCATCAGAACTCAGAGCTTAAGAAAATGTTTGAAACTGGGAAAAAGGAACATGTCTGGGCTCCCTGCAAAGAAAAGTAACTTGCAAATAAAACTAATAGTCACAGTAAGAATCATATTCCCCGTAGGATCTGCTGTGGGTATACTAGGCCGAATAAGGAGTGGGATGGGATCTCCAAAATAGCAACGCCCAGCGTTGAGGACAGGCTTAGAACAGCCCTGCCGAGTACGGGGCCTCAAGCTGGGGCGGGAAGCAGAGCTGTGCAATTGCCCCTGTGACCGTGGAGCCGTCACTTCACCTTCCTGACTCTCGGTTTCATGTTTCCCCCCCTCAGTTTCTCTATCAGTAAAATGGGACCATGACAGCTGCTCCTACCCGGTTGATGGGAGGGTTAAATAGACTAACGTCTGTGATGGGGCTGGCCCTGGGAGTCCGGACTCGGCTATTGTTCTGGCCTCCCCAGGCTGCCCTGCCCAATTTCAGGAAGTCCTTTTTGGCTGGAAACTTCTGAGGATGAAAGAATGTTGGAGAGAGAAGGTCCTTCGGGATAAGCCAGAGCTGGCTTCTCACGTAGGGGGGTGACCTCAGGCTCTGCGCGGGCTCTGCCTTCTGCTCTGCACCCCAGGCTCTGCACCCGCCCTCCACCCTTCCCGCTGCACCCTCCCGCAGGGGGCTTGGGTTAGATAACAGCGCCCAGTCCCCTCTCCCCTGTGAGGATTCGGGCAGCAGAACCCAGCTCCGATTTATCTCTTGCTTCTTTCATTTCTCAAAAACAGCTATATTGAGTTACAGTTGACATGTAATAAACCGCACATATTTAAAGTGTACAATGTGATAAGTTTTGACGTATGTTTACATTCATGAAACCGTCACCACAATCAAGAAAATAAACATCCCCCTCGCCCCCAAAAGTTGTAATCCTTCCCTGCCTCTCCTCCCTGCAACTGCGGCATTCCCCCCTCCCCACTGCCTGAGGTCCCCCTCCCCTCTCATTTCTCCCTCCCTCATTTTCTATCCCTCTCCCCCGCCCTCTGTACCCGGGCAATCACTGATCTGCTTTTGGTCACTGCATGTTAGTTTGCATTTTAAGAATTTTATATAAATATAATTATACTGTATGTATTTCTGTGTGTAAGATTTCCTTCATTCAGTCCAATTACTTTGACATTCATTCATACTGGGCGTGTTTCGATAGTTTATTCCTTTTCGTTGCTGAGTAGTATTCCATCATGCAGACATTCCACAATTTGTTTATCCATTTACCCTACTCATGGACATTTGAATTGTTTCCCATTTTTTACTATTCCAAAGAAAGCTGCTGTGAACATGCATATACAGGTCTTTGTATGAACATAAGCTTTCATTCCTCTTGGGTAAATGCCTAGGAATGAAAGGCTGAACTATATTGAACTTTTTAAAGAAACTGCCAAACTGTTTTCCAAAATGGTTGTGCCATTCTTGTTCCATCAACAGTCTAAGAGAACCCAATTGCCCCGCATCCTTGCCACTTCTTGGTCTGATAAGGCTTTTTGGGTTTAGATATTATAATATCTTACTGTGTGTTTTAAAAAAAACTTATAGTTCTGAAATAATTTTAAAAGACTAACAAAAAAGTACAACCCCCCCCATATAAACAAGTCCAACTCAACCTCCCATGCGTAGATCCAACAATGTTAACATTTTGCCACCTTTAGCATATCAGCTCCCCCGCCCCCCGCTTTTCTGAATGTTTGAGAACAGGTTGTGTTCATCGTACTCCGTGAATACATAATATTTCCATGTACATTTCCTAGGCACAAGGATATTCACTGCTGTAATCATCTTATCAAGTTATCAAGGTAAAGAAATTTAAGATTGATAAGCTTATAATCTATACTACAGTTTTTCCTTATGTCCCCATAATATCCTTTTGAACCTTTACCTTCCATTCTTAGATTCCATTAAGTATCATGCATTGCATTTAATTGTCATTATCTCTTTTCCTTCCTTCCTACCTTCCTCCCTTCCTCCCTTCCTTTTTTCAACTTCTTGCACTTGTGGAGACATATACACAACACAGATCTTCCCATCCCACCCCCTCCCATGCAGAGCATTTAGTGGAATTAATCACAGTCTCAGCTCTGCGTACCCTCCCTACCATCCATTCCTAGAACTTTTCCTTCACCCCATTTCGAAGCTCTACATTCATTTTCATCATCTCCCCTTTGCCCAGGACCCCCACCCCAAGTAACCTGTATTCTACTTTCGGTCTCTATGAGTTTGCATATTCTCTGTTATTTTCTTTGTATTACCATGGGGCTTTAGTTTAACATTCTAAATTTATTCCAGTCTTATTTACTTTGATACCAACTTCACTTCTTTTTTTTATCGACTTTGTGTGTATGTGTGAAAATACCCTATATACAAAAAAACCCAATAAATTTCAAAGCACAGCACAACGATTAGTTGTAGAACAGATTTCAGAGTTTGATATGAGTTATAACTCCAGAATTTTAGGTTTTTATTTCTAGCTGCTCTAAGATATTGGAGATTAAAAGAAATATCAATTTAGTGATTCAGCAATCATATTTATTTGTTAAGCCCTACCTTCTCTGTATAACTCCACCATCACCTTTGGTCTTTCTATCCCACTCTTTAGGGGTATTTGAGCTATGGCTACACTAACTTTTCATGTCGGAAGGGGCTGTTGATAATATGGGGTAGGGAGATGGAACTGGCTGATGTTCTGGAGAGGCTGGGCCCTCTAAGTTTTAGGACTTATCTAGTCCAGGGACCCATCTGGAGGTTGAAGGTTTCTGGAAAGTTACCCTAGTACGTGGAACCTTTGTAGAATCTTCTATCTTGCCCTAGGTGTTCTTTAGGATTGGCAGGGATAGTTTTGGTTGGACTTTGGCAAGTTATGATAGGTAGCAGTGTCTAACTGAAGCATGCATAAGAGTGACCTCCAGAGTAGCCTCTCTATTTGAACTCTCTCAGCCACTGATATTTTATTAGTTATACTTCTTTTCCCCCTTTGGTCAGGATGGCATTGTTGATCCCATGGTGCCAGGGCTGGACTCATCCCTGAGGGTCATCTCCCACGCTGCCAGGGAGATTTTCACCCCTGGATGTCATGTACCACGTAGAGGGGAGGGCAGTGACCTCACTTGCAGAATTAGGCTTAGAGAGGCTGAGGTCACATCTGAGCAACAAAAGAGGTCCTCTAGAAGTAACTCTTAGGCATGCTTATAGGTAGGCTAAGCTTCTCCTCTACATACATAAGCTTCACAAGAGTAAGCCTCAAGATCAAGGGCTTGGCCTATTGATTTGGGTGTCCCTAATGTTTGACACAGTATCAAGGATTTTCCCGGTGGTAAAGTTTAATAGTTCCATATTTTTCTCCCATCCCTCAAGGGACTTTGCCAATACTTTTTTTTCAATTAACTGCTTAATATATTCTAGAATGATACCAAATTAACTTAAATAGTACACATACACTATGTTCCTATACCCCTCCGACCCTACCCACTGTTATGTAGTTCTCACAAATTACACATCTATATTTTATGAGTCCAAAATCATGATTTATTTCTGATTGTATTTTAATTTACATTTCTCTAATGGCTGATGACACTGAGCAACTTTTTGTTTGCTTACTTGCCACCTGCATATCTTCTTTGTGAAGTGCATGCTCAGATTTTATTGGTTGTTTGTTTTCTTATTATTGAATTTTGCATGTTCCTTATATATTCTGGACACAAACCTTTTATCAAATAACTAATTTTCAAATATTTTCTCCCATCAATGGTATTGATGAAGTCCAATTTATCATGTTTTCTTTTATTTATTGTGATTTTGGCATGTATGTAAGAAATCTTTCCCTATTCCGAGGTCACAGATATTTTCTGCTATGTTTTCTCCTTAAGCTTTATAGTATTAAGTTTTAAACTTAGGTGTATGATCCTTTTTTTTTTAATGTTTTTTTTTTTCGTATACTGTATGGCAGGGGTCACATTTCATTCTGTTACCATGTGAGTGTCCCCTTATTGCAGCACCATTTGTTGAATTTTTGTTTGTTTGTTTTTTCTTTCTTTGTTTGCTTCTTTGTTTTTTGGGGCAAAAGTGCGTGGGCTGGGAATCGAACCCGGGTCTCCCACATGGCAGATGAGAATTCTACCATTGAACCACCCTCGCACCCCCTGTATGATCCAATTTGAGTTAATTTTTATGTATGGTGTGAGCTATGGATCAAAGTTCTTCTTCTACTTCTTCTTTTTCTACTTCTTTTCCTTCCTCGCTTTCTCCTTCTCCTTCTTTTTGGCATGTGGATATCCAGTTGTCCCAACATCATTTGTTGAAAGACTACCCTCCCCCCATTGACTTACCTTGGAATCTTTGTCAAAAATCGATTGAACGTTTACAAGTATGTCTGTTTCTGGACTCTCTATTCAGGTTCATTGATTTATTTTTCTACCTTGAGGGCAGTGCCACACTCTCTTGGTTACTGTAGCTTTATTATACATTTTGAAGCTAGATAGCATAAGTCCGCTAAACTTGTTCTTCTTTTTCAAAACTGTTTTGACTACTTTACTTCATTTGCATGTCTGTATGGATTGGAGAATCAACTTGTTAATTCCAGTAAGAACAACAACAAAAATGCCTGCTTGTATTTCAGTTGGATTGCTTTGAATCTATATACCAATTTGGACAGAATGGACATCTTGACAGTGTTCAGTCTTCTGACACATGAACATGGTATGTCTCTTGTGCTGGTTTGGAAGGATTATGTCCCCTGGAAAAGCCATGTTTTAATCTAAATCGCATTTCATAAAGGCAGAATAATCCCTATTCAATACTGTATGTTTGAAACTATAATCAGATCATCTCCCTGGAGGTGTGATTTAATCAAGAATGGTTGTTAAACTGGATTAGGTGACGTTATGTCTCTACCCATTTGGGTGGGTCTTGATAAGTTTCTGGCGTCCTGTAAAAGAGGAAACATTTTGGAGAATGAAAGAGATTCAGAGAGAGCAGAGCAGAACGACATAGCCACGAGAAGCAGAGTCTACCAGCCAGCAACCTTTGGAGGTGAAGAAGGAAAACACCTCCCGGGGAGCTTCATGAAACAGGAAGCCAGGAGAAGCTAGCAGATGACGCCGTGCTCACCATGTGCCCTTCCAGATGAGAGAGGAGCTCTGACTGTGTTCACCATGTGCCTTTTCGGATGAGAGGGAAACCCTGAACTTCATTGGCCTTCCTGAACCAAGGTATCTTTCCCTGGATGCCTTAGATTGGAAATTTCTACAGACTTGTTTTAATTGGGACATTTTCTTGGCCTTAGAACTGTAAACTAGCAACTTATTAAATTCCCCTTGTTAAAAGTCATTCCATTTCTGGTATATTGCATTCCAGCAGCTAGCAAACTAGAACATCTCTCTATTTATTTATTTATATCTTCTTTAATTTACTGTCAGAAGGGTTTTGGAGTTTGCACTGTAAAAATCTTGCACATCTCTTTCTTTTTTTTTTCAGTTGAGGACACAACACAGACTGTGATCTTTTATGGACTAAATTACAGCTGCTTTTAATAAAAACTTAACTTGCAACATTCATTTAAGGTTAGTGATTTATTTTGTCCCATATACAAAAACCAGTTAAATTTCTTGTTTTCTTCTCCCAACAGTGAATCATCAGGATTGTGGTGCTGAAACACAAGTGTGTTCCTTTCACGACCTGCTGTTCTCCAATCAGGGTCGATCACTCTGCAGTTATCCATCATTCGTTTTCTATAAACAGTTTTTATTATGAAATATAACATATATACAAGAAAGCAATACGTCTCAAAGTATATCATAACAAGAAGTTATAGAACAGATTTCAGAGTTTGATATGGGTTACAGTTCTGCTGTTTTAGGTTTTTCCTTCTAACTATGCCAAGACACTGGAAATTGGAAGAAATGTCAATATAATGATTCAGCAGTCATACTCATTTGTTAAATCCTATCTTCTCTGTTATAACTCTACATTCTCCTTTGATCTTTCTCCCAATCTTTAGGGGTATTTGGGCTATGTCCGTTCTAACTTTCTCATGTTGGAAGGGGCTGTTGATAGTATGGGATAGGGGGCTGGAACTAGATGATGTTTTGGAGAGACTGGCTTCTCTGGGTTTCAGGATTTATCTGGCCTAGGAACCCATTTGGAGGTTGTAGGTTTCTGGAAAGCAGTCTTAGTGTGTGAAACTTTTGTAGAATCTTAGGGCCCTGGTTGTTCTTTAGGGTTTAATAAGAATGGTTTTGGCTGGAGTTTGGCAGATGACGGTGATTAGCAATATCTAGATGAAGCTTGCATGAGTAGCCTCCAGAATAACCTTTCAGGTCTATTTAAACTCTCTTCGCCACTGATACCTTACTTTGTTACATTTCTTTTCCCCCTTTTTGTCACGAAGACATGTTGATCCCATGGTACCAGGGCCAGGCTCATCTCTGGGAGTCATGTCTCATGCTGCCAGGGAGACTCACACCCCTGGATGTCATGTTCTATGTACGGGGGAGGGTAATGATTTTCCTTGAAGAGTTGGGCTTAGAGAGAGAGAGAGAGAGAAAGAGAGAGAGAGAGAGAGATCACATCTGAGTGACAAAAAGTTTCTGGAAGTAACTCTTAGGCATAATTATAGGTAGTCTTAGTTTCTCCACCACAGAAATAAGCTTCACAAGAGCAAGCCTCAAGATCAAGGGCTTGGCCTATTGACTTGGGAGTCCCTACTGTTTGACACAGTATCAGTGGTTCCCCAGGAGTAAAGCTTAATAATTCCATATTTTTTCTCTAGCCCTTTAAAGGACTTTGCCAATATTTTAAAATTATCTTCCTAACATACTCTGGGATTACCCAGGAATTACATTAAGCTATACAGAATTGCAAGCCCTTGTTCCCATTTTGGGCTCCAGATGTTTGGGTTGTTTACATGATCTATACAGACAGGCTGAGTTCTAGTATGTGCTACAGATAATTTAGTTTTTGGCCCAAATAAACCTCTTTTACTTTAGTCTCGTACAATAAAGTGAAGTTCTAAAATACAGACAGTGTCATCCTTACCCCTATATTTTAATTTCCCTTAGTCTCAACCAGATAAGCTTCATTCTTATCTCTAATTGAAGAAATTTCAATGTCTTTAACAGGTGTTGTATGTGGCAATGCTGACTTTCTTTTTTTTTTTTTTTCACATGGGCAAGCACCAGGAATCGAACCTGGGTCCCCTGGCATGGCAGGCTAGCATTCTTGCTTGCTGAGTCACCGTGGCCCACCCAATGCTGACTTTCAGAGTTGCAGAGTTCCTACTCTGAGTCTGAGGTGTCACACAGGTAGCCCAAGTTTCAGGGAGATTCCAGGTTATACATTTATAGCACAGCATCTCAGAATCTAGAAATACACTTACGACTCCGAACTAAGCATGACTGCTATAAGAGCTTACAGTCTAGGCCCCATTGTTCTTGTATTTTCTAAAAGAGACCATACAGTATTTGTTCATTTCTTTTCTGGCTTATTTTGCACCACATAATGTCCCCACATAATTCACCTCATTGCGTGCCTCACAACTTCATTGCTTTCCGTAGTTATACAGTGTTCCATCATATGTATACAGCACGGTTTGCCATTCTACTTCTCAGTCAATATATCCTTCAGCCACCTCCATCCATTGGGCATCATGGATGAAGTCCAAAGTAAACAACCTATGCCTCGTATTATCGTCACCTAGTTGTACAAGCATCAACACTCTCAATTTTAGACAACTTTCATTGCTCCAAAGAGAAATATAACCAATAAAGGCATCCTTACCAGATAGAAAACCCAAACCTTCCCTTAACTCTTGTTCCCCCTCCCCCCAGTTATTTACCTCTGGTATTGCTGTGTTGATATCTTCCTGTTAAACAGAGACCATAGCATGCATAGGAGATTTCCCTCCATTCCCCTCTATTATTGACTCTTTGTACAAGATTCATCCCCTTGAAGTAGTTCATGCAAGAACTTATTTACGTTTGTGGTGTTAGTAGGTGGGATACATGGCTCTGTACAACCCCTTTCAATCATGTTCACCTCCAATATAGCAATATGACTTATAGACCCACTAATGAACTGCCTTCACTTCTGTCCATTCCTTTACATTTAAGTTCAACCTCGTTAGCTAACTGGTCACCCATCTCTAGCTTCTGTGTCCCCTATGTCCCCTATATTCTAGGTCCCCTATATTCTACATTATAAGCCTCTGAGTTTACCTTTACCAAGGTCATAATTGTGAAATCATACAGTAACTATCCTTTTGCGTCTGGCTTATTTCACTCAACATTATGACCTCAAGTTTTATCCATGTTGTCATGTACTTCAAGACTTCATTTCATCTTACCGTTGCATAATAGTCCATCGTATGTACATACTACATTTTGTCGATCCACTTGCCTGTTGATGGGCACTGGGATTGTTTCATCTTTCGGCAATTGTGGGTAATGCTGCTATGAACATCGGTGTGCAAATGTCTGTGTCACTGCTTTCAACTCCTCTGGATATATACTGAGCAGAGGTATTGTCGAGCCAGAGGGCAACTCGATATTAAGTTTTCTAAGGAACCCCAGGCTGTCTTCTGCAGTGGTTGCACCATTATACATTCCCACCATCAGTGCATAAGTGTCGCAATTTCTCCACCTCCTCTCCAACATTTGTACTTTCCTGTTTGTTTAATAGCAGCCATTCTTTTTTTTTTTTTTTTTTTTTATTAATTAAAAAAAAGAATTAACAAAACAATTAGAAATCATTCCAATCTACATGTACAATCAGTAATTCTTAATAACATCACATAGTTGCATATTCATCATTTCTTAGTACATTTGCATCGATTTAGAAAAAGAAATAAAAAGACAACAGAATAAGAATTAAAACAATAATAGAAAGAAAAAAAACAAAAAAAACAAAAACAAAAAACCTATACCTCACATGCAGCTTCATTCAGTGTTTTAACATAATTGCATTACAATTGGGTAGTATTGTGCTGTCCATTTCTGAGTTTTTATATCCAGTCCCATTGTACAGTCTGTATCCCTTCATCTCCAATTATCCCTTCTCTCTTTTTTTTTTTTTTTAATTAATGGAAAAAAAGAAATTAACCCAACATTTAGAGATCATACCATTCTACACATGCAATCATTAATTCTTAACATCATCACATAGATGCATGATCATCATTTCTTAGTACATTTGCATTGGTTTAGAAGAACTAGCAACATAACCGAAAAAGATATAGAATGTTAATATAGAGAAAAAAATAAAAGTAATAATAGTAAAATCAAAACAAAACAACACAAAACAAAACAAAAACCTATAGCTCAGATGCAGCTTCATTCAGTGTTTTAACATGATTACTTTACAATTAGGTATTATTGTGCTGTCCATTTTTGAGTTTTTGTATCTAGTCCTGTTGCACAGTCTGTATCCCTTCAGCTTCAATTACCCATTGTCTTACCCTGTTTCTAACTCCTGCTGAACTCTGTTACCAATGACATATTTCAAGTTTATTCTCGAATGTCCGTTCACATCAGTGGGACCATACAGTATTTGTCCTTTAGTTTTTGGCTGGATTCACTCAGCATAATATTCTCTAGGTCCATCCATGTTATTACATGGTTCATAAGTTTATCTTGTCTTAAAGCTGCATAATATTCCATCGTATGTATATACCACAGTTTGTTTAGCCACTCTTCTGTTGATGGAGATTTTGGCTGTTTCCATCTCTTTGCAATTGTAAATAATGCTGAATAGCAGCCATTCTTATAGGTGTGAGGTGGTATCTCGTAGTCTTGATCTGCATTTCCCTTATAGCTAGTGAGAACAAGCATCTCTTCATGTGTATTTTAGCCATCTGTATTTGCTCTTCAGAAAATGTCTACTCATAACTTTAGCCCATTTTATAATTGGGTTGTTTGTTCTTTTATTGTTGAGTTGTATGATATCTTTATGTGTATAGAATATCAAGCCTTTATTTGATACGTGATTTCCAAATATTTTCTCCCATTGAGTTGGCTGCCTCTTCACCCTTTAAAAAATATTTTTAAATTGTGAAATATAACACATATACAAAAAAAGAAATTAATTTCAAAGTGCATTCTTTTTTAAAAAATATTTTTATTGAGAAAACTTCACACACATGCTGTCTATACATGTCGTACAATTAATGGCTCGCAACATGCTTGTGTATTCATCACCATGATCATTTTTAGAACATTTGCATCGTACCAGAAAAAGAAATAAAAAGGGAAAAACAACCTCATACATCCCATACCCTCTCCGTCTCTTTGACCACTAGTATTTCAATCTACATAATTTAATTTTACCCTTTATCCTCCTATTATTTATTTATTTTTTTACCCATATTTTTTACTCCTCTGTCCATACCCTGGATAAAAGGAGCATTGGACACAAGGTTTTCAAAATCACACAGTCACACATTGTAAAATTACAATCACACATTGTAAAAGCTACATTGTTACACAATCGTCTTCAAGAATCAAGGCTACTGGAACACAGCTCAACAGTTTCAGGTACTTCTGTCCAGCCACTCAAATATACCATAAAATAAAAAGGATATCTATATAATGCATAAAAATAACCTCCAGGATAACCTCTTGACTCTGTTTGATATCTCTCAGCTACTGAAAGTTTATTTTTTCTCATTTCTCTCTTCCCCCTGTTGATCAAGAAGGTTTTCTCAATCCCGTGATGTTGGATCCCGGCTCATCACAGGAGTTTTTTTTCCTTTTGTCCCTAAGACTCTTTTTTTTAATTATTTTTTTAATACCAAAAAACACAAAGAAAATGCAAACATTCCTATTTTGATCATTCCATTCTACATATATAATCAGTAATTCACAATATCATCACATAGTTTCATATTCATCATCATAATCATTTCTTGGAACATTTGCATCTATTCAGAAAAAGAAATACAATGAAAACAGAAAAAAAAATTATACATACCATACCCCTTGCCACTCCCGTTCATTGATCACTAGCATTTCAAACTTAATTATTTTAACATTTGTTCCCCCTATTATTTATTTTTATTCCGTATGTTCTACTTGTCTGTTGACAAGGCAGATAAAAGGAGCATCAGACACAAGGTTTTCACAATCACACAGTCACATTGTGATAGCTATGTCATTATACAGTCATCATCAAGAAACATGGCTACTGGAACACAGCTCTACATTTTCAGGCAGTTCCCTCTAGCCTCTCCATTACATCTTGACTAACAAGGTGATATCTACTTAATGCATAAGAATAACCTCCAGGATAACCTCTCGACTCTGTTTGGAATCTCTCAGCCATTGACACTTTTGTCTCATTTCACTCTTCCCCCTTTTGGTCCAGAAGGTTTTCTCAATCCCTTGATGCTGAGTCTCAGCTCATTCTAAGATTTCTGTCCCACATTGTCAGGAAGGTCCACACCCCTGGGAGTCATGTCCCACGTAGACAGGGGGAGGGTGGTGAGTTTGCTTGTTGCGTTGGCTGGAGAGAGAGGCCATCATCACAGGAGTTTTGTGCCAGGTAGATTTACACCCTTGGGAGTCATAGCCTATGTAGGTTGGGAGGGCAATGAGTGCGCCTGCCACATTGGCTTAGAGAGAGAGGTCACATCTGACCAACAAAAGAGTTTCTCTGGGGTGGCTCTTAGGCATAATTATAAGTTGGCTTAGCTTTTTTGCAGAAATAAGCTAAATAGGGGCGAACTCGAAGATCGAGGGCTCAGCCTATTGATTTGGTTTTCCCCACTGCTTGTGAGACTATCAGGATTTCCTCAAGTTGAGAAACTGAATATTTCCTCCTTTCTCCTCAGTCCCCCAAGGGGACTTTGCAAATACTTTTTTATTCCAATTACTCTGAGATAGATCGGGGCATTACACTACCCGATTAGGACAAACCAATAAGATCTCACGCCCTATTCAAGATTCCCATTAGTTAGGGTGTTCAATTAAACTGACCACACAAGTTAAATTCGGTAATGCACTACCCCAAAATATAAAATTTTGCACCAAATAAACATTTCTCTCTTTGATCTTGCACAGAAATTGAAGTTTTGAAATATGGACGATATCATTCTTTCCCCTTGTATTCTGATCTCCCTCAGTCCTATCTCGATCAGCTTCATTCATATCTCTAGTCTAAGTCTGATCCTGTTTTCAACTGAGTGTCCCACACTCAGTTCCTCCAGGTATGTGCTGAGCAATGGGGTTGCAGGATCATATGGCAATCCCACCCCTAGCCTCCTGTGGAACCCCCACACTGCCCTCCAATGGGCTGCACCACTCAGCTTCCCTACCCACAGTGAATAGGAACATCGCTCTCTCCACATTTTCTCTAGCACTTGTTTCTCTCTGTTAATTTTTAAACAGTTTTATTTGCACATCATACAATCAAACCTAAGTAAATAGACATATAGGAACACATTTCCTTTTCTGCCAGAAAGAATCCATGCCCCTCCCATGACCCCCACTTGTTGACATTTAGTTTTGGCATGATGCCTTTGTTACATTCAGTGGAAGCATATTACAATGTTACTGTTGACTATAGACCATAGCTCCCATTCATTGTACCTTTTTTTGTTTACCTTCCAGTTTCAACACCTTGCAAAGTTGACATTCATTTGTTCTCCCACATGCAAAAACGTCTTTATATATTTTTATATTTAATCACCATCCTTGTCCATTCTAGGCATACTTAAGTTACACCGTCTCAGTCTTTATCCTCTCATTCAGCTTCATTCAGTGTACTTATATTATTGTGCTGCAATCAGGTAGTATTGTGCTGTCCATTTCTGAATTCTTACAATCAGTCCTTCACACAATTTGTATTCCTTCAGCACCAACTGCCCACTCTCTACCCTATTTCTGTCTCCTGATAACCTGTATTCTTAACTTCAACTCTCAAAGTTCATTCATTAAATCTTAGTTCATATTAGTGAGACCACACAGTATTTATCCTTTTGTTTCTGGCTAATTTCACTCAGAACAATGTCCTCAAGGTTCATCCATGTTGTTACATGTTTCATGACTATTCTGTTTTACAGCTGCGTAATATTCCATTGTATGTATGTACCACAGCATGTTTATCCATTCATCAATTGATGGACACTTGGGCTGTTTCCATCTCTTGACAATCATAAATAATGCTGCTAAAAACATCAGTGTGCAAATGCCCACTTTTGTCCTTGCCTGAATATATACCTAGTAATGGGATTGCTGGATCATATGGCAATTCTATACTTAGCTTCCTGAGGAACCACTAAACTGCCTTCCAAAGCGATTGTACCATTTGACATTCCCACCAACAGTGGATAAGTGTGCCTCTTTCTCCACATCCTCTCCAGCACTTGTCGTTTTCTGTTTTTTGATAATGACCATTCTAATGGGTGTGAGATGATATCTCATTGTGGTTTTGATTTGCATTTCCCTAATAGCCAGTGAAGTTAATCATATTTCCATGTGTCTTTTAGCCATTGTATTTCCTCTTCTGAGAAATGTCTGTTCATGTCTTTTGCCCGTTTTTTAATTGGGTTGTTTGTCTTTTTATTATTGAGTTGAAGTTTCTCTTCATATATTCTGAATACTAAACCCTTATATGATATGTGGTTTCCAAACATTGTCTCCCACTGCATAGGCTACCTTCTTAACTTCCTGACAACGTTCTTTGATGCACAAAAGTATTTAATTTTGAGGAGATCCCATTTATCTATTTCTTTTTTCAATGCTCACACTTTGGGCGTAAGGTATAGGAAACCACCTCCTATTACAAGATTTATAAGATATTTCACTACATTTCCTCCTAAAAGTTTTATGGTCTTTAGCTCTGAGGTTTAGGTCTTTGATCCATTTTGAGTTAATTTTTTTATAGGGTGTGAGTATGGATCCTCTTTCAATCTTTTGTACATGGATATCCAGTTCTCCAAACATCATTTATTGAAGAGGCTGCTCTTTTCCAGGTGGGATGGCTTGACTGCCTTATCAAAGATCAATTGTCCATAGATGAGAGGGTCTATTTCTGAAAACTCAATTAGATTCCATTGGTCAGTGTATCTATATGTGTGTGGGTACCAAACTGTTTTGACCACTGTAAATTTGTAATATGCTTAAAAGTCAATAGTCTGAGACCTCCCAGTTCATTTTTCTTTCTCAATATAGTTTTAACTATTTGGGGCACACTTCCCTTCCAAATAAATTCGGTTATTGGTTTTTCTATTTCTGCAAAGTAGGTTGTTGGGATTTTAATCGGTATTGCACTGAATCTATAAATCAATTTGGTAGAATTGACATCTTAACTATATTTAGTCTTTCAATTCATGAACACTGTATGCCCTTTCATTTATTTAGTCTTCCCTGATTTCTTACAGCAATTTCTTGTAGTTTCCTATATAGGTCTTTTGTATCCTTGGTTAAATTTATTTCTAAATATTTGAATCTTTTGGTTTCTATTGTAAATGGAATTTTGTTTTATTTCCTCCTTGGATTGCTCATTACTAGTGTATAGAAACTACAGATTTGGGGGGTGTTAATAGTCTACCCTGCCACTTTGTGTACACATTAGTTAGCTCTAGTAGCTTTGCTGTAGACTTTTTAGGATTTTCAACATGTAGTATCATGTCATCTGCAAACAGTGAGAGATATACTTCTTCCTTTCCAATCTGGATACCTTTTATTTCTTTCTTTTGTATAATCGCTCTGGCTAGAACTTCCAGCACAATGTTGAATAACAATGGTGATAGTGGACATCCTTGTCTTGTTACTGATCGTAGGGGGAAATTTTTCATCAGTCTTTCCCCATTGAGGATGATGTTAGTTGTGGGTTTTTCATATATTCCCTTTATCATGTTGAAGAAGTTTTCTTCTATACCTATCCTTTGAAGTGTTTCATCAAGAAAGGATGCTGAAATTTGTCAAATGCCTTTTCTGCATCAATCGAGCTGATCATGTGTTTTTTCTGCTTTGATTTGTTGATATGGTGCATTACATTAATTGATTTTCTTTTTGTTTTAGTTTCTTGTCTATTATTGTTTTAGCTGCCGCAACGCTGCACACTAGAGATGGATTGGCTTTAAATAAAGGGATTTATTTAGTAAAAACTTACAGTTCTTCAGAGGAAAGGCAGCTAGCTCTCATCTGAGGTTCTCTGTTACATGGGAAGGCACACAGTGATGTCTGCTGGACTTCTCTCCTGGCTTCTGGGTTCAACAGCCTTCCCCAGGGCGATACTTTTCTGCATCTCCAATGATCTTGGTCTAAGCTCCGACTGCTGAGATGAGGTATGCTGAGCTGCTGAGCTCTCTTCTGACCTTTCTCTTTTAAGCCTCCAGCCAATTAAATTAAATGTTACTCATTGTGGAAGGCACTCCCCTTAGCCGACTGCAGATGTAATCACCCATAGATGTAATTTCACATGCTGATGATTTAAGTCCACAGCAACAGAACAATGGGGCATCATCACCTGGCCAAGCTGACACCTGAGCCTAACTATTACAGTTATGCTAAACCAGCGTTGCACATCTGGGATAAATCCCCCTTGGTCGTGGTGTATAATTCTTTTAATGTGCTGCTGGATTCTATCTGCAAGTATTTTGCTGAGGATTTTTGCTTCTATAATCATTAAAGAGATTGATCTATAATTTTCTTTTATTGTAGTATCTTTGTCTGGTTTTGGTATGACAGTGATGTTGACTTCATAGAACGAATTAGGTAGTTTTCCCTCCTCTTCAATTTTTTGGAAGAGTTTGAGCAGGATTGGTACTAATTCTTTCTTACATGTTTGGTAGAATTCATATGTGAAGCCATCTGGTTTTGGACTTCCCTTTTTTGGGAGCTTCTTGATGACTGATTCAATCTCTTTACTTGTGATTGGTTTGTTGAGGTTGTCTACTTCTTCTCGATTCAATGTTGGTTCTTCACACTGTTCTAAGAAGTTGTCCATTTCATTTATGTTATCTAGTTTATTAGCATATAGTTGCTCATAGTATCCTCTCATTATGTCCTTTATTTCTGCAGGGTCAGTGGTTATATCTTCCATTTCTGATTTTATTTATTTGCATCTCTCTTTTTTTTTTTTGTCAACCTAGTTAATGGTCCATTGATTTTATTGATTTTCTCAAAGAACCAGCTTCTGGTTTTGTTGATTTTTTCAATTGTTTTCATAGCCTCAATTTCATTTATTTCTGCACTAATCTTCATTATTCTATCCTTTTGTTTGTTTTGGGGTTAGTTTGTTGCTCTTTCTCTAGTTCTTCCAAATGAACAGTTAATTCTTCAATATTTACTATTTTATCTTCGCAGCAAGAATTTATTAATATTTGCAGTGTTAATCAGTGGGACACATGGGTCTATACAACTCCTTTCATTCATGTTCAACTTCAAGATGGTAGTATTACTTATAGACCCAGTAATGAATTGTCTTCACTTCTATCTCTTCCCTTACAATTAAGTTCAATCTCATTATATAACTGTTCACCCATCTCAAGCTTCCATGTATCTCTAGGTACCCTATATTCTGTATTAGAAACCTCTGATTTTTCCTTTACCATGGTCGTAAAAGTGGAATCATACAGTATCTGTCCTTTTGTGGCTGGCTTTTTTCACTCAGCATTATGTCCTCAAGGCTCATTCATCTTGTCATGTACTTCAGGATGTCATTTCATCTTATGCTGCATAATATTCCATTGTATGTATATACCACATTTTAACAAAAACCACTCATCTGTTGATGTGCACTTGGAATGTTTCCATCTCTTGGATATTGTGAATAATGCTGCCATAAGCATTAGTGTGAAAATCTGTGTCACTGCTTTCAGTGACACTTCTGGGTACATACCAAGTTATGGTACTGCCAGGTCATAGGCAACTTGATATTTAGTTTTCGGAGGAACTACCAGACTGTCTTCCATAGCAGTTGTACCATTATACACTCCCACAAGCCGTGCATAAGTGTCCCAATTTCTCAACGTCCTCTCCAACATTTGAAGTTTGTTTAATAGCAGCCGTTCTTATAAGTGTGAGGTGGTATCACATTGCAGTCTTGATCTGCCTTTTACTTACAGTTAATGAGAATGAGCATCTCTTTATGTGTTTTTTAGCTATCTATATTTGCTCTTCATAAAAATGTCTATTCATACATTTGGCCTATTTTATAATTGGATTGTTTGTGTTTTTGCTGTTGAGTTGTATGATTTCCTATGTATACAGAATACCAAACCTTTATCTGATGTGTAATTTCCAAATATTTCCTCTCATTGAGTTGGCTGCCTCTTCATCTTTTTAGCAAAGTATTTTATTTTTAAACATAACAACATATAAACATGAACATTCTTACCATATGATCATTCCATTCTTGGTATATAAACAATAATTCACATTATTATCACATAGTTGCATATTCATCACCATGATCACCTCTCAGAACATTTGCATCAATCCAGAAAAAGAAATAAAAAGAAAAAAGGAAAAAATTCATACCTACCATGCCCTTTACCCCTCCCCCTCACCGATCACCAGCGTTTCAATCTACTAAATTTATTTTAACAGTTGTTCCCCCTATTATTTATTTATTTTTAATCCATATGTTTTTGCTTATATGTTGATAAGCTAGATGAAAGGAACATCAGATACAAGGTTTTCACAATCACACAGTCACATTGCAAAAGCTATATCATTATACAATCATCTTCAAGAAACATGGCTACTGGAACACAGCTCTACATTTTCAGGCAGTTCCCTCCAGCCTCTCTATTACACCTTAACTAAAAAAGTGATATCTATATAATACATAAGAATAATCTCCAGGATAACCCCTCAACTCTGTTCGGAATCTCTCAGCCATTGATTTTTTATTTTGTCTCATTTTGCTCTTCCCCCTTTTGGTCAAGAAGATTTTCTTAATCCTTTGATGCTGAGTCTCAGCTCATTCTAGGATTTCTGTCCCACATTGCCAGGAAGGTCCACACCCCTGGGAGTCATGCCCCACGTGGAGAGTGGGGAGGGCAGTGAGTTGCTTCTCCTGTTGGTTGAGAGAGAGAGAGAGAGAGGTCACATCTGAGAAACAAAAGAGGTTCTCTGGGGGTGACTCTTAGGCCTAATTTCAAGTAAGCTTAGCCTATCCTTTGTGGGGTTAAGTGTAATAAGAACAACCCCCAAGATTGAGGGCTCAGCCTATTGCTTTGGTTGTCTCCACTGCTTGTGAGAATATAAGGAATTCTCCACTTGGGGAAGTTGAATTTCCCCCTTTTCTTGGCAAAGTCTTTTGAGGCACAAAAGCATTTAATTTTGAGGAGTCCCATTTATCTATAGTTTCTACTGTTGTTTGTGCTTTGGGTTTAACATTTAGGAAACTCCCTCCTATTACTAGATCTTGAAGAAGTTTCTCTACATTTTCTCCTAGGAGTTTCATGGTCCTGGTTCTTATATTTAGGTGTTTGACCCAATTTGAGCTAATTTTTGTAAAGCATGTAAGGTAAGGATCCTCTTTCAGTCTTCTGGCTATTGATATCCAGTTCTCCCATGTCCATTTATTGAAAAGACTATTTTGCTTCAGTTCAATGGATTTGGGGGTCTTGTCAAAGATCAGTTGACCATAGATTTGGTGGTCTATTTCTGCATTCTTGATTCCATTCTATTGGTCAATACTTCTATCTTTGTGCCAGTACCATGCTGTTTTGACCACTGTGGCTTTATAATAAGTTTTAACATTGGAGGGTGTTAATCCCCCCACTTTGCTCTTCTTTTTTAGAATGCTTTTAACTATTAAGGGTCTCTTTCCCTTCCGCATGAATTTGGTAACTAGCTTTTCTAAGTCTTCAAAATAAGCTATTGGAATTTTTCTTGGTACTGTGCTGAATCTATAGGTAAGTTTGGATAGAATTGACATCTTAAGTCCATTTAACCTTCCCATCCATGAGCATGGAATGTCTTTCCACCTTGTTTGATTTTTTTTAGCAATGCTGTGTAGTTCTCTGTATATAAGTCCTTATCATCTCGAGTTAAGTTCGTTCCTAGATACTTGATTCTTCAAGTTGCTATTTTGGGTGGAATTTTTTCCTTAATTGACTCCTCAATTCAGTCATTGCTTATGTATAGAAACATTATTGATTTTTGCACATAAATTTTATAACCTGTCCACTGAATTTGTCTATTAGTGCAAGTAACTTTGTTGTAGATATCTCAGGATTGCCCAAGCATAGTATCATGTCATCTGCAAATAGTGAAAGTTTTACTTCTTCCTTTCCAATTTGGATGTCTTTTATTTCTTTTACCTGCCTGATTGCTCCAGCTAGGACTTCTAGTACAATGTTGAATAATGGTGGTGACCGAGGGCATCCTTGTCTCATTCTCAATCTTGGGGGAAAGATTTCAGTCTCTCATAATCGAGTATGATGCTGGCTATGGGTTTTTCATATATGCCCTTTATCATATAAAGGAAGCGACTTTGAGTCCTACCTTTTGGAGTGTTTTTATCAGAAAAGGATGTTGAATTTTGTTGAATGCTTTTTTAGCATCAATTGAGATGATCATGTGATTTTTCTCTTTCAATTTGTTTATGTGCTGTATTACATTAACTGATTTTCTTGTGCTGAACCATGTGGTAGTTAGATTCAAGTGTCAACTTGGCCAGGTGAAGGTGCCTAGTTCTATTGCTGTGGATATGAGCCAATGGCATATGACGCTCATCTGTCACTGATTATATTTGCCGTAGGCTAGGAGGCACGCCTGCTGCAATGAATGATGTTTGAATTAATTGGCTGGTGCTTAAATGAGAGAGCTCAATGTAGTACTTCCCAGGCAGCTCAGCACACCTCATCTCAGCACTCACAGCTCAGCCCAGGCCTTTGGAGATGCAGAAAGGAATCACCCTGGGGAAAGTTGCTGGAACCCAGAGGCCTGGAGAGAAGGCCAGCAGAGATTGTCCTGTGCTTTCCCACATAAGAAAGAACCTCAGTTGAAATTAGCTGCCTTTCCTCTG
This sequence comes from Tamandua tetradactyla, assembly GCF_023851605.1. Classification (NCBI taxonomy): domain Eukaryota; kingdom Metazoa; phylum Chordata; class Mammalia; order Pilosa; family Myrmecophagidae; genus Tamandua; species Tamandua tetradactyla. The sequence continues at coordinate 83,727,489 of NC_135340.1, forward strand.
AAGAACTATACATTAACTAAATAAATCCCCCTTTATTGAAAGCCAGTCTATCTCTGGTGTGTTGCATTCCAGCAGCTAGAAAACTAGAACCAATTTGGTACCAGAGAAGTGTGGTGCTGCTGCAGTTTGCAAACCCCAGATATGTTGGACCAGTTTTTTTGATGGATAAGGGGAAGATTTTTGAGGAACTGTGAAGAGAATGATGGAGAAGTCTTAGAGTGCTTGAAGAGACTGTTGGTGTAAACATACTTGCTGCCAATCTGGACAAAAAGGACAAATTGGAGTTTGCAGAGTGAGAACCATGGAAGCATGGGTCTGAAGCCAAGAAACCTCAGCCAGGAGAGTGGACCCACCCATATACATGGAGAGGATGAGTCTTCCACCACGTTGCAGTGGAAGAATTGTGCCACCTCAGGCCTTGAAGAAGGTACAGCATGCTCCTTGGGGACTGGGGAGAGCCTGGCTGCCACCATATGGAGGGGTTGAGCATGTGCCCCAGAAATGGCAGAGAGCCAAGGTGTGGCTCCGATGCTTGGAGAGGGTGGAGCCGAGAAAAAGGTGGTCTCCTGAATGTCGCCTGAGGTTGATTTGGAAAGAGGTGGGCCACTGCATAGGCCCTTGGAAAGGGTGGGGCTGCCACTTTCTAAAGCTGAAGGATAAATGACTTTCAGACTTTGAAATCCAATGGAGTTTACCCTGCAGGTTTTCAGAACTGTTTGGGTCTTGTGACTCCTGTGTTCTTTCCAATTTCTCCCTATGGAAATGAAAAGCTGTATCCTGTGACTGCCCCCCTTTGCATATTGTCACCAGATAACTTGTTTTGAAATGCATAGGTCCACAGCTAGAAGAGTTTTTTTTTGCACTTTAATATTGTTTAAGGTGATGCATGTAGTTGCCAAGTTGACAGGGGGTGGACATGTGGTAATTAGATTCAGGTGTCAACTTGGCCAGATGAAGTTGCCTAGTTCTATTGTTGCGGACATGAGCCAATGGCACATGAAGCTCATCTTCACGGATTACATCTGCAGTCAGCTAGGAGGCATGTCTGATGCAATGAATGATGTTTGAATTAATTGGCTGGTGCTTAAATGAGAGAGCTCAATGTAGCACTGCCCAAGCAGCTCAGCATACCTCATCTCAGCACTCACAGCTCAGCTCAGGCCTTTGGAGATGCAGAAAGGAATCACTCTGAGGAAAGTTGCTGGAACCCAGAGGCCTGAAGGGAAGGCCAGCAGAGATTGTCCTGTGCCTTCCCACATAAGAAAGAACCTCAGTTGAAAGTTAGCTGCCTTTCTTCTGAAGAACTATACGTTAACTAAATAAATCCCCTTTTACTGAAAGCCAATCCATCTCTGGTGTGTTGCATTCTGGCAGCTAGCAAACTAGAACAAACCATCCTTGCATTCCCAGTATAAACCCCACCTGGTCATAGTATATAATTATTTTAATGTGTTGTTGGGTTTGATTTCATAATATTTTTTTGAGAACTTTTGCATCTATGTTCATTAGGGAGATTGGTCTGTAGTTTTCCTTTCTCATAGCATCGTTACATGGTTTAGGTATAAAAATGATGTTAGCTTCATAAAATAAGTTAGGTAGTGTTCCTTTTTCCTCAGTTTTTTTGGAAAAGTTTGAGCAGAATTGGTGTTAGTTCTTTTTGGAATGTTTGATAAAATTCCCCTGTGAAGCCATCTGGCCCTGGGCTTTTCTTTGCAGGAAGATTTTTGATGACTGATTGAATCTCTTTACTTGTGATTGGTTTGTTGAGGTCTTCTACTGCTTCTCAAGTAAGTGCAGCTTGTTTGTGTGTTTCCAGAAAAATTTCCATTTCATCTAAGTTGTCCAGTTTGTTGGTGTATAGTTGTTCATAGTATCCTCTTATGATTCTTTAAAAAATTTCTTCAGGGTCTATGGTAATGACCCCCCCCCCACCATTTCTGATTTTGTTTATTTGCAATCTCTCTCTTTTTCTCTTTGTCAGCCTTGCTAGGGGTCCATCGACTTTCTCAAAGAACCAACTTTTGGGTTTATTTATTCTTTCTATTGTTCTTTTGTTTTTGCATTCACTTAAACTTTGCCTTAATCTTTTAGGCATTGTCATTTCTCTTCCTCTATTTGTTTTAGTGTTAATTTGCTGTTCTTTCTCAAGTTTCTCCGGGTGAGCTGTTAAGTCCTCTATTTCTGCTCTTTTTTCTTTTTTAATATAGGCATTTAGGGCAATAACTTTCCCTCTCAGCACAAATCTTTGCCATGTACCATATACTTTGATATGCTGTATTCTCATTTTCATTTGTCTCCAAAGATATTTCCTGATTTCTTCTTTGACCCACTTGTTTAAGAGTGCCTTATTTATTCTCCATATATTTGTGAAAGTTCTGTTTTGTTTTTTTTTTTGTAGTTATTGATTTGCAACTTCATTCCATTGTGATCAGGGAAAGTGCTTTGAATAATTTCAATGTTTTTAAATTTATAAAGACCTGTTTTGTGCCCCAGCGTATGATCTATCTTGGAAAATGCTCCATGAGCACTACAGAAAAATATATATCCTGGTGTTTTGGGGTGTAATGATCTGTATATGTCTGTTAGATCTAATTCATTTATCAAATTAAGTTCTCCATTTCCTTGTTGATCCTCTGTCTGGTTGTTCTATCTATAAAGGAGGGTAGTGTATAAAAGTCTCCTACTATTATTGTTGAAATGTCTATCACTCCCTTCAGTTTTGCCAATGTCTGTCTCATGTACTTTAGAGCTTCTTAATTGGGAGCATAGACATTTATGATTGTTATTTCTTCTTGGTTAATTGTCCCTTCTACTAATATATAGTGTTCTTCTTTTTCTCTTATGATGTTTCACAATTAAATTCTATTTTCTTGGGTATTAGTATAGCTATTCCTGCTTTCTTTTGGTTACAGCTTGCATGGAACATCTTTTTCCATCCTTTCACTTTCAGTCTATTTGTACCCTTGTGTCTAAGATGAGTGTCTTGTAAGCAGCATATAGCTGGATTATATTTCTTAATCCATTCTGCCAATCTGTATGTTTTTTTTTTTTTTTCATGGGCAGGCACCAGGAATAGAAACTGAGTCTCTGGCATGGCAGGCAAGAACTCTGCCTGCTCAATCACCATGGCCCACCCCAATCTGTATCTTTTAATTGGTAAGTTTAGTCCACTGACATTCAAAGTTTTTAATGTAAAGGGATTTATTGAATCCACCATCTTATCCTTTGGATTTTATTTGTCAAATCTATATGTTCTTTTCCTTCTTTCTCTTTTTATCCTTTATTTTACTCTTTCTGGTACTCTTCAATTCTGTGCCCTTCTCCAGACCTCCCTTTCCTGTTTTGTTGTTGTTTTTTTTTTTAACTGGCAGAACTTCCTTTAGTATTTCTTATAGGGCTGGTCTCTTGTTGACACATTCTCTCAGCCTTTGTTTGTCCGTGATAATTTTAATCTCTTCCTCAGTTTTGAAGGGTAATTTGGCTCAGTATAGAATTCTTGGCTGGAAGTCTTTCTCTTTCAGGATCTTAAATATATTATACCACTGCATCTCACCTCCATGGTGCCACTTAAGCAGTCTGAACTCAGTCTTATGTGGTTTCCCTTGTATGTAGTAGACTGTTTTTCTCTTGACACTTTTGGTATTTTCTGCTTCTCTTCAACATTTGACAGAATGATTACTATGTGTCTTGGGGTAGGTCTATTAGGATTTATTCTATTTTGATTTCACTGGGATTTTTTAATTTGCAATTTATGTCTTTTGTAAAGGTACAGAAGTTTTCCCCCATTATGTGCTCCACTAATCTTCCTAGCCCTTTACTCTTCTTTTCTCCTTCTGGGACACTTATGAGTCTTATACTTGTACCCTTTGTTCTGTCCATCATTTTCCTGAGATCCAATCCAAAATTTTCCTTTTTTTTTTTTTAATCATTTTCTCTTTTGTGTGTTTGACATCAGTTGTCCTGTTCTCTGAATTGCTTATTCTTCCTTCTGCCTCTTCAAATCTGCTGCTGTGTGTCTCTAGTATATTTTTTATTTGGTCTGCAGCATCTTTAATCTCTGTGATATCTGCTATTTTTCTGTTTATATTTTCAAATTCCTCTTTATGCTCGTTTAGTGTCTTCTTGATCTCCTTTATGTCATTAGCCATCGCACTGATTTTATTTAGGAGAATTATATGAACATCTTGGGTTCGTTGTTCCAAAGTCTGTGTCTCCTCTGGTGTTTTAATTTGGTCATTCGACTGGGCTATATCTGTCTGCATCTTCATATGCTTAGTGATCTTCTGTTGCCTTCGAGGCATGTGAACATCTTGATAGGGTTACTTTGGAAGCTGATTTCCTTCATTAGTCTGATGCTTTGTATTTGGGAGATAAGTGTGAAGCGGAGGCAGGGCAGGGGGTGGAACACAACGGTGTGGTGACGGGTTGCAGTGAAGCTGTGCTGGTGCTTGTGAGTGTGGGGTGCGGGTCATGGGGCTGTGGATTTGTGTGAGGGACCATGGGGAAGAAGTGCAGCTCAGGCTTGCAGAGCAGGAGCAGGGCACTGCATGGGAGATGCAGAGGTCGGGTGCAGTGTGAGGTGGACCGGTGGCGGAGTGGTTGTGCTGGGGCTGGTTTATGGGCAGGATGCAGGTGGGCACGTGAAGTCAGTGGGTGGTGAGTGTCAGGGTATGGGGTACAGAACACAGAAGTTGGGCACAGGGAGGGCAGGGCACAGGTGTGTCCTTGTCCATGGGGAGGGGTCACGGGGACCAGGATGCGCAAGTGTGTAGGGGTGAGACCCTGGCACATGTATGCAAGTGCATGGAGAATGGGGTAGGGGTGCGTATGTGCGCAGGGTGGGGGCTTTGTGGCACAGATGTGCACATGAGCACTTGCCAGGTGTGGGAGCAGGGCACTGTTGCTAGAGTGAGGGGCAAAGGTGTACATGTGTGCAGGGCAGAAGGTGTGAGGCACAGGGTCAAGGGGTCGGTCCACGGATACATGGGGGTGCCTGGCTAGAAGGATGTGGCTGTGCCCGTGTGTGGGTCTGGGGGGTGGGGCCCTGGTGTCTGTGGGTCTGGGGGACAGGCCCCTAGTGTGAGCGTGTGCATAGCTCAGGGGCAGTGGGGTGGGATTGCACCTGCATGGCCTGGGGGTGAGTGTGGCCCAGATGCGCAGGTCAGAGCTTACCCAGAACTGAGGGGGTGTAGTGTGAGTGGGGTGTGTGCATGCACGGGTCTGGGGGGCCAGATGCGGATGTGCACATGTACAGGGCTCAGTGGGGGTGAGGCAAGACAGCTTGTGCAGGAGAGGTAGGTCGGGCTGGGGCAGGTGTGCACGTATGCACGGTGTGGGGTTAGGGTTGAGAATGCGCGGGGAGTGGAGTTGGGGTGGGGGTGCTGGGAGCGGGGTGGGTGGTGGGTGACAAGGTTCAGGTGTGTGGGATGTGGGGAGAGTCACAGGTCGCAGGGCAGGGGCGATACTTGTGAAGGTACCACACAGCTTGGCTGACTTCCTTGTCCCTGTCTCCCTGTCCACGTACTCCTGAGGGCTCTGTGCCTCCATTTGGGAAAGGGCACGTTTAGGCTGTTTGCACTAGCTGAATGGTCTCCAGTTCTCTGCATCTCATTTCTTCTGCTTTTTCAACCAGCCCCTCCCTATGTGGTGCAGAAGACCCTCCCAGGTCACTTACACCATGGAATTGCTCTTCCAGTTGTTTTTCTGTCACTCGACATAAGTTATATTAGGAAATGCACTAATCAAAATATAAGTTTTGTACCAAATAAACATTTTTTGCTTTAGTCTCACATGTAAGTTGAAATTTTAAAATATTAATTACCATCTATTTTCAGCACCCTGCAGTAATGACATTCCTTTGTTCTTCCTCATGCAAAAACATTTTTAAAATTTGTACCTTCAGTCATTATCACTATACACTCAAGGCATTCCTAGATTATACCATCTCAATCTTTATCATCTATCTTTCTTTGTGATTTCATTTGTGCCCCCAGCCCTCCTCCCTCTATCCTTCTCACATGCAGCTTCATTCAGTGTTTTAACATAATTGTATTACAGTTAGGTAGTATTGTGCTGTCCATTTCTGAGTTTTTATATTCAGTCCTGTTGCACAGTCTGTATCCCTTCAGCTCCAATTACCCAATATCTTACCCTATTTCTATCTCCTGATGATCTCTGTTACCAAGGAAATATTCCAAGTTTATTCACTAATGTCAGTTCATATCAGTGAGACCATACAGTATTTGTCCTTTTGTCACTTCTTTAGCCGTTTCGTGGAGCAGGGGTAAACTCAATCTATCTCATTCTGCTATCTTCCCAGAACTCTCTTCTTTTTTAATATAGGCATTTAAGGCAATAAATTTTCCTCCCAGCACAGCCTTTGTTTCATCCCATACATTTTGATATGCTGTGTTTTCATTTTAATTTGCCTCAATATATTTCTTGATTTCTCTTGTAATTTTTTCCTTGACCCACTGGTTCTTTAAGAGTGTGTTGTTTAGCCTCCATATATTTGTGAATTTTCTGGCCCTCTGCTTGTTATTGACTTCGAAATTCATTCCATTATGATCCAAGAAAGTGTTTGGCATGACTTTAATCTTTTTAAATTTATTGAGACTTGCTTTGCCACCCAGAATCTGGTCTATCCTTGAGAATGATCCATGAGCACTTGAGAGAAATATGTGTTCTGCTATTGGGGGATGTAATGTGCTGTTAATTGTTAATGTCTGTTAAATCTACTTCATTTATTATCTTATTCAAAATGTCTGTTTCCCTATTGGGTATGGTCTATCCATTGATGACAGTGGGGAATTGAAGTCTCCAACTATTATGATAGTGTTGTCAGTGTTTGCCTCATGTATTTTGGAGCACTCTGGCTTGATGCATAAATATTTATTATTGCTATGTTTTCGTGTTGAATTGTTCCTTTTATTAATAGATAGTGTCCTGTGTTTGTCTCTTTTAATTGTTTTATATTTGAAGTCTAATTTGTTGGATATTAGTATAGCTTCTCCTGCTCTTTTCCAGCTTTAGTTTACATGAAATATCTTTTCCCAATCTTTCACTTTCAACCTATTTTTGTCCTTGGGGCTAAAGTGAGTCTCCCATAGACAGCATATAGATGGTTCCTGTTTCTTAATCCATTCTGCCGGTCTATGGAAGTTTAGTCCATTAACATCTAATATTATTATTGTAAAGACAGTATTTTCTTCTACCATTTTGTCTTTCGGATTTTATATGTTATTTCTATTTTTTCTCTTTGTTTACCTTTCCTGGTAGTCTTCATTTCTACACTGTTTTTCAGACCTTTCTCTCCTGTCTTTTCCTATCTGCCTGCAGTGCTCCCTTTAGTTTTTCTTATAGATCCAGTCTCTTAGTCACAAATTCTCTCAGTGACGGTTTGTCTGAAAATATTTTAATCTCCCCTTGTTTTTGAAGGACAGTTTTGCTAGGTATAGTCTTCTTGGTTGGCAGTTTTTCTCTTTCAGAATCTTAAATATAGAATTTTCTTGTCTCCATGGTTTCTCCTGAGAAATCACACATAGTCTAAAAGAGCTTCCTTTGTATGTGATAGACTACTTTTCTCTTGCTGCTTTCAAAATGCTCTCTTTTTCCTTGACATTAAACAATCTGATTAGTGAGTGTTTGGAGTATGTCTATTTGGATCTATTCTGTTTGGGATACAATGCACTTCTTGGATCTGTAATTTTATGTCTTTCATAAGGGATGGAAAATTTTAAGTGATTATTTCCTTCTCCCTTCTCTTCTGCTTCTGAGACACCCACAACATGTGTATTTGTTTGCTTCATATTGTCATTCGATTCCCTGAAATTCTGCTCATAGTTTTCATTCTTTTCCCTGTATTTTCTTTTGTCTGTCAGATTTCAGATGTCCAGTCCTCTAGTTCACTAATCCTTTCTTCTGCCTTTTCTAATTGATTGTTGTAGGTTTCCATTGTTTTTTCCATCTCTTGCATTGTGCCTTTCATCCTCATAAGTTCTGCAATTTGTTTTTCCCGATTTTTGAGTTCTTTATGTTCACCCGATGTCTTTTTTATATCTTCTCTCAACTCATTGATTTGATTTTTTATGAGATTTCTGCATGTCTATTCAAACATCCCAAATTAGTTGTTTCACCTCATGTATCTCATTTGAAGCATTGACTGGGTCATATCTTCGATCTTCCTTCGACTTGTTATTTTCTGCTGGCATCTAGATTTTTATTTCCTTAATTAACTTATTCTGGAAGTTGCTTGCACTCTCTTCTCTAGGGTTTTCTTGCTGGGTGGCTTTGTTCTGTATCTGTAAATTGACATTTAGTTCAACTTATTCTGGACCTTTAACATAGGTTCTGTTTAACTGATCAGAATTTTTCAGTTCTTGTTTTTCTGTTTATTGTGCCTGAAGTCTTTTTTTTTTAAGAGAGTCTCCTCAGATATCATCAACCCCAGTCAGATTTTCCCAGACTGGACAGGCCCACTTCTCAGGAGGAGAGATTAGCCACTATCAATTTTCCCTGACAGTGAGATCCAGCAGGTTGTCAGACTTTCCTTTGGAGCCTTTAGACTCTGTGCTTTTCTTATTCTGCCCAGCATGTGGTGCTTGCCTGCCTGTGGCTTCCCACCAGTGTAAAGTGATGCAGTGCCTTTAATTCAGCAGATTTTCCCTGCCAGGAGCAGGGTTGAGACTCAGGCAGTCCCTGGGGCTTGAATTCCTTGAAGGAGGGATTCCACTTGAGCTGGGCCCCACCCCCCCCCTTTCTTGGGGAAGATATGCTCTTTAGGGAATTAACCATTTTCACCAGACTGGTTACTTTTGCTCTCAGACATGGCTTGAGTTCCACCCTTGCCTGGGGCAGTGCTGGAGCCTGACAGTGCTTGCAGTTCTATCTAATCAGCGTTCTGTGTACGATCGTGGCAATTCCACCTGGTCCAGACAGGTGTGTGTTGTGTGCTCAGTCACTGATATTGCTGCAGCAGTTGTTCTGTACCATTCCTGGCTATTTACTAGCTGCGCTCTCAAATTGCATTCTAACAAGTAATTATAGAATAGATTTCAGAGTTTCGTATGTGTTACAGTTGTACAATTTTAAGCATTTCCTTCTAGGTGCTCCAAGACACTGGAGACTAAAAGAAATATCAATATAATGATTCAGCAGTCATACTGATTTGTTAGATTCTATCTCCTCTGTGTAACTCCTCCTTCTCCTTTGATCCTTCTCCCAGTCTTTCAGGGTATTAGAATGGGCATAGCCCATTCTAATTTTTTCATGTTGGAAAGGGGTGTCAATAAGGATGGAACTAGTTGATGTTCTGGAGAGACTGGTTCTTCTGGGTTTCAGGATTGATCTGGTCTAGGAACCCATCTGGAGGTTGTAGGTTTCTGGAAAGTAATCATAGCACGTGGAACTTTCTTAGAATCTCAGATAGAGCCCTAGGTGTTCCTCTTCACTTTTTAAACAAGGTCCTTCAAAGTACAGAAGTATTTGATTTTGAGGAGTTCCCATCTATTTTTTTTCTTTGTTTGGGCTTTGAGTGTAAAGTTTCAGAAGTTACCTCCTATTACTAAGTCTGGAAGCTGTTTCCCTATATTTTCTTCTAGGTATTTTATGGTGGGGTCTTATATTTAGATCTTTGATCCACTTTGAGTTTCTTTTTTTTTTTATCATGAGCAGGCACCAGGAACTGAATGCGGGTCTGCAGTATGGTAGGTGAGAACTCTGCCACTGGGCCACCATTGCACACCCAAGTTCATTTTTGTATATGGTGTAAGGGAGGGTTCTGTTTCATTGGCTATTGACATCCAGTTCGCCAATGCCCATTTATCGAAAATACTATTCTATCCCAATTCAGTGGCTTTCATTGAGTTACCTCCTTGAAGATTAGTTGGCCATAGGCTTGGTGGTCTAGCTTTGCACTCTTGATTTGATTCCATTAGTCAATATTTCTATTTTTGTGCCAAGACCATGCTGTTTTGATCTCTGTGGCTTTATAATAAGCTTTAAAATTAGGAAGTGTTATTCCTCCAACTTCGTTGTTTCTTTTTAGAACATTTTTAGCTATTAGAGGTCTCTTTCCCTTCCAAATGAATTTGATAACCAGCTTTTCCAAAATTTCAAAGTAGGCTGTTGGAATTTTGATTGGAATTGCATTCAATCTGTAGATCAATTTGGGTAGAATTAACATCTTAACTACATTCAACCTTCTTATCCATGAGCATGGAATGTCTTTCCATGTATTTAGATTTTCTTTGATTTCTTCTAGCATTATTTTGTAGTTTTCCGTGCACAGGTCCTTTACATCCCTGGTTAAGTTTATTCATAGATACTTAATTCTTTTAGTTGCTATTTTGAATGACATTTTTTCCTAATTGTTGCCTCATTTAGGTCATTGCTTGTGTATAGAAATATTACTGATTTTTTCACATTAATCTTTTATCCCACCACTTTGCTCAATTTGTTTATTAGCTCAAGAAGCTCTGTGGTAGATTTCTCAAGTTATTTCAGGTATATATCATGTGATCTGCAAACAATGAAAGTTTTGCTTATTCCTTTCCAGTTTAGATGCCTTTTAATTATTTTTCGCACCTGACTGTTCTAGTAAGAACTTCTAGTACAACGATGAATAATAGTGGTGACTGAGGGAACTCTTGTCTTATTATTGATCTTAGGGGGAAGGCTTTCGGTCTGTTACCATTGAGTACGATGCTGCCTATGAGTTTTTTGTATATGCCCTTTATCATATTGAGGAAGTTTCCTTCCATTTCTATCTTTTGAAGTGTATTTATCTGAAAAGGATGCCAAATTTTGTCAAATGCTTTTTTCAGCATCAATTGAGATGGTCATGTGATTTCTCCCTTTTAAATTATTAATGTGCTGTATTACATTGATTTTCTTGTGTTGAACCATCCTTGAGTTCCTTATATAAAACCCATTTGGTCGTGGTGTAAAATTCTTTTAATGTGCTGTTGGATTCAGTTTGCTGGTATTTTGTTGAGAATTTTTGTGTCTATGTCCATTAGGGAGATTGATCTGTAGATTTCCTTTCTTGTAGCATCTTTATCTAGTTTTGGTTTTAAAGTGATGTCAGCTTCATAAAATGAGTTAGGCTGTGTTCCTTTTTCCTCAAATTTTTGGAAGAGTTTGAGCAGGATTGATGCTAGTTCATTTTGGAATGTTTGATAAAATTCCCCTGTGAAGTCATCTGGCCCTGGGCTTTTCTTGGTGGGAAGATTTTTGATGACTGATTGACTCTCTTTACTAGTGATTGTTTTGTTGAGATCTTCTATTTCTTCTCAAGTCAGAGTAGCTTGTTCATGTGTTTTTAGTTTTGTTTATTTGCATGCTCTTTCTTTTTTTCTTTGTCAGCCTAGGTAGGGGATCTATCAACTTTACTGATTTTTTTTAAAGAATCAACTTTTGGTTTTATTGATTCTTTCTATTGTTCTTTTGTTCTATAGTTCATTTAATTCTGCTTTAACCTTTGTTATTTCTCTTCTACTTGCTTTGGGGTTAGTTTGCTGTTCTTTCTCTAATTAAGTCCTTGGTTTTGCTCTTTCTTCCTTTGTTAACATAGGCAGTTAGGGCAATAAACTTCCCTCTCAGCACAGCCTTTGCTACATCTCATATGTTCTGATATGCTGCATTCTCATTTTCATTTGTCTTCAGATACTTCCCGATTTTTCTAGCCATTTCTTCTTTGACTCATTTGTGGTTTAAGAATGCATTATTTATTCTCCATATATTTGTGAACATTCCGGTTCTTTGGTGATTATTGATTTGCAGCTTCATTCCATTGTGATCAGAAACAGTGCTTTGAATAATTTCAATCTTTTTAAATGCATAAGGTCCTGTTTTGCGCCTCAGCATATGATCTATCTTGGAGAACATTCCATGAGCACTGGAGAAGAGTGTATATCCCGGTGTTTGGGGGTGTAACAATCTATATATGTCTGTTTGGTCTAATTCACTTATTAAATTGTTTAAGTTCCCTGTTTCCTGGTTGAGCCTCTGGTTGTTCTATCTATGGAGGAGAGTGTGTACTGAAGTCTCCCACTCTTACTGTTGAAACGTTGATTGCTCCCTTCAGTTTTGCCAAAGTTTGTCTCGTGTGCTTTGGAGCTCCTTGACTGGGAACATAAACAATTATGATTGTTATTTCTTTTTACTGAGTTTTCCCTTTTATTAATATTTAGTTTCCTTCCTTTTCTCATGACATCTTTACATTTAAATTCTATTTAACCTGATATTAGTATGGCCACTCCTGCTTTCCATTGGTTACAGCTCACATGGAACATCTTTTTTCATCCTTTCAATTTGTTTGTATCCTTGTGTCTAAGATGAGTCTCTCATAAGCAGCACAAGGTGGATCATATTTCTTAATCCATTCTGCCAATCTGTATCTTTTAATTTGCGAGCTTAGTCCATTAACATTCAAAGTTATTACTGTAAATGTATTCCTTGAACCTACTATCTTACCCTTTGGCTTTTATTTGTCATATCTATAAATGATATGACATATAAATGATATAAAATATATCATGTCATATTCTCCCCCCTCCCCCCATTCTCTTTTTATCCTTTAAACTACCCTCACTGGTACTCTTCAATTCTGTGTCTCCTCTGGACTTCCTCTCCTGCTTTTTTTTCCATCTAGCAGAACTCCCTTTCATATTTCTCATAGGGACAGTCTCTTGTTAAAAATCCTCTCAACCTTTGTCTGTCTGTGGACAGTTTAATCTCTGCCTTACTTTGAAAGGACAACCAATCTGGATAAGGAACACTTGGCTTGAAGTCTTTCTCTTTCAGGATCTTCACTGTATCATATTACTGCCTTCTCGCCTCCACAGTGCCCGGTGAGTAGTCTGAACTCAGTCTTATATGGGTCCTTTGTATATAGTGAGTTGCTTTTCTCTTGCCACTTTCAGGACCTCCTGCTTCTCTTCAACATTTGAGAGACTGTTTAGCATGTGTCTTGGGCTAGGCCTGTTTGGATTTATTCTGTTTGGGGTTCATTGGGATTCTCTGATTTGCATATATATGTCTTTATAAGGTTGGAATGTTCCCCCCATTACCTCCTCAACTAATCTTCCTAGCCCTTTACTCTTCTCTTCTCAGACCTTCTCAGTGTCCTGGGACACTGATAATTCCTATATTTGTGTGCTTTATGTTGCCCACCATTTCTCTGAGATCCAATTCAAATGTCTCCATCTTTTTTTCCCTTTATTCTTTTGTACATTTGAATTCAATTGTCTTGTTCTCTAGTTTGCTTATCTTTCTTCTGCTTTTTCAAAGCTGCTGTTGTGTGTCTCTAGTGTATTTTTAATTTGGTTTATAGTATCTTTCATCTTGGTGATATCTGCTATTTTTCTACTTACTCTTTCAAATTCTTCTTTATGCTCTCTAGTGTCTCCTTGATATCCTTTATGTCATTAGCCAACCCACTGAACTTATTTAGAAGATATGTACTGTGCTGGTTTGAAATGATGAATGTACCCTAGAAATGCCATGTTTTAATCCTAATCCCATTTTGTAAAGACAGCTGTTCCTTCTAATCCCTATTCAATACTGTATGTTTGAAACTGTAATCAGATCATCTCCGTGGAGATGTGATTTAATCAAGAGTGGTTGTTAAGCTGGATTAAGTGACGATATGTCTCCACCCATCCCGGTGGGTCCTGATTAGTTACTGGAGTCCTATAAAAGAGGACACATTTTGGAGGATGAGAGTGATTCAGAGAGAGCAGAGCAGAACAACATAGCCATGAGAAGCAGAGTCCACCAGTCAGTGACCTTTGGAGATGAAGAAAGAAATTGCTTTCTGGGGAGTTTCATGAAGCAGGAATCCAGGAGAGGACGCTAGCAGATGATGCCGTGTTGACCATGTGCCCTTCCAGATGAGAGAGAAACTCTGTGTTCACCATGTGCCCTTCTACTTGAGAGAGAAACCCTGAACTTCATTGGCCTTCTTGAACCAAGGTATCTTCCCCTGGATGCCTTTGACTGGACATTTCTATAGACTTGTTTTAACTGGGACATTTTCTCAGCCTTAGAACTGTAAACTAGCAACTTACTAAATTTCCTTTTTAAAAAGCCATTCCGTTCCTGGTATGTTGCATTCCAGCAACTACCAAACTAGAACATGTATGAACATCTTTGGTTAGTTGTTCCAAAGTCTGTGACTCCTCCACTGTTTTAATTTGGTCCTTTGGCTGGGCCATACCTGTCTGCATCTTCATATGCTTTGAGATTTTCTGTTGTCTTGGAGGCATTTATCTTGTTACGGTTATTTTGAAAGTTGATTTCCCTCAGTCGTCTAAGGTTCTGCATTTGCTTGGGTTGGTGCTGAAGGTCTCCTCTTGCTCTTGGTCTGTCAGTAATTCCCTGCCAAACCAAGGCCCAGACCTCAGGCAGGGGATGCAACTCTACTTGAGAATCTGTTTGAAGCTAGACAGATAGGCAGTTTGTGATAGTCCAATATTTCCATTTCTTCCCAGCAGATGGTGCTCTTGGGTCACTTCTTCCCCTCATGCTCACCTCTCCCTGACCGCAAGAGCCAGGTGAGCTGGATGGAGACCCGGTGTAACTCCAGCCAGGTCCACTGGTCCCGGTGCATGCTGAAAGCCAGACACCCTAGGGCTAGGGGTGGGCAGTTTGCACCTCAGTGGAGATTCTGCTTATGGGCCCAATGGGTCTGAGAAAGTAGAGAATGAACCACGTGGGAACAGTGCAGAAAATGAAGGTTTTGTGCTGGCTATTTAATAAAAAGAAAAAGAAAAACTTATAAAAATCTGCAATAAAGGTTCCTTGTCATCCTCAGGCCTGACCATCATCATTCCTTTTGACTCTTTAAATGTACTAAGGTGTCCCTCTAAAGCTTTCCTAGGAGGTTGTATAGTCTTCTGATTGGAAGCCACACATTTCACATAAACCAGTACAAGTAATTCTGCTAGGGGTATGATGCTCAAACCTGAAATCAGAAGAGGGCCCCACACAGAGGCTTAGTCCAACTAAAGGAAGTACATAACTCAGCACTTGAATCACCAACATATCAGTGACGAGGGAGGACATCCCCAAAGCTGCCATAAACACAGAGTACTACAATTTGTGTCACAGTAGGGATTACAACTAAACCAAGCCCAGACGCACTCTTTATTGAATATTCACTTTGTATGAAAAGACTGGTTTTAACAATGCAGATTTTGGTGAGCACTAGTCCAGCAACAATTAAAGGAATGGTTTTCTCATTCAGAAGAATGGATTTATATTTAAGTGTCACAATACCAAACTATTCCCAGGACAGAAGTATGGTAAAAAAATTGGGAAAGTAAAAAGGAGACTATTTTCTTTTGGAGAAAGCTGTGCTTTTTTATTTTAGTTCCATGATTGTTTTGCCAATGTTACTTATTTCTGTTACTTCACAATGTAGCTCCCAGAGGTGGCATCACTCTCTTTCATTCTCAAAGAGCAATTCCATTTAGTAATTCTAGTCATGTGATTTCGGCACTTTTAAATCACTGCTGGCAGGGGCCATTTGCAGAACTCCATCAGAGATGGAAATGCCTTTTCCTTTAAATTTTCATTTACTGTACATGTTTTTAATGTTTTTCAGCTCCACGTTATTATCGATGAAGGGGAAGGTAACAGTTGCAAGTGGTGACTTCTACAAATTAGTTACATGAAATGTTAGCTGAGTTGAGTAGCAGGTTGCCACCAGGAGCCACATCTCTGCACCTGTGGCGCGATCACCGCATGCCCCGCCCACCGCTGCAGGTGTCTGAAGCAGCCGCCACCGGTGTCACAAAGAAGGCTGGCCATTGAGGCTATTGCACATCTTTTATCAGATTTATCTGCGTTTAATATTTTTTGATGGCTTTATAAATGGTATTGCTTTTACTTTTAAATTTCAGTTTCTGATTGTCAACACTTCCATTTTCAGCCAAGATGAAGTATCAGGAACTGGATTTACCCTACTGATGGAAAAAAACTCACATACACATACAAAAAACTGTCAAAATATCAGCAATGATGGCTCAAGACGCTGGATACCAGGCACTGGTGGGCAGTGATCCCTAATTGATGGGGAACAAGTGATTTAAGCCCCAGTTGCCCCAGCTTACTGCTTGGAGACCCTTTCCCAGCCATGCAAAGGCAGAGTGAGCACAGGAAGAGTGCAGCAGTCACTTTGAGTTGAGGAGATGGAGGAGAGTCCAGAGAAGTCCAAGTGGCTAGAATTCACAGAGAGGAGTACTGGAGAAGAGATAGCTACACACAGAGAGAAAATCAGAAATCTGCAGAGAGCCCTTCAAGAATTCAATGAGTATATATCAGCACATGTGTGTGAGAAAACTATCTGAGGTTAGGAAAGAGCATCCCCAAAAGATTAGGGGTTACAGTGTCTGGAACTCTCACGGGGTTCAGAATATTACCTGTTCCCAATGACCATAGGGAATGCATCATAGCTTATAGGCCATTGGTTAGAGCACTATGGGAGGTCTCATCTTGGTAATGGGAAACTTGACTCAAGACTAAATACTATGCTAGTTCAGCCAAGTGAAGCTTACAATCAAGACCTAAAAGGAGCAGATTATTTCCAGGCAACTTTAACCATATCCTAGAACAAATCTCAAGAATAATTTTGGAAATACCCAACAGGCAAAATTTACAATCTCTAGCATCTGATAAGAATTACCAGGCATGCAAAGGAAAAGGAAAATACAATGCATAATGAAGAAACAGGACATTAAAACAGTTATTACTGTATTCCATAAGTTTGGAGAGCTAGAAGAAAGATGGGACATGTTAAGTAGAGCCATAAAGTATTTAAAAGGCCTAAATTAAACTTCTAAAGATGAAAACCACAAAGCCTGAGATGAAAAATACACTGAATGGGATTAATAGCAGATCTGACACTGAGGAAGAAAAGAATAATGAACTAGAAAATGTAGTAAAAGAAGCTACCCAAAATAAAATGCAGCAAAAAAAAAAAAAAAAGAAAAAAAAGAAAAATGAACAGAGAATCAGTGAGCTGTGGGACAAGTTCAAGGCATCAATTATATGTTTAACTGGAATTCCTGAAGGAAAGGAGAGAGAGAGGGAAGATAGGACAGATAAAAGATTTAAAGAAATAATGGCTTGAAAATTTCCAAACTTGATGGAAACTATATATCCACCGATCCAAGAAAGGCAACAAACTGCAGGCAAAGGAAACATGAAGATAACTATACCAAAATACATCATAATCAAATTGCATAAAACCAGTGATTAAGAGAAAGCTTTAGAAGCAGCTAGAGAATAAAGACACATTACATATAAATAAACAAAGCTAAGGATGACAGCAGATTTCCTATTAGAAACAATGCAAGCTAGAAGATAGTGGAGCAACTTCTAGCATTAAAAGAAGGAAAATGCATTAAAAGAAGGAAAAGAAGAACTGGAAATCTTTACCAAGTGAAAACATCTTTCAAAAATAAAGGTCAAATAAAGACTTCTTCACACACATAAAAGTGTAAAGAATTCATCACCAGCATGTCTGCCCTTTAAGAAATGTTAAAGGAAGTCCTTCAAGCAGTACGACTAGCCAAATTAATACATTAACTTAACCATCATAAATGACAATGGAAGTAATTGGAAATCAACAACAGAAGGATCTCTAGACACTTCCTGACTACGTGGAAACGAATCATGAGTCAAAAAAAAGTCAGGAAGTATTTTGAACAGAATTAGAGTGAAAATACAACATATTCAAATTTGCGGGGTACAGCTAAAGCAATACTTGGAAGAAAAATTATAGCATGAAATGCCTGTAGTAGAAAAGAAGAATAGCTCTAGCAACAAAAAAAGAATAGCCTCAAATCTATTACTTCAGTGTCCATCTTAAACCATAAAAGAAAAGCAAATAAAACCCGAAGAAAGTAAAAGGAAAAGAATGAAGATCAGAATGAAATAAAATAAAAAGCAAACCAAAATCCAGTAAATAAAAATGACCAATACTAGAATGAGAGGAGTGACATCTCTTCAGAGTCTATAGTTATTAAAAGAATAATAAAGAACTGTTGCGAACGATCAATGCCGATAAATTTGACAACGTAAGTGAAATGGATAAATCCCTTCAAAGACACAAACTTCTAAAACTCACTTAAAATGAAACAGATGACCTGAATACCTATCAAAGACACTTCCACAAAGAAAACTCTAGCTCTAGATGGGGAAGTCTAGCCGACATTTCAGGATGAAATCATACCAATTCTACATAAAATCTTCTAGAAAATTGAAGAGGAGGCATATTTCCTATCCCATTCTGAGGCAACCATTACTCTGATACCAAAACCAGACACAGACACTACAAGGAAACTACAGACCAATATCCTTCCCAAACAAAGATGCAAAAAGTAATAACAAAATTTTAGCAAATTAAATCCAGCAATATATGAAAAGTGTACTACATTATATCTGAGTGGAATTTATCCCAGGAATCTCCTTGGACATTTGGCAGACATGACCCCATGTCTGACCCCTAATCTCTCTTACATCCCAGGATCTTTCTTAACAATTCAAATGGCTTTTGCTCATTACTTCATAATATCTGTATTATTTCATAAATAAAGGATGTTTGGGGTAACTCGCCCCCAGGGAGAAGTCACTGCTGCGGAGCAGGGTTTCCAGGACCCTGATGATGTGCTTTTAGGCTGTGGGCAAGGTCTTGGGCAAGTGACCACACCTGTCCGAACTTGGTTCCCAGCACTTCGAAGTGGATGAGCATGTCTTCATGACCTCCTGGCCAGGGCTGGTGAAAACGCTGGGGCTGCTCCCCTCTTGCCAAGAGGTTTATGAGTCCTTGTCCGGCCATGTGTTCTCCTGTCGCTGGGTGGTGAGTGACCTCCCTGAGGTCATATGCTTCCCGCCCCCTGCCCCTGCCCTGGAGCCCTGGAGGAACTCAGCCTCAGGTTGTCCTACTGGGCAGGTCTTCAAGGCCACTCTAGTGATTTCACAGATGTTTAGGGATGGGGAGCTTGGAGGAAACAATCTGAAAAACTACCTGGATGCTGCAGCCCTGCCAACCCTCCCCATTGTCATGGTTGAATCGTGTCCCTTTTCTCCCAATACAACCTTATTTAGAAACAAGGCCTTTGCAGGTAAGATTAAGGTAAGGATCAGTATGAGATTACATTGGATAAGGGTGGGCCCTAAACCCAATGATATCCAACATGCATCCTTTTAAGAGACAGAAAAGAACACAGTGGCCTGGGGAAAAAGGCCATGTGAAAATGGAGGCAGAGCTGGAGCTCTGCTACCACAGTCAAGGGGTGCTGGGAACGCCCAGGCGTTGGAAGAGCAAGGAGGGATCGCTCCGATAGCCTTTGGAGGGAACTGCCAACACTGATTTTGGACTTCCGACCTCCAGAATGGTAAGAGGATAAATTCCTATTGTTTTAAGCCAGTTTTTGATGATTTATTATGGTAGCTCTAGGAAGCTAATATACCCATATCCTGGCGACTGCAGGGAAAGTCTCGCAACAGGGCTCCATGTGTTTGGCTTCTGGCCACTGATATTCCCTGCAAGCTTGCTGGCCCTGTGTCATCAGAAAGAGATGCTGGCCAGCCCATGGGGAGGCCAGAGTTAGGCCCAAACCCCAGCCCCACCTGGGGCCCCAGGGGGGTCACCAAGGAAGGAGGGCAGCAGAACCAACTCAGCCCTGCTTGCTGCTGCATGAGGAAAAGAGCAATGATTTTAGAGTCTGGAGAGCTTGAGTTCAAATGCTGAATTTGCCCTTTACTAGCTGTGTGGCTGTGCGCAAGTGACTTAACCTCTTTGTGCTTCAGTTTCCTTATCTGTAAAAATGGGGATAATGTTACACATCTCACAAGGTTAAATGAGTTCATACACATAAAGTGCTTAGAATAGTGCCCGATGTGAATTATTATTAGTATTGTATGTATTAACATGACCGTGACAGAGTCGCTGTCTTTAGATGGCAAACAGTATACAGTACTGTGTGCATGGCAGCGGGGAGGGGGCGAGAAGCGCATGCTCGTGCTGGCAAATGTGCAGGGAGGGGGGTGGGGACACAACGCAGAAGGAGGGGTCCTTTCTCTTGGGATTGGGTATTTAGGACAGAATATAGAACAGGTAGGAGTGAGTCTTGAAAGGTGAGCGGGTCTTTGTTGGACAGATGAGGGTAGGGTGGGGGCAGGTACTCTTGGCAGAGACTGCTGCTCCAGCAAATGTCTGGAGGTGAGAATGTGCCTGGTCCGTCAGCAGGGGAGCACTGCTGGAAGTCGCGGTGTATGTGTGGGGCGCAGGGTCTTGCAGGAGAAAAGTAAGGCGTGGGGCTGCAACCAGCTCATAAGGTAGCTAGTAAGCCCATTAAGGACGTGGAGACCACGGAGCCCTCTGGAAGTCCCCTTGGAGGCAGAGTGGGCGGCGGATTGGAGTGGACAGACTGGAAGCAGGAGGGTCCGTGAGAAAGCTGAGGTTACAAGCAGGGATTGGAGGAGGGGGCCTGGATGTGGGGAGTTGGGATATGAGATGGGACAGATTTAAGGCTATTTAGGAGGGAGACTCAGCAGGTCTTGGTGGCGGCTTGGATGGGACTGGGGTGTGGCAGGGAGGATTCTGAGTGCCTCCTGATTGCCCGCCCTTGCCCAGCAAAGGAGACGGTACTTAATCCCATGAGAATCTCTCAGGGCTGAGATGGTCTGGTCTGCCTTCCAGATTCCAGCCCCACACCCTCCCTCTAAGGCTGATATGCAGCCAGACCCCATCTCATGCCTGCATTCTCATTCATTTATAAGTCATTCCATGAACCTTTATGGGTGCCTACCATGTGCCAGGCATTATGCTGGTTGGTAGGGCTATAGCTGTGAACAAGACAAAGTCCTGCCCTCATGGAGCTCACAACCTGGGGGGCAACTCTGATAACAGAGACCAAGAGAGAAATACAAAATGCCAAGGAACGACAAATGCTGTGATAAAAATCACAAGGGCAGATGGTGGTGGGAAATGCAGGTAGGGAGGCATTTAATAACGGGTGAGGAAGTGAGGGGCAAGCCATTCCACCCCTGCTCTGCCACTTACTGTGAGGCCCTGGGCAATCATTTCCCTTTATGTATTCCTCAGCTTGCCCATCTGCACAATGGGGATAATAGTAGTATCTCTGTAAGATTGTGGAGAGGAGTGAATGAATTAATATATTAGCAGTGCTTAGACAGGGCGTGGCACGTTGGTAGGTGCTAGAAGTGTCTGCTTCTGCTTTTATTTTTCTAGCAAAAGAAACAGCGAGGGTAAAGGCCCAGGTTGGAAGGGGCTTGGCATGTTCCAGAAAGGGCAAAAAGGCCAGGGGTAAACATGGGGAGTGTGACAAGAGGGGAAATTAGAGAGGGAATTAGGGGTCTGGGCAGGCTAAGGCCATTTCCTGCCTGCCCCGCTGTGGCTATGGGAGGGTCCACGGGCCACCCTCACCCCTCATAGCCAGTCACCTTCCACACGTTGGTTTGTTGATTCTTCCACAGCTCATAAGCCTACCATGGCTCCCTACTGCCTGCCCCAGCAACTCCCAGCTCTCTGGCATGGTTCTCAGGAATCTCTCCTGTCCAGCTGCTTCTCTCCCCTCCAGTCTGCTCTCCGTGCTGCGCCCGGCACCATCTGCCCCTGGTCAGTCTGAACCTTGCACCTTTCTCCAGAACTGCTTGGTGGTCTGCTCTGCTCATCCGGGCCCTTCCTTTCACAGGGGACCACACAGCCCCGGAGAGGAGTGAGACTAAACCAGGCCCACACAGCAGGTTAGAGGACAAGCTAGGAGCTCAGGTTTATGGGATCAGTGTTGCTTGTATCACATTGTGCCTTGAGGTGGGGGAAGGGGAAAGAGGCAGGGTACGAGGGTGGGTGGAATCCATTCACTGGAAATGACTTCTGTGATGCAGAGGCGCCTGCGCCCTTTGGATGCTAAGCACACTTCAGAGAGAAACCAACTGCAAGGCGGGGCACGGGGGAGTAGGTGGGGTCCAGCTGCCTTGGCGGGTGTCTGCCCATGCCTACCCTGGAGAGCAGAAGAGCTCCTCTGATAAGGGCCCAGGGTCACACTGGGGAGCAGGGTGAAGCCTGCACAGGGGCCCCAGGAGGAGCGAGATTCAGAAAGAGGAAGTAGAGATGCCAGGAAAAATCCAATTAACCCCTAGGAAACCAAACATCAATGAATGCTTAGTCCTGGCAGGAGTGCAGAGACTCTGAGCTCCCAGGAGGCAGGCATCTTCATGGCCTGGAATAACCTGGGAAGGAGGAGAGAAATGTGAAGTTTGGGTCACCAGGGAATTAGAAGGAAGGACACTCCAGGCAAAGGGAGCGGCATTAATGGAAGCAAACAGGCTGTGTTTTGGGGAAGAAAAGTTATTTAGTCGTCTAGAAGAGTCACGGGGGATCGTTGCTCTGGGGAGCAGACTGAAAGCGGGAGTTACCTAGAAAGGCCTTGGATGGCAGAAGGACTCGGGCTTGATTCTTTGGCAGTAGGGAGCCATTGATGGTATGTGAGCATAAGAAAGATGGCACCAGAGGCAGGGAAATTAGATTAGCGCCGTGGCTCTCAAAGTTGAGCTGGCGCATACCAGTGTTCACAATTTGGCTATTATTCACAATAGCCAAAAGGTGGAAGCAACCCAGCTGTCCATTACCGATGACCGTCTAAACAACGTGTTGTATACATGCAAAGGAATACTACTCAACCGTAAGAATGAAGCTCTGATATATGCCACTACATGGGTGACTCTTGAAGACATCCTGCTGAATGGACTCAGTCAGACACAAAGGGACAGGGTATGAATTCGCTTATATAAAATGGCTAGACTATGCAAATTCATAGAGGCAGAAAGCACAGAACACGTTTGGGGGAGGGGAATGGGGAGCTAATGCACGGCGAGTGTAGGGTTTCTGTTGGAGTGATGGGAAAAAGGTGGAAAGGGCAGCACAAAACTGAATGCGAATAACCCCATCGCAGGGCACGCCTGGCCGTGGGTGAGAGAGGAGCTCTCACGTGGTGTACGTGTCCACAACCTAGAAAACAAAATGAGCAACTTAAGAGACAAATGACAATTAAATGCAACACACGACCGGAACATAGGCTGTAAGCTTTATATCAAAATTAAAGTTCTTGCACTTGATAACTCTATTTAAGAACATATGTGAATAACCTTGGTCCTAAGAAATGTGCATGGAAGTATTAAGAGTTCAAGGAACTTGATGTATAAAACCCACTCTCAAATGTTTACAAAATAGACGGGATTCAGAAAATGGGGCAAATATTAAAAGTTGGTGGATCTGGGTATGTGGGGCAAGGTTATGTTGGAGTTCTCTCTATAGGTTTTGTATTATTTTTACACCTGTCCTATCAGTTTGAAATTACTTCAGAATAAGTGTAAGAAAACAAAACTGACATCTGGTGGAGGTTACATGGATTAATACCTGAATTAAAATGCACATAACTTCATCGTATGGTAAGATAAAAAATGTCAAAACACACACAAAAAATCATCCCTGAGCCTGCATCAAAATCGCCTGGAGAGCCTGTTAAACCATTCAGCGAGGCCTCAACTCCAGATCTCCTAGCTGAGTGGGACAGGGTGGGCTGCGGGATTTGCCTCTCCGACGCAGGCAGCTGTTCCTTATCTCGCCGGCGAACCCACTGCGGGCTGCGCCGGAGGGTAGGAGAGCGCGGGGCGCGGGCGGGGAGTAGAATGTGCGCGCTCCCGGCAGCCTCGAAGCACCAGCAGTGGGGAGACCCCGGCTCCATGCTTCACACCAGGAAACTGAAGCCGGCCAGGCGAGGGCCGCAGCAGAGGGGCCTAGAGCCCAGAATCTCGGGTCCCGGTTGCCACGGCGGTCAGCGCAGGGAGGCTGATCCGGCTCCTTCGGGCCTCTTGGGCCACCCGTCCCGGAGCCTTGCGAGGGCACTGCCATTTTTAGTTGGTAAAGCAGGCCCCACGGGGCCAGGCCTCTCGGAGGGAGCAGGGGCCGGCGAGGATGGGCAGGCTGAGAGCCGCTCTGCATGCGGGCAGCCCTAGGGGCCCTGCGGCCGCTGCCACCCCCGCCCCGCCCCGCCCCGCCCCGCCCCCGGCGCAGGCCACGCCCCCACGCTCCCACGCTCCCCTCCACTCCCGACCGCAGCCCCGCCCCTCGCGGCTCCGCCCCTCCTCCCCGCGGGGGAGCGCCCTGCGCCGCTGGGCTCCGAGGGTGGCCGCCAGCCTGGCTCCGCTGGTCTGGCTGAGTCAGGCCCCGGCTGCCGGCAGAGTGACCCGAGAAGCTGGGAATGGAGCCGGCGAGGAGCTAGGGAGGGAGGAAGGGGTGCGGCCAGGTTGGGGAAGGAACGCCGGAGCAGGAGCCGGCCGTCCTGGCTCGGGTTGGCGCCAGCCTCGTCGCGAAGGGCTGTGTGACCTTAAGGAGCTCACCGAACGTCTCTGAGCTGCACTGATTCAACGAGGACTCAGTGTGAGCCTAGCTTGTGCCAGGGATGTGCGCGTGAACAGGACCCACCAGACAGTACAACTCCCGTGTAATCCCAGCTCCACTTGTTACTGACTGGGTGACTTTGGGCAGGACACTCAGCTTCTCTGTATTTTATTACCCGCACCTGTCATTTGGTGAAAACACGCTCCTTATAGGGTTGTTTTGTGAATTAAATGAATTTATATATATATGACTTTCCTAGGAATGGTGCCTAGTGCATAATAAGCTTCTAAGTTAGTCTTGGAGTTTATATTGACTCCATCTTTCTTAAAATTTCCTTTCCTTATGCCCCAGTTCAGACATATTAAAAAGAAACTAACATAAATACTGTGTCCCTGCCACCCAGTTTAAGAAATAAAGCCTTATAAATATATTCTCTCTGCTTGACTTTAGTCAGGCCCTGATATACTGTGTCCTTAAAGCCTCTAGAATCTCCTGGCCACAACCCAACCTCTGCACTGCTCATAGGCTGTGAGGAATCTTGATCAAACACAAATTGGATCCTACTATAACTCTGCTTGGAAAAGTTCACCCAGAAGATAAAGTTCAAATACATCTCTTTGACATCTAGGCCTTTCACCTCTGACCCCACTTTGCCCTTCCTGTTTGGTTTCTGCCACTAGAGACCAAAATCTCTTTTAACATTTCTTAAGCATCCCCTGCTCTTTTCATATGTTGGCCCCTCCACTTAGGGTCCACTTTCCTCCACTCTATCCAGGAGCAGCAACTTTGGCCTGCCAAGATGTAATGGTAGGTGGGTAAGTGTGCGTCTCCTTTCCTAGAGTGTGAGCCCTGAGGTCATGCCCACAGCTGACTCATCTTAATCTGCTCCTGGTAAAGGGAACGCATGCACTGTACTACACAGGGGTACTCGAATGTGTTTGGGGCACCCTGCAGAGGTGTAGTAGGGGCTGATCATCTAGAGTGGCTCAAACCCCATTCTTTCCTTGGGGGATTTATAGTCTATCAGCTATAAATATAGGGGTCATTAAATGGGGTCCTTATTTTAAAAAAAGTCTGGCAAAGCCTGATTTCCTCTACATTTCCCAGCTCCCCAATCCCAGGCCCCTTCTTCCTCATTTCGCCTTCCCCCACCCCTGTTTCCTCTCTCTAAGGCTGGTGGTTCCTCATGATGAGTGACTCTTCTCCAGGGACTAATGTGTGGGGCATACGGTGACCACATCATGGACCTTAGGTGCTTGGGATTTGGGGGAAACCAAGTGGATGCAAAGCCTGGCTCCAAACATCCTAAGCTCTGGGACCAAAGAGCAGAGGCCCCTGGCTTATTTCCATCCACTCAGACTTATTCGCGAAGCAGAACTTCACCGAGACAGGGGAGCCAAAGTCTCTATCTAGGTGAAGTGGAAATAAACTGATAAGCACACTCATACTCTGGGGAGAAAGCTGGGTACCTGGGGGAGAGAAGGAGACGGGTGCTCACCTCTGTGGACATTTTGAATTTTGTTCTATGTTCACATCTGACCTATTTTTGAAAACCGGAAACAAAACATTGCATGGGAATCAAAAGAGCTGGGTTCTAGTATAGCAAGTACCAATTACCAGCCTGTTCGCCCTGGTCTCTCTAAGCCTCATTTTTATAATAACTACCCAGTTCTCAAGGGAAATAGGCACAAGGGAGACCTTTGTCAACTAGATGGGCCTGGACTCACTTAATTATTATTTACTCTTCCTTCAGTTCATCTCAGTAAGCAATAACTGTGGCCTTCTCTGTTGGGGCTAGTGTGTGTGAGTGAACATGTGCATGGTTCTGCACATGGCTGGGTGTTCCCAGGTGGATATGAGTGTGAAGTTGACCATTACAGGTCCCCGCCCAGTGCTTGGTGCAGCAGAAAAGGTGGCCTTCCAACACTCTTGAATTCTGATAAGGGTCAGAATAAAGGGGATGGAAAACAGGGGTGCACAGAAGACATGCCTCCGAACAGGCACCTTCGCACTGACTGTTCCCTCTGCCGCCGTGCTGTTCTGCCGGAACAACAAGGGCCCCTCCCTCGCCTCCCTCAACTCTTTGAGCAAATGTCCCCTCCTCAAGGCAGCCTTGTGGAGCATGCCGTTTAAAATAGCAACTTTGCCTCACAGCCCCATTCCCACCCTTACTTTATTATTATCCAAAGCACTTTCAGTGATAGTAAAGTGACCTAAAATAAAACTAACATAAAATGCTATCTGAGGGTGGTGCAACGGTGGCAGAGTTCTTGCCTGCCGTGTCAGAGACCTGGGTTCGATTTCCGGTACCTGCTCATGCAAAAAAAAAAAAAAAGATGCTATCTGACTCATTCATTTATTTGTTTTATTGTCTGTTTTCCTCAATAGAATATAAGCGCCATGAGGGCAGGTCCATGTCTGTTTTGCTCACCATTGGGTCCTCAGTGCCTAGAACAGTTTTTGGCTCATAGTAGGTGCTCAGGAGGTATTGTGGCTGTGGTGGGGATGGGGCGGGTGGTGGGGAGTGGGTGGCAGCAAGGGCCATTGCCGGGCTCTGCGGCTGTGGTGGTGGACTGAAGGGACATCCATGATGTGGCATAGGATGGTGATGTGGATGATGGGGCAGGGACACTTCAGAGGGGACAGGGAAGGAGATGTGGCCTGGAGAAAAGCGAAGACATTTTGGAGGGCCATTCTGTATGTCCCAAAGGGCACAGTTGAAGGTCTGATGTCCCGTGGACGTGTTTGGAGGCTGAGCCCTGCTGGTTTGTGGGGGAAGGTGATGGTGAATCCGATAGCCATACCCCAAGGGCCATCTGGAAGTCCCTGGGTTAGGAGAGAGGACCTGAGAGGGCACTTAGAAGGGAGGAGGCAACAGAAGTTTCTGGAGTGGTGTCTGGAGTGTGGACTCAGCGAGGGCAGAGATGTTTCTCTGAGCATTGGAGAACAGAAAGCAAGGCCGAGGGTGCTCATGGGACCAGGATGCAGGGAAAAGGCTGGGCAGGCATTGGGACCGGGCTGGGAAGGGCCTGGAAGGAATCACATCAGATTCGGAGGGCCCCAGGGAGCACGGGAGGATCTGGAGCTGAGAGTAGGAGGCAGCAAAGGAAGGAAGTTGTATTCAGGAAGAATTCCCACTCAGGGGCCTGTCCCAGTGTGAGCAGCGTCAAGGGGAAGGCTCTCTAAGGCTTCCTGTGGACACAGAAGGGGAAGCAGAGGCACCATGTCACTTGAATAGTTTATTCATTTACTCATTCCAGTTATTAAGCACAGCCAGGTCTCAGTCCTGTCTTTGGTCCATGCCAGGGAGAGGTGCTGCAGGAAAGGCGCGGCAGCTCCGAGGAGGCTGGGTGGTGCCCAGCTGGGAGAGCAGGGAGGGCTTCCAGAAGAAGATGCATCTGCGCCAGGCCCTGAGTGATGGTCAGGAATTTGAAAATCAGCTGGTCAGGAAGAGAGCATGGTCGACTCAGGAGCTCTGAACCAGGGGCAGTTAACATTTACTATTTCATTTAATTCAATCTGAGCAATCTGAGGTAGCCAAGGCTGAGGAGGCGGTTTGTTTTATAAGTAAGAAAATAAGGAGTTGGGGACTAGGCCCAGAGAGGGTAAGTGCCCAGCCCAAGATCACCAGCCTGGAAGCAGCAGAGTCAGGACTGGAACCCAGGACTGTGAGTCTCCCAGCCAAATGCTTGTCCTGCAGGTTCAAGCTGCCGGTGGTTATTTCAGAGTTCCATCCATTGCCACTTTCCAGGGCACTGGGGAGAAGCTGTCAGCCAAACCTCGACATCAAGGACCTTGCCCTGCCCCCTCCCTGACTCCAGAGAGGCTCCAGGACGTGGACTGGTCCAGACTCCTCCTAGGTGGTCGGCCCCCAGCAGGCAGTGACCCGCATGGACTTTGAGTCCGAGGAGTGGGTGCTGGTCCCCGCTCTGCCACGTCCTGACTTTGCAGTTTGGGGCAGAACGCTTTACCTCTCCGGATGCTTCAGTTTCCTTCTCTGACAAATGGGGTTGCTCTTCAGTCCAGTATTCCCCACCTCGGGGAAGTGGAGAAACTGAGGACCTAGTGGGCATGGCCTTACCAATCAAAGTTGGCTATTGTTATTTCTGAGGAGCTGGGGGTTGTCCTTTCCACGAGATGATGACATAGGACAAGTACTGTGGTGCTCCCCTACCACAGGCTACCTTTCACTGAGCCCTCCCCAGCCTAGTGCTAAGTGCTTTACGTGCACTAACTCATTCAATGGAGTGTGAACCTGAAAAAATTGGAGGGAAAACCATCATCAATATGCATGGTCCGTAAATATGACGATGATAGAATTATCCTGCAGAGCAGTGCAACTAATGGATGCACACGTCTCAGAGCAATTGGGGAGCTTTACAGACTGCACCCTTTGGCACAACCCTGGGCCTTTGCTGCCTTCATCTGAGTGGCTAGTACTTAGAGCACAGTTCCGATTTGGATTCTGGGGCAACTCAGCTGCAGTCCCAGGAGAGCAGCCAGCAAGGGGCTGGAGCAGCTTATCGCTCTGCAGTGACTCCCCAGCAGGCAGACTGTCTCCACTGCCACTGAGCAAAGCTGATAAAGAGGACAGACCCTCGTGTTTACTGTGGCCGAGGCTGGGGAGAGTGGGGCCTCCCCGGGGCAGCCCAGTCTCCTCTGGGAACAGACTGTCTGTTTGCCGAGATACCATCGCATTCCTGCAGCCGCAGTCACCCCGGGATGGATGGGTTGGAGTGGGGGAGGCGTAGAAAGAGGAGGGAAGGGTGAAATATGACAACTGCAGCCTGCCTGGTCAGTCTCCACTGCCTCTGCTCTCTTGGAGCGCCACCGAGGAGGTCCACGTAGGGTCCTCGAGGGGTCTGTGATTTCAGGGCCTGATGGTTGAGCATTTCATAAAGTTCGTTACTAGCCAACATGGGCTCGGCACTCTACAGTTTACAAAGCATTTTCTCAATGTTTATCTTTTTTTTGATCTTCCAGATAACCTTTGATTTATCTGGAAATAAATCAAAGGGAGATCCAGCGAGGCTCAAGGTGAGCTAATGACCTGGCCAGATGTTGGGGCTGGAACCCTGAGTAGCCTTTAGCTGGCCATGTCAACTCGCATTTAATACTTATCAAGTGTTTCTCACACGGCAATGACTGTTCTAAGCACTCTAATCTTCACAAGACTTGTCATTTTTTCCATTTTACAGATAGGAAAATTGAGGCAGACACAGGTAAGTAAACTTGCCCCAGTTCACACGGGCAGAAAATGGGAGGGTTGATATTCGAACCCAGGAGTGCAGCTCCAAAATTTCTTTTGCCAAAGTCATTTGGTGAGCATGCAACCCCCTTCTGGCAAATGAGATTTGGAGGGGAAATTTGCTAGGGAGTTTCTTGGAAAAGGTTCTTTAGTATGAAGAAAGAGAAAGCAGGAGAGCTGTTCTTCATTATATCTGATGTGACACCCGGACTGTGGCAGCCATTTTGCAACAATGAGGGCAGCCAGCTGGAGGCAATACTGTCTCACTGAGGATGGGAAAGCAAAGAGATGAAAAGAACTGGGTCCTTTATGACTTTGTAGAGATGCTCCAAAAGGCTGTTCTACCTGTGGATTTCTTTCTCTTTTTTTTTCATGAAATAATAAATGTTCTTATTGTTTTAACAAGTTTGAGATGGGTTTTCAGCTACTTGCAACCCAAAGCTTCCTAAAGAATGCAGCTACTATCCACTGTCTCCAAGCCCATCCTCCCTCTTAGAGCTTTAGAAAGCACCCTCATAGAGATCAGCTCAGGCTATGGTGCTGACCAACAAAAGCTCAGAGGAGAGGGCTGGGAACAATGCTGCTGGGAGAGCCTGCCTTTGTAGGGTAGAAGGTGAAAGAGAATCAATTGAAATAGTCAGAGATAAGGTACTTACACCCCAATTTTGATCAGATTAGATATTTGGGACCAACTGTTGAACTTGACATTCAATTCATCCCAAACTTATCTTTCATTTTCTCAAACATTCAAAAAATTTTCTCTGCACACCTGTTGCTAGCACCAACCACTGGTTTTCCTTTAGGGCCATTTCCATCAAAGAAACCGTTCTTATCTTTCCATGAGAGATGTTGCATTAACTAGTAGAGAATGATGGATTGATGTTGGGATGTGAATGCTGGGCAGTAGGTAAATCTCCTTCACCAGCTCTGCTGTACAATGATTCCAATTCACACCTTAGCAGATCTATAAACAATGTGATGTGAAAGACTAGGGTGGCTTGTCAATGGTTTAAAGACAGATTTATCCAGGGATAATACGCAATAGTCAAACACACTTTTTAGGTATATAATTCTGTGAGTTTGGACAATTGGTAGATAAACCATGTGCCCACCCACAATCAAGATATGGGTTATTTTTTACCATCTCCAAAAGTTTCCTCCTGCCCCTTTGTAATCAGTCCTCTTCCTTCCCTGACAACCATAGATGTGATTTTATAGTTTTGCCTTTTCCAGAATGTCATATAAACGGAACCATCGTGGATGTGAATCTGGCTTCTTTCACTCAGCATAATGTATTTGACATTCATCCATGTTTTTGCCTGTGTCAGCAATTCAATCCTTTTATTGCGAAGAAGAATGTCATTGTATGGATATGCCAGAGTTTGGTTATTTATTCAGCAATTTATGCTGTTATTGTTGTTTGCTATTTATGAGTGAAGCAATAGAAGCATTCACATAAAAGTCTTTGTTGGGGGGTGCAAGGGTAGTTCAGTGGTAGAATTCTCACCCCCCATGCAGGAGACCCGGGTCCATGCACCTTCCCCCACCCCCAAAACAAAGCAACAAACAAAAAACAAACAAGCAAACAAACATTCAACAAATGATGCTGCAATAACGGGATACTCACATGCAAAAATAATGAAATGTGACCCTGCCATACACCATACAAAAAAAAAAGTCTTTGCGTGGTCATATGTTTTAATTTCTCTTAGGTAAATGTCTAGGAGTAGGATTGCTTGGTTGTATATGTTGAACTTTGTAAGGAATTGCCAAACTGTTTTCTGTTTTCCAAAGTGACTGTATCATTTTGCATTCCCTTCAGCAAAGAGTCAGGATTCCTGATTGTTGAGCCTTTTACTTTTTTTTTTTTTTGCCACTTAATAGCTGTGTAATGGTATCTCACTATGGGTTCCCCTCTTCCTCCTCTTTTTTTTTTCTGCATGGGCAGGCACCGGGAATCGAACCTGGGTCTCTGGGATGGCAGGCAAGAATTCTACCATTGAGCCATCCTCACACAGCCCTCACTGTGGTTTTAATTTGCATTTCCTTAATACCTACTGATGTTGAGTAGTTTTTCATGTACTTAATTGCTATTAGTATATCTTTGGTGAAGTATCCAAATCTTTTGTCCATCTTTAATGTTTCAGGTTGTTTATTTTCTCATTAATGAGTTCAAAGGTACTTTACATATTTATTCTGAATACTCCTTTTTCAGATACATGTTTTGCAAATATTTTCTCTTGGTCCGTGGCATGTCCTTTCATTCTCTTATCAGTGTCTTTTGAAGAGGAAAAGTTTTTTATTTTTAAGTCTGATTTTTCATTTTATTTTCTTTTATGGTTTGTGTGCTTTTCATGTCCAAACTAAGAAATTTCAGCCTAACTCAAGGTCACAATAATTTTCTCATCTTTTTTCCTAGATGTTTTATAGCTTTGGGTTTTACAGTTAGGTTTATGATTCATTTCAAGTTAATTTTTGCATAAGGTGAAAGGTATGGGTCAGGTTTTGTGGTTTTTTCTTTTTTTTTTTTTTGCATGTGGATGATATCCAATTGCTCTGCATTTTACTGAAAACATTATTCTTTCTACAATGAATTGCCTCTGCTCCTTTGTTGAAAATCAGCTGAAGTGT
Organism: Tamandua tetradactyla; assembly: GCF_023851605.1. Lineage (NCBI taxonomy): Eukaryota > Metazoa > Chordata > Mammalia > Pilosa > Myrmecophagidae > Tamandua > Tamandua tetradactyla. The sequence continues at coordinate 83,759,801 of NC_135340.1, forward strand.
GGACAACCAAAGCTATAGGCTGAGCCCCCAGTCTTGGGGTTTGTTTACATGAAACTTAAACCCACAAAAGATAGGTCAAGTCTACTTAAAATTTAGGCCTAAGAGTCACCCCCAAGAGAGCCTCTTTTGTTGCTCAGATGTGGCCTCTCTCTCTAGCCAATATGATGAGCAGTCTCACCACCCTCCCCCTCTCTGCATGGGACATGACTCCCAGGGGTGTGGACCTTCCTGGCAACGTGGGACAAAGATCCTGGAATGAGCTGAGACTCAGCATCAAGGGACTGAGAAAAACCCTAGAATGAGCTGAGAATTAACATCAAGAGACTGAGAGAACCTTCTCGACCAAAAGGGGGAAGAGTAAAATGAGGCAAAGTGTCAATGGCTGAGAGATTCCAAACAGAGTGGAGAGGTTATCCTGGAGGTTATTCTTACGCATTAAGTAGATATCACCTTATTGTTCAAGATGTAGTGGAGAGGCTGGAGGGAATTGCCTGAAAATGTAGTGCTATGTTCCAGTAGCCATGTTTCCTGATGATGATTGAACAATGATATAGCTTTCACAATGAGACTCTGTGAATGTGAAAACCTTATGTCTGATGCTCCTTTTAGCTACTATATCGACAGAAGAATAGAACATATGGAATAAAAATAAATAACAGGGGGAACATATGTTAAAATAAATTCAGTTTGAAATAGTGGTAGGTGAAGGCGAGGGGTAAGGGGTATGGTACGTATAGTTTTTTTTCTTTTTTTTTTCTCTCTATTATCGTTTTATTTCTTTTTCTGTTGTTTTTTTATTTCTTTTTCTAAATTGATGCAAAAATACTAAGAGGGCGGGCCGCGGTGGCTCAGCGGGCAAGAGTGCTTGCCTGCCATGCCGGAGGACCCCGGTTCGATTCCCGGCCCCAGCCCATGTAAAAAAAACAAACAAACAAACAAAATATAATAAAACAAGAAAATGTTTAAAGATGTTTCCCTTTCTTCCTTCCTTCCATCCTTCCTTCCTTCTCTCTGTCTTTCCTTCCCTTCCTCCCTAAAAAAAAAAAAAAAAAAAAAATACTAAGAAATGATGAATATGTAACTATGTGATGATATTAAGAATTACTGATTGTATATGTAGAATGGAATGATTTCTAAATGTTTTGTTAGTTAATTTTTTTTTTAATTAATAAAAAAAAAAAATCAGCTGACCCTATCTGTGTGGCTCTATTTCTTGGCTCTTTATTCTGGAACTGTGACTGTTTTATCTTCAAACCCTGGTGGGCCCCTGTCCTTAGGTGTCAGCAAAGCCAACACATTTCCTCCTACAGAGAGAAATTCTCTAGTGTGCGGGTCAGTGGTGACGGTGGACCTGGCTTCAGGCCTTGGCTCTGCCAGCTGCCACTGGAAGGCCTCAGTTTACCTCCCTAAATCTCAGACCCTGGGAGTAAAGACCCTAGCTTCCTCACTGGGTTGTGGGAAGGGTTGAATGGGGCCTTTTGCATCGTCTCCTGCAGGGCTGTGGTGAGCACGTGCAGATCCTGGGGCGACAGAAGCCCTCCCTGCCCCCTTTGTTTAAAGCACTGATTCCTTCCTGGCTGGGTGCGGGGAGGTGGGAAAGTGCAGGGAGATGAAAAATGCGGGGAGAGGACTGCCTGTTTCTAGCAGCTGATCAGAATTGGGGAGATGCACATAGTTTGAGAAAAATATGCATTTCGTGTTGTCATGTAATTTCACATTTGGGAAAGAAAGCAAAATGGATTCTTGTTTTTGCGTTGTAAAAACCCTGGAGTGGGCGGGCAACAGTGGCTCAGTGGCAGACTTCTCACCTGGCATACTGGGGACCTGGGTTTGATTCCTGGTGCCTGCCCATGCAAAAAACAAACACACAAACCAACAAAAAACCCTGGAGCTTAGTATGAGGAGAAGGACATCGGTCCCCTGGAGACAGGAGAAGCAGGGCTCAGTCAGGTTTGCACAATCAGAATCCCAATTCCAGTGCATTTCGGGGGGGGCTAGGGTTTGAAGGCTGATCTCAGAAGCCCTTGAATGCCAAATTGAGAGGCTTAGACCTCATCTTGGGTGGAGGGTGTGTGGGATGTTGTCAGATTAAAGTGCTCAAAACCCTCTGATGGCAGAACTCACTCGCCTCAGCTGTCTCTTCCACCCGTATCGTCCACTGCTGCCTTTGCATCACCGTCTAGCATAGGTTTGCAAATATTTGCTGGATGAATTCATGTCTGAAAGCACGTCATATCCAAATGGGAACTTCGAGTGGACTGTGGACAGAGCACTGGATTTAGAGTGTCTGAAGACTTGGGTTCAATTTTGGTTCCACAGGAGCAAGTTAATTCCTCTCTGCAGACCCAGGGTCCTTCCTTCTAAGTAAAATAAGAGGGACAGTCCTCCTGGAATATGACACTTGAGAAATACTGGGTTGGGCCAGCGTGAGACTACCGCAGGTCATTTCTTAGGGAAGTCACCCATTTCCTCTTGACAGAGGCTTGGAAACATCACATTTCATTTATTCAACAGATGTGAGAATAATTTCATTATGACTCTCATTGGGTGCTACTCATGTTCAGGCCCTGTATAGGTGCTATCTGCTGATGTAACCCTCACAACCACCCTGTAAAGCAGAGGGGGGAAAACTGGGGCCCGGAGAGGTAAAGACCCTTGTCAAGGGGATTTTACCCAGTTATGCCTCAGTCTAGACCAGGGGTCAGCAAATTCTTTATCTGTAAAGGGCCAGACGGTAAATATTTTAGTCTTTGTAAGCTATACAGTCTCCGACATAACTACGCAACTCTGCTGCTGCTGGGAGAGAGCCACAGATGACACATTCGGTATGAGCGGGGCTGCTGTGTTCCAGTAAAACGTTACATATGGACACGCGACTTTAAATTTCATAAAATTTTGAACAGCTTTATTGAGATATAATTAGCATAGCATCTGATTCACCCATCTAAAGTATACAGTTTATCCATTTAAAGTGTACAATTCAATGGCTTTTAGTATATTCACAGATATGTACAACCAACACCATTTTCATTACCCCTGAAAGAAACTCAGTTCTCTTCAGCAGTCACTACCATATTTCCCCATTCTTTCTCTTCCACCCCCCCAGCTCTACGTAACCATTCATTTTTTTTTGCCTCCATGGATTTGCCTATTCTGGGTATTTCATGTAAATGGAATCATACACTATCTGGCTTTTGGGGGTTGGCTTCTTTCACTGGGCAAAATGTTTTCCAGGTTCATCCATGTTGTGGCATGTCTCAGTACTTCATTCCTTTCTGTGAATGAACCACGTTTTGTTCATCCATTCATCAGCTGACGGACTTCTGTGGTTTCTACTTTTTGGCCATAATGAATCGTGCTGCTATGAACATTTGTGGATGTGTGTTTTCATTGGTATGCGCCTAGGAGCGGAATTGCTGAGTCATACGGTCACTCTGTATTTAACCTGTTAGAGAACTACCAGGCTGTTTAACAAAACCATTTCACATTCCCACCAGAATTTCATATGATTTTCATATGTCCTAAAATAGTACCCTTCCTTTGCTTTTTTCAACCATTTGTCAACATAAAAACCATCCTTAGCTTGTGGGTCATACATACAAAGGTGGTGGGCCAGACCCTGTCTGAAACCCACACCTACCCATTCCTCTGCTTTGCCAGGAGCTTGGAGAACAGAGGAGGGAGAGAGAATGGAGCCAGGTAGTGTTGGGGCCTGCGGAGAGGTGAAGATCTTTGTGCTTCCAAAACACCTGCAATAGGCCCGGGACAGGGTGGACTCCAAGTCGGGGCCCAGAAGTTCCCGGATGTATATAAACTCCCAGTATGAACCGAGGAGGGTTGCACCAGGCAACAGCGATGCAAGGGGCCCAGTTGCAGCCGGGTGAAGTTGAGCAGGCAGGCGGGCAGATGTGTAAGTTCTCTTCTTTTCCACGGATCGCACACCAAGCCTACTTGTTTTCTTCTGCTGCCCACAGATTTGCAGCCGTTGCATCAGATTCAGTGTGAAATTTCAAATGCCTTTTCAGTCTGTGACAAAAGAAAGAGAAGTAGGAGATGGTGGTACTCCCTCCTCAACTGAGAAGAAATCCAGCGAAGAGGCAGTGGGGGAGAGTAAGGGCATTCATCTGGGTCTCTAGGCATGCGGGAGAGAGATTAGAGGTACAAGACTTGTTCCCATTATCTCCACTTCCCTTGAAGATGTGGTGCATTAAGAGTGATGTGAGTTCGCAGCCTCAGTTTCCCCATTCATCCGTTAGAGTGGGAAGTGAGCCTCACACAGTCTGGACATGACCCATTCACACAGACTGCCCACATAAGAGAGGTGAAAAGGCCCCTAGTTTTTCAGCTTGGACTTCCCAGCTTCGGTGCTGTTGTATTTTCCCCATTCCAGCTTTTTGTTCCAGAATGAGCTCAGGGAAGGCGGGTCATCACAGGGGCCCTCAGAGAGAGCCAGATGGGAACAGGAGAGGGAATTGCTATCCCATTGACTACACCTGGCTCCACAGAGGCAAAGCTTGCTTGGTGTCCACAGCTGCCGTGGGGGGTTCAGCTCACTCCTTTTGCCCACCATGGAGCCCCCAAAGTTGACCATTGTGGAATGACTGCACCCTTAGCCTTCAGAGTTTCCCCCTCTCCTCTGGCTATCCCTGGCCTGGCATATATTTGCCCAAAACCCATCAGACTCTTTTCCAACCATATTGTGTCATGGAAGCTCCCCCAGAGCTTGAGATCAAGAGACCCAGCTCCCAACCTCCCTGCCATTGCCCCTTAGGTAGAAGGCAAGGGACTGGTTAGCCTCTGCGCTTTGCTTTCCTTCTCCAAAAGCAATTTTGGGTACTAGTTATTTGAGTAAAGTTATTGTGAGCTTCTAATGAGATAACGGCAAAGATCTTCAAAGCTTACTCATCTGGTGTCCCATTCTCTCAATATCTGTCTCTCCACTAGAGGTCAGCGAGGCCAGCAATATGACAACGTCATCCAATGATGGTGCATAAAGATAATAGAAAGAAAGCTAAAATTTGGTGAACAGATACTGTGCACCAGGCCCTATTCTGAGCATTTTATGGCTATTAGCTCAAATAGGTTCAAGTATCATTTCCGTTCTATTGATGAGGAAATGGAAGTTAACTTGCTACAGGTCACGCAGGTGAGAAGGAGCTGAGATGGGTTTTGAACCCGGGCAGCTTGGCTCCAGGCCCTGGGCTCTTGTCTGCTGTGCTGCTCTGGAGCTACCAATACCTTCTGGTGATGGACTGACCCCTGCACAGAGAACTGTGTGGAGGCGAGCAGCACAGGGGCTCAGGTCTCGCTTGTTGCCAGACTTGGTTTCAAGTCCAGCTCTGCTTCTCTCCAGCCCTGTGTATTTGGGCAAGTTCGTTAACCTCTCTGAGCCTTGCATTTCTCATCAGAGGTGGCATTCTAGTTTGCCAGCTGCCGGAATGCTATACACATGAAATGGAACGGCTTTTCAAAGGAGAAGTTATTAAGTTGTTAGGTTACAGTTCTAAGACTATGAAAATGTCCAAATTAAAGCAAGGTTATAGAAATGTTCAATCTAAGGCATCCAGGGAAAGATACCTTGGTTCAAGAAGGCCGATGATGTTCAGGGTTTCTCTCTCAACTGGAAAGGCACATGGTGGAAATGGCGATGCCTGCCAGCTTTCTCTCCAGGCTTCTTGTTTCATGAAGCTGTCCCGGGGGCGTTTTCCTTTCTCATTTCCAAAGGTCTCTGGCTGCATAGGCTCTCATGGTTCTTGAGGCTCTCTCGTGGCTTTCCAAAATGCTTCTCTTTTAAAGGATTCCAGTAAAGTAATCAAGACCCACCTGGAATGGGTGAATTCACATCTCCGTCTAATCAAGGTTAATACCCACAACTGGGCAAGTCACATCTCTGTGGATATGATCTAATCAAGTTTCCAACCTACAGTGCTGAATAGGGATTAAAAGATGGATCAGGATTAAAATATGGCTTTTCTACGGTGCATAATCCTTTCAAACCAGCACATTTGGTATGGGGTGAATTTGATAAAGGAGAAACGCAACGCAACAAAAAACCTGACGCAACCCAGCCCTAAGAGGCTTCGCTTAAAGGACTTCACCCCTCTTTCCCTCTGTTCCCTTTCCACTGCTGGATTGTATGGAGAAAGGTTGGGAAGGGTCCAGAGGGATTTTGGCGGAAGAAACAACCCAATCAGAGGAAGGATGTGAGGTCCCTGAAAGCAGTGACTTGGCTTGACCTATAGGAGACAACCCTCCACGTATCTAAAATATGAATGCACAAATGGGAAAAAAAAGAGAGAGAGAAATGAATGGAGAGCTAATAAAAATGGGGAAATTAGATCCCCATGACCAGACAGACAATCAAGCTCGGGGAGCAGATGGCAAATTCATCTGAATCGGTCAGGTAATACCTTTGTAGCAAACACCCCCTAAGTCCCAGTGCTTTTACAACTACCATGCTTATTACTTGTTCATGTGCTACACGGTGGGTTGGCAGAGTGCTCTGCTGTTTGGAGTCACTCAAAAATCCAGCAGAAGGAAGCTCAGTCCTGCTGTGCTTTTGCAATGACAGAGGCAGGGAAAAGAGCATGTCACAACCCCCACACTGGCTCTTACATCTTCTTCCCAGAAGGGTCACACATCGCTTCTGCTCATATTTGATTGGCCAGAGCAAGTCCAATGGTCACATCCGAGTTCAAGTGTGTGCAAAGGTGGAATCCTATTATGTTCCCAGAAACAAGAAGACTGGAAATTTGTCAACAGCCCTAGATGGTATAGGCCAGAGGGCGGCACACTGGGGGCTTGGGCTGAACACAGCTCACAGACATGGTTTGTTTGGCCTGGTCAGTGTTTAAAATATTTTCATATGGATTCCAACATTTAAAAATCCAGATGTCATGTACACAGGCAAGATGTTGTGTGTATGTGTTAGGCAAGTTGGGAAATGATTTCTGTAACCACTGTTTGAATTGGAAATATGGATATGAGCATTGGGCCACGGTTAATCCAACTTACTGCCCATGTTACATTCCCCTTGATTGTTCTTATTAGGCTGTTTTGTGAACGTGTAGAAAACATGTGCTTTTTTATCTTGGAGTTTCAACAAACGGAAAGACTATGCATAGAATAATGCGTTCTATGTAGCTATGTCACTTTGAATAACAATTTCTTGCATATTTACCCATTTTGATTCCTATATTTTCTTTTTTCATTTCTCTGTTGCTGAGCAAAACTGATCAAAGTTAAGTAAACTTCAGTTTTACAATCCGTACTCCTGAAAGCGGGTACTATCGTTTATTTTACTGACTTGTTGAAATGGTTAGCTTTTGTAAGAATCAGATAGCATTATGCTTGTTGTACAATGCCATATTGGTAAATGACATAACAGGAAACGGTATTGTATGATATATTTATAAATACTATAAAGAAATTATTGTGTTTCACGCACTCAGAAATGATTGTTAAAACTCTCACAGCTGGTTTGAACATTGCAGTTGTTCAGTACAGAACAACTTGTTTGAACCTTGCTTATCAGTACAGAATATTTTTAATAGTGGATATCTAATTCTAAATTCTGTTCCAATGGAAACAATTGGCAAGTCTTTACAGTACTGACTTTTCTCTGGGAATACATGTTGACTCTTAAATTTTATTGTTGCAGTAAAGAAAAATTTAACCATGGAATATGGAAATAATATGTTCATTTTTCACGGGTTATGATGGAATTAATGGGTTTTAAAAATGCACATTTATCATTATAATTCTAAAACAAACATTTAAATATTCCAGCAATTTGCTAGAGGAAGGAATTTTACCAAAAATTATTTTAATAGTTGGTAGAGCAGTAATTTCAAATTTAAGGCTTACTTTAACAATCATAAACAATGGTCATATGCCTTATCCATAATATTTGGAAATAGAAGCAATTTATTATGAGCTTCTATAGTTTTTTATTTTTAAACAGAGTGAGCATGTTGAATTTAAAATATAAATAGCCCCAATAATTTTCAGTTTGTGTTTTGCTTTGGTTGAACTTTGGTGTGTGTTCATCACTCAATTATTTGTGAGGGTGTTCCTTCTATATGAATATTGTTTCACATTTGCTTGAGGAAAATTGTAACTAAACATTTCATTGTCCCCAGTCTGCAAAAGAAGCACAATTCTATTGCTTTATCTTGCTTATAGTTATTAAGTCATTACTTTCACACACACACACACACACACATATATATATATATGATATGTCATATATAAATCTGTATATCTGGTTAAATTTGAAAAGTTGGACTGTCTGGCAGCAGGAATCTCAGTTGTGTTAATTAGGGTTGAGCTTGGCAGATTATAACAGAAAAATCAAAACAAGAGTAGCTTAAATAAGACAGATATCTCTTTCTTTTTCATATAAAAGAAGCCTGGAGATAAATAGGCAGTCCAGGCCTACCATGGTAGATCCAAGAAGTCATCAGGAGTTTTGAATTCTCTTCCTTTCTTCTCTGTTGTCTTCAGTATATGGTTTCCATCTGCAACAGCCACCTCCTGATCTATGAGGATTTGTAGGGTTCCAACCATCACGTCCATACTGTGGGCCAGAGAAGAAGCAGAAGGCAAAAAAAAAGATGCCTCTCGGTTGAATCAGCTCCATTTATGCAGACTCTCTGAAAGTCTGACACAAGGTTTTCATTTACATATTATTGGCTAGAAAGTCACAATTTGCCGCAGCCCCCACCACTCCCTAATGTCTCCCCAACACTCAATGTCAGTTGCTATTTATCACTGGGCTTGTGCTATTCTGTTTCTTCTTCTTCTTCTTCTCTTCCTCCTCCTCCTCCTCTTTCTCCTCCTTCATCTCCTCCTTTTCTTTCTCTTTCCTTTAGTGGAATTAAGAGGAGAAAGAAATATTTCCTATACTCATGTCTCTATTAAAATCAAAAGAGTAAAATATGTACTGAGAGAATCATGTGTTTCAAGAAAGATGAGAGAGGAGGCATATTTCTTTGGGAAGGAGACAAATGTTTCTATCTGTGTATCATGCCAAAAGGTGTGTTGAAAAACTACAACTTAACACACCATTATGAAACAGCTGGCTTGCTTTACTTGTTGCTATGGCCTGGCGGGGATCTGAGTGGGTGTGCAGTTCCCTGGGCAAACAGGGGGCCTCAGCCTTGCAGATTCCACATGAGGCTCACCCCTCTTCCAGGGACGAAATCAGTCTTATTTTGTCTAACCCCTCTTACCCCTCATTTGGAAAGACCTCACCCTTCTTTGTATCCACGGCTTCTTTTGAGCAAATTCAAAATTGCTTTGCAAAGTTCAAGACCATTATGGCAGGCAAAAATGCAGTAAAATAGCACACCACTGTCAGTTAATGACTAAAAATCCTTTAATAGCTGACATTATTATAAATTATATATCCATTATAACTGGGACAATTGTGCTCTCTGTTTTCCTTGCCCTGCATTGGAAACCCAAACAATGCTGTCTTGTTGGGGAGAATGACCTGGCTATGTTTGGAGGCGAGATGGGAGTTTACATGGGCACCTATGCTGACCACGCAGCCGTGGGCCTCTGAGGACTCCCTATTCTTGGGTGGGGATGAGACTGCTGTCTGAGGAGGCCTCAGAACTGAACCTCTCTCATCCCCTCCCGCCTCCTCCACTACTTTAGCTACAAAATGTCTTCCCCACGGGACTCCCAACTTGCTCTGCCCTTCCCATCAGGACCCAGCTCACAGGGCCCTTCTTGCAGGCACACTCTCCTGATTCTCTCCCCTAAATCTCCACACATATGATTGGTTTATTTCCTTTTCTTTGGTTTTTTTTTTTTTTGAGCGGTGCATGAAGTGCACATATCTTAAGCATAAAGCTTGCTGAACTTTTTTTGCATATGTGTACTCCATGGATATATACATCCCTTCCAGAGCAAGATGTAGAGAGCATGGGTCCTCTCTTAACTCAAAAATGTTACTTTACATGAGAATCCCCTTGGGAGTGTGTGGAAATGGTCTAACCTAGAGATGCTGTCTCAGTGGATCTGAGGATGCCCAGGAGGCTGCAGGTAAGCTGCATCCCAGCTGTCAGGTAGAGGGGCCCTGTAGCACACTCTTGGAGAAATGCACTCTTTTTTTTTACTTCCTCATGCAAAAACATTTATTAATTTGTATATTTAGTCACTATCATTGTACACCGGAAGCATTCCTAGATTATACCATCTCAGTATTTATCTTCCATCTTTCCTTCTGATTTCATTTGTGCCTCAGGCCTCCTCCCTCTATCATTCTCACATTCAGCTTCATTCAGTGTACTAGCATTATTGTATTACAGTTAGGTGGTATCGTGCTATTCATTTCTGAATTGTTACAATCAGTCCTGTTGCACAGTCTGTATCCCTTCAGCTCCAATTACCCAATATCTACCCTATTTCTACCTCCGGATGGTCTCTGTTCTTAACTGAAAATCTCCAAGTTCATTCACTAATGTTAGTTCATATCAGTCAGACCATACAGTATTTGTCCTTTTGTTTCTGGCCAATCTCACTTAGCATAATGTCCTTAAGGTCCATTCATGTTGTTACATACTTCATATCTTTACTCTGTCTTACAGCTGCATAATAGTCCATTGTATGTATATACCACAGCTTGTTTAGCCACTTGTCTGTTGATGGACATTTGGGCTGTTTCCATCTCTTGGCTATTGTAAATAATGCTGGGAAATGCACTCTTAAAGCTTGCTGTAGGTCCCGTGCCTTTAGTCTTCCCTCCACTAGGCAGGGACATGCCCTGGTCCCCTTAATCTCGGGGCCCAGCAAGGCTCTGGGCCTAGAGTGGCACCCACAGGGGTGGATTCAGGCTGAATCAGGCTTGCAGCTGGAGGGTGTCTCTATGAGAAAGAATAGTCTGTTAGCTGCAGGGCCTTAGAAAGGTCCCCTGCGAGTGAGGGGCTGCCAAGGTGCAGCTCCATTTCGGCCTCTGGCAGCCACTAAGGGTTTGTGGTCTTAGAAGCTGTCAGGGTGAGACGGCATTTGCTGGAGGAGACAGATCAGCTCCCAGCTGGCTCCTTCCACCCACAGGAACAGTTAATACTCCAAGGGAGTTTCAAAAGCAACCCCCACCCCTACCCCCATCAGTTATTCTGATTAGATTGATCTGAGATGAGGTTCAGGCTTTGGTATTTTTGAGAGCTCCCAGTGAGTCTAACACAGAGCCAGGGCTTGGAAGCCCCGAGTCCAGGCCTGACTCCAAATGTTAACCTTTCTTTATCTGCTCCTGACTTCTGCTAAGAGGAAGCCAGGTGACTGCACCTCCCACTGCCACCTTCCATCTCCCCTTTGGAGGGGCCAGGAGTCCTGATCGTGGGCAGTGCCCACAACACCAACCACCTACTTGGCCTGCCTCCAGGACACCTCTTCCAACCTAGGGACGAATCAACCCACAATGATGGCCATTTGGTATGCACCATACATTATTTCCAATCCTCTTAGCATCACTGCATTTTCTCAGGGAGGAAACAGGAGCTCAGAAAGTCTAAGTGATTGGCTCAAGATCCCCAGTGGGTACGTGTTGGAGCTGGGATTAAACCCAGGTCTTATGGCCCCACAGCCCCATGCGTGTTTCCCTGAGCCAGGCTGCTTCTAGAAGCAGTGCCTGTTTGTTTGTTGAATGCCAACCACGTCCAGGAAAGAGGCCCAGGGCTGCTCTGCCCGTTAGGCTCAGCAGGCACAGCGCCTAAGGCCACTATAATTCTAAGCCCCCCACCCCAAATAATTTAATTTAAGTTTCATTTGAAATTAGAAGAAAAATGAATTTAATGATAATAATGAATATGTAATAATGACTCCAACCTGGGTTGGATTTGCCTTTATGTCAATAGACTTGTAAAATAATTTCCTTTTCTTTTTTTCCTTTTTTATGGAAGAGGAAACCCTTGAAAACAAAAGCATCTAGGGTCCATGGAAGTCATAATGTGATTCTGCATAACACCCTGCGTCCTGGAAGGCCCTGGAGACTACGCCCCACCCTTACTGCCTGCCCCATCCCAGAGCACGGGGAGAGGGGGCCTTGGGGATGAGGCAAGAAATGTTTATTCCACGCCTTGTGCAGGCCTGGCCCTGGGGAAGGAAACAAGGGCATAAAGCCTGGCCTGGCCTGGCTGGGAAAAGAAGCTGTACACACAGGAAACCAAGAGCAAGACAAGACCCCTGCACTCTCCTTCTGTCGTCGGTTCTCATATCTCATCTTGTTGTTGTCATTTCGTTTGTCACTTAGTCATGCCCTGCCTTGCAAGGGTCAATGAATGGCTTCATATATTCAATTCCCCAATCAACTATTCTTTGGTTGGTTTATTCCTTCCTTCGACAAATGTTTATCATTTTCTATTTATTATTTTAAAATATTTTATTTCATTTTCCCTGCATGTGTTGTCCAGCCTGTGGTGCAAAAATGCAGGAGGTATGGAAGGGGGGTTTATGCCAAGGAAGGCGGTGGGCTGGAGAAGGAGGGAGGGTCTTTTGTATTGAACCCTCTGTGGCACTGTTTCGATGGCGTACCATATGCATGGTACGTATGACCTATATACGGGAATGAATTAGAACAAGAACGCAAACAAACAAACAAAAAAACCCAAGTGAATGTGGGTTAAAGTTCATTTCCTTCTCACCCTTCCAGCCTTCTCCCCAAAGACAGCCACCTTTACCACTTACTGTGAGTGTGCATAGCAGGCGCATATGCTTTTTAGAAAACAAATGACACAAATTGCAGCCTAGTGTACATATTGTCGGTTAATTTTTGTCCCTTAACGTCTTGAAGATCTTTTCATACTTAGGGGTACCTCTTTCTTTTTCATCAGCTGGATGGTATACTAAGATTTATTTAACTAGACCTTCTACTGATAAAATTATTTTATTTTCAATCTCTTTCCTTTTATTATAAAGTGGCAATAAGTCACCCTTCAAATGCATCACTTCACTCACGAGCAAGCAGAAGGTATAGTATATGTGGAAAGTGGAATTGCCGCGTCAATAGGTGTGGGCATTGCTGCAGGGAGGGAGGTTGGTGCAGCTTCCATGGCGACGCCAGTCTGGTGATGTCTATAAGAAGTTGCTGAGGTACCTCTGGGGAGCTGAGCTAGGGGTGCGGAGATGAGGAGGACTCAGCTTCTGCTCTCCGAGGTGGACACATCATTCCCAGCTCTGGGAAGGATGCCAGGTAGTGCCAGGAAGATAGCTAAGGGCCAATCGCTGGATAGAGAGAGTAAAAACATTTGCTCAGAGGAAAAGGAGGGAGGGCTTTGAGAGCTGATCAGGTAGGGTGCTTTGGAGTGTCTCAGAGAGCAGGTGTTCTCACTCAGGGTTCACGAGCTGGGAGGGGGGACGAGTGTGTGCCACCCCTAGCCGGGTTGGGAAGCAGCATCCTAACCTGTTGGCCAAGAGGATGCTAAGTCTGAGAGTGTCAGGGTCAGAGAGGCATGTTAGAAGGCTCTCTCTGGCCATGGGGGAAGGAATGCTTGAATGCACATGCTTCTACAACTAAACCCTAGGCTCCTTGCATCGAGTGTGTTTGGCCCACTGTAAGAATGTAGTAGAAACAGGCTGTTGAATTACAGTTAAGCACCCAAAGTGTGCCATATCCTTGTGGGCTGGGGGGAGCCAGCCTGTTGGGGTTGTGGCCTGACAAGGCTCATGGCGACTATGACATTCTTCGGATGTCCCTGTCTCTGTTCAAATATCCATGGGAATTTTCCATTTCACCCCCTAATATAGGTAGTTTTAATACTACAAGTAGAAAATAGTACAAATACATAATAATATAAAATTAGATTTCCCCAGCAACTTTGAGTCATTACTCTTCAGGAAGATCAATTCACTGAGAGACCCCACATAACCCCGGGCTAGGTGCTGCAAACCCACAGTTCTCATCTGACCTCTCTGCACTTCCCTCCACCCCTCGGAACAGCCACGAGACTCGCCGCACTGCACTCACCCCCGCCTCTCTTCATTCATTCGTTCGTTGGTTCACTCGCTGGTATTTCTGAGAGCACTCCCTGGAGCACCCACACAGCAGGAGGACAGCAGCATCTGGGTATTTCTGAGAGCACTCCCTGGAGCACCCAAGCAGCAGAATGACTGCAGCAGCTCTAACGGCCTTGCATGGGTCTCAGTCAGCACTCACAAGACCCCATGAAGTAGGCACTGTTATTATTAAACTCATTTCCAGATAGGGAAACTGAGGCTCAGAGAAGATAGGTCAAGTAATGCCTTTGTAAGGGCTGGAGGCAGGATTGGGATTGCTTAGTCTGACCCTAGAACCTAGCCTCTTCCCTACTGCCCTTCACTGCCCAGTTGGGGTGAGAAACCTTAAGAACCGTGGTAACCAAACTGTTGAGCTGTAATCCAATCGCTTTGACTCTTGATGACCGTGTCACTATATGCCTCTCGCGGTGTGACCGTGTGATCGTGAAAACCTTGAGACTTACCCCCTCTATCCAGTGTATGGGCAGAGAAATAAGAAAATAAAGACTAAGTAAATAAACAAATAATGGGGGGTGGGAGATAGGTATGGGATGTGTTGGGTGTTCTTTTTAATTTTTATTTGAAGTAGTGAAAATGTTCTAAAATTGACTGTGGTGATGAATGCACAGCTATGTGATGATACTGCGAGCCATTGATTATAGACTTTGGGTGATTATATGGCATATGATATATCTCAATAAAATTGCATTTAAAGAAAAAAAAGAACTGTACTAAGGGGTGAGGAGCCCTGGGAACCAGGAAACTTCCACCCAATTCCCAACTTTGTGTGCAGCTGACCTGGTGACTGGGGCAAGTCACCCTCCATTCCTGGTACTCAAATCTCCCCAGGCTCCCTCTGGTCACCCCATTCTGCTCTGACTCATGAAAGGCTGTTTAGTTAGTGGATGGGGCTGTATAGCCTGAAGGCTATGACCAGCAGTACAGGGAAAAGAAGTTTCTCTTGGCTCCATTGCCCAGGTCCCCTTACTTCTCAGAGTCTCTTGCGATGATGACCTGCTGAGTCTTACAGTGTGCCAGGACTTTGTCCCATTTAATCCCTACCTCTGTCAAATAGACCCATTTTATAGATGAGGAAATCGAGTCTCCAAGAGGCTAAGTAGTTTGCAAGGTTGTAGTTAGTTAAGAAAGGCTTAACCTGGTAATCACTGACTCCATTCTCATTTCGCTAATAATAGCTGCCATTATTGGGTGCTTACTAGATGCCGGAAGCTGTGCTAAGCATTTTGATGTTCAAAACAACCTCCCAACATCAGTCCCAGTTCCGTCTCAGGCTCCCCATCGGCAATCTATAACTTGGGAATAATAGCGCCCCATTGGGGGTTGTTGCAGCGGGTAGAGGAAGCTGAGGCCACACAGCTGAGAGGTGGCTGCGCAGGACTTGAGCTCAGGTCTGCTGGACGCTGCGGTCCTAGTTCCTAACCAGTACTCTGTCCCACCCAAGTGTGGACTGCCAGGAGTGGCTTTCGGAAAAGCAGTAGGCAGTGCAGAGGGCCTACGGTAAGACCGCCCATCATTTAGGGGCAGGACCAAGATAGGGTCATTTTCTCTGAGAGAAAATAATAAAACTAAAAGGGGGGAGGTTAGTAATTGGTCAAATCCACCATCCCATATATCCTGCTGGTCCCCAGGATAAATTTAGATGATAAAGCAGATAAACATTTCTTGTTTTAAGTTATATATATATATATATATATATATATATAACTATATATAACTTAAAATGCAAGTTATATAACTTGCAGTTTCATCTCATGTTGTTGCTGCCAGCTCTACTTATTTCCCTCTCCCTTCACCATCCTGGAAACTAATCCTATATCACGACAAGAGAGAAAAAGCAGTCAGTGAAACAACTTCAACATTTTCCCAATTTCCAGTGCCCTAAGGCTCTGGGATCAGTCCCTACATGTCCAATACTGGTGCACCCCAAAACAGGCCAAGCCTAGCGAGGGTACCCAGAAGAGGAAGTGCCTCCTGCCCACAGGTCTGTTGCTAGATGGGACATAGGTGAACAAAACAATTAGTAAACTAGCTGGGATGCTGTGTATTAGCTTTATATGCTGATAAAGTTATTATCTCTCAAAGCTCTCATTCCCCCTCAACTTCATTACCATGTTGGACAGAGATGCTGTCTCAGCATACATTCTGCCATCACTTCCTGTGTTCTAGACTTCCCTATTGGCTGTGGGGTCAAGGGCGAGTCGCCCCTCCTGGCCTCGGGTACCTGTGGGCGTACTTAGTAAGAAAGACGTCTGGTTTATTGAATCCATCCCATGCCCTGCCCTTCTTGGAGTGACCCCTAAACTGCAGAGCAGCCGCTGCATATTTCACATATGAGAAAATGGTCTCATAGAGGCTAACTGTGCAGGCTCACTCGGTGAGCCAGGAAGGGGCCAAGCTGGGATTCCAACACCCTGGCTCTCATGTCCCACCTTTCCAGTTCCAGGGCCGCCCACCCCCTCCGTCCTCCCTGGGAGCAGACCACGGCTGGCGCCTAGTCTGGCGCCCCGCTCCCTGCCCCTGGAGCCCTGGCACGGTGTGTTGGTCGCCAGCCCCGCAGAGGCCCTCTGCCCCCACCCGACTCACTGTGTAGCCCTTGGGTCCGGCCTTGGCCGTGCGTCCTCCAGAAAACTGCCCCTGGTCCCCTCCCCTGGGCTTGTAGAGCAATCGCAACCCTCCCCCCCCCCACCATCCTGGCATTTGTCACATGCTGGTTCTGTATTTATTTTAATGTGATAAAAAGAACTGGCACACTTATGACTTTATGGATATTACTGTTTATGACAAAGCTTAAAAAAAAAGGTCATGAGTTGATTTAAAAGATTAAGTAAATAAACTCAATAACATGTGAACACTGTTCAGATGTTCTCTCACGCTCTCAAAGATGTGACAACAAATCCTGCTGGTTCTATCCTGAAATATGTCCAGGATCTGAGCACTTCTCCCCTGTCCGCTGCTGCTGCCCTGGCCTGAGTCACTGCTGTATCTGGGCTGGACTGGCTCCCTGCTGCCACCCCACGCCCTGAGGCTGTTCTCCACAGAGCAGCTAGAGGGAGTTTGTTAAAACAGAAGACAGACCAATGGCCCTGCCTTGCTCTGAACCCACCAGAGGCTCCTGACTCACTCTAGAGTACAGCCAAAGAGTCAGAGAAGGCCTGTACGACCTTATACAATCTGTCCTCTAGTATTCCTTGGATGTCATTGCCTCACTCACTCTGCTTCAGCCAAGTGGTCTTTCAGATGATCCTGGAACATGCCAGGCAAAGTCCTACCTCAGGGCCTTTGCACTTGCTGTTCTCAGTACCCGAAACACTCTTTCCCCAGGTAGCATCCCAGCTACTTTCCTCACCACCTTCTAGACCTTGTTTAAACTTCACCTTCGTTTTTCTCTGAACCACAACCTACTTTCTCCTAGCATTCCTTTCTCCCTTCTGTTTTATTTTTGACCTTGGTCCCTTTAAATTCCAATACACTGTACACCCTGATTACTTTATTTATGGTCTGTCTCTCCTACCACTATACTCCTTGAGCATAGGAAGTTTTGTGTTTTGCTTACGGTCGGAGCTGCTTTATCCATCAGTCTCCTGTAAAGTGAGTTAGAATGAGCCAGGTGTCCTTCCAATCCATCTGACCATGTGGGAAGTGGCCCCGCCTCCCTCCCTGATGCCTCCCTTCGTGAGCAGTGGCCCTTAGAGTCCATCCTGTTCCCATGGCCCAGAAGCAATCTCTGCCTTGCATGATTTCTGCGGCGTCTGATGCTTTATGTCTCCCAGCTAGTGTTGAAAACTTCTGAAGGGCAAAGGACCATGTTTTCTTTTGTAGGACTAGGTGTTAAGAAGATGCTCACCTCAAACAGTCCTGGGTTCAAGGTCCAACCTCTGGCAGTGTGACCAGAGAATTACTGGTCACACTGAGCCTCTCTGTTTCCTCTGAAAACAAAACACACACACACACAGGTCTGAGAAGTATACCTTCTTTATTGTGTTGTTGGGGGAGGGATTTGACGAGTTAGTGTACAGAAATGCTTGCTAAGAGCTCTGTATTATCATCTGGACACTTTTCTCATCTCTTGGCACGGGGATGAGCACAGAGCTTGGTGAATTGAGTGGTTTTAATTCAAGTATTTATTGAGTGCCAACTCTGTGTGACATACATTGTGGTGGGTAGAAGAGATGGGGAGGTACTGTTTCACGTGACTTAACTTCTCCAATGGCACAGACAGAATGGCATCACATGGGCCTGTTTCTGACTCTGTTCCCTCAGCACTGGTGTGTGTGGTCTGAGACCAGATAATTTCACCATCTCTGTCCCACTGGCACTGACATTCCAGAGGCAGAGGAGAATGGACATGAAATTGTATGGTTATAAATTATTATGAATGCTTTAAAGGGAAAGCATGGGGTACTTTGGAGGGAATAATGGAATCATGGGGAAAACAGGGAAACAATGGAATTTGAGTCTGAGGGCTTGGAGAAGGCCTGTGTGAGAGTGAGGCTGCTGAGACCTGACAATGAGCAGTGGGGCCTGACCTGTCACTCCAGTGAGTCCCTACCTGCCTCAAGGCCCCAGCCCCAAGTAACTAGGGTTTGTTCTCCATAATGGCAGCCTAGGAGGGAGGATGCCCTCAGGCTGAAGCGCCATGGCCCTGCCCCCTGGGTCCCGCCACACACACCCTCTAGTGGCCACAGAGCCTGCTGGTACCGGACTGGACCCGGGCCAGGAACCCAAAGACAGGGGGACAGCCACCGGCCTTCCCTCTCGAGTACTGTCTCCACCCAGATGCAATCTTCTGTAATGAGGGTTAACTCTGGGCCCTTGGGTCATCTAATCTTGTCAACCACCCCAGAATCATTCCCATTTTTCAGATAAGAAGCCTGGGGCTTAAAAGAGATGAAAGAAGGGTTAGAACTCAGGCCCACTGGACTTTGGTTTCTTCAAGTGTCAATCAGCTGAGGTTTAATGACATCATCCCTCTCCTCCAAATCTCCAAGTGAGCAGGAGCCTGTGTTACTGCCCAGGGAAGAAGGCACCCCTCCCTGGGAAGGTCACTGCTTCACTCTCTCCTTGGCCTGAGGCCCTGGAAGCATAACTCCGGACTCAGGGAGCTCCGGCAGGAATCCTGCAGAAAGGGATGCCCTAGTACCTCAGAGCCTGAGGGAAGCATGCTGGGGAGGCAGGAGCCACAGCTTGCATACAGCTTGTCCCCAGGGGCATGCACTGAGCACTTGGGGAAGCACATACATCCCTGCCCTGGTAGGAGGCCCTGCTTGTAAGCCCTCTCTCGTCTGCTGTCCCATTTCCTTTGCTTCCCATTACACACACATACCCCTTCCCCTAGCCCAACTGGTGGGATTCAAATTCCACTGCTGCCACTAACTGCAAGCTTGAGCAAGTTACTTAGTATCTGGTGCCTCAGCATCCTTATCTGTAAAATGGTGGGAACAACGAAATCTACCCCAAAGTGTTGTTGTGGGGAATCTGGGGACTCACCATATAACACTTTGATTTAGCAGGTTCAATGCAAATGATCCCCTGGAACACATTTTCAGTCATTCTCTGAAATGCACTGGGGACAGAGAGCTACACACCACTTTTAGCTGTTTGGGGTGAGTATTTAAGCCACCTGGTTCATGCCAGTCGTTCTTGTGCCTCCTCTGGGTTAGCATTATAGTACTCTCAAAATCATCCTCTTCCCAATGGTAAGTTATTGTGCCTCAGTTTCTTCATCCGTAAATTGAAGATGATAATACCCATCAGGGTTGTGAGAATTAAATGATTAAAGCCCATGTAATGCTTGGAACATTGTCTTGTGCATGGCAGCGACTCTGTGAGAACTATTACTACTGTAGTCCATAGCCAAGCCAGCACATACCCCGATTTAAAAAACAAAACTTAACACTTTACACCGAGTTTCTCTTTGTATTTAAAAATGCATTTTTTCCCCCTAAGGACAAGAAAGGGGCCACAAGGAGGACTTCTGGGGCACGGGTCATGTTGTTTTCTGAGCTGGGCGCTGTTTATGCGGTGTGTTCACTTTGTGAAAATTCATCCTGTTTACTTGCGATTTGTGCACAAAATGCGCCATCTCCTAAAATCGTCGTGGCTCTGAAGTATGCAGGGCAGGCATCACCGACCCCATTTTTCAGAGAAGCAGTTGAGGACAGGAGCGCTGTTTTAATTCGACTAAGTAGATGGGGGAGGAGGCTTTTCCATCGGGTCCTCCATCCGGGAGAGCGACAGCCTTTTCCAGAGAGCGCGGCGCCAACAGTACCTGGCTTCAGGTAAAGCTCAGCAAATGGTTTGAGTCCTTCCTGCAAATGTCGCCCTTCCCCCAGTGCACACACAAACTCGGGGCCGGGGCCTCGTACCGCCGCCGACTCACAGGGTCGGTCGCACACGTGGGCACCCCCGAGGGAGACCCGCGCGCCGGCGCCCCCGGGCCCCCGCCGGGGAATGGCGCCCAGCCCCCGGCCAATGAGAGTAGTGGAATTTCTTTCATTCAGCGCAGGGCCGAGCTATTGCCCGGAAAGGGGCGGGGCGCCGCGTGGGGGGCGGGGCCACCGAGCACGGGAGAGAGGGCGGTGCCCGCCCCGCGGCCCGGCCAATCGGCGCCGCGCCCGGGGGGGAGGGGGGGCCAGGCCTTTTTTCCCTCCGCGCGGGACCAATCCCGACTTTACAAGCTTGAACTTTTGCCACCCTCGGACGAGCGAGCGCGCCCGAGGAGGTACCCCGCCGCGCCGGCTCCAGGGGTAGGAGCGGCCTTAACCCTTCCCGCGCCGCGCGGCCGGTTGCTGCGTCGCACCCCCCACCCCAGCCCAGCTTTGCATCCTGCCGCAGGGGATCTTGCTTCCCACCTCACTCCCATTTTCATGATGAAACTTCGCTGGGGAAAGCGTGGCCCCTACCCTCAACCCTCTCCGCGCTGCAGAGAGGAAATTGGGGAAGGGAGAAGAGGAAGCACCCCATCTCTAGGAGTCCCGGGGTGGCAGGCGGCCCGCCTAGCTCCCAGGCAGTGCTGTAGCGACCGAGCCGAGCCGGGGAGAAGGACAAACTCCCCGCCTCTACCTCACCCTCTTTTAACTCCCTGAGTTTGGCCCAGCAGAGCCGCCCCCGACTTTGCACAGGGGTGTGGAGTTCTGGCGCGGTCACGGAAGATCTCGCTACCCCAACATATCTGCCGCCCCCTGTCCCCCAGAGGCCCAAGCCAGGAAGGCACACACGCACACCCATTTTTATTAGCCTTCCCTGGGTCGGGGGTTTAGATCAACTCGAAAGTGCACTGTGTGTTTCTAAGTTTTGTGCACATGCCAGAGAGAGGCAAAGTGCTCCGTTCGCGTCCGAGTTTCAGTGGGTCCGCCGAGCCCTCGTGCGCCCGCTCGTGGTTTGTGTAACCGGGCTGTGTGTGTGTGTGTGTTCGCATCCGTGCCCGGGGCGCAACGCGAGCCAGAGAACGGGCCTCGAGCCCTGTCAGGACCCCGGCGGGGGCGCCGAGGAGGGCGGGGCGCGGGGGGCGGGGGTTGGGGCTCGGCCCGCCCCGCCCCGGGAGCCGGCCCCTCGGAGTCTCCGGGCCCAGCAATGGGACGTGTTCTCCTTTAAGAGTTAAGAAACTTGAAACCTTGTTTGCGCAACAATCAGCGCCGCGGAGCCGCCAAAGTGTCTAGACTGGCATATGATGGGAGGCAGCCAATGACTCCGCGGCGCTCCTCCGGGGGCCCTCAGTGTGCGTTTGAGGAGAACAAAAAAGAGAGAGAGAACCGAGCGGGGAGCGAGCGAGGGAGCCCGGCCGAGAAAAAGAGCCGCCGGGCGCTGCCTCGGCAGACCTCGCAGGGACCGCGGGGCCACCGGGAGGCACTTTTTGTGGAGGGGGGAGGGGGGCGACCTCGGCCAGCCGCGGCGCCGGGAGCGTCCGAGCGCAGCGTGGGGCGGGCTGCGACCTCTACCTCGGTGGATTGCATTTTTAATTAAGGATTCCCAGCAGCTCTTTGGGATTTTTAGTTTCCACTCCTGTGTTGACAGCCGCGTACCGGAGAAACTCGCTCCGAGTGCATCTAGAGCCTGGGACCTGAGACGCAGTTGGACTTTCGTGCATGCAAATCCAGGGATTTGAGTTTTGTTATTGTTTTTTTTCCCCCCACTTTCTTTTTTCTTGCAGGGGGTAAGAAGGGAACTGAGGGTACCAACAAGCCTGTCCTTCGGATTCTGCAGGAAAAGGCCACGTAGTTGAGCGTTTGGGTTTTAAACGCTGGGCTTCTCAGACACATTTGGAGGCTTGGCGCTAGCGCTTTGTGCTCATGAACCAGCCGCGCAACTTTTGAAGGCTCGCCGGCCCATGCGGGTTCTTTCAATCGGCGCGGCGCCTGCAGCTCCCCTAAAGCGCGGGGGCTGGAGTTGCTGAGCACCTCGGCCGCCAGGGTCCATGTAGCCGCTGGCCGGGCACGGACCGCGGTTCCGCGAGCGCGGGTTTCGGCCGCCCCCTGCCCAGCGCAACCTGCTCGGCCGTCCCGCCCCGGCGAGCTCCCTCATGTTGCAGCCCTGCGGCGCCCCTTCGACCACAGGCTGTGCGCGGTCTGCACGGCACCCTGCGGCGGAGCTTCATGTGGGGCTGCGGCCCGCGCAGCCGGCGCCTCGCTGAGGGAACGGACCCCCGGTAACCGGAGACCGCCTCCCTCCCACCCCTGGCGCCAAAGGATATCGTATGTTCAGGTCCAAACGCTCGGGGCTGGTGCGGCGACTTTGGCGAAGTCGTGTGGTCCCCGACCGGGAGGAAGGCGGCGGCAGCGGCGGCGGAGGCGACGAGGATGGGAGCCTGGGCAGCCGAGCTGAGCCGGCCCCGCGGGCACGAGAAGGCGAAGGCTGCGGCCGCTACGAAGTGCGCCCGGTAGCCCCGCGGCGGCCCCGGGACGCGGTCGGACAGCGAGGCGCCCAGGGCGCGGGGAGGCGCCGGCGCGCAGGGGGCCCCCCGAGGCCCATGTCGGAGCCGGGGGCCGGCGCTGGGGGCTCCCCTCTGGACGTGGCCGAGCCGGGAGGCCCGGGCTGGCTGCCCGAGAGTGACTGCGAGACGGTGACCTGCTGTCTCTTCTCGGAACGGGACGCGGCCTGCGCGCCTCGGGACGCCGGCGACCCCCTGGCCGGGGCAGCCCTGGAGCCAGCGGGTGGCGGGCGGAGTCGCGAAGCCCGCTCGCGGCTGCTGCTGCTCGAGCAGGAGCTCAAGACGGTCACGTACTCGCTGCTGAAGCGACTCAAGGAGCGTTCGCTGGACACGCTGCTGGAGGCGGTGGAGTCCCGCGGTGGCGTGCCGGGCGGCTGCGTGCTGGTGCCGCGCGCCGACCTCCGCCTGGGCGGCCAGCCCGCGCCGCCGCAGCTGCTGCTCGGCCGCCTCTTCCGCTGGCCCGACCTGCAGCACGACGTGGAGCTGAAGCCCCTGTGCGGCTGCCACAGCTTCGCCGCCGCTGACGGCCCCACCGTGTGCTGCAACCCCTACCACTTCAGTCGGCTCTGCGGGCCAGGTGAGCGTGCGGCGCCCAGCAGGGTGTCGCCCCTCCCCGCCCCCCGCCCTTTTCCCTGGCCTCTCTACGCCCTAGGAGAGGTGACTCGACCTGGCCAAGGGGAGTAGGAAGGCGACCCGGGGAGTGAATGCCTGAGCCCACGCATCAAATGGCAACTTCATCTTAAGGCAAACTTAGAAGTGTGTATGTTGGAGTTCCCTCAGTGCAGCTTCAGGGATGTAATGCAGGATCCAACTTCATAGTGAAAGCCGAAGCCAGACCCAGAAGAGGCCCAAGACATGGGTGTTACCTGCCATGCATTTAGCCCCAGTCCGTGCCCAGGGCCACATTTGTGTGCAAAAGTCTGTATGCCTGTGTGCTTTCCTGCGTTCAAGCAGATAAAAGTGGTGGAATTGGGTGTAGACAAATCAGGGTTAGAGTTGAAAGTGTTTGTAAATTGTTCACTTGTTCCTTTGCACACTGAGGAGAAAAGTTTTTCACGGGGTGACCCTCTCGCAAAGTAGCTACGCTTTTGGCCTTCTTTTCTTCCAGGAGCCCTTGGGTGTCAAATAGCAGGGTCTTCCATCATTTTCTTTCTCAATTCATGTTTCTTGCTGTTTTTTTTTTTTTTTTTTAAAGGAGTCAGGGGTACCCCTGTGCCCCCAAGGGCCTGGAGGCGCCTCTGAGTGGGACAGAGGGCAGATATTTTGTTACCTCTCAGAACACTACCCTCACCCCACCCCTGCTTTCTTTGTTCTCCTTCTGGGATTTCCTGCACACACTTCGCCCTCAGCCTTGCTTACCTGGGCAGGCCTTCGGTGCCGGAACAGAGGTGAGAACAGGCAGAGATCGCTACTCTGATGTCTGCATTGCAGGTAGGACTCATTTTAGCCTGTAACAACTGAGGTGTGTATGTGAGTCCGTTGGACAGCCTAGGGGCTTCTGCAGGACTGGGACTGTCATAGTATTACCTGGGAAGGCTCAGTGGGTCTGATCAGCGTTCTCTGACTCCCGAAGGGGAGGGTGGGCCTGCCATTTGTCCCAGATGTCTTTTGTCTGTATTGGGGGTGGTGGTGTTAGTGTTGGAGTGGAGATCTCGTAGGTGCTTCAGTGAAGGCTCCTGAAGAAAGGGCATTGATGGGGATGGGTGGAGAAGGCGGCACTGATGAAGGCTGCCCTGCTCCCCCCACCCATTTGTTACTCCAGGCCTGGTTTAGGGGTTTTGACAGTCCCTGACCTGTAGCCCAGGCCAGGCTGGCTGTGCACCTTGCTCCTCTGTCTGCAGCTCCCCCTGCAAGTGGCTTCCTGCCACCACCTCTGTCTTCTCCCCGACTCTGGGGAAGGGTCCCTATTTCTGACTGGCTTGTCCTTGGTAATTTTCTTTTAGTGGGAAAGGGATGGTGCCCCCACTGCACTATTTTTATTTATTTATTTATTTATTATTTTTTTAAATACCAAAAAAACCCACCAAATAAACACAAACATCCCTATTTTGATCATTCTGTTCTACATATATAATCAATAATTCACAATATCATCACATAGTCCCACTGCACTCTTTTAGAAAGCCTTGGCAGGTTATTTTCTCTCTTGTCACTTCAGTCTGCCAGCAAATATTTGTGAAGCACTGACCCTGTGCCAGGCACTGTGCTTTAGGTGCAGAGAGGAAATGTGAGTAGGCTCGGACCCCTTAGGAAATTTAATCCCACAAGGGGAGATTGGGCAGAGATGAGGGGAAAAGGGAAGTGGGTCTGAACTAGCAGAAGTGCTCTGGAGTGTGTGCTAGGATCATCAGGAGATGACCCCTGGAGCTGAGCCTTGGAGGATGAGTCAGGGGAGGTAGGGTTTGAGGCGGAGAGGAGGGCCAGCTGAGAGTAAAGGTGCCAGGCGACTCAGGTGGGTGGGCCAGAAGGGGAGGAGTGAGAAAGTTGGAGGCAAAAAAGGCAGGACCCATCCCCATCACTTCTCTTTGGATTAGAAGTTGGTTTGGGTGTTGGTGTGAATTTGAGGGCTTTGGAGAGAGGTTGAGGAAGGCATGGCATTCCACTGCAGTGGAACAGTTTCTAGCTGCGGGTCTGTTTCTAGGGTCTGCTTGGTCCGTACCTGGCAGCGGCAGCTTAACCTCTTGGATCAGTTACCTCCCTTCTCAGTGCCCCCACCCGTCAGTGGGGGGTGGCTCTAGGAACCCTCCTCATTGCATTCTAGACTAAGCATTGAGGCTCTCTCCTCCCGCCCAGAAGGAGGCGCTATTGCAGGGCTTGCAGCGCTCTGAGTCTATTCCCCTACCTCTTTACCAGCCCCCATGGGGCCCCCATTCAAGCCTCCCTGGGGCCACTGAGAGGACTGATGGTCTGGGAAGAGTTTCCAGCAGGCGCCAGGTTGACTTTCTTGCTTCATCCCCTGCCTGATGGCTTGGGCCGCCGGGACCGAGAACTGGGGCACCCTTTGCTCCCCACCCCGCCCCCGCCGCCTGGCCGCCAGCCTGGCTCCCGTAGCTGCGCCGGCGCATAGCTGGCGCTCAGCCGTGCGCGTCCTGATAAGGAGACTGCGCCTTCCAGGGCTCTCGGGGAGAGGGCTGGGGTACCGGGGCAGACAGACAGACACAGCTAGAGAGTACACTGGGTCACCAAGCAGGCCAATCGCGGGACACCCACCTGGCACCCGTCACCCCAGTGCCCCCAGCCCAGTGACAGGTGGCCCCTTGCTAGGCACCGTGGACCCCTGCGCTGGCCCTGCTCCCTTCAGCAACTTGCTTTGGGTCCTTGGGGGCAAGTTTCCCCTCCCGGGGCTTCTTTTCCCATTGGTAAAGTTGAGGGGATTGGACAGAATGAAGTCTGACAGGCGAGATTCCAGGCAACAGAGACCCCCACGCTAGCCTCAGAAACTGGGGTCGTCAGCAGAGCACCCTCTCTGTGTGCCAGACTCTGCCCTGGGCACTGCCCCGCGGGCTCCTGGCCTCCCTGCCCCGTGGGAGTCTGGCCCCAGCTCTGCCTTCCTCTTATGTGTCGTTCCGTCCTGGGAAAAGTCCGTTCCCTGAGCTCGGTGGGTGCCTGTGTGGACGGAATTGTGGAGAAATACTTTAATCACAGCTCTAACCTGTGTTTATAGAGCTCCTTTTCCCTAAAAGTATCCATTAACTTTGGAATAAATCTCCTGCTCTTTGGTTCACCACTTTTTTTTTCTTCTGTAATTATATTCAGTAAATTACTATTATCCAAATTGCACCAGGGAAAGAGAGACCTAGCGAGAGAGAAAACTTATAAACGACTGGCGGAGGCCGCCTAGGAAAACACAGGGTTCCCAGGCCAGGACTGTAGGAATTAGAACGGGCTAGAAAGTTTTCCTTTTATTTGGCCTGGCATTATCCCTTTGAAATGAGATCAATTTCAAGTTGGGTTTCCCAGACCCCGCCCCACCCCTCGGAGGCCCCTCGGCCCGCCTGCCCTGCCCCTCCCCGCCTCTCCTCGCTCCTCCTTGGAGGTGAGGAAGGGGTGATAATGTGCAGTTTGCCTCTTGCTGGCGCCAGCCGGCGCGCTGTTTATCTGGCTGCCGGGGGGAATCTGGGCAATTAGGCTCCGCCGGCCTTAAAGCGCCAGGGGCTCCTTTTGGAGCTTGAGCCTTCAGGTTCTGGCCGTAGAGGGGGTGCGTGCCCGGAGGCCCCCTCTCTACCCTCGGCCACCCCTTGGGAGGTGGGAAACTTGGAGGCTCTGCGAGGTATGCCTGTCCTTTCCTAAACTCGATGCTGGGCTGCAAAGATGGGGGTGGAGGGTAACCTCCCAAACTGAAACTTGGCCAGGCGCTGGGAGAGGCTGTGAGCTCTCTCCTGGCTTTTGAATTAGGGTCTAGATCCCAGAAGATGGCTGAAATGCCCCCCTGGGGGCTAACCAGAGACATGTCTGGGCTGAACTGAGCCTAGAGCTTGCCTTCTGGTACCCTTGGCCCCTGGCTGACTGCTCAGCCTCTGAAGGCAGTTGGAGGAGAGTACTGAGAGGTTGATGCCTGAAGGGCCAGAGTTTCTGTGTGTCTCAGTCTCTCTCTCTCTCTCTCTCTCTCTTTGCTGCATCCTGTTCTTTCAGAGGATCCTGCCCAGCTCTAGGAATTCTCCCCCTTAAGTTTAAAGGATGTAAGTTATTTAAAAAGTCCACATAGCTTTTCCAAATACTGACTGAGACAACTTCTGGGAGGGGAGTGACTAAGGGCAGCTCTCTCCCTTGGTATCTCTTCTGACCTTCGTCTGTCCCATCTTGCCCACCTGAGTCAGTGTCCTGGACCTCCATCCTCCCAGGTCCATGCCTGCCATGGGGGAGCAGGGGTGGGGGTTAAGGTTACTGGTTACAGGTTACCGGTTACCGGTATATAACCTGTATACTGTTATTCATATCCTCAAAGTAGAGACAGCCCACATGGCCATTAGCTGATGAAGGGATAAATGAAATGTGGTCTGCTATACAATAGAAAACTGTTAACCCTTAAAAAGGAATGAAGTACTGATCTATGCTATGGGTGGGCCTTAAAAACATTATCCTGAGTGACAGAAGTGATTCCATTTGTGTGAGATGTCCAGAAAAGGCAAATCCATAGAGTCAGAAAGCAGGTTCCAGGGCTGTGGGGTGGGGGTGGGGGGGTGAGCGGGGTTGGGGGGCAGAGGGAGGAATGAGGACTGACTGCTAAATGGGTACAGGTTTCTTTTAGGGATGATGAAAGTTTGTTTTCTGGTATTAGAAGTGATGATTGTATAACCTTGTAAATATACTAAAAACCACTGAATTGTATGCTTTAAAAGGGTAAATCTTAAGATATGTGAATTTTAGCTTAATTTTTTAAAAAAAATGTTATCTGGTATTGGTCTGTATTGGCTCCCCAAATTGCTTAAGGTAGAATAACACCTGGTGCTACTGATGTGGGGCCTGGGGGTGGGGGGGGCACCTCTCCCTGTCTGGACTTCCATTGCCCCATCAGTTAAAAGAAGTTAAAAGAAGGAGTTGAGTTGGGTTATATCCAGGGTGCCTTCTACCTCTGACTTTCCCAATCTCCGTGTCAAGGGGTGGAGTCTCTAGACCCTCATACTTTTTGACTTGCCTGGAATGGAATTAACGATTAGCTTCCAGTCTCTATAGTTATTGAATGGTTCTGTGCAAACCGTTTGCTGGAGCAGATGGGGAAGGCCTTCTGGAATGCTTTGCAGCTCCTCATTAGTGCTCACTAGTAGCTGTGTTTGATGTTTCAAGTTGGTAGGTTTTCTTTCTGTCTCACTCACATTAGCTGGCCATCCCCCACCCCCAGCTCAGGTGTGGCCATGGGTGAGGGGCGCCATGGCTTACAGGTGGCTCCTGTGAGGGGGCTTCAGGGAGAGCCCTTCCTGCCCTCCACCCTTTGGGACCCAGGTAACTAGTCCCTGAGACAGATGCTGGGATTGAGTATATAGTGGCTTGGCTTGAGCCACCCATCACTGCCAAGTTCCACCTTTGGGAACAGATCTGTGGGCAGATGTCCAGTGCTGCCCTTCACATGTTGTCTGGTCCTCACCCCCTCAGGAGTTTGGGGGAAACTCACCCTAATACAGGAATTGCAGGCTTTCTGTTAAATGAGTGGATTATGGGAAGGTCGTGAGGCTGGCATCAGGTCCTATCGGGTCCCAAGTGTATCTCCCCAGGCCTCAGTTTCCTCCTCTGTACAGTGGGAGCCCCACCCTCCAGTTCTCTTTTCCTTTGGAGTGCCAGTCCATCCTTCATCCTGCCTCTTGTGCTGAGAGGCTGGTCCTCTCTGGGTCTGGCTTCCCTCCCCTCGTAGGCCTGAGGGCCACGGATAACGCGGCGTCTGCTGAAGCCAAGCAGCTGCCCTCCTTGAGTCTTACTTGAGTCCCCTCTTGGCCCCCTGGTCCTCCACACATCTTTCCCCACAGATAGCCGACTTGACTGTTAGCCCAGTCTGTGTTACCTTTGTCCACAGACAAAGTGAGCACTTCCTGTGCACAGGATGTGCTGGGCCTGGTGGCGAGGCGGGTATGTCAGATGGGGTATCTTTTCATTGCTTCCTCATTGGGATGTAGGCAGTTGGGTAGGCACGTGTTCAAGTTCCAGCTCCGCCATGGCCGGGGCAGGGGTGCGGCGCTAGGCTAGTCAGTTTTCTCATCTGTAAAATGGAGGTCATGATGACCATCTTATTTTTGAGAGCGGAGGAAATAAAAATAAATGCCGGAGGAGCATGATTACCCACTCAGCACCTGAGGTCAAAAAATAAAATACAATAGACAGTACTAAAAGTGCCTGGACAGGGTTAGGCATTCAGCAAATGTTCACTTCTCCCCAGTGGCGGCTCGATTTACTTTTCCTTCTCCCTAATTTCTGCCTACAGAACATTCCTTCTTGTTAGACCTCAGGGTCTTCACTTTGGGAAGGAACTTGTGGCTGGAAAGGCTGGAGTGGGCAGCAGTGAAGCCTCATTGGGTATTTGGAGCAAAACAAATGCTCCTACAACTAATTGTGCCTTCATATAATTGCAAAAAACACTTAGTACCCTTTGTGTAGTTACTGATAGCCGCTTAATAATAGTTATTACCACTTTATTACTACTGAGGGTTTGTTTTAGTTTGCGATTTGATGGGGTTTAGTTTCATATATGGAAAATGAAGGGTCATTGCATTCATGCAAATTGCTACTTAGTTTAGCAAATTGTTACTTCCCGTAAAGCAAGAGGCTAAAGAATTCTTCTGAAGGCAAAGTATATGTTTTTAAGGAGGAGTATTTCAGGCAAATGAAAGGAAACCAAAGGAAAAATATCATAAGCAATAAAGAATCAGAGGGTCTGAGCCCAGAGCCTGAGTGACTTGAGGAAGTTGAGCTGGGTTTGGTTTCTGGGTCCCAACAGTCTGTCTCTTGCCTGCACTGAAGAACATTGTTTCTAATGCAGCTTGTTTGGGAATGAGTTTCAGCATCTAGGCCTCTGTACTCACACTCAGCTCTGACTAGGGTTGCCAAATTTAGCAAATGAAAAAACAGGATGCCCAGTTAAATTAGAATGTCATAAAAACAATGCACAATGTTTTAGTGTAAGTATGTCCCAAATATTACAAGGGACATACTTATACTAAGAAAATATGTATGATTCATCTATAATTCAGATTTAACTGGCCCCCTGTATTTTATCTGGCAACCCTAGATCTGATTTCCCCTGCACCCAAGTTTCTCTTATTATCATAATAATAGTGTTTATGGAGGTATTTTTCCATAGTGCTAAGAGCTCTATTAAGCACTTTATATGCTTGATCGCCTTTTGGCCTCCCAGCAAGCTTGGGAGGTCAGTACAATTCTTATTCCCATTTTGGAGCTGAGGAAATAAGCTCAGAGAGATGAAGTGACTGCCCTGAGGTCACACAGCCAAAGGTTGGCTGGGTGGGTTGGAGCCCAGGTCTGTCTACACCCTAAGCAATCCTGTTCCAGTGGATTTGGGCAGCAGAAGTTGGGGGCAGATAAGGAGGGCGTCTTGGGGGCTGGGTTTATTGCTTGAGGAAATCAGTAATTCAATGCATGTAGACCCCACAGTTGTGAACCTGGGTGTGATACGTTGTCTTCTCTCTTCCAGAATCACCGCCACCCCCCTACTCTCGGCTGTCTCCTCGCGACGAGTACAAGCCACTGGGTAAGTGTGTCCCTGGGAGCTGTGTGCATCTGGGGCTCCCCTCCAGTTGCAGCATCAGCCTCAGAGCTGGAGGGCGGCGAAAGCTGGGCTGGGCTTCTTTGAAATGGAGTGAAGTCTTACAAACACATAGGCTGTTGGGCCACCCTTTGCAGCAGGCTATTTATTTCTTGAAATTCCGCTGCCCATCGTTAACCTCTCTGTGACCTTTAAACATGGGCTTGTGGGAGATGGATGGGTTTTGACCTAAGCCAGGCATAGAAGGTGGGTTGATATTTCTGCATCTCTTTTATTCTCTCTCTCCTCCCCCAGCCTTGGGTTATTCTCCTTTTAGTGTGTTTTAATTAGTAGTGTGACAAATGGGTTGGGCATAAGCTCTTTGGGGAGCTGTGTGTTTCCCTTTTCAAGCCAAGAAGTTCACCTGGAGAGAGACAACAGCGGAAACATCTAGAGAGAATGTGCATTGGTCCATAAAACCCCTGGCGGGGACTGTCCCCTAGGTGGACTTAGCGGAGGTGGTGATGTCATTTTGCATAATCTCTATTCAGAGAAGGAACATGTTTTCTCTACGATCACAGAGTTAAGACGTCAAACCACATTGTAGGGTAGGTGCACGTGGTTTTAACAGTAGAGCTTTCATGTTTCCCAGGCCTCTGTTTCCACTGCAGATCTGTCTCTAGTGGGGATTCAGAGCACGGTCTCTGAGCCAGAGAAGTGATGGAACCTGGAAATCCAAGTGTGGGGCGAGTTAGTTTGGCCTTAAAAGAACCAGGAGAGCAAGCGCATGACCAGGCAGTTCCCGTGGGACTCGAGCTTTAGAAGTCAGATGGCGTGGCAGTGGTGCTAGCACATTCCACTTGGCGACCGCAAAAAGTGGACTTTGTTTTGTTTTTGGTAAAGGCCTCCTCCCAGTGGAGTATGTCAGCGTCATCTGACACACTTCTCAGTGTTACTTCTTAGTGTCGTGGACTCTCAGGCATCCAGTCCAGTTTTCCTTCCAGGCCCCCCTGGCAAGTTGGCAGTGCCCACTGAGTCCCTTCGGGAGTTTGACCTCCTCAGGCAGGCGGGTTAGAGGATGGCCCACGAGGATGTGTGAGTCAGAGGCTGAATCGTGGATTATTCTAGAAGTAAGGCTATCCTCCCATGATGGGGGCACTTTGTTCAGTTCTTTGGGGAACTGGAGAGGTCATCTGGTGGGACCCTGCCACTTAATACACAAGGAATCAGGCTGAGTGAGGGGAAAGCGCTGTCTGGGCACTGAGATGTGGGGCATAGGCGGTTACTCAGGGCAGCCCCAGATTCAGGTCTGTGGTTCCACCCCTCTTTCCCTCGCAGGCCTGTCTTAGCGTTTTCTAAGTCAACATTTAGAGGAAAAACATATTCAAAAGTTCTTAGCAAGTGTAGCTCCTTGTTTGAATACCAGGGCTCATTGCCTTGAGGAATAGTGGGTCAGCCTGGGATAAAGCTGCGAAAGTCTGGACGCTGCTCAGACCTTCAGTGACCACCTAGGAACCAACAGGTGTCCCTATTATTTTACAAATGGGACAACTGAGGCCCAGAAAGAGGAAATGACAGGTGCTTGTGGTTACATACTCAGGGGGTCTGCAAACTACAGCTCGACTGCCCCCCCTTTTTTGTATGCTGTCTGGCAGGGGTCGCATTTCATTCTTTTTCCATGTGACTGTCCCGTTATTACAACACCATTTGGTGAATTTTTTTTTTTTTTTTGGGAAGTGCACAGGCTGGGAATCGAACCTGGGTCTCCCACATGGCAGACGAGAGTTCTACCATTCAACTTCCCTCGTGCCCTGCGACTGCCCGTTTTTGTATGACCCTTGAGCTAAGAATGGTATTTACATTTTTAAATGGCTAGGAAAAAAATCCTATGTCTTATTTTGTGATATGTGAACATTATTTGAAATTCTAATTCCAGTGTCTGGCAGAGTTGTACCAGAGCAGAGCCACTCTCATTCGTGTATGTTCTGTTGGTGGATGCTTTTGCCTTACAGTGGCAGAGTTGAGTAGTTGCAAGAGAGTGTATGCTTCCCATGGTCGAAAGTATTTCCTATCTGGCCCTTTACAGAAGAAGTTTGCCAATCCCTGATAACAGCTGATGGTGGAGGTGGGACTTGAATCTGGGGCTCCAGCTTCCAGACTGGGGTCCCTCACTGGGGCTTCAACAGCAACCGAGGTCGGGATTGATCTATTTCTACAACAGCCACCCTGGCATTTCACACTCTGAGGGTGTGTGTGTGACAGCCATGAAAAGTGGGGAAATGACCCAGAAATCTCCCAGCAATTTCTGTGTTGGTTCCATGATGGTTCACTAAGAAGTAAGGTTCAGCCTGGGTTGTTGCTACTTTAAACAACAAGCGACAGCAAGGCTTGGGGCACTGAGCACTGCGGGCATGTTAGGTAGGAAAAGTAAAACTCTTTTAAGAAGTTCCTACTTAGGCATTGAGGTTATTATTCTTTTAAAAAGATTTTCCATACATCCGTATTTCCCTCTTAACGTATTTACCAGCAGATAACTTTTCCATGCCCTGATAAATAGCTGGAGTTATTTTTTGAATTATTTTCTTTTTCTTGCATTGTTGCTTTTTCATAAACAAAAAGTCAGTTCACTTCTAAGCCTCTGTGATCACATGAGACCAAAAAAACAAAATAAAACCCAGAACACCCAGTCAGCATCTGGCAAGTGGGAAACGAAAAAAAAAAAAAAAGGCCAAATTGGTTAATGTTTCATCTTCCCGCTCCCCAAGCCATGTGGTAAAAGGAAAAAATTCCTGCAGGATTGAATGGAATTCTAGCCAGCTAGGGCCGAGGCTAGTGGTTTTGTCCCGGAAATCCTCAGCCTGGAATGGCTCTGCCTGGCCAGGTGGGACTGACCAAGCCAGACCTGGGTGCTGCTGGGGGAGAAGATAAAAGTGCTGCAGGTATCAGAGAACATGCTTTGGACTCCTGGACAGATCTCTCCCTAAAGGGGGGCAGCCTCCCATTGCTGGTAGCAGAGGCACAGACCTAGGAAAACTCTTCCAAGTGTACCCACCACAGAAGACATTGGCTTGTCAGGCTGGCAGCTCAGTGTTCAAGAGAAAACCGAGCCTCCGTGCAAAAGAATTTCCCTTCCTGATCTGACTACACTGCCGACAGGGGAAAGCAATGCTTTATGAAGTAGTAAGTGCTTAAAAAAAATATGAGCGCCTTAAAAAAGCAGTCCAGGCATTAAAACCTGCTCTGTGAGGTTTGAACCTCTGTGAGCAGTTTTGGGTGATAGGGGTGGGGGAGGGTTGAGAGAAAAAAAGTTAATCTGGGAGCAAATGCTTGAGCCCTTAATTAGAGGGGTGTACCCAAGACAGAGTGAGGATGGCTGGTAACTTGTTAAAACAAAGTTTCCTCAGCTTCAGCGGGGAGGAAGGAAGGAAGGAAGGAAGGAAGGAAGCAAGAAGGAACAACTCCAAGAATTTTAATGGTTGTAATTAAGTACAGCAACTATGAATTGTTTAGGGGCTTAATTTAACCTTACCCCAGGAGGCTCCAAGTTGCTACTTGCTTGGTCCCCTGAACTTGGGTTATTTCTGTGGTCAGGACAGTTGAAACTTTTTCAGGTGCCAGGGGCAGGGCAGCCAGGGAGGCAGCACTTTCCAGCAGATTTCCAGGGCGGACTGGCCTGGTCTCGGGCCACTGAGGGATGGGGTTCCTGCGCCGCTTCAGGAAGTCGGGAGGGCCATGCTACCCTCTGCAAGCACACAAATGCACACATACACACATATATATACACACATGCACACACAGGCACACATATGTACACGGAGACACAGGCAAATGCACGAGAAAGAGAAGAAAAGAGAAGGGAATGCCCTGCAGCCAACTGAGTTCTCTTTCTCTTTTCCTCCCACAGATCTGTCTGATTCCACATTGTCTTACACTGAAACGGAGGCCACCAGCTCCCTTATCACTGCTCCGGGGCAATTCTCAGGTTGGCATTTTTTCTCCTTGCATGTCGCTGTTGTGTGAAACTTACAAAAAGGGGACAGGTGGTCCGGGCCGCTGGAAGTTCCCACCCCCTTTTCCTTTTCCTTCGGCTCCTTAGGTGGGAGGATGGCCAGGGTTTTAATCCCTGGTGTTCTTGGGGTTAAGGAGAGTCTGAGTGAATGAAATCTGAAGATGATGATTTTTAAGTTGTCTTTCAACCTTTATTTTCAATCGTCTCTACCTCATCTCTCATGGAAATTATAAAAGCCCGGCACAATTCTCACTTCCTCGTTTTAGCTAAGGACCCTCCTCTCCCAGTTGCCAAGAACAGCAAAATGGATGAGCTATACAGTTATCTTTGTGGGTTTTTCTTCCTGTCCCAGGTGTGGGGGAGGGACCGATGTGAGGGGTCAGAAGAGAGAGAGGAAGAAGAGTGGGAGAGATGAGCTGGCGGAGAGGGTCTGGCAAGTGAAGGCTTTGCCAAGGGCCAGTGACCTGAGCAGGGTTTGCTGAAGTAGGAAGCAGAGAGGACCCTGGTTTGGGGCCTGCTTTCCCCGCAGTTTTGAGTTTGCCATAGGCACACTCCCACGTTTGGGGGAAGGCGCGTTAGTCAAGGTTTCCTGAAGAAGTGACAGGCTGGTGGTAGATTGGGGGACATGTGAGTGCCCCAAAGGCACAGGTGGCAAGGTCTGTGGAACCTTTGGGATGATGGGGGGGACTGCGGCGTGCACAGTGGAGATGGGGCTTGGGTGGAGCAGATGATCTTTCAGGTGGGGCTGCATCCCAGGTGAGCATGTCTTCATCTCTGTGGGTATCTCTTTCTCTCTTTGTCTGCTTCTGACTTGTCTTTCCTGAACCCCACGCATCTTATAGCAGTAACTGCAACCATAATCCTAGCTGTATATTGAGGGTTTTTCTATGGCTGTACCCTCATTTAATCTCCTTTAATGTGTTATCCCAGAACAGCCCCAATCTGAGACAGTGGAGAGTCTGAGAGGCAAAATGACTTGCTCAAGTTCACACAGTGGCAGGGCTGTTTGCCTTCAGGGTCTTAGGCACTGTGCTGTCCGCTACTTTTCTGCAAGGGTTGAATAATCCTTTCATACATTTATTTCCCACCAAGTTCCATCATTCTTGGCCATCCTTCACCCATGACTTTAA
This sequence comes from Tamandua tetradactyla, assembly GCF_023851605.1. Taxonomy (NCBI): domain Eukaryota; kingdom Metazoa; phylum Chordata; class Mammalia; order Pilosa; family Myrmecophagidae; genus Tamandua; species Tamandua tetradactyla. The sequence goes on from NC_135340.1 coordinate 83,796,076, forward strand.
GGGTGACATGGTGCTGGCTGCTCATAGCTTTCCTGTTTCCAGAGCCCTTGCCTACCCATCCCCTGTTGTCCCCTTGACCATGGGAGATAATTGAGAGTAAGTCATTTCAGAGATGGAGAAATTGGACGTAGGAGCAGAAGCATGACTTGCCAAGGGTCACAGGGTCATAGGATGGGCTCATGGCATAGCTGGCACTGGGGTCCAGATCTCCTGGGTCCCACTCTTGTCTGCACAGGGCCCAAAGGTGGGAAAACCTAATGACCCCAAGGTCTGCATCTCAGACCTTGTCTGCCCTGTGGTCTCTGATGGCCCCTCTGTAATCAGGCCACTTCCCTACCTTTTTCGTACAATTTAAAAAAATTTTTTTTTGGCGTGGGCATGCTCCAGGACTCTTTCCTGCTTTTTGGCCCTTTCTGATTATAAGCTCAAAGTCCCAGCCAGATGAACACAAGAAGTTAACATTTCAATACCTTCTTTTTCCACTGTATTTTTGTAGATGAAAGCCACATATAATTTTGAAGCAAGGGGCTTAAGGAATGTTTGGATGTCTGAATCTACATCACTGATAGTGCTCAGAGTGTACTGAATTTAGGTGGATTGCATTGGGATTAGTTGTCTGGATGGGGAGGTGGGTTTTTGACATCCCCTCTCCTTTCCCCCAGTGTTAATGGTGGGAACTCCTGTGCGCAGAGATGCTTCCAGTTCCGGCGTGTTTGCAGAGCGGGTCTCATTTGAGCCCAGAGGGGCCTGGTGTGCCGCTTGGGCTGGAGGGAGCAGACCCCAGAGCAGCTGCAAGAGACCCCCCCCCCCAATCTGGTTCCCAGGAGAAAACCCCCTCGTTTGTGCCCTCTAAAGACCTTGGGGTCATTAGGTTTTCCCACCTTTGGGCCCTAGAGGGCCGGTGTTGGGAATTTCCTTCTAGGTATCTCAGAGCGGAGTCTGCTACTGGACGAGGAGACCGTCCTTGCTGCTCTTGACAGTGGACGGAGTCTATGTGGCTCTTCGTAAGACTTCATGTCCGGTGACCTGGGGTTCTAAGAAGCTGGAGGACGTGGGAAAAATTGAGAGGTTGCCAGCAGCAGGGAGATTGGTGTGAGTGCTGGGTAACCCTTGGTAGGCAAGTGGAGTATTCTCCATCATGGCCCTCCAGACACCCCCAGGGACAACGTGCATCCCCCCTCCCTCTGGGGGCTCGCTGTTTAGTTTCTCCAGCAAACCTTGATTGAGGCCCAATGGGCCAGAGCTGACCCCTGCCTTCTAGGAGCCCCACTAGAGCTCAGGGAGGGATGTCCTGGAGGGCAGGGAGAGGGCCTGGAGGGATGGTATGTCTCAGTGGATGGTGAAGAACAAGATGGGATGCAGGAGGTTAGGGTGGGAGGTGAGGTGCAGAGAGGGGCGGATGTTTTGGGCCAGGCCATTTGATGTTCACGGACAGAAGATGATGATGATGATGACAGCAGGCATTCATTCCGTGTCAGAGACTTTGCTGAGTACTGTCCATCCTCCATCTCACTGACTCCTTACCCCAACCCAGATGTGAACGCTGGGGCTCAGAGCTGAGCTGACACCTTGGAGGGAGTTGAGTCAAGATGGGGCAATCAGAAAGAGTCTGGGGGCCACCTGCCTGATTTAAGTACCCGGGATCTGGGCCTGGGGTTGGTTGACAAGGGTCCTAGCATTCCATGCTCACCCAGGCCACCACCGGGCAAACCTTGTGGACTACACCATGCCACCAGCTGCCCCTGGACCTCTCTGCCTCCCGCTTCCAGAGGGGCTGCTGTCCCTGAGAGCCTGGCCGCTCTCTGTCCTTTGGGATGGGCGTCCTGCTCATGCAGGGTGCCGGCTGGCATAAGGCAGAGACCGCCCTTGTTAGTCTCGCACAGTGACAGTCCCAGCACCCAGCCTGCTGGAGTTTCCTGTTTTCACCCGGCACCAAGGTCTCTCCTTCACTTTGCTGACCTGTTGTTGGAAGCCACATGGGGGAACGATAAAGATTTGGGGGCTCAGGCATAGGCCTAGGGGCAGTGGCACAATAATGGGCAGGGTGGGGGGTAGTAGGAGAGGAAACAATCTTATTTCAGCTCTCTGCTGAATAACAGCACACTCCAATCCAATCGCTACATCAAATCCAAACTTAAGACATGTGAGTCCCACTAAGCAGAAGAGAAAACTGGAGCTCAGAAGGGTCAAGTGACTTGATCAAGGTGCCTCTTCCTTCAGAACCCGGATGCTCTTTTTTTTTCTTTCCGTCTAACTGAGGGCCTTTTGGGTATGGCCCTCAGGGCATCCTCTTCCTCTCTGCAGCATCTCCACCCTCTCCCATTTCCTCGGAGGAAAGCAAGAAGACTAGCTAGTTATCGAAATTCATACTAAGGTGTGAATGGCAGACACTTCTTTGCCATTTTAAAATAGAATATGCTGTAACTCAAAGAGGTGTGGGATGGAAGGCTGCACCAGAAAGGTGGTTCTGAGAAGGACAGGGGCCCTCCTCTACCAGCAGAATGAGCATGAGACAAGAGTGCCAGCCAGGCCACGCTCCATACTGGGTGAGTTCTGGGTCATTTAAAGAGTGTCTGAAGTGGGGCCTGCATTAGAACCCAGGCCTGCCTGACTCCATGCTGTAGGACTGGGCAATGGGGCACTGGATAGGCTTCCCCAGAAAGCAACGGCTCCCATGTGATACCTGATTCTAGTGCCTGTTGGGTAACTGCTCAAGTGCTTTATTAAGCACCTTCTCTCTGCAAGCTGGGATATAGACTGCATATCGTGGGGACCAGGCAGTCCTTTCTGGTGATTTTGGCTGTGTAAGGTGCTAGTTTCTCATTCCTGAGAGCATGGTTCCTTTAGAACTATGTTAGTGAGGGTGAGCCCTTCGCTTTACCGAGAAGGTCCGCCGAAGGGAGCTATCCAAGGCTCTGTGGAGGGTTGGGGGTTAAGCTGGATGTGGGTGGTTTTCCCCCACCGCCCCACACTGTAAGCTCCTTGAAGACACAGATCATTCTATAGGATGACAAGTTTTGGAAAAGGAGGCTCAGAGAGGTTAGGAGGCTGGTTGAGGGCTGCATGGCAAGTATAAGCCCAGGTCAGCCCTTACTGCCTCCCACCTGACACCCAATGGGAATGTGCTGTCCTTTTACCGTTTCCTCTCATTGGTTCCTCAAGAGGTGGCCTGGGTTCAGGACTGTCTGATTTTCATCATCTGTGCCTGAAGAAGCCGGGAGGGGCATGCATCTGTATCATTTCTTGCTGCACTCTGGATTATAGGACCCGAGCGTTTCTCCTCCGACGTGCTCATCTAATACAGACTCTACAGCTCTGCTTTCTCCCAGGCACTCGTTTCAGTGCAGGCTGTGTGCCCTGAGCCTCTATAGCGGCGGCGGGCAGAAGAGCATGGCCTCTGCACACTGGGACCTGAGTTAAAGACCCGGCTCTGCATTTACTAGTCATGTGACCTTGGGACAGTCACTTAACCTCTCTGTACCTCAGTCTTCCTGCCTGTAAAGTGGGGATGATAATAACAACACATTCCTTGAGCTAAAGGTTAAATGTGGTGATGCCTGTGAATCAACCAAGGCCTATCATACGGCAAGTGGCAGGTGTGCCAGGTACTGTGCCTAGGACAGAGGGCCCAGGGATAAAAGTTGTATCCTCTACCCTCAAGGTAGTCACAAGCAGGTGAAGTTGCAAACAGGAGTATTAAGGAGAGAAGTGGTCAAGGGCAGTCTAGAGCAAAGAGAGAGATTAGTGTTTGACCCTTGGGGTGGTGGGAGGCTACCTGGGAAAGCTTCCTGAAAGGTGTTATCCAGGTTGGGGTTGAAGGACAAAAGGAGTCTACAGAACAGTAAGATTTAGAGGTGGGAGAGACATTCGGAGTGGAAGGAATGGCGCATGCTAAGGCCTGGATGTGTGACGACAGCCTGATGTGGTTGAGAAACCAAAGGAATTTAGAGGGATTTGGGATGTGAAGTGCCAGGTGTTGGTGGGAGATGCTGCAGAGGGGAGGCTGGGGCCTGGGCCATGTGTTTCTAAAACTTTTCCAACAGAACCATAACATACCTACAGAGCGTACATGTAAGAGTCCTGCTCAGTGACTATTCACGGACTTGTCGTGACTGGGTAACAAGCAGGGACTGCGTAACTGGTCCTGTCTCATGACCAGGCTCTTTGCCTGTGGGTCCCGGGGCTGCTGCGGCTGAGTGGTTTAGAATGGGCAGGGGGCTAGTGTTTTCACTGAAAAGAGGGTTTCATTTTGCTTCGGAGAGCAGGAAGGAAATCTTACCTGGAGCTTGGGGAAAGGGCATCCTGACACAATCAAACTTGTACTCAGGTTGGGCCCGTGCCTAGAAGAGGTAACCCTTGTGTGTTGCCTGTGTCCACTTCCCAATCCCCTGAGGTCAGGCTCCAAGTCAGAGCTGAGCAGAGCAGGGCCTGGAGGTGGTGGACAGACCGAGTTCCCAGGGCCAGGGCCAGTCTGCCACTTCCAGTTCAGAAATTCAGTCCTCTCCTTTGCTCAACATGGCGGGGAGGGAAGAGGGGAGCACTCACCTCCCCTTCCAAAATGGGCCGCCTTTGACACTCACATTTAGCCTCTGCCGTGTTCTTGCTTTTAGTTTTGACCATCTGAAGAAAAAAAAAGTCTTCTTCCTTCCTTAAACCCACCCCACCCCCACTCCACCCCAGGAACCTCACAAAGGAACACGTTCTTCCTGGGCTGGTTGCTTGAGGCTTGAGCAGAGGTGGGAGGGGGTGAAGAGGGACAGTCCTGGGAAGACCATGTGGTTGTAGGCGGCTGCTGTGAGGCAGTGTGGGGCGGTGGGCAGCACACCAGGGCCGATGCTAGACTTGGCTTTGCCTTCACCCCAGGCAAGAGCTCGGGGTACTCAGCTGTACATTGGGGCCCTTGGACCTCTGATCTCAGGGAGCCCCATTGATGCTGTTGTTTTCCGAGTTGTGAGTTGAGCCAGGGCTTCTGGCCTGCAGCATCTCAACTTCTCAGCATTGTCCGAAAGCAGAACTCTGGCCTGGAACAAGGCCAAGGTGGGGGGAAGGTGGATCAGTGTCCTGGACCCCCTCTACCCCAGAGCACCGGAGCCTAGAGGCTGGGGTGGGGTACACTCGACGGATGAGAAGCCAGAGGCCCAGAGAGGGTGACTTGCCAGAGGTTGCACAGGGGCCCCTGAAGAAAGATCCAGGGCTGGTGTATTTCCTGGCAGTAGGCTTTTAGGTGACAAGTCAATGTATTAAACATTTATTGAGAACTGCATGCCAGTGGCGGGTGATGAAAAGCAGAGAAAGCCTGAGTCTTCCCCTCTAGGAGCTGAAGGTTGAGAAGGGGAGGCAGACAGCAAGCAAAGAATGGTGAACAATTGTGCCACATACTTCCCTGGAGATGAGGGCAAGTCTTCGTCACCAGGACAGGAACAACAGGAATGGGGAACTGTGTTGGGGGTGGGAACGAGGGTATTCAGGGGAAAGCCTCAAGGAGATGATTCTGAGTGAGGTTTTGCAGGACGACTAGGAGTTTACCAAGGAGATGACAGAGTATAGACAATATGTCAGGTAGAAGGAGGGGCTTGTGCAGAAGCAAATTGTGCAGTAGTACTGTGTATTCCAAGAATTTGGTCACGGCTAGAATGTTAATCTTTGAGAGATGGGCAAGTGGGGCGAGACAAACCAGAAAGGTGGTTGTCTGAATACTGGAGGAATGGGTGGGATAGAGACAAAAAACCTAGACACACGTTCAATATCACGGCAGCCAACGCAGAGCTCTGGTGCTGGCACTGAGTCCTCCCAACAGTCTTAGGAGGTAGCCACTTTTATTAGCCAGATAAAAGAAGAAGGAACGGAGTCTCCGAGAGGTTGAATCACCTGCCCAAGGTCACCCAGCTAGAAAGTGGTAGGACTGGAATTGGAACCCAGGCAGGCTGGCCCCTGTTGAGTTCCCCCCAGTGTGTCTGGCACAGAGCCTTCCCCGCTGCCTGCATCATGCTGGACTCAGACAGCCCCTTGGCTGCTGGGGCCTCTGTGTCCCTGGTACTTGAGATAATGCATCAGCAACTTCCATCCAGGTCCCAGTGCAGCTGTGCTCATTGAAGGGCTGCTGAAGGAGTAAATGAATGAAAGAATGCAAGGAAGCAAGTTTGCTTCAGACCTGTGGACTGGTACATGTGTGTGTGTGTGCGTGCGCGCGTGCGTGCGTGTATGGTGGCGGTGGGAGTGGGGTGGTGTAGGGGGTGGGGGTGGGGGCTTCTGAGAGGAGGGGCTGAGTACCTGACCAGGGCTGCTGGACTCTGAGCTGGAGACAGATGCCCCCCACCCCTTCTGGGGGGACAGGCAGGTTTTCTGAGGAGACCTGAAATTCCGGAAAATGCACTTGGTTGCATCCAGCCTAATCACAACCATGTGTCTGCCGGGCCCCGTGGCCTGCCCCCCTCCTGTCCCAGTGACTCCAGCCCTACTGGCATGCTTTCCTCGGGCGTCGCTCACAATCGGGAGCTGCGCTCGAAAGTTCTCTTGTCAGGGTAGAGTGGCTGTTGCCAAGAGCTACTTCTTTGATGCAGAAAATATATCCTGAAGGTACTTTGTCAGATGTTTTTATATTAAACATTTTCCCTCCATGGCCCTTAGCCACCGAGGGAAGCAGAGACGCATCGCTTTTCCAGTCGTCCTTTGTGGAAAGAATTCCTGATATTCATGGGCCCTTCCCCATGCCCCCCCAGCCGGAGAGGGCAGGCTTTGGGAGCTGGCACCTCCACGAAGCTGGGGCCGCCCTGGCCTGAGGGGTGGACGCTGCCCTCGCCGCCTGGTAGAAGTTTCTGGATTTGGAGCAACAGAGGTCCTGTGTCTGGGGCGGACATCAAAGCCACTGCCCCAGACTGCAAGGTGAAAATTGCCGCGACTTTAATTGAGTTTTGAAAGGAGAAGTAGGGAGCTCAGAGATAGGAGCCTGGAAGTCATTTTAATCTCTGAGTAGGCCTGTAGAGCCGGCACTGGAAAGAGTAGGGGGAAGCTTGGCTGCCAGACCTTGTGTGCTGAGGGGGAGGTGGCAGGCAGGCTTGCTCTGTCACACAAGCTGAGACTGGGCTGGGCTGGGGTCCCTGAGTGGCTCCTCGGCAGCTCTAGGAAGCAGCTAAGGGTGAGGGGCTTTTCTGGGCACCAGAAGACTCTGCAGATGGGGTCCATGAGGAGAGGGCCCCCGGCGGGCACGACGGGGCTGGCTCCCACCTCCTTCCTTGGCTGAATGGAGTGAAACGTCCACGTTAGCCCGTCCAGGGTGTGTGTGCTTGGGAAGTCTCAGGACTGCTTCTCCCCCACCCCTCCCACCTTTGTCCATTCCCCAAGTTCCCTGTCCCCACTCGCCTTTCTCCTGGGCCCTCCTGTCCACTGTCTTATGTCCAGAGATGGGGAGAAATCTTCTCAGACTGGGTGTCAAGGCCTGGTCGTACCACCTACGTGCTGTGTGGTTTTCTGCACATCACCGCCCCCCCCCCCTCCGTAGGCCTCAGGTTCCATCCTGAGGACCGAGGGGGCTGCAAGTCCGAGGATTCTGAGCCAGGGGAGCCTTGAGGATTTGCCCCTGCAGGTTCTCTGCAGAAGAGGAGAGGCCGATTCTAAAGCAAAGGCTGCAGGCTGCCCTCAGAGGGCAGGTGCTGGGAATGGGCACTGGGGGCCTGATGCTGAGGGCAGGGCCTGAGTCTTCCCCACCTCGCCCCCAGCTCAGGGCCTGGCGTGCCCTGGATGTTGAGAGTATGTTTATGATTCACAGAAGGGCTTTTTCCTCTCGCCCAGAGCATTCAAAACCAAACAGAACAGATTTCACATGCTTCTCCATAAACCCCCAAGCTCAGATTATCTGTCTCGGGCCCAAGGAGTCTCTGCTTTGGGTTGGAGGAGCTGGGGTGAGATGAGATCTCTGGGGCCTCCACTGCTGTCTGGTCTGAGAGAGGAGAGGGAGTGTGTGTTGGGGGGCGCAGGCCCAGGTTTTTGGGGAGGGGTCCTATTCTGTTCTTTCTCACTGCCCAGCTGCCTCAGCACCCCACCCTCAGCTTCACGTGGTGGAGGTCAGAGAGAGCCTCAGGAGAGCCTTAAAGTAGCAGCACCCCTGCCCTGAAGGCCAGGAGACCTGGGCCCTTTCCTGGCTCTGTGTCCCACTCCTCCTGGAGGTCCCAAACTATTTCCTCTTGGTCTTTCTGTTGGCCTAATGCACCCATTAGAGTCCCCTGAAGAGCTTTCCAAAAGCTCAGACACTGTTCCCAGAAATGCAGATTTTTTAAAAACTCCCCAAGTGATTGTAATACGCAGCCAGGGCTGAGAACCCCAGGTCTCATGGGGCTGGAAGGGACCTGGAGCCTCCAGGACACCTCTCCCTCGTGCCAGAGTCCGTGCTCTGCCTCGTGCTCTGGACGGGCACCCAGCCTGTCCCTGATTCCTTCCAGGGGTGGAGGTGTGTGGCATCTTAGGGCAGCCTGCTCCACCTGTGGCCTGCCCTGTGTATCGCCCCTCCAGCTGTACCACATGCCGTCGGGGATTAGGGTGCTGAGGGTGGCATGGGGTCTGCCCTCTGCACTTCCCGCTGAGCATCCCCAGGCCCTTGTGCATCTGCTCCTCGCCCCAGCCAGGTGAAGGGGTGGTCATAACTGCCTAATTTCAGGTGAGAAACCTGCGCTCAAGAGCTGGTTAAAGTGATTTGCTTAGAGACCCTCAGCTAGAGCTGAGCAGCCGAGCAGCTCCTGAGTAGTGCGCTGTAACTTCCATCTCCTGCAGGTGGGTGGGTGTTCTGTGACTTGGGGAAGGCTGGGAGCAGCTCTGCCGGAGCCACGAGACCCTCCTTGCGCCTCTGATGCCTCCCTTGTGTCTGAATAGCTTTGTCACCCCCCCAAATAAAATGAGCAATGCATCTCTGCCCAGACCTGCTTCTGGACCTCGGTGTAGGGTGGGGAGTTCAGATGACACAGGGATATGAAGAGGATGCAAGGGGACCAGAGTTGGACGCCCAGACTTTGGGGCCACAGACCTGTGACCTAAATCTCTTAGTCTTAATTTAACCCTGCAAACAATAGGCTAAGCCTACTTAAAATGAGGCCTAAGAGTCACCCCCAGAGAACCTCTTTTGTTGCTCAGATGTGGCCTCTCTCTCAGCCAACACAGGACAAACTCACCACCCTCCCCCTCTCTACATGGGACATGACTCCCAGGGGTGTGGACCTTCCTGGCAACGTGGGACAGAAATCCTAGAATGAGCTGGGACTCAGCATCAAGGGATTGAGAAAATCTTCTCGACCAAAAGAGGGAAGAGCAAAATGAGACAAAATAAAAAATCAGTGGCTGAGAGATTCTGAACAGAGTTGAAAGGTTATCCTGGAGATTATTCTTATGTATTATATAGATATCACTTTTTTAGTTAAGGTGTAGTAGAGAGGCTGGAGGGAACTGCCTAAAAATGTGGAGCTGTGTTCCGGTAGCCTTGCTTCTTGAAGATGATTGTATAATGATATAGCTTTTGCAGTGTGACTGTGTGATTGTGAAAACCTTGTGTCTGATGCTCCTTTTATCTACCTTATCGACAGATGAGTAAAACATATGGATTAAAAATAAATAAATAATGGGGGGAACAAATGTTAAAATAAATTTAGTAGATTGAAATGCTAGTGATTGGTGAGGGGGAGGGGTAAAGGGTTTGGGATGTATGAGTTTTTTCCTTTTTCTTTTTTTTTCTGGATTGATGCAAATATTCTGAGAGGTGATCATGGTGATGAATACACAACTATGTGATGACATTGTGAGTTACTGATTATATACCAAGAATGGAATGATCGTATGGTAAGAATGTTCGTGTTTGTATGTTGTTATGTATAAAAAAACAAATCTCTTAGCCAATGGGCTGGCTTGGCAATAACTCACAGGATGCCACAGAGATCACACATGTGCGGCAGGGAGCAGGGGGCCTGGCACTCATTTAAGTTTCAGGAAATGGCAATTAAGTGAATTGGTGATCAAGTGTTAGCTTGTGGGTGGGATAGGATTGTATGAGGAAGTGAAAACTGTCAGTGAGCAAATCTTGACCTCTCAGAGCCTGCTATGTTTGTGGGGTGAGGAGAGGAGACCAGGCATTGTCAGGAAACCTAGAATCTAATTTAAAAGTTGGGGGAAAATCCCCTCCTGGAGTAGAAGGGTAAGTGTTGCTTCCTAACCAGGCAGTGTGGGCTGGGAGAGAGCAGTTACCCAGGGCAGCTGCGAAGGCTTGAAAGGGTCTCCTTGGCTAGAGAACGGCTGGGCAAAGGCACGGAGGGGTGAAGATGCTTGTTCTGGGAAGGGGAGGTGTCCCAGCCCGGCAGCGGGGACCCCTCCTCTACAGCATGTCAGGGAAGGGGATCCCGCAGATATTTTTCAGTAGATGGATTAGAGACTGAGTTAGCATGGCCCAAGAGTAGAGCACTTTTTCTTTTTAATGTAAACTTTTGAAATTGATGTGTAAGATGTGTCCGGGAAACTGCACACTTATCACAGATGTGCAGTGGGATGTGTAGTTTTCACAAACGAATGCATCCGTGCAACAAAAACCCAGATAAGAGATAAGATACAGCCCCCTCAGGCCCCCTTCCCTTCACCACCCCTCTGTCCCATCTTCTCACACCATAGACTAGTTTTCCTGCTTTGGAACCTGATAGAGATGGAAGCACACCCCGTGGGCTCTTTGGGGTCTGGCTTCATTAACTCAACGGAATGTTGGTGAGGTTCGCCCATATTGTTGGGTGACATTGCACGTTCATTCTCAACGTTGAATGACATTCCACTGTGTGAATACAGCGCAGTTCTCCTAGCTGGGAATATCTTGTCTGCAACGGCAGGGCACTTGGGTGGTTTCCCAGCTTGGGCTCATGTGTGTGATGTTTCCTTGAGTATTCTTGCAGAAGCTAGTTGGTGGACCTAAGGACACATTCCTCTTGGGTATTTCCCTGGGAGAGGAATTGCCAGGTTATACATTTTATGTGTGTTCATCTCTGCCAGAGAGTTTCCCACGACCACCGCATTTCAGCCAGAGGCACTTGTCGGGGAATTCTGGTTCATTCCACCCATTTTGCTGATGAGACCCTGAGGAGGGGGCAGTGCCTGTCCTTGGTCCCCCTGTTCCCGAGGGGCAGAGCTCGGCCCAGACCTGGGGTCTCCGCTCTCCGTATTCAGATCCTTTACCCATAATGTGAGGGGCTGCCCCTTTTCTAAGGATTTAGGTCGTGCACACTGGGGAAAACAAAAAAAGGAGAAAAGAGTGAAAGGAAAAGAAACATTGGAAAAGAAGTGTGTTTCCAATAAACTAGGCCTTTCACCAGTAGCCAAAACATTACATTCCGATACCCGGGAGCAGCCGCCCGGGTTTGCCTGTCCGGGCCGTAAATCTTGCTGGGCGCTGGGTTGGGACCCTTGCACCGCCTGCGGGACACACAGACAGGCAGTGTCCTTTGGGGCTTTGAGTCTGTGGGTTTGGGGGTGACATCGTAATTTTTCCAGCGGGTTGGCCTAGCTGCTGCGGGCGGAGGGAACCGGGGGGGGGGGCTCCCATAAAAGCGCGGGGTCCCCAGGCCTTCAGAGGGAGAGCTGTGCGCGACTTACCGTAAGAGGTTTCCTTCGCCTGCCCGCCCCCTCCCTTTCTTGGGTGCTTTGATGGGTTTGAGGTGTTTATAGGCTTGATTCACGACCGAGTTACCAGGGTTTTCCACGGAAATAACTTATTAAAGGGGCCGTGCACACAGCGACATTGAAGTCTGCAGGGCGGCGCGCATCAAAGGCAGGCACCGGGCGGCCCGGCAGCGTTTCACGCGGGCCAGGCCGGCCGGAGGGGGCGGGACTGGGCTTGGAGGAAAAACACTTGGGCTTAAGAAAACACTCCTCAGACAAACCCAAATTCAGGTCCATGGAAAAAAAAAAAAAACAAACCCAGGGGGTGGGGGTGGGGAGGAAAGTTAAAGGCCAAGATCCCGGGCCAGCCCCCCCCCACCCCTGTCAGACCCTCCTGCCCAGATGGTGGGGACACATGTGGGTGCGCAGCTGACGCCTGGTGCCTGCCCCTCCCCTCGAGTGGAGCTGTTCTTTGGAAGGAAATGCCAAGGACAGGGCTGCCCGCTGCCTTTCTGCCAGGCATGGGTGGAGGGATGGGCTGGGCCGTAGGGAAGAAGAAGTTGGTAGAGGGATTTTCTGGATTTCCCCTCCCCGATAGTTGTTTTCTTTCAGTTTAACTATATCTGATCTGTCCTTCGATGCCCTTGAAGAGCCTTCCTTTTCCAGGAAGCCTTCCCAGATTGCTGCAGCCCCTGGAGGCCTCTCTTTTTGAACTTTCTATGGGTTTCTTCTCTGTACTGCCTGCTCCCCTTGCAGGGGTTCGACCTCCCATTGAGTTAATTCTCCATCCTCACCAGACTGTGAATGCCTTCTGGGCAGCACCTGGGTGTACCTCTGTCCCTTGGGGTTGTGACCAGGAAACTGGGGTGGCTCTGGTCACAGGAGGACGGAGTTTGGAGGCATCCCCCACAGCTCGGGCTGGCTCCTTCACAGAAAGAACAACAGCAGCAGGAGAGGCGGTAATAATAATCATGGCCAACATTTGAGTACAAAGCATGTGGCAGGCGCTTTACTGCTTCCCGTGCTTGAAGCTCATTCATTCCCTTTCAGGTGGATTCTGTTCCTTTGTATTCCCATTCTAAGATGAGAAAACTGAGGCTCAGAAGGGAGCAGTAATTTACCCAGGGACTCCAAACTAGTAAGTGGCAGAGCTGGAGTTTGAACCTAGGTTGGCCTGACTCCAGACCTTGAGTCTTTGGATAAGTTGCTTTACCTCTCTGGGCTGGAATTGTACCTTCACACTGATGTCACTGGGTTCACATACCTTGTGCAGCTTGCTGTGGTTGTTAGTTTTGGTTTATTAAGATACAGCCTACATATAGTAAAGTTTTTTGAAAATATATTCAGTTTTATGTATTTTGACAGACTTCAACAGTCTTGTATCTGCCCTTATGCAATTAAGATATAAAGCATTTCCATCCTTCCCAGAAGTTCCTAATGCCCACTGTCTATCCCCACACCTTCTCCCTACCCCCACCTGTTGGCTATCACTGATCTGATTGCTGTCCTTATAGTTTTGCCTCTTCCAGAATGTCCTATAAATGGAATTGTAAAGTGAGTAGCTTTGTGTGTCTTTTTCCTTAACTCAGCATAATGCTTTGAGAGTCATCCATGCTGTGGCATGTTTCAGTAGTCTGTTCCTTGTTATTGCTGAATAGTATTCCATTGTATGAACGTACCGCAGGCTGTTTATCCAGGTACCATTTGATGGACATTTGTTTTCTTCCCCAATTTTTTTTCCTTACTGTTAGCACTTGCGTTTAAGTTTTTGTGTGAACTTAAGTTTTCAGTTCACTTGGGTAAATACCTAGGAGTAGGGTTCCTGGGTTGTGTGGTTAAGGGTATGTTTAACTTTGTAAGAAACTGCCAAACTATTTTCCAAAGTGGCTTTACCATTTTAAGATCCCATCAGCAGTGTGTGAGAGTTCCAGTTACTCTCCATCCTTGCCAGCACTTGGTGTGGTCAGTTTATTTTTATTTGAGTTATTCTCATAGATATATCATAGTATTTCATTGTGGTTTTCGTTTGCATTTTCCTAATGGCTAATGAAGTTGCACATATTTTCGGTGTGCTTATTTGGCATCTATATCTCTTCTTTGGTGAAACATCTATTCCTATCTTTGTGTATTTTAAAATTGTGTTGTTTGTCTTATTATTGAGTTTCAAGAATTCTTTATTCTGCTTAAGAGTCCTTCATCAAATACGTTTTGCAGATAGTTTCTTCTAGTTTATAGCTATGCATTTTCTTAACAGTCTTGAAGAACACAGGTTTTAGATTTTGCTGAAGTACAATTTATCAGTATTTTGTTTTCATGCTTTTTGAGTCATATTAAGAACTCTTTACCTAACTCAGGGTCACATATTTATTCCTGTTCTAGATGTTTTATAGTTTTAGCTTTTACGTTTAGGTTTATAACCCATGTTGAGTTAAATTTTGTATGTGTTGTGAAGTATTAGTTTAGCTTTTTTTTGTTTTGTATATGACTATCTAGTACCATTTGTTGCAAAGACTCTTCTTGTTGACCCCTTTGTCAAAAATAATTGACCATGTGTGTGTGGGTCCCTCTCTGTAGTGTTTATTCTGTTCTGTTGATTTTGAATCTATCCTTTCACCAATAACTACCCTGTCTTGTTTACTGTAGGTTTATGGTAACTCCTGAAATTGATTAGCATGAGTCTTCCAACTTTATTCTATTAAAAAATTGTTTTGGCTATGCTATATCATTTGCATTCTCATATAAATTTTAAGATTAGCTCATTGATTTCTACAAAAAGTCTGCTGGAATTTTGATGGGGATTGCATTGACTCTGTAGATCAATCTGGTCAGAATTGACATCTTGACAATGAGTCCTCCAATCAGTGAATATGGTATATCTCTCCATATAGTTATTTCTCTCATCAGCGTTTTATAGTTTTCATCATACAGATCTTGCACATATATTGTTAAATTTATCCCTAAGTAATTCACTTATCTTTTTAAATATTTTTATTGAGAAATCTTTACATACATGTATTCCAGACATGGTGTACAATCTGTGACTCACAATATCATCACATAGTTGTGTATTCATCACCATGATCATTTTTTTTAGAACATTTGCATCACTTCAGGAAAAGAAATGAAGAGAAAAAAGAAACTTGTACATACCATACACCTTACCCCACCCTCTCATTGGCCGCTAGTGTTTCCATCTACTCAATTACCCTTTTTCTCCCTATTATTTACTTATTTTTTTCTCCATGTATTTTTTTACTCATCTGTCCATACCCTGGATAAAAGGAGCAGTCAGACACAAGGTTTTCACAGTCACACAGCCACACTGTAAAAACTTTGGCGGGCCATGGTGGCTCAGCAGGCAGAGTTCTCGCCTGCCATGCCGGAGACCTGGGTTCGAGTCCTGGTGCCTGCCCATGCAAGAAAAAAAAAGCTTTATCATACAATCATCTTCAAGAATTAAGGCTACTGGAACACAGCTCAGCAGTTTCAGGTACTTCCCTCCAGCCATTCTACTCCACCATAAGCTAAAAAACAGTACCTTATATATTGAATAAGAATAACCTCTAGTATAATTGCTTGACTCTCTGTTTGAAACCTCTCAGCCACTGATACTTTATTTTGTCTCATTTCTCTCTTCCCCCTTTTGGTCAGGAAGGCTTTCTCAGTCCTGTGATGTTGTATCCCTATCCCACTTTGCCAGGGAGATTTACACCCCTGGAAGTCATGTCCCACATGGTGGGGACAGTGAGTTCACCTTCTGAGTTGATTATAGAGAGAAGCCACATCTGAGCAACAGAAGAGGTTCTCTAGGGGTGACTTTTGGGCATAATTATAAGTAGGCTTAGCTTATCCTTTGCAGAAATAGGTTTCATGGGGGCGAACCCCAAGATCGAGGGCTCAGCCTTTTGATTTGGTTGTCCCCACTGCTTGTGAGAATATCAGAAGTTCTCTGGATGGGGAATATTTTCTCATTTCTCCCCAGGCCCCCAGGGGGACTTCACAAAGACTTCTTTATTCACTGCCCAAATTACTCTGGGATATATAGGGGCACCACACTAACCTGGACAAACCAACAAAATCTCATGCCCTATTCAAGATTCAACTATGTGCTTATGGTGTTCAACTAAACTGACCGTACGAGTTAAATTAGGAAATGTATTATCCAAAATATAAATTTTGTGCCAAATAAACTAATCTCTCCTTTTAGTCGCACACAGAAGTTGAAGTTTTAAAATATGGACAACATCATCCTTTACCCAGTCTTCTGATATACCTTAGTCCTATCCAGATCAGCTTCATTCATATCTTTAGTAAATGTCTGATCCCTTTTTCAGCTTCTTAAATAGTTTTCTTATGGGGTACTGCTGATTTTCATACCTTTAGAACTCCAATTCTGAGTCTCAGGTGGCATATAAATACCCAGTTTCGATGACCGTGTTATATACACACAGTTCAGTATCTCAGAATTAAGTAATTTATTTTTCTTGGTGCTATTGTGACTTAAACTTTTTTCCAATTATTGATTACTAGTATATAGAAATACAGTGAAGTTTTTTATTGCCAGTTTGTTTGCATAGGATTTTATGCTTGCGTGCTAGTGTTTGGTACTGAGTTTCAGAGGAAGAGTTGTAAAGTGGAGAATTTTTTTCTCCTGGATTTTCAAAAACATCACTTCTGCTTATGTTGTTCCCGAAGATAGCGTGTTAGTTTTTCTGACTGAGACAGATGTGACATCTTGGGCATGTCACCTCATCGCTGTACTATAAAATGGAATACAATGTAAAATGGAAGAGAACTGGGCTAGATGACCTGGTGAGGTCCCTTCCAGCCCCGTGCCTGTGTTGAGTTCTCCTGATGCTCCCATAAACTTCAGGATGGGAGCTTTGGAAGTCACAGGAGCCCTTTCCTTATTTCACAGAATTGGCAGGATATGTGCTCACCCAGGGTTGCACAGTGGCTGACTAGAGGGCAGGTCTTGTTTCCAGACCCTGGACCCTGCACCCCTGCCCTGGACTGGGAAAGGTGGCCCGGCATGGTGACTGGGAAGTGACGCCTCAGCTGGGAAGGAGGGAAGGAGAGGTTGGAGAGGTGGCCTTTGGTGCCAGCAGCCAGGAGGGCTCCAGGCTTGTCTGGGAGCCGGGACCCTCTGAAGTAGCTACAGCTGTTGTCCAGGTATAAACACACTGTGCCTGGGAGTTCAGGTTTTGGAGAACCTTGCCCTGAGCTACCGAGTATGGAGTTTAAAAGTGTTTTGTACCTCTTTGGTTTGAAATCAGGTTCTGAGCATGGCTTGGGAAAACCCTGGAATCCATATGTGCTTGTTCCATTTACTGTGACTGGCAGAGGGAAGGAACCTCCAACCTGCTAAGTCACTGCGGGCTGCCCAGGAACCTGCAGTGGGCCCAGAGCAGAGGGGAGAGGATGGAGGGCAGGGGAGAGCCTCATCAGTCACAGAGGCCCTGGCCTTGTCCTTATACAATTGGAGCAGCGCTAAGCACTTTATACCCATTAGCTTTGCTTTTTAGAACACCCCTGTGAGTTATCTTTCCATTTCACTGAGTTTCAATGAGGTTTCACTTATCTGCCAAAGTTACACAGGAAACAAGTGAAGGAGCTGTGATTTGAAGACCCGTTTTCTCTGCACTCCAACCCTGGTGTGCCCTCTCCACCATTCTGCTGTAGAAGGCTGCTTGCGTGGGACCCAGTGGTCTTGGTGGCACTGCCTTCTGGTTGATGGGTGCTGCCAGGGTGTCAGCAGAGTGCGGGGCCTTGGCTGGCAGGATCCCCACAGCCGAGTTGGCCTTTCCAATCTTTAAGGATAGAAAGAAATGTAGACCCTGGCAGGATCCCCAACAGGATGCTGGAACACCATTCCAGAGCTCTTGATCCACACGGAAGAGTTGGGCCTGAGTTGACCACAGCCTCCTGGCCACCAAAGCCACACCACGGTCCAGGGCTGGGCTGGAGCCAGGTGGATGGTGTCGGGCTAGCTTGGATGTCTTGGCCTCTGGTCTCTGCCCCTTGTCACTGCTGGAAGTTATGACTCTCTCTCCCCCACAAGAGCCTTCTTCCCCTTTGGGAGGGAAATTGGAGAAGGAATAGAAAACCTGACTGCATTTCTTATAGAGATATAAAGTGAAGGGCGTAGGGGAAATGATGTGAGGTACTTCAGCCAGAGTGAACAAGCAGATCCTAAATAAAAGGGAGCTAGTGGAGGCAAGTGCGGCAAAATCTTGATAATGGTTGAATCTGGATGGGGATTATTTTATCTTAGAGAGCTATTCTTAGAAGCAGAGCCTGAGACCAGGATTCGGATGCATGTGATGGATGGGGGGTGTGCTCTCTAGAGGGGAGGGAAGCAGGATAGGGCAGCCGGGGTGTCATCTCAGCTGGAGTCCAGCTTCAGCCTGATCCCACGGGGAGCCCTGGAGCTGCACCTTGAGGCAAGGGGGTAAGTCTTTTGTTCCCCATGTCGGTCAGTCATTGGCTGGAGGGTGTGTGTGCACACACGTGAGGTGGAGGGAGCTATGCTCACCTGGCCTGAGCAGGATGAGTCTCTGGATAAAGGGACATCTGTGAACCATCAGCAGCCCCAGACTCCCAATAGCTGGAGATAAAGGGATCAGGGTGGTGCAGGTAACGGCATCCACTACATGGATAGATGTATGCTTGGAAATTTTCATAGGGGAAAAAAAAAAATGAAACTGCTGAATCAAGGTGCTGAGAAGGAAGGAAGAAAGAAAAAGGCAACTCATGCCCACTGAGGGCTGGCCATCTGCCATGCATCCCATGCCCCTCTTTCACCTGGGTTATTTCGCTAATACAGGTGGGGAAATTAAGATGCACAGAAGTTACGTAACTAGCCCAGATTTAGCAAATCAAAATACTGTATAAACCAGTTATATTTGAATTTCAGATGAACAGAGAAGAAATTTTAGTCCAAGTATATCCTATGCAATATTTGTGACATACTGATACTAAAAGGTTACTCATTGCTTATCTGAAATTCAAATTTAACTTGGCGTCCTGTAGTTTACCTGACACAACCTGGACGAGAGTACAGTAGTAACAAAATGTGTTCAGAAGCATTATCTTGCCAGGTCCTCACAAGGATGCTGCTGCCTTACAGCAGAGACCTTTAGAATCACCTGGGCAGCTTTGAAAAAAGTACCGATGCCCAGGTTTCACCCCAGACCAATTAAATGGAAATCTCTGTTGGCGTTGTTGTTATAGTGTCCTACCTACACACACACACACACCCGCCCCCCCAACATCAATACATTTTTAAAACTCTGCAAGTGAATCTAACATGCAACCAGGGCCAAGAATTATTGGCCTGGGTGTCCAGCTCTCGTTGCACTTGAGTGTGGGGAGGAATAAACCAGAAACAAAGAGGGAGCCTTCTGGCCCCTAGAGTGTGCAGAGCTGGCTTAGGCCTAGAAATGTGCTGGGGAGAGGCAGGGAGCCCGTGCTCTCTTTAGGAGCTTTCTTCACCCTCCCCAGTTCAGCATCCTCCCAATAGCTCCCTGCTCCCAGCAGGCGGAAGTTCAGCCTGGCACACAGACCCTGCCCCAGACCTTGTCCTAGCTCCTCCCTCTCCTCGGAATGCCCTGCCCGTCTGTTCTTCGTCCATCTGGCACACTCCTGTTCCTTCTGAGGGTCCAACTTATATGTCACTTCCTCCCTGGACCTGCCCTGACATCCCCCTGGCAGAGCTGGTCACTCCATCCTCCATCAGCTCCTGGCACAGTCTTCGGCGATAGCACTTCACTTCTTGGCACAAGTAAGAGAGCCGCTTGCCCCTTTCACTAGCGCCTATTCCCTTACATGTCACCAGCACCCGGCCCGGGGCTTGGCATGCTGTGAGCACTTGGGTTGGAGGGAGAGAAAGGATTTAGTTAGGAGGGCAGGGTCCAGTCTGTCCCCTTGGCCTCATTATCCCCAGGAGGGTCCCTTCTCCCCCCACTTCTTTTCCTGGCTGGCACTTAAGTCGTTTGCCTGGAGCCTTAGGCCCTATGCAGCCCAAAGGTAAACAGGTTTATAACAACCTGGAAAAAAAACGGCAAGTGAGCGAGCCAGGAAGTTGCACAGTGCCAGCACTGGGCCTGGGTAGGTGGAAAAAGGCCCTTTTGGCAAATGCAGACCTTGCAGCCAAGCCCCTGCCGGCCCGGGTTGAGCCTCTGCTTCCCAGAACTCCTCTGGATAAACACGGAAGTGGGGAGCGCAGCCTCCCACCTCTCTGAAATGGGCCACGGCTGGCTGAGAAGAAGACAGGGGCTGCAGGGTTGGGGAGGGGAGTGTGGACTCCAGCTAGGAGAGGGAGCTCATTTGCTCTTTTGGTATTAAGAGAATAATGGTTTTCCACAGCCCTCTGTTTAATTGTGCTGAAAACATACGCTGAGCCACCCACCAGCTCTGTTTACATCAGTGGCTGGGGGTGCAGGCGTCGACAAAGGAACCGCTGTCCGTCAGGGGCTGTCTCGTGGGGCAGACAGTTCCAGGACAAGGGCATTAAGGAGCCAGGGAAGGCTGGGGATGGCGAGGGCACGGGCTAGGTGTGTGGCAGGTGGACATCGCCGGCCTCTGGCTCTGGCTGCTGGTGTATGTCGTCACTCCTCAGCGTGTCTGTTCATTTCATCAGCCTGAAAATCTAGAGGCATGCATAAAACGAGTCTCCCAGTCATCCAGAATGTTTGGAAAACAGAAACGTTGCCTGGTACGGCACCATCCCACTCCGTTTCCTTTGTGTCCCTTCAACATTTTGTCTCATCGACCCATTTTCACACTATTAAAGGACAGTGGCAGAGAAGATAACATTTTCCTTTCTGCCCACTTCACCTAACGTCATTTTGGAAGCACTTTGTCTGTGGGGCAGGTCTGCCGTTAAATCGGGTGGGTGGGATGTGAGGTGCTGGCTGCATTTGGGGTCATGGGACAGGTTCTGGTGGAGCTTCCCTGTGAGGGGACCGAGGCAGGCCCTCTCCTGTTTGAGCAGGGTCATGGAGGGTGGAAGCTGAGCAGATCTCCTGGAGTCTTCGAGTCCTTGAAGTGCATACATGGGTATCCCGTGCTTGGTTCTGTGTTGCTGGTGGGTGACTGAGTCCCCCACCCACTGCAGATGGAACCAGGTGGAACTCACTCAAGTCTGCAGCCTTCTGGGCACTAGAGGTGACCAGCGAGTGGCATGACATGTCCATCTCCTGGAGAGAGCCCCACCTGGCCCTCTAATTCCCAGCAGTGTCCTCCTGTCCTACATAGAGGATGGGGCGGGTTGGGCAGGCAGGATCCACTGGACCAAGGTGTGAAGGAAGGGGCTAAGTAGGGGCCAGCAATGGCACCTCTTTTGTTTGCTTAAAACATGTCTCTTTGCTTTTGTTTTTCAAACTAGCACATGGCTCACTGTTCGGAAAGTTGGAAAGCATAGAAAGGAGATGGGGAGACTCCACTCTCCAGAGATAACTGCTAACATTTTAGCCTATTCTGTTAAAATTTTTTTTTTTCTGTTAAAAATACAATTTTGCATCCTGCCTTTCCCAAACCCTTGGTGTTACATAAATATTTTCCTGTGTCATTAACACTCTTTATAAACACTGTGTTGATGGCTGTGTTCTATTCCTGCCTGCGAATCTGCCAGGGCTGACGTATTAGCTTGTAATTGAACACCTGGCCTCCCAGGTGGGGGGACCAGCAGGCACCTCCGTGGGAGGTGGGGGTTTGGGTTTGCCGGCGGTGCATGTTGGGGCTCTCTCTCTCCATCAGTGCCCCCCTAAATCACTCCTTGAGGGTGTTGTCCACCTGCACTGGCCTGGCCCCGGGGAGGTGGACACCCAGTATGGTGGCATTAATCACTCCCTTCTTTGGGCTTCTGCAGCTCTGAGCAGTGGCGTGTGGCTCCTCTAGGATGCCTCCTCTGGTCACCCCAGCTCTCTCGGGGGTGCCGAGTGGACATTACCCTCCTCTCTGGACTTCCAATGAGAAGGAGCATTTGGCCCTTTGCTTACAGGGTGACATTGTCCAAGCCACGTCTTGGCTCCTTTGGCTGGCTTTGCAGAGGATGGCTTTGGAGTCAGGCAACCCGAGCCCTGCTGTTCAGTAGCGTTGTGGCCTTGGGCAGGTTCCTTAACCTTTCAGCCTTGGTTTCTTCTATAGAATAAGGGCCACCCTGTTTGCCAGGTGGTTGTGAAAATGAAAAGAGATAGTGTATACCAGGTGTCTTGGACTGTGCCAGGGACTCAGTGGGGCTGTTAGGGGCATCCCTGCCGGCTTGTTCTGTCTTCTCGTCCCCCCTTTAACCCGCTTCAAGGTGAACAGAGATGAGCAGACCTGTGGGTCATGGTCGACTGGAGTTGAATGAACTGTATTTGCCCCCTGTGCTTCTGCCCACACCCTGGTTGGGGAAACTGAGGCCACCCTGAAGTTCCACCTACACCCCATGTAGCAGATCCCTGAGGGTGGCTTAGGAAATGCCTTTGGTGATTCAGGAACACACTGGAGACATCAGCTGGTGAGCCAGGGAAATTAGCACGAACGAGCTCATTTCGATAGCAATGAGCTGAGTCTCCCTCCAGCTGCCAGACATTTATGAGGCTGGCCCGGTGCCGACGGCCGGAGGCCTCCAGTGGCCCTCATCCCTCTGCCTTCCGGCTGGAAATAATTCGTATTTAAAAAATAACAATAATTAAAAAAAAAATCTCCATGTCCTCTGGCCTTCTGGTTCCTCTGGTCCCAGGTGGGGAGAAGGTGGACATGATTGCCCTGTAAACTCTGTGCGGGGCAGACAAGAAGGGCTCCTGTTTTCCCCCCTTCTCCCTGGCCTCTCCCGGGTCAGGCCACTTGCCACTCCACACTGTGTTGAACAGTTGGCCCAGGGGCTTGGCCTGGGAGACCCTCTGTAGCAGCCTGTGCTCTCAGAAGGGGAGAGTTTGCTTGCATTTCAGTAGGATCCTTCAAGAACTCTGGGTCCTTTTCCTGCTCTGAGTGTATTTCCCCATCTATAAAATGTGTGTGTGTGTGGGGGGGTGGATGGAAGAATTTATAACTTTCAGACCAGCATTATATGGAAATGAGGGTTCCTGGATCTGAGCAGGAACCAGCCTCATCTGGAGCAGGTATTAAACGGTGGTGCCCAGGTCCAGGCTTGCTAAGTCAGAATGTCCATGATGAGTCCTAGGGACATAGTGTTTTTTTTTTTGAGTTTTTAAAATATTAAGATCAAGTTCACATTGCATAAAATTCATCATTTTAATGTGTACAATTCGGTGTTTTTTAGTATATTCGCATTGTGCAGCCATCACCATTATCTAACTCCACAGGGGCATATGTTTTTAGCAAGTGTCCGAGCAGGTCTGATGCCATTACGCTCTGCAAGGCTGTGTTCCTTAGGCGTGGATTTGGACCTTTGGGTGCCGGGTGGCAAGGCTGCTGGTCTGCTGGGGTTTTGTGCTGAGGGACTCAGGTTTTTGGTACCATCAGGCACTAAGGTGCAGCGTCTCTGAGCCGAGCCCAGACAGGGGAAGAGGTCACTCACAGTTTTCGAGGGAAGCAGAGGCCCTGCCTTTTTCCCTGCCTCCTCCCCCATCCCTGTCCAGAATTCCCCACACTCTGTGACGGATGAGCGGTGGCTTCCTTGGGGCTGTGTGATCCTTTAGCCCGGGGTTCTTGGGGCGGCCTGTGGGTTGGCTCACAGCCAGGACAGGGGCACAGTGATGGCCTGTGGGGTCACCCCGGGGCCACCCTTTGCCCCCATCTCAGCCCTCCCCTGCCTGCTTGAGTTCCCCCACCCCACCCTACTCCTGGACCAGTGCTGTGATCGCACCGATGCCGCACCCCTGTCCTCCGAGCACGGTGGGGAAACCGCCCCTCATGGGCCTCTGTGAGGGGCTCAGAGCCACGGACACGGGGTGGGGGCGGCAGTGACTTTAGTTCCCACGGGTTCTTTCCCCACTCGCTCTCAGCTCACTGCAGATGGCGCAGGGGCTCCCACCCTGGCTGGGTGTGTCTCGGCTGCGCCTCGGGTCTCCCCTGCAGTGCGGTAGTTGACAGACCTTTCCGATGGTGCTCTGCAGCTTGGTGATTGTGGTGGTGGGGCCTCGTGGGTCAGCCACCTGGGACAGGAACCGCAGGTCCCAGGAGTATGACTCAGCCGCAGGGCTCTTGCTGAGTGACCTTCCCCTGGGAGGCCAGCTCCATGTCCCCATCCTGGTGAAACTCATGACCATGGGGTCACCACCAACCTGTCTGATCCTGTCCACAGTCAGTGGCCCTTCCCAAGCCAACTGGGTGGGTGTCGACAGACATGGCCTTGGCTTTGGACTGCCCACTGGATTCTCTTGCCCGCGACCTGGCTTGGTTTCTCAACCTGGGTGCTTTAATTGGTTCTTTCCCAAATCCTGGCACCTGTAATCCTTTTCCTTAGACCCCGGCACTGGGGGTTGGGCACCTGTATTGGCCTGCATCCCCTGACTGTGCGATTTCCCTCTCTGGGCCTCAATTTCCACATTTGAGAACTAACAAGTCCTTCCTAGCTCTGCCCTGGATGTGACATCTGCTCTAGGAAGGCTGAGTGGGTGGACATGCCCACCAGCCAGAGACCCTGCATTGTGTGTCTCGTTGCAGGTGAAACTCTGAGCATCCCCTGTGGTCTGCGGTGTCCATGGTGAGAGAGGGGCAGCGGAGAGTTTCTTAGAGGGGTTGGTGGCTGCATGGTGGAGCAGTTTTCTCCCAGGGCTCCACCAGGCCCCACCAGCCTCAACCTATCCCACAAGGCTGACTTGAGCTTGTTCTCTTATTGGGGTGTGTGTGTGGGGTCTGGTAAGGGCTCAGATGGTGAGCAGGAGATTCTGGCTGGCATGGAGTCACTTTTTGCCTCTGTAAAATGGACCTCCACCAGATAGGGCTATTGTGTGATGTGAGAGATAATGTGCACCGCACCTGGGCAGGTGTTATTTCCCTTCCTAGCTGTCATCATCTCCGATGCCCTCGTGATACAAATGAGTAAAGGAGGCCCCCAAAGGCATTAAGTGACTTGTCTGAGTTGGTGAGGGAGCCGGGGCCTGAATGCCACCTCAATAATATTTCCTTTTTCTTTTTTTTTCCTTAAAGTAATGCCTCATTAATGCAGACCATTTAGAAAACAAAAAAAGCGCAAAGGAAAAGAAATTACCCTTAATTCCACCACCTTGAAAGAAAGTCATTGTATTATTATATTTTATTAGTTTGGATGTTATTTTTCTTGTTTTCTCTGTTAACGAAAAATGGGAAGTAGCAATGTATCTCTCTATATATACACCCAAGCAATGCTGGGGATACTGTCGTACTTCAGCAGTTATTCTCCTGCATGATTTTTGATGGCTGCTTAGCATTCCTTTCTAGGGATTTGCCAGTTTATGTAACCAGTCCCCCAGGGTTGGACATCCAGGTTGCTGCAGCAGTTGTCACTACTATCAAAAACGGTGTTGCTTGGCGAGCATCTAGTGTGCAGTCCCCGTGTGCGTCCCTGGTTATTTCCTTAGGATCAATTCCTAGAAGTGGAGTCGCCAGGTCAAAGGCCGTGTGTGGGGAAGGTCAGCGTGCCCTCTGGGAAGGCTGCATCGGCTTACTGTCCCAGCAGCAGCGGGGGAAGAGAGGGCCTGGATCTTCCAAATTGCAGCTCTTTGCTATTTCCAAACCACGAGCCCAGAATGAGTTGAAAAAAAATAAAAACCAGTGCTCTGGGAGCAACTTCCTGCCAGAGGAAGGGAGGCATTTGGTAAATAGTCCACTCCCATTTTTTGAGGGAATGCTCTGTGGCCTGCCTTGGACCAGGCTGTTTGGGAACCAGCAGAAGAACTAAGAGTTGGTCTTTTGTCTTCCAGCAGCTGCTCATCCCCTGGGACAGGGAAGAGGGGTTCATCGGGGCAGCCAGCAGACACTCTCAGGGCAGCGGGGCAGCAAGCACAAGCCCAGGGAAAGACCGAGTCCAGGCTGGGGCAGGGGTCCTGCCCACCCCCGCCACCTCCTCCCCCAGTATCTGCTGCATGCTGGTGCACAGTAGGTATTTGCTGAATGGCCCAAAGCAGTTTATTACCAGTGCAGCTGATCGTGAGCTCTTTGAGGTCAGGTTTGTGTCCTGTTCACTGCTGGCCACGCCCCAGGGCCTGGAACCGTGTCAGTACTCCATGAGTACTTGCTGAGCGAATGAAGGCCTCGTGGGAGAACTGAGTCCTTCGGCGGGCCTCTGAGAAAGTGGGCAACGAGTGGTCCAGAGCTCAGCAGGAAGATGGGAAAGCCATCCCAGTTGCTCTCTCAGGGTGGTCGAGAGGCCCTGGGCTCAGCAGGCTCTGGGCTCTGGTTGGTGTCATGCTCCCAATTCCTGTGTCATCTGGGCCAGCTGCTTCTCTGTCTGGGCCTCAGTTTTCTTAACAGAATAGATTTTGCTCCCAGGGCCCCTTTGTGGCTCTCAGGCCAAGAATCCGGGTGCCTGTGGTGAGGACAGGGGTGCAGAGGGCACTGGCTGGCAAGGTTCCGGCCCTAACGGTCCAGCGAGACTGAGCCTCCTCCTGGCGGAGGGCAGCTGCTGCCCAGCCCTGGTCCCTGCCCCCCCAAGTAGGGTCCTCCGAGGTGGCTGGTGGAACTCCCCTGGCAGGGGACACGGAATGAGGTGCTGCAGCACTTCCCCAGTGGTGCCCCTCTGTTTTGAATAAGGTTGCGGATTGTTTATTTGAGAGAAGAGAGGCCCCAGCCAAACATCCTGCTTTTAAAATCCAGAGTTTCATCCTGTCCTGCAGGTTCTCCACCCCCCATCCGGGTGGCCCCTTTTGCAGCCCCCAGGCTGGCACACCTTCTGTCCCCTCAGCTCCAGACACACCCCAAAGCTGGGCCTCTCCTACACCTCCCCTCTTCCTGGGCCCCGCAATAAAGAGTTTCCCTCCACTTGTTTCCCTAAACATTCCCTCCACTTAGGCCGAGATAAGGGTTTCCTACACAAGGAGGGCACCTTTACTTGGGCAAAACACTTTCCCATCTTGGACTTTACTTGTATCCTCAAGATCTGAGTGCTGACTCCATTTCCCTGGTGGAAACACAAAGAGCCAGAAAAGCAAAGCTATTTGCTGAGAGCCCACAGCCTGATTGTGTGACCTCAGACAAGTCCCCTTCCCTCTCTGGGCCTCAGCTTGCTCATCCACAGAGTGAGGTGGTGGATGGTCTCTGGGTTCCTTTCCACTCTGCCTCTCTGTCTCTAGGTGAGGATCACATGTCATCGGGTGGGGAGCCCCCTTCAGTCCCTCCACAGTCCTGTGGCACACCCCCACCCTTCCCCTGCACCTCACTTCCTGCAGCCAGTTTGGAGCCAGAGACAAAGGCCTGTTCTGGGCAGAAGGGTATAACCAGTGGGAATGTGTGCTGGTGCCTGGCTGGCGGGCCCTGATAATAGGCGGGCGCTCCCCAGGAATCAGCCTCAGGGTGCTGTGGAGGGGAGGGGAGGCAGGGGGAGCAGGCTGGCACCCGTCTGGCCAGCAGCCTCTGCTCACCCCCTGCAGGGGCCCTCCCTGCAGAGCCCTCTGGGCAGGTGGGAGAGGGTTTCAAAATATTTCCCAAATGCTGATCTTGTGGAGAAAAAGGGACCTAGCAGCCTCTGCAACTTCCGTGACTCCTGTCCTATTACGTGTTCACAAGGCTGGGGGATTTCTGGCCCGGACGCACTTGGAATGTTCAAAAGCCCATGTGATCACGTGCTCTCCCTCGCCTGTGGGACAGTGTGTGGTTTCTGGAAGTTAAACTTCTCCCCCTGGGCGAGCCAGCTTTTTGTTCTACATCCTCCAGGACCCTGACTTAAGCCTATTGGTTCGCTGCTGCTGCAGAGGCTCCAGAGTTCCTCTCTGAATGTGCACTGGGGTGGGGGATCCCAGATCGGCGCTGGGAGGCGGGGGTTGGGATCTTTGCATACCTGCTTATTAAAACTCATTCACTCATTTGGAGGAAATGCCTTTTCGGGACCCCCCTTACCTGTGGAGGCTGAGACAGCAGCTGTGCCGGGTTTTGTGTCCCGTTTTGTTAAACAGAGACACAGCTCTTTCTGGCTGCAACCGGTTTCGTGCCCTTGGTAGGCGTGATAATTAACCTGCTCAGGTGGCGGGTGCAGGACAAGGTTCAGTTTGAGAAGAGCTCAGAGCTGTGCAGACGGGCTCCCTTCTGGGGCTAAACATCGTAGCGGCCGGAGCATGGCCCTCATGCACTCGTGATCCTGGCCAGCCCGGACTCAGAGCACGTTTACATCAGAGCAGAGGGCGAAAAACTCCTGCAGAGCTGGGGGCTATGATCCAGGGATGAGAAGACACTGGCTCTGACAGCGTGGTCTTGCATAGTTTTAAAGTTTATGTTAGGAAAGGGCATATTTAAGCCTCTTTCCAGGAAACTGTGTGTTGGACAGTTAGTATGTCTTCTTCATGGAACAGTACTACGACACAAAATTCCTTTTGGTCTGATTTTCAGTTTGCAAAGAGCAATCCAATGGATCCCATTGATCTCCCTGGGGAGAATCTGTTCAGGAAGACAGAAATTCTCATTCCCACTTGGCAAGCGGGGAGACCGAGGCTTGGCCAGAGGTTGCCTGGTTTGCCAAGGTCGCCCTGCCAGCGCGGGGGTGTGTGGATGGACTTGGGGGGGGTCTCCAGCTGCCAAGGCGTGGCCCCCCCCACCACGCCTGCACTTCGCTTGCAGCTCTGGCCAGACTCCTCTGCTTCCCCGTGGGGAATGGAGCTTGCTTGTCCCCTGGTGGTGTTGGAGGGGCCCCGGCCCTGTCTTCCTCTGGATGTGCTCCCGGGGTGGGGATGCTTCCTTGTCAGCAGGCCGGAGGTGCTGTTTGCAGAGGCCACCTTAGGCCAAAGATGTCTCTCCGTCTGTCTCCCAAGATTACTGCTTCTCACCTGAAGATTATTCACAGGTAGTTTTTAATTCCAGGTTAGCCTCCCCTGACACATTCCAGAGTTTCCCTTTAGTCAAAAATTCTTATTAAAAATTGAAAAATGAGATAACATAGGGGCAAATCATTTTGACTGGGATTCGGCAATGGATTCTTGTATATGATACCAAAAGCACAAACAACAAATGACACAATAGCTACGTTTGATTTCATCAAAATCAAAATTTTTGTGCTTTGAAGGAAATTACCAAGAAAGTGAAAAGACAACCTACAGTATGGGGGAAAATAGTTGCAAACTATATATCAGATATGGGTTTACTATCCACAATGTATAAAGAACGTTTACAATGCCACAACAAAAAGACAGCTCAATTAAAAAATGGGCAAAGGACTTGAACAGACATTCCTCCAAATGAGGTATACAAATATCAATAAACACATGAAAAGATGTTTAACATCATTAGCCCTTAGGGAAATGCACATTCAAATCACAATTAGATACCACTTCACAGCCAAAAGGATGGCTATTAT
This sequence comes from Tamandua tetradactyla, assembly GCF_023851605.1. Taxonomy (NCBI): domain Eukaryota; kingdom Metazoa; phylum Chordata; class Mammalia; order Pilosa; family Myrmecophagidae; genus Tamandua; species Tamandua tetradactyla. Next base: position 83,825,120 of record NC_135340.1, read on the forward strand.
TTTTTTAAAAAAATGGAAAATGGCAAGTATTGGAGAGGATGTGGAGATATTGGGACCCTAGTGCATTGTTGTTTGGAATGTAAAATGGTGCAGCCACTGAGGAAAGCAATGTGGTGTTTCCTAAATAGTTAAGTACAGAATGACTATTTGACCTGGCAGTCTCGCTTCAAGGTATATACCCAAACAGAGTGAAAATAGGGTCACAAACAGATGCTGACATTTGTAGCAGCATTATTCACAATAGCCAAAAGTAGGAAGCAAGCCCAGTGTCCCTCAACAGATAAACGGTTAAATAAAATGTGGTTTGTACATACAATGGGGTATTATTTGGCCGTAAGAGAAAATGAAGTGATGAGACAGGCCACAATGTGGAAGAAGTTTGAAAACAAGCTCAGTGAAACCAGCAAGGCACATAAGGACAGAAATGGTATAATACCCCTTTTTAAGAGATGACTGGAAATAGCAAATTTGCAGAATAGAAAGCAGATTAGAGGTTACTGGGGAGAAGGAATGTTTCTTTGTAAAAATTTTTTTTAATTGGAAAAAAAACGAAAAACAAAGCCTGACAGCGGTTGAACAAAATACAGGGCAAATGGGGGTAACCTAGGGATCATCTGGAATTAGGGTTACCTGTGCTAATTTGATTGCCCTTGCTCTAGTCCCTTTTGGTCAGAGGGCTGACTGCAGATGTCTGTCCCTTATGAAAACCCTAACCCTAAATTGACAGCCATCCTTTCACCCTTCCCCCCACTGTGGGAATGGCCTAAGGTTTTCCCTGGGAGCTCCTGGGGTCCCCCGACCCTTTGCTCTAGTGTGAGGGGGTAGTAGGGGGGTACACACAGCCACCCCCATGTCTGTCTCCTGACTTGCCTTCTTCAGCCAGACCTACCCCCACCCCAACCCCCAGCCAACTTGTCCCTGGGCTCCATAAATCACCCTAAGAGCACATTCCTTGGGGGATTTGTAAAATAATCAAAATATTTGGGGGAAAGACCTTAAGATTACTTATGGCTATTAGTAGGGATCCATATATTTTGGCACCAAGCATGGCTTAATTGAAAAAGTATGCTTGCTTGGTGATTTCTTTCTTTCCATTTTATTTATTTATTTATTTTATTTTTTATAAGAAGTTAGGCCCAGAGAGAAGAGTGATTAGGAAAAAAATAAGGAGGAATTGAATATCAGAAGAGTTTTCGCGGAGGAGCTGTTTTACAGAATTGTGGAAAATATAATGCTAAATGGAAAGTAAGGCCTGTCCATATAGGCTGGGATTATTCGTAGAGCTGAGTTACCATGTTCATAATGAACCTTTTAAGAGACCTGGGACAACTTTCCCCTTTGCAAAACAAGTTTTCTTCGAATAGCACCATTCAGGCTGCTAAGGGCATTGGGTTACAACAATAAATAAAAATGAACAGTGCCCTTAGAAATGCAAGGAATGCACAAACGTTTCAGTGATTTAGTATGAGAAAACACTATTTAAACATTTAATTGAATCTCATGCTTTCATCTTTAAAACGTTAGCGTTTGAACTGCCACCTGAATCTTTCTCTTCACTTCATTTGATTGCAGGCCTCTTTTAGGGGCAGGGGGTTCCTCTCCTGCCCCAGGTTTTCCACCTTCCCTGCTGCTCCTTTTTTTTTTTTTTTTTTTTAACATGGGCAGGCACCTGATCGAACCTGGGTCTCTGGAATGGCAGGCAAGAAAAACTCTACCTGCTGAGCCACTGTGGCCCACCTTGCTCCCTAACTTTTGCCCAAGATTTATCAAGAAAAGGAAACTCGACTCTAGAGGGAGTTTGCCTTTAAAGCGCTAGGGAGAAGCTTGGGTGAGATGTGCTTTTAAACTGCTTTATTTGCTGGACTTGCCTGGCTCACTCCCCCCTGGAGAGTGTCATCTGTGAGGCCCCTGGTTTCTCCTCTGTGAAGTGAGGGGAGGGATTTGGAGTAGAGCCCCTAGAGAACTGAGTCACCATGCACATGCCTGGTGCCCAGTCTTTTTCAGCGGGGTTCCCAGGTACCTCTAGGGAGCCTTCCTAATTAAAAGTTACTGGAGTAGAAGCTTTCCCAGGGCCCTTCTGGGGACGTGATGATTGTTGGCACTTCCTGTGGGCCAGGCCATGTGCCGCGGGCTCAGGGGCAGTTGCCTCTTTGGATTCAGGGACTTGGCAATTCTGAAGTCGGGACGTTGTCTGAGCTGGTACCTGCCCCTCGCGAGCTGGACTTCGGCGTGTGCGTGTGGGCAGTTGTTCAAAGTTGCCGGGGCGGCGGAGCAGGCGAGGGCCTGCTGACAGGTTTGGCTTGGCTCCTGAGGGAGAAAGGGAAAACTGTGTCCGCAGCACATTTTCCAAACTTGGCCAGGTTTTGTCCTTCGGGGTTAATGTGTACGCAAGGGAAGCACGCAGGGGCTCACGCGCCGCTGGCTGCAGCCAGCCTTCTAGATCTTTCTCAGAGATTTCCCCAGTGGCCCTTTATCGATTGCCTGCCACATCCAGGGCACCGCGTGAGCTGCTGTGGGGAGACACAAGGGGCTTTTGCTGGACCCTGCCCCAGTGGCGCTTGTAATCGTTTTGACTGATAAGACGGAAAAGCTGTGTGACCTTGGGCTGGTCACCTTTCGGTAAGACAAAAGATGTCAGAACACAGAACCTTTATGTAGACACCAAGAAAAAGCTCCTCACCATTGTATCTTTGTGGGTGGCTCTGTGAACTGTATTATGTCTCATGCCCCAGCTAGACGGGTGACGCCTTGAGGACAGGGACACGTGTTCTGTGTGCTCAGAATAGGGGACAGTCCAGGCGCCTGGGAATGGCCACTCCGAGAATCCTCTCTTCACTTTGCTCCATGTACGGTCACCTCCTAAGAGGTGACCCTGTGCCAGGGACCAACGCCTGTCTTTGGGTGCCTTCCTCCTCTCTAAGAGCCTGGGCTTCTAACAGCTACCATGTGGTGTAATTTGATTGGTCCTGAGTAGAGGTTCCCTTAGCCTGGGTTTCCCCAGAAGCAGACCCTGAGAGGGAAATTGAAGTGCCGGTGGTTTACTGGGAGGGGAGTGGGGTGACCCAGGAGACAGAAGGAGCAGCGTGGGGAGGCGAGGCAGGGAAGGGCGGGAGCCCCTGCGCAGGCTGTTATCAAGCCTGTCACCACCGTGGGCACTGGAGTTTAAATCTGCTGGGGATTGCAGGGAACCGTCTAGAACTCGCCTCGGAGTTAGCCCACCCTTGGGGCAAGGGAGCTGGCATTTATGCCCCACCCCAGCCGGGGCATCCCCTCCTGGGACTTCCCAGTCCTCAGGCAGCGCAGGCCCCAGCAGCCAGGACAGACAGTCACCTTTTATAGTGTCCCGTGGCCGCGCGTGGAAGCCTTGCGGGCTTATCGTGAGTCTTAGGGGACAGTCCCAGTACAGTGCTTAGCCTGGTGCACGGCACAGGGTAGACGCTCAAGAAGCATTTATGCTTTGCTCCCGTCCAGCGTGGCATGGCAGCACCTGCCCGTCCATGGCCCTCCCAGAAGCCTCCCAGGAAAGGCCTTTTCCCTGCTGCTTTCACCACAGGAGACCGAGGCCCTCAGGAACTGAGACTTAAACCCAGGTCTCCTAAGCCCTCGGGCCACGTGGCTCTCTGTGCCCAGGTCAAAGCTAATGCACAGCCAGCCACTGTGGAGGGGCCTGTGGGGTGGCCGTCACCTGGCCACCTTCCGTGGCTGTGGCGCTCACTCCGTCTTGACCGAGCTCACCCCACTTGAGATATTCAGAACTACTAGAAGGCAGGCTTTCGAGGTCTGGGGTCTTGATGTGTCTCAGCACCTACGTGGTGCTGGGCATAGAACAGGATGTGGGAGCTGGAGGGGTATTGGCGTCAGCTGGTCCAAACCCTGTTTCTGTTGAGAAGTGGAAATGGTTCCAGAGACAGTAGTGACTTTCCCAAGGTCACATAGCACTGGGGTCGGACCTCACATGGCCGGGCTGTTTTTCCTCACCTCCTCCTGCAGGAAGCTGCCCCGTTAAGCATGTTTTATTATAGCTGTCTATAACAGTCCCTGGGTTTGATGGTGCCTCTCAAGGCAGTTTTCAACCCTGCTGAATGCTTTGTTCCTAAAGTTCAATTAAACATTTTCTGATTTAAGATAAAAAATTGAATTATAAATGACAGTTCTGCCATCTGTACTGAGCACACACTCCGGTCAGGTGCGCAGTGTTCTAATGAGTAGTTAGGCAGAATTACTCCAGTGAAAGCAGAAATTTTAATGTTTAGCATTTTATGTCATTGCTCCTCACACTGTCATGATTTTGCTAAAATTGAAATAGTCTAATACGGAAGCACTAACCTGGGACTCTGTATACTCCCAGTGGGATGACTGTCTTGGCTGGCAATTAGTTTGATCATACACTTATTTTTAAAAACGCTTTTGATTGTATAATATAACATATATACAAAACAAAGAAAGAAAAAAGCAATGGTTTTCAAAGTGATCGTATACTTTTTAAATGCTCTAAGTCAGATTATCCAATGATTCCGCATTACATGGCATGAGGATCCAAAAGTATGGCTCTGGTGCCCCTCGATGGGTTTCACTCGCCCCTCAGGAAAGCCGTGGAGGGAAGCCACATGGAAACGCTCTGATTTCAAGCTGGGGTACCTGGGAACCAGCGAGCTCACACAGGTCTCCTGAGTCCAGGTCATGTCGGCTCTTTCTGCTGGGTTAGGGGGACTGAAACCCTCACAATATCTGATTTAAAAATAAGTAGACATGGTGTATGAATATAGTCAGTAAAATTGCATTAAAAAAATTGTGGTGAAAGGGTAGTTCCATGTAGAATTCTCGCCTCCCATGCGGGAGACCTGGGTTTGATTGCTGGACCATGCACCCCACCCCCCCAAAAAAAATTGCATTAAAAAACTACAAAATAAAAAACAATTAGAGAAATCTGTGGTAATGGTCTGAATAAGTTGTATGGGATCCCAGAGTGGGATCTGCCTAGGGGAGCATGGGAAGGCTTCATGGAGGAGGTGACATTCAGCCAGGGCAGAGAAAAGTGAGGGGCACTCCAGGGAGAAGGTGCAGAGGCAGTGGTAGTAATATTTGTCAAGCATGAACCATGTCCTGGTGCCTTATGTGTGTTGTCTTATTGAATTTTCAGGACTGACCACCCTGGGAAGGTTGTTTAATTATAGCCATTTTGCAGATAAGGTCACTGAGTCCCAGAGAGGGGCAAAAAAGTTCGGCTGGGATCTCGTGGGTCGGGTTTTAAAGCCCTCATCTTCTTGCCACAAAGACCCCTGAGGCCTCTTCAGACCTTCCCAGCACTTTTAGGATTTGGGGTCTATAAAAGGTGCCAAGGCTGGAGCAGGGTCCTATGAGCGGTTGTACCCAGGCTAGGGGCAGAGGCCAGGGACGGTCCTCTCTCCCTGGCTGGCCCTTGGTGCCAGCCCAGCTATCATGAGAGGTTTCGCTTGGCAGCTGTGGGCAGATTTGGGCCTTCTGTGAATCAGGCCATGCCTGGGGGCCTCCCGGTGCCCAGAACCCCTCAGCGCTGCTCCTCTGGGCACTGTCTCACCAGCTCGAGTGGCCAGACCAGCCCTGGTGTAGCTGCTCCTCTGCCTGGTCCCTGGGTGGCCTTCCTGAGGCCCCGAGAAGGTAGGTGACTTGCCCAGCGTGGGCAGATTCCTGGCCCTCAGGAGTTAGGAGCTCTGTGGACCCCAGCCAGCCCTCGGTATGACAGGGTGGGTAACAGGGTCCAGCACTTGCATCCTAGCTGTGCAACTCATACCCCCTGTCCCACTCTAACAGAACTGGAGGAGGAAACATAAAACAAACGTCCCCTCCTCTTGCGGGCATCACTATTCTTTTGGAGATTTGTAGGGACAGGTTCTTGCTGAGGGGAAGGAGCGCCAACTGGGAGCCAGTATCTCGGGGTCCCACTGCCTCTTTCACATGCTGCCCCCCGGCGGGGTGACTCCAAGGCTTTGTCTCTCCTCCATTTCCCAGGGACTGCTGATCTGGGAGCTGAAGCTCTGAGTTCAAGTCTCGCACACGCTCTCCTCTTCCTGGTGGTCACCCGCTCTTCCTCCCTCATCTGTAAAAGAGGGGAATAAGGAGAGCCCCTACGTCAGGGAATGCGTTCACCACACACAGTGAATGCTCCGTAAGTGGGTGCCACCTGGTCCCTTGACATGAGAAGGTAGTTCCTGTCCCTCCTCTCTCGCCACCTGACGGTTGTGTGCTCTGGGCTCCCTCCGCCACTGCCATCCCCACTGAGTGGGCTGGCCTCTTGCTTCTGCTGTCCATGAACTTTAAAGGCAGAGGTCGAGCTAAAGTTCATACTTGCAAAAAAAGGTCAGCGTTCACCTTGATTTTTACCCAGTGAGACCCGGGTCAGACTTTCAGTCTTATAGAACTGTAAGATAATACATATGCATTGTCTTAAGCAAAACAAAACAAAATAGAAACATGGTACAATACGTTGTTTTGAAAATGGTCAGAGTTTTGCCAGGCTCCAGGTTATGCTGCCTGGGGAGTGGGCCGTGTGGGGAGTAGGCCTGCTCTGCTTATGCTGCAGAAAGATTTGACTGTATACAGGAATGCAGGGGGTCACACTCACTTCTTCCAAGCAGCCCTCCTGGATCAGCTCCGCTGGCACATGTGTATAGACACAGTCCACGTAAGTCCTTTCAGTGGTACAAATGGTGGCGCTAGGAAGAGGCTCAGTAAATGCATTTGCTGAATGCATTTTGCCAGTGTTAGTTTCTGGGAGTTCTCTCAGTAGTGATGTTCCCTGGTGAGTGGCGTTATTGGTTCTTGTTTTCATACCATTTAGCGCTCTCTCTCAAGTGCCTTCTGGGCAGAGTGTAGAAGGGTTGTACACAGGAAGCATCTATTAATTGCTCAGCATGGAGTTGGCATTTACACAGATTATTCCCTATAATCCTTACAGCCCTGATGGGATATGATCAATTATAATCCCCATTTTTTTCAGATAGGTTCACTGAGGTGCAGAGAGAAGGCACACTTCAAATTTGAGTAACAGTATAGAGGTCATGAGTGCGAGACACAGAGCAAGGACAAGGAGGGACTTTGTGGCTCCTTGCAGAGATGATAGAGGGGAGCTGGGGATGGAAGGCTCTGTGTACTGGGGTGCAGTGTGTGTCACCTCGCCCAGGTGAGACTCCGGTAGGCTGAGGGATGCACTGCTTTATTCTTGTCCCCGATTGCTCATCCTCCACCTGCTTGCTGTGAGACCTTGGACAAGACCACTTCCCCCTCTGGGCTCATAAAACTGCACCCTCACACGGTTTGTCCTTGGATTTTCTGGACACTCCAGCAGCTGATCTCACCTGGGTACAGAAAGAAGGGGTTGTTTGTCTCTTGATTCCAGTGCTGCCCTTACCTCCCAAGGCCAAGGCTCCTTAGGGGTGTCAGGAGTCATCACCCCATCTCGGAGACTCACTGTCAGGCTGGTCCCCCATGGACTCAGAGGCCCATCCGCATGGGCACAGGGCCACTCTCCCCAGAGACCCCACCCTGCGGTGAAACCAACTAACCACAGGGTATGACCTAGGCCATTCCCCAGTGCTAGGCCTCAGTTTTCCCATTTGTCACGAGAGGAGAGGTGACAACCTGGATCTGTATTTTTTAAACTCTTTCACGTGCTGCTACAGAGCATGAGGGATGAGATGGTTCTTCTTTGATCTGTTTGAGATATTGGGGTTAACAGCAAGATGCTATTTGGAGGGCTGGGGGGAGGGGCGGTCCACTGCTGAATAAGGCCACCCAGCAGGTGAGTGCTTCCTTCTCCAGTCTCCTTTATGATGGGGGCATTCTAGGTGTCAAGTCATCCTCAGGTGACACCCCAGGGGATGGCATAGGGAACCCTGGATTATAGCTGTAAGGGGAGGATGGGGTCCGGGGTCGAGGATGTCACCCAGGACCCTAAGCATTGAGGGCTTAGTTCTGCCAGTCCATGAAATCGCCACGGCACCCACGTGCTTACCTGCAGGAACAGCCCTGCCTCGCTTCCAGGTAGAAGTGCGTGCAGCTTGGCCTCAGGTTTAGCAGGTTCTCTCCCATTAGCCGGCCATGATGTCCCAGGACTTCAGGGACTGGGCAGGGTGGCTATTGTTATCACCCCATTTTAGGGATGAGGAACTGAGGCTCAGGAAAGGAGGGGCCTTGCCCGAGGTGATGGGTGGGCTGGCTGAGTTACAGATTCATCCCGGCAGGTCAGGGGGGCAGTCTCCTCCTGGCTGGGGAGAGCTTGGCCCACCCTCCTGGGAAACCACAGTGGGGTTAAATAGAAAGGCCTCCGAAAGGAAGGAAAGGATCCCCAGAGCTCTGTGCTTCAAGCCATTTTGGTAAAAAACAAACAAACAAACAAAAAAACACACAAAAACCTAATTAGAGGTGACAATGGTGACTTTGTCTGTGTATTCACTTTTTCCTCCCTCTTCGCCACACCTCCCCCTCCTCTCTGTCCCTCATTTGTTATATCCATGGGAAAACTAGGTAGCATTATAATTACTCAAAATACTGTGGGCCTGTGGAAGCCAGGGGGAGAGGGTGCCTGGGAGTGCTGGAGGCCCTTTTTAAATTTTTTTTTTTTTTTTAGGTTTTATTTTTTTTCCTTTCGTTTGGAAATGGAGCCCTTTGCAGTCATGCTGTCACAGTTAAAATAAGGTTTAAATTACAGGCCAGCCCGTGGCTTTTCCCCTTTCTTTCAGAATTTTTGCCAACTTGCAATTTACTTAATGAAATCCTGCTATTCCGTTTAACAGGGATATTTTTTGCAGATGTTGATTTAACTTAGCTTTGCAAAATATGTGAATTGTACCGTTTCTTCTCCTATTTTTAACGGTTTCAGGATTCTCGTTTAGCCACTCCACCGGCTCTGCCATGCCAACAGCAGTGTTTACTCCCGTCCCTTGAAAATATTTGTTTTCCATTGCTCTGTCTGCCCTCGCCTCCGCCCCACATACACACAAGGGGAGGGGTCCCAAACAGACGGCAAGTCAGGTTTGGTTGTCGGGAGAATTGGACTGATGTAGCTGGAAGGGACTCCAGAGTATGTTATAGTCCAGAACCCTTGTTTTCAGGAATCAGAGGCCTAGAGTAGGGAAGTGATTTGCCTAAAGTCACACAGTAAGGAGCAGAGTGGCTTGAGGCACAGAGTCGAGGGGAGGGAGTGGGGGCACTTGCCTGGGGCTGCTTTGTCTCTTCCTCCTCCCTCTTCCCCAGGGAGCTTTGGGCTTCACCTTTGCGGGTGGGGAGGGAAGCTGTGTTTCATGTCCACCTGATGGCAGCTGTGGGGTATGGGGGAAAACCCTGACTCGGGGTCCTGAGATGTAGGATGGGGGGCTTTCGGCTGCTTACTAGCTTCTGTGACCCCTGGTACATTGCTCAGTGTCCCCGACCTCAGGGTCCCCGCCTGCCTGTGCTGTGGTGAAGGTGGAAAGGGGGCAGCTCATGTGAGAAGCTCCAGCACCACACCCAGCGAGTGTCCAGCCAGTCAGGCTTTTTAAAAATGTCCCCAGATGCCGACTCCTGGACCCAGGCTGGCATGCGTCCAGGACCCAGGGTGGCATGCGTCCTGGCCTGTCCCCGAAGGGTGACTCTGATGTGCTTGGGTGTCCAGCATCCACGTCAGACATGGCAGGAAGTGCCCTTCGCCCTCTGATTCGGAAGCTCCTCTGGCCACTCATGACTTGAGGAACTTACCCAGAAGAGCAGGGGAGGCAGCGCCCCGAAGATGGTGTGGGACTGGCCACGGCAGGGCCCCTTGGGCCTGTCTCTCCCCAGCTCTCCCTGGCGTCGGGTTGCAGCCCCTTTCAGAGCTTCCTCCCCCAGCCTGTTGAGGGTCTTGCCTGGCTCTGACATTCTGGAGGGGCTGATGGAAATTAGAGGGATGGGGCTGGCAGCTGGGGTGGGGCAGCAGCTCAAGCCTGGGGCCCGCCCCAGCACCGTGTTCTGCACACGTGCCCTGGACCCCGGAAGGTCCGCTGGCAGGACAACAGAGCTACGGGGGCACTGGGACCAGCCTGAGCGCCTGGGGGTGGGGGGGGTGGGGAGGGCGGGGGGGGGGTGGGGAGGCGGGGGGGGTGGGGAGGGCGGGGGGGGTGGGGAGGGGGGGGGGGGTGGGGAGGGCGGGGGGGGTGGGGAGGGTGGGGGGGTGGGGGGGGGTGGGCTATATAAACATGATGCTACCTGGTGGGGCTTGCTTACCTCGGAGAGCAGCTTACCTCGGGAGCTGGCCCTGCCTCAGGTGTTTGCTTGTTATTCTGCCCCAGAGGGGTGTGGGACCCTCCTTTGGGCAAACTCCACATTGGCTGCATGTTTATAAAGTTGTTGTCAGTGTGGGTTTTCGGTTTCTGTGGGTGGAGGGTGTGGGTGGGAAAGTGTGACTGGAACTCTTGTTTACTGCAGAATTCACCATGGGGGAGCCCTGTGTATTCATGACTCTTGGTTCTTTTAAAACTGATATTTTATTCTTAAATATGAAGTAAAATGTGATTATATGTCATCTTATAGTCTCTTTATATGAAGTTCAAGAAATACTGATAAAGCCAAAGTCTTCCATTCTTCCCCATCCTGCTTTTCTCCTGAGCATTAACTACTCCAAAGCTTGGCAGGAAGGAAACCACAAAACATGGAGAATTAAAAAGAGAAACAATAAAAAGAGAAACAACAAGTCTAAAACGCTAGTAACAATAAATGTGAATGTGTTAAAATAATCTATTAAAAGACAAAAGCTCCTAGATCGTGTTTTTTAAAATTAGCTACATGCTATCTAGAAGAGACACGTCCATGCAAAAATCATATAGAAAGATTGAAACTAAAGGCAATGGGAAAAATATTATATATATATTTTTATTTATTATATTTATATATTGTTAGTCAGTGATAAACAAAAGCAAAGCAAGTTTAGCAGTTTTAATAAGAGGTAATGTAATTCGGGGGTGTGTGAGTAGAAAGCATTAAAAGGGAAACAGAGGCATACTTTAGAGCAGGAGCGAGTTGGCAAACTTTCGGTAAACGTTCTGAAAAGGATAGCGAGTATTTTAGGCTTTGCAGGCCATACAGTCTCTGTCACAACTACTCCACACTGCATGAGAAGCAGTCACGGGCAATACATTAAAAAATGACCGTGACCATGTCCCAGTAAACCTTTATTTACAAAACCAGGTGGTGGGCCAGTTCGGCCTTTGCAGACTCCTTACATAGCCCAGCGCTAAAATAGATATAAAAATTAAGAATCATAATGCACTGAACAACAGAGTTTTGCTATATCAAAATCAGAGATGGATGAAAGTAAAAGAAGAATTCTACAAGCCCCCAGATGGGAGTTTATCGCATGGTGCTTTCAGAAGTTAGATCCTGTGGACAGATGTGGGTTGGAGTTGGGGGGGGGGGGGCGTACCAGGGAGCGATTATGAACAACACAGTAAACTTACTGGTCTAAATAGATATATTTATAGATGTTCTTCCTACTGTACTACTTTGAATCTCTTTTGGATTTTTGTAGCTAGGGTAGATTCACCGTCTTATCTCCAAATGAGTTTACATAGGTAAAGACCAGGGAGAAGAAAGCTCTGTTATCTTCAGCTTTGGATGCATTGTACAGTCCTACAATTCCCACTTATAAAATCCACATCCGGTTGTTGGCTCCAGAGGGGGTGAGAGGCAGGGTGACCGTCCTTCCCGGGCTAACAGTCTGTTGGGGTGTGTGCACACCTGCAAAGGTAGAGACCTGTTTGGGCTCTGCCCCTGCTTTGCTCCATGTCTTGCCATGGCTCCTTGCGTGCCCAGTAACACGTGTTCACTCCTGGTCACACAGTCTAGGTTTGGCATGACCTGGCCCATGCAGCCTCCACAGACTCTCCTTTCTCCACCCAGTTCTCTGTCTGATCCTACAAGGCTCTTTGCCCATCTCCTCCTGCCTCTGGGCCTTTGCACATCGGGAATGCCGCTCCCCACCCCCATCCCTTCCATTCCCTCTGCACTCACCCTTGGCCTCCAAGCCCTGGATCAGCCTCCCCACTTCCCCTTGGTGGACGTGGGTTTCTGCCACTTGTTGCCTTGTGGAGACCCCTCATTTTGAACACCTGGCTCATTTTTCTTCCCTCTTGGACTTTGAGCAGAGATTGTGTCTTTGTCTCCTTGCACCCCGTCCAGAACAGTGTTTTGCACAGAGTAGGCATACGGCAGTGCCTGTGGAATTAGGATGGGGAAGGAAATCAGAGGGGGTCCCTGCGTGCTGCACGTGGTCTGAGCAGAGGGTGACACTGAATGTGTGCAGAGCCCAACACCACCTCTGTAACAGGAAGGCCTTGGATTAGTCAGAGGCCCCCGTTACCGCCTCTGTAAATTATCCTTGTCTATAAAGAACCCCAGTGAATAAAAGCATCTGCCTCAGGGTTGTTGTGAGAATGAGGTGTGCCCTGGCTTCGGAGGGCTCGTGGTACATGCTGCTGTTAGTACAGTAGTCCGCTGGCAGTGATTCTTTGTCAGAGTCACTCTTGATCCCATTTTACAGATGGGGAACCTGTGGCCCAGAGAGGTTCAGGCCATTCCTTCCAGATCCACAGCTCAGAAGTGGCAGAGCCGGGATTTGAACCGAGGCCCTTGCATTAGAATCCCACGCGGAGACGTCCCAAGGGCCTGTCCAGACACTGAGTCAGAGCTGTCCGCGGTGGCTCCGCAGTGTCGCCTTCCCTACAGAGCTCCCACTTGGCGCTGAGACCGGCCACGTCTGTCTGATGCTGGGAAGTCAGTTTGGTTTGGTCTCTTTCCTGCCCCTGTCATTCCTCCCTCGAGGAAGCCAGCTCTCCCACCACCGGGCCAGGCTGTCGAACTCTCAACTCGCAGGATCATGAGAAATCAGAGCCAGCAAAGGGACCTCTTAAATCTTGTTAGAAACATGGATTCCCGGGCTCCACCCAAGAGCCATGAATCAGAATCTCCAGGGGTGGGGCCTGGGAATCTGGACACGAGGGGCCTACAGAGGAGAAACATCGGCTTTTTATTTTTTTAACCCTTTTATTTTTCAATCGAGGAAGCTGGGGCCCAGAGAGGGGGTCTGAGTCACCAGGAGGCCCAGTGAGGCTGGGGTCAGGGAGGACCCCTGTGGACGCTCACCTGGGTATGCCCTGCCCCTTCCCAGCCACCCCCCACCCCTCCCTCCCTCCTCCCCCAGCCACAGAACCTCTAGAAACCCTGTACAATGGAAGTGGTTGCGAACGGGTGTGCAGAGGCCTTCTGGAAACGCAGGCTCTGCTCGTGGACTTCCTGTGTCTTACAATGTTATCTTCAGAATAGGAAACTTTGCCCCATTTTTGCAACGCACATCCTTTGCCTGAGAGTTGGTGGCGGTGCCGGAGTCGGGGCGGGTCGCTTCTCAGGCAGAGGCAGGGAGTTGTTCTTACAGTGATGCGAGGAAGGACTCCTTCCCTGCTACCCACAAAAACAAACAAACAGACCCTTTTGCAAAAATAATTCATCTTGGCTGGACTCGTCAGGATTGTTTGACTCAGTGCCTAGGGCCTGCTGGTTTTGAGGACAGGATCCTTTCCCAGAGACAGGCACTCTACCCTTGAGACCTGGTCCTGTTAACATGGCCTCAGGCAAGAGATTTCTGCTCTCTGAGCCTCAGTTTCCTCTTCTGTAAAGGGAGAAAGGTGGGCTAACTGTGCTGTAGCCCTGACATTCAGCAGTTCTCCAGGAATCCTTCAGATGCCTCTAACTCGCTCTAGGTTTCTCTTTGAAATAAGCTTGATTTGCTATTAGACAGTGGGTTCCACAACTACTCTATAATTTTAAGAGTTTCTATCAATCTGAGGTTGGTCTGCCCCCTCATCCTCAACTCTGAAACATTTATATGACCCACTAGGGGTAGCAAGCAGATTTTCCCCAAGCGACAGAGTCCATTTTGAATTGGAAACAGAAAGGAACTTCAGAAGTCACAAGAAGTGGGATTTTCTACAGGCTTGCAGTTAGCTACAGGCCTGGGTTAGGAAGTGCTCATTTCTTATAGGCCAACAGTGAAGAATGTTTATGTTATTTCTTTTATTCCCTTCAGACTGCACATCTTAGGGAGGGCTGTTTTAGTCTGGGGAGGGAAATGTGTGTGTATCCCACTAAATAACTTGGAACTGACCAGAAGGAATGGTGTTTGCAAAAAACAGGATTCTTCCTGATTCCCTTTGACATTCCTACTCACTTCTCCTCACCTCAGCCTCTAGCATTTCCCTTGCCTTGGAATTATTCATTCCTCTGTGTTGGTGCCTCCTTGCACACAGTAGGCACTTTAGGAGCAAGAGTGAGGGGACGGCTAGAATCTTAAGTGAACGCTTTCCTTGCATCTCTGTGGCACTTCTGTTGGCGGAAGCCCAAACCCACAATGAGTGGTTCTTGAAAACATCCTACCCACTCTTTCCCCTCTGGGAATTTGCTTCCAGGGTTTCAGGGTGGTTCCATGTGCCTGAGGCCTGGGCAGAGCAGCTCCCAGTGTCGGGGTGAGAGTGGTTGGGGACAGCTAGAGAGGGTAGGACACTGGCACGAAGGACCTGCTAGGATGTGGTTCTGAGTGGGTTTTTACAAATAATCTTGAGTCTGCCTGCTTCGGGTAAATGCTGTGAGGTGGAGGGAGAAGGTTGAAACAAGTAGATGCTCAGATTCCCAGCCTATGGGAAGAAGCCTTCTGCCATACTACGTAGGGGAGGTAGGGCCCAGGACTGAGCCCCGGGTGGCCAGGGCCGAACGCCCATCTGGTGGCAGGATGCACGTGTGGTGGTGAGCCTCCATCGCCAGCCTCAGTGTTTTTGTTGGTTTACCTTATGGCGGTATTTGAAACCTGGGGCAGGGAGCCAAGGATTTGGTAGGTGAAGGGAGAAGAAGCGTCTGTCAATTCACCTGGCTGCCCTGCCCCAAGAGATGAGTCATCCCCAAGGGACATGGCAGAGGGGTCCCTGCCAGCTTTGGGGTCCCCCTCTGAAACTGGTCCCCTCACCCAATGGGGTGCGCTCAGGGATTGGTGACCCAGGAATTGTCTGCCATGCCCATGAGGGAATATGGCAGGGTCCAGCAGTGGACAGCGGGTGCAGAGGGCTCTCTGAACCCCTCTGCAACCAGGAGAGCCACCCCCTTCCACCTGGAGGCTGGGCCTGACTCCCTGCCATATCAGCAAGCCTTTCGGAGGGGCTCTGCCTTCTTCGGGGGGCCTTATGCTGGCTGGCCGTGGAGTAGCCCCGGGACACCCCAGGGAGACTGGCGGCTCTGGGTCTCCCTGGCCCGGCTCCAGCCCCCACGTGTCCAGAGACACAGGCAGTTACTCCTGACTCGGTGCCCTTGGGGATCCGCCCGGCCGGAACCTGCCATTCCCCATCAGCGCTGCCTCCCGGACTTGGCACGGCGTCTCCCCGAGCTGGAGCAGCCCTCGGTATTTCCAGCTTGGCCCACTGCCCGCCTCTCTGGGGCCGCGGAGTCTGTCCCTCGCGGGCCAGGACCACCACCCTCCCTGCCTGCCGGCTTCACAGCCTCGCCCGGGGCCTCTTCCTGCTGCCCCCACACTCCGGGATGCTTATCTTTGGGCCCCTACCCCCACCCCATCCGCTCTTCTGAAAAATGACTGACCCTCGGAGGTGGAAATGCTGCCACCTCCCAAGGAGAAAGCAGGGGAACCCGGCTCATTTGTGCATCATCCAAGAGGCCATGAACGGCTCTCCTTGGTTCACCTACTGCAGTTGACACCTGAGGGGTCTCCACGCAGGGTGAGGGGCCCTCCTTGCCAGCCTGCTCTCACATGGAGGCCCCCGAGTTGGCAGGGTCCCCTCACCGAGCGCCCCAGGGAAGGCTGCTGCTCTCAGGTGGGCCGAGATAACCAGGCAACATGTTGGCATGTCAGAGCCAAGGGCTTCAGCACCTCCTTGCCAGGGACTCGAGTCCCCGCAGTGTCCCTGGCATGCAGTGGTCCAGAGGGTCTCCTCTCCAGGTTCTCAGAAAGGGAACTCTTGCAAATTCTGACTGGTGGCGGGGGTAGGTCACTGGGAAGGATGCTGTCTGAGAAACCAAGTTTTGTGATTTTCAGGTACCGTGGACTGACGCTGATGGGATAATGCTTCCTGTGGGAGGTCATTAGATCTGCTGTAGTGGACGTATCAGAACGATTTGTAGGTGGTATACCCATTGTTTATACAGCGCTAGCCAGATAAACAGTCCTTCTGAGCCTTATTTATATTTTGCATTTGTTTATCGAACTTTTTTTTTTCTTTTTAAACTTCAACCCAGCTGCTTTCGGAATTCGTACAAACTCTGGATTTATGAGTCCTAATTCATGGTACTCTATTGTATGTGCACGATAATTTATCTTGGCAGCGTGCATGTTTTATCCCAAAGCCTCAGAGCTCAGGGTACGGGAAGCCAAAAGACAAAGTGTCCCTTCCTTCCCTGACGATTTGGGGGACACATCATTTGTCTTATCGGATGAAATGCAGACATGTTATGGAGGAGATAAAGCATGAGATTCCAAAGATATTTCTTAGACTATATATACCCTAAGGTCATCTGGCTCACACTCCAGATGAGGTTGAGATACCGTGAGGTGTGCTGGGGGCTGGTGGAGGAGGGAGGGGAGGACAAAGGGAATGAAAAAGACAAGTGTTTTGCCCTTGTTTATGATCAGATATGTTCCCTCTATTTCTTTATGTCCTTCCCTGGTCCTGTGGCTTAATCTTGGCAATTAATTTTGGCAATCACCCAACTAGCTTTGACATTAACCTTTCAGCTTTACTGCTTACATGAGGTGCCCATTCTAATGTGTAATTTGTGGGAGGGAAAGACATTTAGCACATTTAGGAATTAAAGACACTGCTTAGCCCAAGGAGTCAGCACTCATCTGACCTCATAACTGAATTCTATCGTTTATAAAGCTGCATTTCATACAAGGTCTGGTTGTCTTGTTCTGTGGATTCCCAAACTTCTTTAAGTCTTGGTCTCTCCCTCTCTGGCTAGTGAGAATTACAGAGGGGAGGACCCATCGATGACCCCACCACCACCACCACCACAAGCACAGCAGCCCTCTGTGATGGGGGGATGTGTCCCCATTTCACAGATGGGAAACTGAGGCCTTCATGTGGCTCTAGGACTGCCAGTTGCCTGCAGGTTGGGTTGGTGCTGTGGGAGGGAGTTGGAAAAGGAGATTCTGGGGTTTGGGTTTTTGGCTGTTATTTTTAACTCTGCTTTTAAATGTCCTTTCTTGCAGTTATGGCCACAAGATAGGGCTTGAGGTGTTGTGAGATGCTAGATGTAACTCAGAGGGCCTGGCCTGCAAGTTCCCGGCCAAGGAGGAAGTGGTTAGGTGGCCAGGAATGCAACCTGCACCTTCTAGATTAATTAATAATTGAGAGCTGGCCCCTTGCCAGGCGGAGCCGCAGAGATACAGTGAACAAAGAGTGGTTAACTACAGTGGGGGAAGGAAAGTTTGACTTTGCCTGTGGCTAAAAGGGAAATTCACAGTGGCCATGATTTATGGGGAGAATTACCCGGGATCCTCCTCTGGGGACCCAGCTGGGGCCTGAGCTCGGGGGAGGCTGGCGCTGGCCGCTGGCGGCTGCAGGACAGGGCGGCAGGCACCAGCCTCCGTGGGGAGGTGTGGGTCACACCCGGGGGAGACGCTGGCAGAGGGGATGGCGCTGGCCACCTCCTGGAACCAGGAATAGGCAAGAAATTGACTGGCAGCCCTCCAGGGCACACTCTGGGAGGAGGAGTGAAGAAAGAGTGACCGTGGAGTCCAGCTGCTCTGCGTTCAAATTCTGCCCTACTGACTGTGTGACCAGGGGGCAGGGAGCTTAACCCCCAAACCTCCTTTTCTTCCTCTGTGAAATGATACCTACCTCCTCAGACTGTTCTCAGGATGTGTGCACTGGAGGTGCTCTGTAGCAGCTGGGTTCAAATGGGCACGGCTGGAGGAAAGAGCCAGCTATGGCAAAGGATGCCCGTGGCAACTCTCAGCAAATCTCTGCTAGTGTTTGCAGGGCCTGTGCATGCCCCCTAAATGCTGCTTGCTAGGGTAGGCACAAGTTGCCCGCCTTCCCCAAGGCCCCTCGAGTTTCCCAGTGGTTTAAGAAGGGCACCCCTTGCTCCCACCTATTACACAGGTCCCTGGGGTTGCAAACAGCCCTCCGGAGGGGGAGGCATTTCTAGAAGGCATTTGGACATTGCTGTCTGGTGTGTGTGGCAGGCAGCTGGCAGCCTGGTTCGGCCCAGAGGTCTTCTAGATCCTTTTGCCTTTGCTAGGAGAAATCAAGTTTTATGACCTAGATCAAGGAAAACAAGGCAGATGTCCTCTCTTAAATGAAAATTCAGCTTTGGGCGGAGAAACTCAATTGACTGTTGTAGAACTGGAAAACCCTACATCCCACTATCACTGTTGATGGAGATGAAGCCACCTTGGCTTAGGGGTTCCATAGAAGCTGTGGAGCTAAGCTGGGTCTCTTCCTGCCTTGGAAACCGGTCTTGGACACAGGGTTGCGGCAAAGGGCTCTATCTGCCTGCCAGCCCGGTGGATCAGGGTTTGATCCACCCCCTGATCAAACAAACTCAGACGCTCGGGCATGGTGGTGCTGGTGCAGCTTTACCCTGCGTGCACAGTAGCATGGCCACAAACAGACCTGGTCGCTGTGCCGGTGCCATGAGCTTCTGCCAAGCCAGTGGGTCATTTTGCAACATTTTTGTAGGGAACATTTAAATCTCACGTTACTGCGTTCTCTCTGCAAATATTAGATTTTAAATGTGGATTAATGATCTCTCCAGTCAATATTAGCTTTTTGCTTGTTATAAAAGCAACCCCCACTTTAAGAAAGCCGGGTAGGTAGGACTCTACATTCACTAAAGAAGTGTGGATTATGTATATTTTGTTACAAAAGAGTATTTTAAAGGAAAGGATTTAAGGCAAAGATTATTTTTAAATTGGGCTGCCCTCCCCCACCTGTGGTGCTTTGATTTTGACATGTTTATCCCTACCTGCATCTTTTCTGTAAACCAAAGCAAGTATATTTGGTTTGCAAAGGTCACACGATGTTTCTAGCTGGTAAATAACAACAGGCTGGTGTGAGATGAGGCCTATTTCTGAGAGCTTGGCAAATAAGACCCGACCCCACCCCCACCCTGCCCTGTTCTTTGGCGCTTCCATTGAAAGCCAGAGTCCCTGTTCCCTTCACCCTCATAAGACCTAACAAGCCAGAGAAATTAAATCCACCCCCATTGCCAGACAAGATGACGGTAGGCTTTAGGCGATGTTTGTGAGCCACCAAACAAGCTTTACACACAGTGAGCTCATTTGGCATCCATTGACCTGGCTGCGTCAAGAGGGATTAGCAAGTAGGGACAGTGCTTCTCACTCCTCACCCTCATTTGCTGGCTTCTTAGCATCAGTGGTGTCATCTGTTAAATGGGAACAGTATTGCCACTGCACCTTTTTCAAACCAGGGGAAGACCCGAAGACTTCTCAAGAGCCCTCCCAGCCCTTGAATGTAAGATTCCATACTGCACCCGGTTGCCGAGAGCACCTCTCTCAGGCTGGATCCCAGGGCAGGGGGTGCAGAGATGAGTCCAGGGTGGAAACACGTATCCTCTGATGACACCCACAGAGGAGTAGGCTCGTGGTTCAGACCCAGGGACTGAGGACTCCCCAAAGGAGGAGACATCAAATGTTGGGAATGAAAAATGAAAAATGTTGGGAAGTGGGGCAGGAAACTCATATTCATTGAGTGTCAGTTTGGGTACCATCTTGGAATTCTTAATTTTTTTTTTAAACCTGGGCCCACATTTTCATTTTGCGCTGAGCCCTGCAAATTATGTAGCCGGTCCTGGTGCTCAGAGAGGTAAAGTCACCTGCCCACAGTAACACAGCAGTTAGGATTTGCACCAGGTCACCTCTGTACCACATTAGCCCAAGTGGTCCCTGGGAACCTTCTAGATCAACAGAGACCAGCATGGACAAGGCACTCCTGGAGGGGGGCATTCAAGGCACAGGTTGATGAGCGGCCCAGTGGCAGGCAGCGCTGAGGCCAGGGATTTGAGGGGGCTGGGGCTGTGAGTGTCCCACCTGGTGTTTCCCTGGCATGTTTCTACATCCCTGAGAGCCGTGACAGGGTGACTGAGCGTCTAACTAGAAGTCTGAGGCAGGAGGTTAGCAGATAAACTCAGATTTGGGAAGTGAAAGAAAAAATGGAAGTCCTCCGACTTCTCCAAGAGTGGGCTTCCTGCCACAGACCAGCGTCCTGCCCTCTGAAGCGCACCCAGGCCGTCCTGGCTGAACCTCCGAGGGCCACTTTCATTCTCTGCCATCTTGGATTCACCAAGGAAGTCAGGGTCAGGTTGAATTTGGCGAATTTGGACACGTCCGGCCAGAAATGGATGTCGGGGCAAGGGGCCTGGTTTGTGTGTGAATTTGGGAATCGGGTCATCAGCAGGCCAGACCTGCAGGCCAGGAGGACTTGGGGGCCCTTCTCCTTTTCACCGCTGCCTTCTCTGTCCAGGGGACCTAGGTGCCCAGCTCCCCATTTTCCTGCACAGCCGGTGTTATTCTAGAATCTTTCCAGGGGCAATAATAAAAGCCAGGCTTTCTCACCCCCAGGTAGGATCTAGGCTAAGAAAACAAACAAACCTGCTCCAGTCTAACTTTGTGATAAGCCAGAGATGCCTTGGAATGGGAGCAAAGTTCAGAGCCTTTTGCTGGAGTAACTAGTTCCTTTTTGAAAACGTGGGCTGATTTTATAAGCTGCTTATCAACTTCACTTGCTCTCTTCAGACATTTCTTGCCATCCTTCCCTCCCCACCCAGAACTCTCCCGCTTGGACTCACCTCCCCTGGCTGCAGGGGTCTGAGAGGGTTCCCTGCCTTGTTTCCTATTTGGGTTTCCTTTCGGAGGGACCGGTCACCTGCAGAGGGCCAGGCAGGAGGCCGAGCCAGGCAGGCACCAGCTTTTCTGGTGTGGAGTCTGATCGATCAACACTTTGATGAAGGAGATAGCTCTGACGCCAGCTCACTGTGGCTCAGAGAAAGTTGTAGCTGTCTGCACAGAGGCTGTTAAAAAGGTAGCTTGTTCCATGGAGCATGGGGCCTGGGGAACCAACCTCCTGCTCTCTGGGCCGCAGGAGCCCGGAACAGCCTTGCCCAGCAGAACGCCATCTCTTGGCAGGGCGAGGGGGGGCTTGGTGGCAGAGGTGGGGGTGCTGCGAGCCCAGGGATGCTGAGGGAAGCTGCTGGGAGCAGGACTTCCTCCGGTGGGTCCCCCTGCCTGCCAGAGTGGTAGGGCCTAATAGCTCCTGGGGAATCTGTCTGTGGAGGAGACACTGAGCAGGCCTGTGTGTTAGGGCCCGGAGAAAGCTTGTTTTATGTCAGGCCTGCAAGATGACTTCATCTTTTGGGGATTTCTTTGAATACCACTTAAGATGAAAGAATGGAAACCTTACCCGTCTCAGCCCAGGCCTCCACTTTGTCCACCGGAGACCTGGGGCCAAGGAGGCGCCGGGGTGGGGACACTGAGGCTGAAAGTAAGGCCTTCCTGCAGGGCTCCGGACCTACGTCCAGAGAAGGCCCCATACTACCCAGCCTGGCGGCCGCTGCCCTTCACCCCACCCCCTTCCCCTCTAAACCCCTCCTGGACAGGCACCTCCGAGAACTACTCCAAAAGAGCGGAGGTGGCTTATGAGGCAGGCGAAGGGCCCAGCGGAGAGGAGGCTGGGCCTAGGGTCAGGCCAGGCTGGAGCAGATTCCCACGCTGCCCTGCTGTGTAGCCCCTCAGATCCTGGGACAGTCCTCTGAGGATGGGGATGATTCCATCTCCTGGACTCGGGAAGTTCAAAAGAAGTGAAGCCCCATGCGGGAACACAAGCAAAACAAAAAAGGAGCGAAGCACCCCTTCCAGGTGCTCGGCCAGGCTTAGCAGCCCTCTCGCAAGGTCAGTGGTCAGTACTGTAGCGCACCTAGAAGACGGCTGTTTTTGTGTTTTGGAGGGAGGGAAGATTTGAGTGTGCAGGAAGAACTATACTCAAAACCCAAAAATAGATATTTTGCAGAGCTGTGTGGGGTGAGGACAGAGGTGGGGCAGGGGCACAGACAGCTACGATAAGACGTGTTATTTGAAAAAACCCACTGCCCTCCCGGGAAAGTGAGCAGTGGCACCAACCCTGCCACGTCTGAGGACCCCTTTTAACATCTGACCTTACAGAGAGCCCTACTTGGCAGCTTGTAGTGGATGCGGCTGGATTGCAACAGCCCAGCCCCTTTGCGGTTACCCTGCACTCGCTCCGGGGTTTTGGATCCAAATGTTGCAACCGTGGGAGTGATGCAGAGGGCACCCCATTTCTCCCTCTGTTTCTAAAACTACAGAGATTGTGGGTTTACAGAACCGTCATGCATGAAATACAGGCTTCCCACACACCACCCTGCCACCACCTTGCATTGGTGTGGAACATCTGTTACATTTGATGATAGCACAGTATTATTAATTAAAGTCCACGGTTTAACTTAGGGTTCATTATTTGTGCAGTGTAGTTCCATGGATTTAAAATTCTATTCTGTTACCATATGTACAATCTAACACTTCCCCCTTTTAATCATACTGATATATATTTCAGATTATGTTTACTTGCATTCACAGGGTTGTGCTAACATCACCACCATCCGTTACCAAAACATTTCCATCATTCCAAATGCCCTGTACATTTTAACTTCCCACTCCCTCTTCCCACCCTGTCCCCTGGTAACCTGTGTTCTAGATTCTGACTCAATGAGTTTGCTTATTCTAATTGTTTCAAAACAATGAGATCATACATCTGTCCTTTTGGATCTGGCTTATTTCACTCAACATAATGTCTTCAAGATTCCTCCAGGTTGTCACATGCTTCAGGGCGCCGTTCCTTTTTTACGGCTGAATAATATTCCATTGTATCTATATACCACATTTTGTTTATCCATTCTTTGGTTGATGGACGCACAGGGTTGCTTCCATCTTTCAGCAATTGGGAATAATGCCACTTGGAAAATCGGTGTGAAAATATTTGTTTGAGTCCCTACTTTCAGTTCTTTTGGGTACATACCTAATAGTGAGATTGCTGGGTCAGATGGTACTTCTGAGGAACTTTCTGAACTCCCTTTCTAAGGAACCCCGTAGACTGTCTTTCACAGTGGCTGCACCATTTTACATTCCCACCAGCAGTGAATGAGTGTTCCTGTATCTCCGCAGCTTCTCCAACACTTACTTTTCACTTTTTTAATAACAGCCATTCTAATGGATGTGGTTTGCATTTCGCTGATGGCTAATGAATGTTGAGCATCTTTTTATGTGCTTTCCAGCTTTTCTTTGTATATCTTCTTTAGAGAGATTCCTATTCAAGTATTTTGCCCAATTTTTAATTGGGCTGTCTTTTTGTGAAGTTGAAGAATTTCTTTATATAATCTGAATATTAAACCTTTATTGGATGTGTGGTTTCCAAATATTTTCTCCCATTGTGTTGGTAGTCATTTTACTTTCATGATAAAGTTCTTTGAGGCCCAAAAGTTTTTAATCTTGATGAGGTCCCATTTATTTTTCTTTTTTTGCTTGTGCTTTAAGTGTCAAGTCTAAGAAACCAAGGTCCCGAATACATTTTCTTCTAGGAGTTTGATAGTTCTGGCTCTTAGATGAAGGTCTTTGATCCATTTTGAATTGAGTTTTGTATATGGTGCGAAGAGTAGGGGCTTCCTTTTTTTGCAAATGGAGATCGAGTGCTCCCAGTACCGTTTCCAGTTTGCTGAGCACCACTGAAGGACCCCTGTCTCTTATCCTAGAGGGACATGGATTCAAATCCTAGCTAAAGCCTTTGGACAAGTGAGGTGACTTTTCAGGCTTCAGCTCTCTCATCTACACATGGGAACGACTGAAAGGATTAACAGTGTGTGTGGAGGTAGTGCATTTAAAGTGCTTTATACTCTTTCTGCCATTTGGTTCACTAAATGTGACATTTATTTCTGCATGTGTTATCTGATATGAATACAGGAATGAAATATACAGGATGAAGCTGTCAAAGAATTTATAAGACTACTACGTTGGAGATAAGATTAACTTATGCATGGTAGTAATAATAATCATAGCTGTTGTATGGAGTGCTTATTTTGAGCAGCATTATATGACATACTTTAAAGTAATCCCAGCAGCTCTAAAGAGGTAGTTACGAATTGCATCTCCATTTCACAGGTTAGGAAACTGAGGCCCAGGGGGGCGAGGTCACTTGCCGAGGACTTCACAGCTGCCAAGTGACTGAGCTGTGGGACTCACATCCAGGCAGCCTGGTGCCAAAGCTCGTGCACGTGCTCTTAACCCCTCCCTGTCTGGAGGCTGCAGACCAGTCTGGACCGGTCCCACGGGTCCTGTCGCTGACTTCCACTGCCACTGCAGCAAATCACTTCATCTCTTTGGGCCTCAGTTAAACCATGAATTTAGGCCACATGGACTGCGTGTTTCCTGGCCTCCCTCCTCCTCTCTTGCTGCCATGCTCCCTTCCCGCTCCCATCACACTCCCTTTCTTGGAAGTAAAAAACCTGAGCAGAGCAGCTGAAGGCTGGGAGGGTGGGGAGCGCAGCCGAAAGAGCCCCTGAGGTTGGCCCTGTGCAGGCGGCGGTGGTGGCCAGACCGCCCGTGATGCAATGACCGATTAGGAACTTCCTCTTGGAAGCCCGGCTTCCTCTAGGAGCCAAAGGTGCTGGGGTGGAGGTGGGGGTGGGGAGGGGCGGGGGGGTAGCGAATGAGAGGAAACTCCTGTCAGCTGGGCCCTGCTTTTGGAAAGAGTTCAGCCGTGAGAGGCTCATTCTAGGCTGTTGACCATTAACATGGCCCTGTGCACATTCCTTCCCTGCTTTTACTGCCGGAGACCAGTGGATAAAGGAATGGTCTCCCCTCCCTTGCCAAAGGAAAAAAAAAAAAAAACCTCTAATTAATGCTGCATCTCTGGACTTGCTGCAAAACCTGAAGCCATTTCTGTAGCTTAAGTGACAAAGGGAGGGTTAAGTGGAAACTCCTTTTTTTGCCCCTAAGATTGATAACAAAAACTACTTATCTAATGGGCAAACAAGGCTTTTAAAGGGGTGTTAGGTTAACCAGATGCAGGACCACGTAATTATTCCCAGGCCTGGGACCCACAGATGAAAAAGCTGTTGGTTGGACAGGAACTTAAAGCCACAGGCACGACACGGGATGAGAAAGGACTTTTCCAGAGGGGCAGGAGGATCCAGCACAGCTCTGGGGAAAGGTGATTGGAAAAGCCAGCTCCAGGTTCCTCTCTGGCTTTGCCACCAACTTGCTGGGTGACTCTGGGCAAGTCACTTTACCTCTCTGGCCTCTGAGTCTCTCTTCCCAGTTTTCTGAACTTTGGGTCTTTGTGCCCCTCCTTTGCGCTCATTGATGGGTGGCTGTGAGGAGGCTTGGGGCTCTGCCACCCGTTCCCCAGGGGGTAAGAAGCAGCAGGAAAGCTACTACACAGAGGGGAGCATGGGGGAGGGCCCGCTGGGCCCCTGGAGACCAAGAAGGCTGGTGACGGCTCCAAGTCTTCAAGTCTAGAGCCCTTAGAGTCTAAGGAACCCGAGACTTTCCGGAGACTTCGGTTTGGGCATGCTTCTGGTTCCCCTCCTGGGGTGGCTGCGTCCAGGACAGTTTTGGCCCGAGGGAAAGGGGAGAAGCAGCCGGAGGACAACAGGCTGCAGCCCGTGGGCTCAGGGAGCATGCCGGAAGGCTCCTGCTACTATGTTGGCACAGAATTGCTGATGCGCAGAAGCCAGGGCCTTTTCTTGGGAGCTTGGCTCCCTCAGACGGCACTCGGCCGCCTTGGTGCCCCAGCAGCCCCACAAAATTACACGTTAGGTTCCCAGCACCCCGCGCTGGGCGGAGAAGCCCAGAGGAAGGAATTCCGGCCGTTGGCGAGCCGGGGGAGAGCGCCTATTGTGGGGGCCGGCGCCGCGGCGCCCTCTGGTGGCAGGAATGTGGGCGCCGCCGGGAGCTCGGCGGGGGCCACGCCAGGGTGGCCGGGAGGGCTGCACCCCCCCCCCCGCAGCACCTCCCCACTTTCTTCTCTTTAATTTCTTTGATCTCTGCTACATTCAGTGAAATGCACAGCTCCCAAATGTATAACAGGTCGTGACTCTTGTCACACATTACCTGAGTAACCATCATCCCCTCAAGATGGCAAGCATCTTCATCACCCCAGAAGCTTCCCCCGTGCCCCTTCCCCACTCCCTGGAGGTAACCGCAGTTCTGCTGTTTATCACGGAAGGTGAGGTTTTGCCTATTGAAGCATTCCGTAGAAAGGGAAACAGTTTATCTTCTTCCCTGTCTGGCTGCTTTCGCTCAGAGTGAGGCACTTGAGATTCACCCGCATTGTTGTAGGTTTCAGCAGACTGTTCCTTTTTATTGGTACCTAGTATTCCACCCTATGGATGTACCTTATTTTTGTTCATCCTTTTTCCTGCTGAGGTACACTGTCTCCAAGTTTGGATGATGAAGGCTAGAGCTGCCGGGAGCATTCACCAAATCGCAAAATGCAGAGCTGGGGAAATGCTCGTGGTTCAGGAAGGCTGAGGCTAGGAGAGGGGCGGTGACTTGCCTCATTAGGGCCGGGAGGCAGGACTCCTGGGCTGATGCAGCTCTGTCTGCTCCACCGGCTGCAGCGCGAGACCGTGTCCCTCCTCCTCCCCCCGGAGCCCTCCCAGCCGGGACCAGAGTCTGGCTGGGAACTAAGCCAGGCCCTGCGCAGGGGGTAGTAAGCAGGAGTTTCGGTCAGAGCACGGTCATCTTTGAAGTTGTGCACTCGGGTCTGATTCCCCAGTATTTATTTGCAATTAAGAACCTGGTTCTTAATTAGGCTGATGGCTGCAGGAGATGGCGGGACCGCAGCCTCAGAGCCACCAGGAAAAAAGATCTGCAAGAGACAGTCCCCTTGGCCTCTGAGTGACAGTCCAGGCGACAGACAAGAGGCAGGGGGAGCAGGGTAGGGGCTTTGCCCAGCAGTGGGAAGTGCAGAGGGGACCCAGGGACTGTGGGTACTTGCCTGGGTCTTGGGCTTCTTGGCTTCTCACTGTACTACAACGAGCGTGTCCACTGGTGCTGTCTATACTGCATGATATCCTAATGTACAGGCATATATGTGCATGAAAATGAACCACGGGGCAGCACTCACCTTTTATTCTAGATATTCCATTTTTCATCCTTTCATCTCTTCATTTACTGAGCACCTCCTTTGTATTTGTAAAGCACTTTCCAGTTTGCAAAGGCTGTTGCCATCCACTATCCTACTGAAACTGCCCATGGCGGTGACCCTCCGAGCTGGGCTGTGACTCCCAACACCCTAAGAAGTCCTGGCCTCTGAAGGGTGGGACAGTGCAGGAACCAATAAACAGACTGCTCCTTCTTTCTCCAATTGATCTGTTGCCAGAGTTTCCAGAAAAGAGACTGGGGTGAGTGAGGTATTCATTTCCTAATGAGTCCATTTTACAGATGAGGGGACTGAGGCTTGGGGCCATTTAGGGGCTTGTCTGGCTCCATACACACAATCAGTGGTGGCAGCCATAGGTCTGCTTTCTCTGAAACCATTTAGATCTTGCAATGGCGCAGGATTAGAATTCTGGCATCCTGAGTTCTGGTCCCAGCTTCACTGCCTACTGCTGTGTATTCTTGGAAAGATCACTTCACACCCCTGGGTGCCATCTTTGGCACATAAAGACATTGGACTCAATTAGTGTTTCTTACGGGCCAGTCCCAGGACAAAGTTTTCATGGGTCCATGATGAAAGAAACAGACAATGTAGAAAACTTTGTTCAATCTAAATTTATTATTTTACATTTCTAATGTAGGGCTTATCTTTTTTGGGGGGGAGGTCTCAAATTACCCTTTCTTGTATGGTGGTGATAGTAACTGGTATTGCAGTTTTAAATAAATCCATGCATGACAAAATAAACAGTGGTAACCCTGTGTTATTCCCAACCCCCTTTAAAGAATGCATTGGCTTGTGAAAGCCCAAAGTGTTGGGGCACCCTAGACAAAATGATTTCAGGGGGTCCTTTGAGCTCTGGAACCGCAAGACTCTGAAAGTAGGGTGGGGAGTCCATGAGCATGGGGGTGAGGTCCACCCGCTTGCCGTCTGGGTCAGATTGGAGACCTACCTAAGTCCTTGCCTACCACCACTTCACTGCCCTTGGGAGACCAGTTTCAAGGGGCACAGCCAAGGGTTCCTTGAGCCATTAGTGCCACTTGCCTGGCAGATAGAAGTTTGGGGGGCACTGTACAGGCACTTGTGGAGTAATTATTTCCTCCCTTCTTCCCTTTAAGCATGTTCCAAGAGTTTCCTAGGGTTATGCAGGCTTGGGACAGACACAGTGGGAACTGAGGATACCTTCTCCTCTTCCTACTCAAGTAAAGTTGAGACTAGCCTAGGGCACTGGCCAGTAGCTGACACCTGCTCAGGCCAAGGGAGGGGACTGCAGTTAAGGCCATAGGCACTCAGGAGAGAGAGGTCAGAGAGGGCTTCCCGGAGGAGGCAGTCTTTCTCCTTGAATGTAGAAAACTTGGCTGGCTAGGCGTAATGAGGTGTTGTCTACTCTGCTCAGCCAGAGGGGTTGCAGGGGATGGGTCCTGGCCTGGGTACAGTCCCTGAGTCCCACAGTTGGAAGAAGCTGGGCTCTGTGGGGTTCTCCTCCATCATAGGGCACCGTTCCCATGAGGGACACCGGGGGCCAAGGCCAAGAGTGTGGAGAAGAGCTCCCTCCTGAAGTGTGGCCTGGCACCAAGGCTGGTTCCAACACTCAATAGGGGGTTCCCTAGGCCAGCTATGGCACCCTCTGGGCCTCAGTTTCCTGTCCTGTTACATGGGTGGTAACAATGCCTTCCTCACAAGGCTGTCCTGAGGAAGTTCTCCTGGCGATGCCTGCTGCCCATCCTGGCTCCCATCCTTCTCCAAGCACAGCTTCTTTGCGCCTCTTTGCTGTGCCCTGCACATAGCTGGTGACCACTAAAGGAATTCTCAAGGGTGGCAAAAAGCAATGGTGCTGGAATATTATGGCCAGGCTAGCACGATGCTGCTTCCCTGGCCCTGCCTTCCTGGAAGCACGTGGGGTGCAGGGGCTCAGGGCCGGGCTGTTCTTGGCTGCCCACTGGCTGGGCCTGGTGTGCTGACAGCCTCGTCACTCCCCATGGGCTACTACTGAGGGCAGGGAGCAGGGCCTCTTCCTCTCCCCTCCTGACCATAAGCAGCAGCCACGAGGGACCTGGATGGAAACTGAGGCAAACAATATCTCTTCTCATTTGGCGTGCAGGCTTGAATTCCCCCAGCGGGCCTGGGGACCTGTGGCTAGGATCTCGATGCTGGCAGAAGGCGAGGGGCATGCCCATCGCTTCCGTAGAGCAGGCAGCGTGTGGGAGGCTCCTCAGAGCACACCTTTTCCTGCTGGGTGGGCCTCAGTCTCCCCGTGTGTGAGAGGATGCCAGGGGTCTGTCAGCATGCTCCTGTGGGGCTCCGAGGCGGGGCTGGGCTGAAGGCACAGGTGCCCCACGTGGATGTGTTTGAAGTGGTCTCCTTCCTGCCTCATGTTTGGCTGATTGTGATCAGTTTCCCTGGGAGAAACTGAGCCATCCAGTGCCTTGCCTTGTTCTCTCTGGAGCCCCAGCAGGGCGTCTCTGGCTGTGCAAAGGCCCCGACCAGGGGCCCTTGTGGGAGGGGTGTTGGTGAGTCACGTCACCTTGCCTGGCAGTTGTGGGCACCGGCCTGCCTCTCTCAGACCTGTGGACCCAAGGGAAAGTTGGGATGTCCAGAGGCTTCAGACTCTGAAAAGCTGGCCACACAAGAGTGGCAGGGAGGGCCTCCCCCTCCAGAGGGGCCTGACCTGTAATTTGGTTTTATGTCTAGTCTCAGAAAATTGTTCAGCTCCTCCAGACACGTGGAGTTGTGCCAAGCTGGGGTGGGAAGGGGTTTCAGTCGCCATCCAGGCCACCCCTTTTCCTGTACAGTGGGGAAACTGAGGCCCAGACTTGGGCAGCACACACCTCAGAGAGCTGGCTCAGTCCAGAGCCCCTTAGGGCATGATTGCCTTAAGCACTTAAGGACCCTCTATCTCAGAGATTACTGCATTGCTGGTGAAAACCTGCAATTCCTGCCAAGAGAGAGAGAATTTGGGGGGTACCAGGAAAGTCCCTGAAATGTAGGAGGCTGAGACTTGGAGCACTCAGGCAGCCTTATTTACAAGGCCACGGCAGGAAGCCCACAATCCAGGCTAGAAGGGGCCTGGGGGCCAACACCCCCCACCCCTCCTCACCCCCACTCCCTGCCTTCCTAACCTTGAGTCACCACCATGTGGCTTTACCCTCCTCTGCTCGGGTTGAGGCTTGAAGGAGCTGGGTCTGAATCCGGGCTGGCTCTGCTGCTCACTGGCCATGTGGCCTGAGGCAGGGTCTCGGGCTCTCACCTGTAAAACTAGGGGAAGGAGGCCTGCTTGCAGGCAATCCCGAGGGCTTGGTGAGAGCGCCTTGGTAAAGAGGAAGAAACACGGTGCAGAGGTCTGGACAGCTCCTGGTACACTGTTGGTGCTCAATGTTTGGTCCCTTCTTTAATGCATGTATGTTTGTCTGTCTTTCCTGTTAGCTTATGAAATTCTCGTGGGGAGGATGGGCTGGGTGTAGCTCACATCTGTGTGTCCCCTGGGACCCGAGCACACAGTAGTGCCTTGCCTCGGTTTGCACTCTGTAGGTCCCAACCTTTGTCTCCCACTCTGTGTGTGTGTGTGTGCGCGCGCGCGCGCGCGTGCACCTGCTGCGTGTTACTTTTCGAGAGGAGCACGCAGCACGCGGCAGGGGCTCGCCAGAAGCCCCGCCCAGCCCGGCCCTGGGGCCACGGCCCCCACCGCCTCCTCCCCACCGCACTAACCCGCCCCGTGCGCTGTGCTTCCCCGCAGACGCCAGCATGTCCCCGGACGCCACGAAGCCGAGCCACTGGTGCAGCGTGGCGTACTGGGAGCACCGGACGCGGGTGGGCCGCCTCTATGCGGTGTACGACCAGGCCGTGAGCATCTTCTACGACCTACCTCAGGGCAGCGGCTTCTGCCTGGGCCAGCTCAACCTGGAGCAGCGCAGCGAGTCGGTGCGGCGGACGCGCAGCAAGATCGGCTTCGGCATCCTGCTCAGCAAGGAGCCCGACGGCGTCTGGGCCTACAACCGCGGCGAGCACCCCATCTTCGTCAACTCCCCGACGCTGGACGCCCCCGGCGGCCGCGCCCTGGTGGTGCGCAAGGTGCCGCCCGGCTACTCCATCAAGGTGTTCGACTTCGAGCGCTCGGGCCTGCGCCAGCACGCACCGGAGTCCGACGCGGCCGATGGCCCCTACGACCCCAACAGCGTCCGCATCAGCTTCGCCAAGGGCTGGGGGCCCTGCTACTCCCGGCAGTTCATCACCTCGTGCCCGTGCTGGCTCGAGGTGCTCCTCAACATCCACAGATAGCGGCGGCCGCGCGGGGACGGGCCGGCAGGGAGGCCACGGCGCCGCCACGTGCCCGGCCGCGGGAGGGGCCGGCGCCCCGGAGACACAGCCCCCCACGGACGAACCCCCCCAAATATCATCTACCTAGATTTAATATAAAGTTTTATATATTATATGGAAATATATATTATACTTGTAATTATGGAGTCATTTTTACAATGTAATTATTTATGTATGGTGCAATGTGTGTATATGGACAAAACAAGGAAGACGCACTTTGGCTTATAATTCTTTCAATACAGATATATTTTCTTTCTTTCCCTCCTCCTTCTTTATGTTTTGTTTCTGGATTTTTTTTTTAAAGAAAATGATACAGCAGAGCTAGGTGGGAAAAGCCTGGGTTTGGTGTATGGTTTTTGAAATATTAATACCCAGACAAAAAGCTGATACCAGTCACTCGTTGATAATAAAGTATTCGCATTATAGATTTTTTTTTAAAGCTGTCTTCTTTTGGACAAAGAGGGGCACGCAGGGTTTCGTTGGGTTTCTGGCCCATCAGGGAACCTGAACTTGACCTCTGTCTATAACTGGATAAGGAGTAGAAGAAATGGGGCGGGCGATGGTGGCTCAGTGGCAGAGTTCTCGCCTGCCATGCCGGAGACCCGGGTTCGGCTCCCGGAGCCTGCCCATCCCACCCCCCCACACACACACACAGTAGAAGGAATAAATTGAAAAAAGGGAGAAAGGCCATGTGTTTGCCCCAAGGCTGAAGAAGGTTCTGTTGGTCCTTCCTGTGGGTGGCTGTGGAGTGCCCCCAGGGGCAGGAAATAAAGTGCCTCTGGTCTGGAGGGGGAGGCACGGCCACTGGTCACGGGCCCCGAGCCGTGCAGAGAGCTGGAGGGAAGACACTGTTTCTCACCGCTTTGGAGAAGGGGTCTGAGTAAGAGAGACTGAGAGGGTGAGTCTCGGTCCCACCTATCCCCCGTAGGACCCCTCTGAGCCCCAGGGTGAGGCTCCTCTCTGCACCTAACAGCCCCTCCCCCTCCTCTTCCCCCCAGGTAGCTTGGAACCCAGCCCCGTGGGGTGGTACTCCATGCTCAGCCCAGGCGGGAAGGGGAGTGATGCGGGCGATTTATTTCTACCGTATGAAAGGGAGACGTTGAAAATCTGAAGGGTAAATGACTAGCGCATGAGATGAAATTAAGATTAGAAGTTACATTGTAGGACCAGAACTGTATCACAAGTAATTCCTCAGAATTATCTCAAAAGAGACTTCCTTGGCAAATACATGGTCTATCAAATACGTTCGCCTATGAAACGCCCTGGGAAGTCTGGCGTGTAATCCTTTGCGGCAGAACAGATTATCCCCAAACTTGCAACAGAAACATCTTACACGGTGTCCAAGGCACCTTAGCTGAGCTCTGGCCCCGAGTCTCTGGCGACGTTGCATCCAGCTCCCGGCCAGGCTGCAGCCACCGCAGGCTCTCTGGGGCCGGAGGACGCGCTTCCGGTCTCCCTCGCGTGGCTGCTGGCAGGAGGCTGTCCTGCTCCCCGCGTGGGGCTCCCCCCTGGGCTGCTCACAACATGGCTTCCCCAGAGCAAGTGATCCAGGAGCAACACCGCAGTTTTGGTGTCACCTTATCTCCGAAGCAACACGCCATCACGCCCGCCAAGTTCCATCGATCACGCAAACCACCCCTGCTGCGGTGTGGGAGGGAACCCCACAACGATGGGCGTGCCAGGAGGCGGGATGACGGCTGCCCTGGCCTCCAAGGAGTGAACCCCCTGGCTTTGTTGGCACGGCCTCGTTTCCCAGTTACTTGCCACAAGACCTTCCCTGCCCCCTGTAATCCTGTCTCCATACCACGGTGCATGACTGCCTCTGGGCTGCTGCCAGCTGCTGACTCAGCAGCAATCCGCCCTCCCCCTTCTGGTGTGTGCACAAGGCTCGGTGGTAGTGAACCAGGTCCCCAGGCAAAATGAAATAAGGACCCAGTTCCACTGAAGGGCCAAGGAGAGAAGGGTCATGAGACGTCATGCTGGAACTCTGGTCCCCACAGGACAGAGGAGTGGCAAGCTGACAAGCAAGGGGTGCTAGGACAGGGACCAAGAGGCACCCAGTGAGGACAACACCTGGGAAGCCAGAGGGAAATCTCCAGATGCTCAGCCTCTGGAGCCTGGCTGCCTGGGTCCAGTTCCCAACTCTTACAGAGTGACTTCTGTTATGTCTTAATGTGCCCAGTTTTATCACCTCTAAGATGGCGCTAAAAATTGTTCCCACCTCAGAAGTAGGTTCAAATTGAAAGAATCGAGCATGACAATACCTGGTTCATCATCAGAATGTGTGAGCTGTTAATAACACAGGCAGGGTTGCAAAGGCAGTGAGGGGTGGGGGCCTGGAATGCCAGGATGAGGCTCTAGGGTGACACTGGGGAGGCTGTGGGGACGGCGGGCTGGGTTTGGATGGACTTGGTTGGTGATCAGAGCTGGGCTCTAAGACACCCCCTGTAGGAGCATCCCAGGAGAGCCAGGCTGACAGCAGGAATGGGTGGGCTTCCCTCCCGATGAGGAAGCAGCCAGACACCCGACGACGCCTGGACATGGAATGATGATCACAGGCCCCCATTGTCAGGGAGCGAGAGGGATAGGAATCGACGCCCCCACTTTATAGATAAGGAAACTGAGGCCTAGAGCAGGGAAGTGCTTACCTCAAGCCCGTAATCATGTCATGCTGGGTGGGATACAACCCAAGTCTCTTGCCTCCCAGCTGGGAGTCTACTCCACGCAGACTAAATGGTGACATCCTTTCCCTGACTCCCAGATTCCTAGAGGAAAATGACATAGAGTCTTCCTAGAAGCTTCACTGGCCACACTGACCTTCCAGGAAAACTCCTCTGGGTGTCCTGCCAGCCCAGACTATTCCACCCTTTCACGCTGACACCTCCGGACCTAAATGGAGCACAGGGTCCCTGGGCCTCTGCCACCCTACACTGCCTGCCTAGGCTGCAGTCCACTTCTCTGAGCACTGAGCAGACTTGTTCTGAGTGCTCAGGATGGGCTGGAATCGTTGCTGCTTTGTCTTTAAGCCATAACTTATAATACAGCTTGTCGTCTGGGAGCCCTTGCGATGTGCTGAGTGCCTTTTGGGCATCAGCTCATCAAATCCTCACAAGAATCTCTGCATTGGTTGGGTGTTCTCAGTTATTCCCTTTTTACAGATGGAAAAACTGGCACTTGCTTACATTTATGATACTGTTTGCCCAAACTCCCTGGAGTTGAGAATGGGCCTCGCTGCACCCACACGGCCAGGTGACAAGCTTTGTCTCAGATGCCAGCCTGGGGGCTTGCCTAGGTGCCAATTGTGATTGGACTTGCTAGAACAGGTCTGGGGGAGCCTGAGGGGCCAACCTCAAAGCCGCCTTGCTGTGAGCCCCCTGTTTGGGCATTTCAGCGGCCACCCCCTCCCCAAGCTGGACCTGGCCAGCCTGCCCTGACCTGAGGCTGAGAACATCCCAGAGGCCCTTGGGTGGCCACATACATCAGGGAACGGCCCTGTGGCTGGGCATCTCAGGTGCCCCAGATCCCGCTTCTCCGCTCACAGGTGGGGGAAACCAAGCCCCAGACAGGTAAGGCTGACTTGTTGAGGTCACAGCCAACACAGGACCTGCCATCCTACCTAGTCCCCGAGTCATGGTGCTCACCTGTAACCCGGCTTGCAGATCACTACCGATTGGGTCACTCAAGCTCTGAAGGAGGCACTTCCTTCTTTTTTTATTGACAAACAAAAACAACATACAAACACGAACACTCTTAGCATACAAACATTCCATACATGGTGTACAATCAGTGGCTCACAATATCATCGCATAGTAGTATATTCATTACCATGATCATTTTTTAGAACATTTGCATCACTCCAGAAAAGAAATGAAAAGAAAAAACTCACACGTATCATACCCTTACTCCTCTCTCTCATTGACCACTAGTATTTCCATCTACCCAATATATTTTAACCTTTGTTCCCCCTACTTTTTTCTATACCCCTTAACACTTCCTTTCATTGATCACTAGTATTTCAATCTATGAAGGAGGCGCTTTCTAAACAAGGCCTTGGTCTCTGGGAAGTCAGGGGAGAGCTGGGGTCCTGGGGAAGTGAGGTGGGCGGGGCTTACTGCCCCCAAACCCAAGCTCAGAGTGGACGGTTCCCTGGGGGGCTTTCCTACAGCTGACTACGTTTTCAGAGAGGAGTTAGTCTCTCCAGTGTCTCCCCTCCTCTCCATTTTACTCCCCACCCCACCTCCAACCCCTCTTCTGCCTTAGACTCTCTCGGTATGTATATGTGTGTGTGGCAGTGGGAAAGGTCAGGAGGGGGTTGTTCTAGCAATGAGAGAAGCAGAACTGGGAGAGAGACGGGGGTGGGGGTGGGGTGGAGGTGAAAATCTTGTGTTCATACTTCAGATGAGAAAACCTGAGGCACAGAGAGGGTGTCTGAGTAGTCCAAGGTCACACAGCAGGTTCAGGGCAGAGTTGAACCTAAAACCCATGTCTCAGGGCTCCTGGTCTGGCCACTTCCTCTGTGTGCAATCACAAATTCCACAAGTACTCAGTGTGTACACTATTCATCTCTGGGGACCTCTGGTGTACCACACCTCCATGATCCCAGAGTCCCTGGCCCCCAACCCTCCTGCCCTGGAAGCTCCCGTTGCACACATTGCAGGGGACTTGAAATTTCCAGCTCCTTCTGGCTCCATCTGCCTTGTTTTGATCACAACTGTGCCATTTACCAGCTATGTGACCTTGGGCAAGTTATAACCCCTCTGTGTCTCAGTTTCCTCATCTGTACAAGTAAATAATAAGAGTACCTGTCTTTTAGGTTCTCGGGAGGATTAAATGAGTTATTTAAGAGTACTAAGTGCTCAGCCAGCGTTCGCTAGTATTATTATGGGTCCTGGAAGGCAGCTCCGGGAGGTGAGAAAAGTTTCGATTGGGGACTCAGCAAGTATTAGAGCTCATATCCAGACCCCTTAACTTGCTGTGACTTCGGGAAATCACCTGATTTGTCCAACCCCCCATTTCCTCACCAGGAAAGTGGGAGTCAGTAATCGATAGCTATACCCCTAGTGCGAGACATCTCTCCTGGACGGCTGCTATGGATTCCTTAACAGGGCTGCTCACCTCACTCTCACCCCACCCCCACCCCCACCAATCCATTCTCCACTAGCAGCATGAACGGTGGCCTGCACCCAAATCTGAGGGTGCCCCTCCTCTGTGTGAACCCCATTTGGCTACCTGTGCTCCCAGGAGAAAGAATCACCTCTTACCCGTGGCCTGGGAGGCCCTGTGTGAATCTGACTCTGCCCCACCTCTCCCTGGCCAACCACTTTCAAATTCTACACCCTAAGACCTCTGTCTCTCTCTCTCTCTCCCGGGCCTTTGCCTAAACTGTCCCCCCACCTCTGGCCACCCCTCAGCCTGCCACCCCATCCAAGTTCTGAGCACGCTACTGCCCCCTCCCCTGCCTGGAGTCTCCTGGGGGTCAGTCCCATGTGTCCCGTGGCTCAGTCCAGCCCCGTGCCAGGCACGGAAGACGTTTGTAGAGTGAAGGGGTCACAGAGGTCAGGGATGTGGGTGGATTTTATAAACTCTAGAGGATCAAGCAGGCATCCAGAAGGGGTGTGTTTATTAGTATCATGTGTCTCCATGACAATCCCCAGCTGGTTTCCCTCTACAAGTCCCTAAGAACCCTCACCCTCTTTCTCAGGTCCAAGGTTCTAGGGCTTACAGCTTGCAGCCTTATTCCAGCTTCTTGGCAATGAGGTAGCAGGAATTCTTGGTTTGGGGGGGATCCCCTGGATGACTTGGAACACACACTCAGGGAATATCCAAACTAGGAGAGCCCTCAGAGTGTTCCCAGTTTCAACACTACCACAGGACCGAGGACCAGAGAAGGCAGGACACTAACCAGGGTCACATAGTAAGGCAGGAACAGATTGGGGCTGAATCCAGGATTTGAGCTCCTTCTAGAGCCAGCTTTCCCAGCAACTCTGCAAAGGCTTCTGGGAAGCTAGTGTCAGTCTGAGCAAAACAGAAATGAGCCAAGAAAGTCGGGGCACAGGTCATGCTTCTTAATAAAAGGTAAATGCAAAGTTTAAAATTTCCTCACCCTGTGAGTTTGAGCCCTTTCCTGACTTCCAGCAGCTCTGAGAACCCAGAGGAGCCTGTGTTTGGCTTGACCCAGTTAGGGGGACCAGAGGAGTATGTTGAAGAAGTATGCTGAGCACTTAATGCTAGTATGGGGCTTGGTCTAAGCTGACCATCACTCAGGACATGGGCTCAAATAGCTTTTCTGAATGAATTTTGAAGCAAGTAACTGTGATGCTAGTGGGGTGTAGGTAAAGTGCCCAGAATTTCTGAACCTGAGACTGGGAGCCCACAATCTGGGCAGAGAAAAGAGAGAGTTTTCAGTTTCACCCCCTTGGACACCCAGGGCACCAGGGGAGACCTGACTGAGTGATGCTAAGAGAGTTCCCTTCCTCTCTGGGCCTCTGTTTCCCCTTGAAAATGAAAAGTCAGAGCCAGTTGACTCAGTGGTGGCTTCTGGGGGAGACCGTGGGCCTCAGAGAGCCCCTGCCCTTCACCCTAATT
This sequence comes from Tamandua tetradactyla, assembly GCF_023851605.1. Lineage (NCBI taxonomy): Eukaryota > Metazoa > Chordata > Mammalia > Pilosa > Myrmecophagidae > Tamandua > Tamandua tetradactyla. The sequence goes on from NC_135340.1 coordinate 83,863,246, forward strand.
TTTTTTGCCAGAGAGAGGCAGCTTAGGATGGACTGTCATGTCGAGCCTGCTGAGAGGAGCTGGGATAGCTAGTTCCAGAACTCTTGTTTTGTTTGTTTAGTAATAACAATAACAGTTGTCATTTACTGAGAAGCTTGTTATGTACTAGGCTCTTTATAGCATCTCATTAATCCTTACCCCTATTTTATTGTTTAGGCTCAGAGAAGTTAAGCAAGTCACCCAAGGTCACACAGCCAATAAGTGTCAGAGCTAGGATTCATACCCAGATCTCTCTGGCTCCAGAGCTGGTGCTCTTATCCCCCACTATGCTGGTGGAGGCACTTCTTAACTTGACTTTCCATAGCTGCATACAGGCTTTGGCTGTTCCTCAAGCGAAGTGACCTTCAGCAAGTTACTTGAGATTTCTGTGCCTCAGTTTCCTCATCTGTTAAAATGGGCATAAGAGGGTAGGCCACAGTGGCTCAGCAGGCAGAGTTCTCACTTGACATGCCGGAGACCCAAGTTCAATTCCCAGTGCCTGCCCATGCAAGAAATAAATAAAAAATAAAATAAAATGGGCATAAGAATAGTAACTACCCCAAAGGGTGGTTTGGGTGATTGAATGACTTAATATTTGTGAAACAGTTAGAACATGGCCTAGCTCATAGTGAGTGGCATTTAAGTATTTGGTGTATTTTTAAAAAGATTATGTTTGTTGCCACTTTTTCTTTTTGTCAGTTCTGTTTGAACCAGTCAATTCATTGGAAATGTTTATTTTTTTGTAGTTTTGCTTTCCATCTCTCATCGTTGAGCAATGGATAAAATGAAGCTTTTGGAATGCCTAGAGAAACAGACATGCAAGCACCACGGCACACACGCAGGCAGCCCTGGATGTGCTTTCATTAACATTTCAACGGGGAACACAGCTATTCATGAGTTTTTGTAGAGGATAAGGAAAAAAAAATCTCTTCAAGCCAAATAGGCCATTCAATGTTGGCCAAGTTCCTGACGTTGCCTAAAATGGGCAGCATTTTAGAGTTTTCTGAGTATGTGTATTAAAAGCAGATCCTTTGGAAGTAGCAACCCCCTCACCCGCATCCCCGTTCCTGGTTCCTTCTTTCCTTTTCTCCTCTATTCACGGAGCGAGGATGCTTGTCATTCCTGGCCCTGATGGATGACTATTTTGATTCTTTAAGAACCCCCTGCTTTGTGCTGTCCAAAATATAATGTCAATGAACATCAAAAACCACATCAGATCCCCCAGAAAGCTGAGTGGCGCCGGCTCTGCCTTGGTGGTGGGGCCTCTGCCGGCTCCTGGGCTCTCTGCACGCTGGAGTTCAGGGGGGCTGAGGTCTGACCCCTGAAGGCCGCTTGGCCCAATCTGTGCCCACAGCCAGTACCCTGCCACGGAACGCTGCGGGGTTCCCCTGCCCCCCAGCAGAGTTGGCAGGAAAGAGCTGGCTTTGGGCTGCACTGGCTTTTAAATTGAGGAACTGCCAGTCCATATGTTTAGGAGACCTCACTTTGTCTGAGTTTGAAGCTGGTAATTCCCAGTAGTTCTCTGCTAAGAAGGGTTGTGGCTGGTCTGGCCTCAGCCTTAGCAGGTGATGCCATCAAATGTCTTCTGTGACAGTTTTTAGGCCTTGGAATAGGCTCCCAGTTGACCAGGAGATACCTTTGAGGAGCGTCGATTCTTAAATGCTCCATGATTTGGGAGAGGCGATGCTGGGGAACTGAAATCTGCAGAGCCCCTGAAAACCACCTTTGAACTGAGGAATTTCCCATTTCGTCCATCGAGCCTTACACACCTGAGCTGTTGCTGACAAGGGTGGAAGCCGGCTTTGGAGAGGAGTCAAGCCTATGGACGGACATAGGTTTGATTCTGGTGCTACCATTTTCCAGTTTGCCTGAACTTGGGCATTTTGGATATTTCCTCTGGGGTTTGGTTTTGTCATATATGAAATGCAGATCATACCCTCTAAACCATATAGGGGTCAAATGAGAAAGCAGGTGCTGTTGGGAGACAATTATCCAAATATCGGTCCTCACATTTCTGCTTGTCTTGCAAGCAGAGGCACTGACTGCTTTTGTTCTCTTTTCAAGGATATTTGCATAGTTACCAGTTGCAGAAAATAAAAATAGTGTTTCCCTCCAGAGCAAAGGACAGGTTTGTGTATAGCTTTGGATGATACAGCAGAAAGGGTAGGCATGCTTGCTTACTACCCATTATAAAAGATTTGGTTTCCTTAAACTCACGGTTCCTCTCCTATAAAGCATCTTATGTGTGTGTAGGTGCTACCTGGCTTTCTTTGCATTACAAGGGAAACTGGTGCCAACGTGATACTTATGCTCCCAGCTCTATCATCAGTAATAACAGTCCTTAGTCTCTGGCACAAAAGTCTCATGTCTTCTGCCAGGACCCACGAAACTGTGGCTAGGTAACTTGTCAGCTGGCAAATGGAGTAAACTCTCTGAGCCTTCACACTTCTTGACAGTTTCGGTGACGAGGCTAGGATGCTGACAGACACTTATTTTTCTGGGAGAGGAAAAACAGGCCTCACAGACCAATTAATGGGGTTTGAGGCAAGTCCATCGGAATTGGTAGGAATCATGTTGACCAAATTGTATGGCCAACCGGGCAATCGATGACCTCTATTTGATCGCCTGTTAATGAAGAGGAATTCGGGAGGTAGTTGCAGGCTGAGAAGTGGGAAGAAGGTTCAAAGACAGCTGAGGGAACAGTGCTGTGTTTGTTACTCTCTTCTGAGTGGGGCTTTGCTCACCAGTCCAGTGGCCAACCTCAACGCCTCTCCTTTGACAAGCGGACAAGATTTTTTTCTGTTTGGGTGGCAGGTGCTGTTCAGAGAGCAGTGACAGAGATGGGTGCCTACCTACACTGAGAGTGAAAGGAGGGAAATTCTGCTATGGGCAAATGGATCTTTAGAACTTCGGCTGATCCACTTGGGAGATGAGGAGTGGGGCACGTAATGCTTGTTAGGAAAGCGTGATACTAACTCGGATGCTCCTGCAGTCTATCATACCAACAGTACAGCCATTCAGAGATGGCAGTAAAGGGTCTCGGAGGCTTTAAAATTTTTTTTTTTTTTTACAATGGCTCCTGTCTGCTATAAGGGAATTTTGACCCTCTTGGGAAGATTTCCCTGAGACAGATAAACTCCCACGGGAAGCCATAAACGAAGTATTGGGTAACATTTGGGCTTATAATGACAGTGGTGATCCACTGGAGAATGAGAAGCTGACCCAGAGAAATCTACGTCAATTCTTGCAGTCAGTTCCAGCACCCTGGAAAACTCTCCTAGCCCTTATGTTGAAACCAGACAAGAGCTTAAGAGATACTATCTTGGTATTGAGCTGCAGATACCCTGAATTGAGTTCCTGCTATGTGAGTCAAACCCAAGTCAGCCAAAGGGCACAAATCCGTGGCTCCAGCCAGAAAGCAATGTGGCTGTGGCTGCTAAGTCAAGGTATCCTTAAAGCCGAAATAGATGGTATCAATAATGATGGCTTTGTTGCCTGATAGTGACTATTGGTTAAGCCATAAGCAGTCACCATGCCACTCAAACCCAAAAGTAAATGTGCCTTGCTTGCTGGCATGGAAGAGCCCTCTCCTTCTATACTCTCTTATCCTTCCCTTCCCGTTTACCTCCTCAACATCAATTGCTTTAAGGAGAAAGATATAAGGAGTGGGGCCAAAATTCTTCCTGTCCACATGAAAACTGATGGTCATATGTTCCCATTCAAATATGCTTGAGACTTTTGTGGAAGAAGGCACTGTTTGGGTTCACTAATATTGCCAGAATGCAATATACCAAAAGTGAGTTGGCTTCTAAAAAGGGAATTTATTAAGTTATAAGTTTACAGTTCTAATGCCATAAAAATGTCCAAACTAAGTCATCCAGGGAAAAATACCTCAACTCAAGAGAGGCTGATGGGTCCAGAACACCTCCGTCAGCTGGGAGGGCACGTGGCTGGCATCTCCTGGTCCTTTGGCTTCTGGTCTCAAGCAACTTCCCTGGAGGAGATATCTTGCTGCATCACCAAATGTCTGGGTCTCATGATGGCTCTAAAACAACTGTTTTCCAGGTATTGGAGCTTTCTCCAAAATGCTTCGCCTTTTAAAGGACTCCAGTAAACTAATCAAGGCTCACCTTGAATGGGTGGGTCACATCTCCATGGAAACAATCCAATCAAGGTTTCCAGCCCACAATATTGAATCAAGATTAAAAGACATATGGCTGCCCCCACAAGATTGGATCAGGAAAAAGGACATGGCTTTTCTGGGGTACATAACTGCTTCAACTGCCCAGAGACTCAAACGTGTAGAGCTCAGGCAGCCAAACTTTTAGATATAGGCAGCCAAATCACCATCCTACCTAGGGTGGGAGGGAGCCCAAAATTCAGCTAATGGGGTTTGGACAGAGTTCACATTGGGGAAGAGAAGCTTGCATAATCCTTTGGGCCAAGTCTGTATACTGCTGCTGTTGCTTCTACTCTTTAAATGAACAATGAGAATTGATATATTATATGCTTGTACTTTCCCATCTCATAAGTGCCAAAGGGAGATTCTCATTGGGAAAAAGCTACGCATAGGGAAGTTCTGGTACCTATGGGGCCCCACAACCCTAATGACCCCTTTGACTACAAGTCTCTGGGATTGATGACTTTGCGAATTGAAGCCTCTGGCAGAAGAAAGCTGCCTTCAGCTTTATGCACTCCTTGGGATTTTGGACTTATCTCCTTCTTGGCACAACCACCAAGTACACCCATTTTTACAACAACTATTTGTTTGCTACTAGATGCTTAGTGAAGTTGAACGCCTAATTGACAGAATCCTGATATTCTCATTTGGGGTCAACTCAGACTCAACATCTAACAGGGTGGGGAGGGCTCAAGAAGCCTCACTTGCCAAATGGAAATGGCATATTCAAGAACATAGGTGGTCTGGCCCCAGTGGCATCTCAATTTTATATCCCTTTGGGGAGAACTTCAGCCCACACTTCATCTCCTAAAGCCAAGTTGCTGGCTCAGAGAGGCCCTTGGTTCGCAGAAGTTCCATTAAGTGCCTTGACCTGGTTTGCTGTTGGTTCAGGAAAGCTGAAACCCAGTGGTGTTTGCTGGACTGCAGCAGCTGTTCAACCTCAGGGGTAGCTCTGCAGACCCCAAAATGGGCTGGTCACTCCACTCAAGGGGCAGAATTCAAGGCTGTTCTCATAGCTCAGGCCAACACTCCCCGTGATGAAGCTTGTTATATTTTTACTGAATCTTGGGTTGTAGCCAATGGCCTAGCTGTTTGGTCTGCCACTTGGAAAACTACAGACTGCTAGAGTACAGACACCGCTTTTGGGGGTCACAACTGTGGAAACTGAACTGACTGGATCATTCCTGCAGACGCCTACAGTAAAGGTCTGTTGTCTGATGAGACCGACGGGCATCCCTTCACGGCCCAGGCTGCACCATGGCTGCCTGCGTCCATCGTTGAACCGGACACGGCAACACATCTCCCATCACAGACTGGTGCAAAGTAAAGGACTCCCTGTTTCTGGTGAACAGGCTACCACTGCATGCCAGCCTTGTGACTCCTGCCAAAAGTTGGCCTTGTTGTCTCACAGTGGGCATGGCCCCTGCCCACTTAGGGCAGATTGACATGAGGTCTTTGATTCCATCTTGCCACTATTGGTGGGTGCCTCACTGCTGTTGACACTTTTTCAGGATATGGTGGTGGTATTCCAATTTGATCAGCCAATTCAAGCCCCATTTCGTGGTCTTTGAAACTAATCTGTGACATGTTTTCAGCTTCCTGGACAACTTAGAGTCTGACAATGGTATGCCTGATATTGCAAAAGACATTCAACTGTGGGCTGACATAGTCAAGACATTTGATGACCTTCCATGCTCCTTGCCATCCACAGGCATTGGGTATTGGTGATTGTTGGAACAGCCTTTCCAAAGATTGAGTCAAAGATTTCCAGCCCTATCTCCATCACCTCCTCCCGGTCCATGTACTTGAGTAAGGTGGCATGTTCATTGGTTGTAGCTGTTCCCAGAAAGTGATCACTGTTCCTGGCCCTCTCCTCAGTGATGATCAAGTTGAAAGGAGTGGAGGGTTATATAGACCTATTTTGAAAATTCAAAATTCTGTCCAGACCATTTCTGGGCATGATAATTTTTATTTTCCCCCAGCAGCAACCCCTGACCAAGCCTGTTTGGTTTAACCTATGGTTGGCAGTCTGACCAAAAGAGGGTGTAGGGTATTCAAGCTGAATTCCGGCAAAGTTTTTAAAAAAATGTCCTTGGCCCTCCTGTACTTGACTCTTCTGAAAGAAAGGTCTGGCTTTGAGTAAGGGGTGACCGGAAAAAAGGCGAAGTCATAGCTGTGGAATAGACCACATTGATTTTATGGCAATAGAAGGAAAGCAACGACCCAGCACCTGGGAAGGGAACACCTTAGAATCCAGGGGCCTCCCGTACAAAGGAAAACACTCTGGTGTAACTCTCCCAAACTGTGGCAAGAGTCTTAAGTTTAAGTTACTGCTGTGTTAACAATCCCCTGCAAGACCAAAAAAAAAAAAGCCAAGACGTCTAGGGCAAACAGCATGAGATAGCCCTAGCACCTGTACCTCCCAGGTGCAGGGCGCCTGTCAACACCTGTGGACATCTGCTTCATCTCCACTCCCATCACTCAGTCAGTCCATGGCACTGCTGACTGCCACCCAGCTGGGAGTGGGGACAAAGAGGACATGTTGGACTGCTCTTAGGCAGTCCCTCCAAAAACAAGATAATTATTACTCAGCAACAGATTCCTAATGCACCATCAATCCTCTTATACCATGCCCTCAGCAATGCTTCATCATCTGTGGGATGACGCCTGCTTTACAGATGAGAAACAAAAACTCAGAGCCACCAAGTGATCTGGCTACAGAGTCTCCTTTGGACTCCTTGGAGTAAATGTTTTTTTTTTATATATATACCCTTGACTCTTACACCCAGAGAAGCCGGATCTGGGGCTTGGGCAGAGGAAACCCAAAACCCTTCCACGTGGGTGGTAGCCCAGAGTGACATAAACCATGTGTCCCCAGGAGGGTTTCAAGCCACAGGGGGCACCCTGGACTTCCATATCATAGTTGGTGACACTGCCACAGCTGCCTCGTGTTGGCTCCCTCCACCTTCCTCCAGGGGCACCTTTTACTCTACTGTCTGTACTGCAGCCATTTGGATCTTCTTAAATGCGATTCTGGGTAAGTCATTCTCCTGCATGAAGCCATCTGATGGCTCCCCATAGAAGTCCAAGTCCCTTATACTGTACCCTGCAACACACACTCTCCCCAGGCTGAACCAGTAATGTTCCCTAGACAGGCCACACTGGTTTGTGACTCCAAGCCTCGGCTTATACTATTCCCTCTTCCTAGAATGACCTTCACCCACACCATTGCTAACTTGTCAAACTCCTCTCTATTCATTTAAAAACAGTGATTCTTATTGAATGTATAATGTATTTATTAGCTGGGAGATACATGCTTACGGGACAAAATTACTGTGCTGGTTCGGAATGATGTATATACCCTAGAAAAGCCATGTTTTAATCCTAATCCTGTTTTATAAAGGCAGCCCTTTCTTCTAATCCCTATTCAGTATTGTATGTTTGAAACTGTAATTAGATCATCTCCCTGGAGATGTGATTTAATCAAGAGTGGTTGTTAAACTGGATTAGGTAGAGGCGTGTCTCCACCCATTTGAGTGGGTCTTGATTAGTTTCTGAAGTCCTATAAAAGAGGAAACATTTTGGAGAATGAGAGATTCAGAGAGAGCAGAGCAGAACGACATAGCCACGAGAAACAGAGTCCATCAACCAGTGAGCTTTGGAAATGAAGAAGGAAAATGCCTCCTGGGGAGCTTCATGAAACAGGAAGCCAGGAGAGAAAGCTAGCAGATGACGCCGTGCTCACCATGTGCCCTTCCAGATGAGAGAGAAGCTCTGACTGTGTTCACTGTGGGGCTTCTCACTTGAGAGAGAAGCCCTGAGCTTCATCAACCTTCTTGAACCAAGGTATCTTTCCCTGGATGCCTTTGATTGTACATTTCTATAGACTTGTTTTAATTGAGCTATTTTCTCAGCCTTAGAACTATAAACTAGCAACTTATTAAATTCTCCCTTTTAAAAGCCACTCCATTTCTGGTATATTGTATTCCAGCAGCTAGTGAACTAGAACAACTACATCTACTGAAAATTGTCCCCTTCCACTCAGATCCCCTGGGTTATCTGCTTGTTGTGTGCCTTTTTATCTTTTAATATGCTTGCTTCTCAGTGCTCCAGCTCAGCTGTCCCTTCTTCTGGGACCCATTGCCTAATGACTCTCCCTTCACCTGGCACAGGTAACTCTTGCCTGCTGAGTCCTCCCTGGGTGTTCCTAGGACATCCCTCCTCCTTCAGGTCTGCAACACATTTTATCGCGATTGGCTCTTGATGGGTCTATTTCTCCCAAGTCACGGCACTTCTTGAGGGTGGTACCTGTGCCGCGTTGTTTCCCATGTTCCCCGAGGGTGGCAGAGGGCCCCGGCACATAGTGGGTGGTCAGTAAATGTGGGCTGAAGGTGCGGCTGGAGGCAGCAGGGCCAGGGCGCTGCTGCACCTCACAAAGCACCCGGGAAGGGAAAGTTTGTTCAATAAGTGGTTGTTTTAATTTCCTGGCTGCTCAAACAAATAGCATGCAGCGGATTGGCTTGAACAACGGGAATTTATTGGCCCATGGTTTTGAGGCTAGAAGTCCATCATGGAGGTGTCAGCAAGGTGATGCTTCCTCTGGGAAGACGGTGGCCTTCTGGGGCTGGCCGCTGGCGAGCCTTGGCACTTGGCTTTTCTGAACGTGGCGGTGTCTTCTCCTTTCTCATCTGAGGTCTGTTGGCTTCTAGCTTCTTCTATTTCCCATGGCTTGTTGCTTCTCTCGTGGCTTCTCCTTCTGTGTCCAATTTCCTTTTTGCTTATAGAGATTTTGGACATACTGGACCGAGGCCACCCTCCTTCAGTCTGGGCACACCTTAACTAATAACGTCTTCAAAAGCACTGTTTACAAATGGGTTCACACCCCAGGACCAGGGGTTGGGATCTGAACATGCCTTTTGTGGGGGACATGATTTGGTCCCCAACAGTGGTGCTGGGGAAACTGGTGAAACGTTGGTTGGAGGGTGGGGTGGGATGGAGAACAGAAAAGCCAAAGCCTCGCCTCACTTTATAGACCAGAATAAATTCCAGATGGATGAGACTTCAAAATGTGAAAACAATGAAATTATAAAATAACTAGAATAAAATGTTCATGATTTTGATCTTTGGATGGGAAGACCCACTCTAAGCACAACAATAATGGAAGAAATTAGAAAGAAAGAGATTTATATATCTGTATACATAAAATCGGAAAGTTCTGTCCATCAAAACACACCATAAACAATATTAAAATAAGATGAAAACACATATGTAAAGAGCACTTACAAATCAAAAAGAAAAAAAATCTAGACCCTCAGTAGAAAAACATGAGCAGTGGACGTGAAAAGAAAGGCAAAATTTAATTGACTAATAAACATTGGGAAAAATGTTTAAGCTCAGAAAGCAAAATGATGCAAGTTAAAAAAAAAGAAAGAGGTCATTTTGCGCTTATTACTTTGGTCTAACTAAAATAAAAAATAAAATAAGGAAAAGATCATGCTCAATCTGACTGAGATACAGCGAAATGAGCATCCCTTTTCTATGCTGACAGGAGCACAAATGGGGGCAGTTTTCAGGAAATCAGCTTTGGAAATATCTATGCCCATTGCTCCAGAATTCTGTTTTGGGGGATCTTTCCTGAAAAATATTCTAATTTTTTATAACAGCCAAATTCTGAAACAGCCTAACTGTCCTGTAATAGGGGATTTCTTATAGAGATGGTGGCACATTTATATGACAGAATATTATGCAGCCAATAAAAATCATGTCTGATTGTTATTAGCAATTGCCTATAGAGAATGGTGGAGGGATCAGGATTTACCTGGGTTCTTTCCCTTTCCACTTTCTATTTTCCTGCACTATCTAAATACCTTACAGTAGGCATAAGTTATTTTTATCAAGAAAAAGACACTTATCCTGGAGGTTATTCTTACGCATTAAGTAGATATCACCTTGTTGTTCAAGATGTAGTGGAGAGGCTGGAGGGAATTGCCTGAAAATGTAGTGCTGTGTTCCAGTAGCCATGTTTCTTGATGATGATTGAACAATGATATAGCTTTCACAATGAGACTCTGTGAATGTGAAAACCTTGTGTCTGATGCTCCTTTTAGCTACTACATCAACAGAAGAGTAGAACATATGGAATAAAAATAAATAATAGGGGGAACAAATGTTAAAATAAATTCAGTTTGAAATAGTGGTAAATGAAAACGAGGGGTAAGGGATATGGTACATATAGTTTTTTTTTCTCTATTATCATTTTATTTCTTTTTCTGTTGTCTTTTTATTTCTTTTTCTAAATCGATGCAAATGTACTAAGAAATGATGAATATGCAACTATGTGATGATATTAAGAATTACTGATTATATATGTAGAATGGAATGATTTCTAAATGTTTTGTTTGTTAATTTTTTTAAATAATAAAAAAAGTTAAAAAAAAAGACACTGTTTTAGAATATTATTAATTGCATGGAAAAAGTATCATTGTAGAGAGGGATGGAAAGATCACAGGTGATGGTGGAGTTATACAGAGAAGATTTAACAAATGAACATGATTGTTGAATCATTAAATCGATATCTCTTTTAGTCTTCAGTATCTTAGAGCAGCTAGAAGTAAAAACCTAAAATTGTGGAATTGTAACCCATGTCAAACTTTGAAATATGTTCTATAACCAATTGTGGTGCTGTGCTTTGAAATTTATAGCTTTTTTGTATACATGCTATTTTTTGGAAAAAAAGTCAATTGTGATGACAAAAAAATATTTAAACCCTCTTGTTTCCTATATTCTGGAGCAGCTAGAAGGAAAAATCTGAGAGGATTGTATGGTAGCCCATGACAAACTCTAGAATCTGTCCTGTAGCTCCTTGTTGAAGAGTGCTTGGAAAACTATTGCTTTCTATTTCTTTGCTTTGTATATATATTATACAATAAAAAAAGTTAGAAATAAGGAAAAGTGTCATTGTATGATGCTTGTGCTGATTTGAAACTGTTATGCACCCCAGAAAAGCCATATTATTCTAATCCAATCTTGTGGTGCAGGCATATTATGGGCGGGAACTTTTGATTAGATTGTTTCCATGGAGATGTGACCCACCCAATTCAAAATGGGTCTTAATCCTTTTACTGTAGCCCTGTATGAAGAAAACAAAAGGCAGAAAACTTAGAGCTCAGAGCTGACACAGAGAGCAGAAAGATGAAACCAAGATGCAGACATCTGGAGATGCAGACGGAGTCGAGAGAGCCGTTTGAACCCAGAAGCAGGGAGAGGACAGCAGATGTCACATGTGCCTTCTCCTGTGAAAGAGGAACCCTGGACATGATCAGCCTTTCTTGAGAGAAAGCATCCTCTTGTTGGGTTGTAATTTGGACATTTTCACGGCCTTAGAATTGTAACTTGTAACTTAATAAATCCCCTTTATGAAAGCCAATCCATTTCTAGTGTATTTTATTCCAGCAGCTTTAGCAAACCGAAACAATGCTGAAGGGAAAAGAAGTAGGTAATAAAACAACATGTATGTAATGTGATATTTCATTTATAATACACACATAAACATGCAGTCAAGCCCTGAATTAGGTTCCTGACTAACAGGCTTGCCCCACAAACCTGCTCTTCTCAACCCACCGGTGGATTTGGCAATGAGGTGGCATTTCCTTAGAAGAACAAAAGAGAAGACCATATTCTGTGAATGTTTTAAGAGGAGCTGCTTTTGGTTCTTTCAGCCACTGGATTCTGTGTGGTTTGTTGCTGGGGTGGTCAGGGGACAAAACTTTCTCTGAGCTCCGGTTCAGAAACCCCTGTTCATACATAGACTAAGAAATACTTTATGGGGAAGAAGTGAAGCATGGTTGTGGAGGCAGGATTGCAGCAGGCATGTCAGCAGTACACATGGATGCCAGGGCATAGAAGAGGGTTTAGAGGGAGAATAATAATAATATTATTAAATTAATTATCATTTGAGCAACTACTGTGCGCCATCTGTTATCTCATTCAACCTTGCATCCTCCCTGTGAAGTAGATGATATTACGCTCACTTGATGGATGTTGAAACTGACTCTCCGAGAGCTCTAGCCATGGCGGGGAAATGGCAGAGATGGAATTCAAATCCAAGTTATTTTCCCTCCTAAAATACTATTCTAAAACGCACCTGGCACATGATATGCTCGATGGGGGTTGCTTGAAATAGATGGATTAAATGAGCACCTACTGAATGCCAAGCCCTGGCATTTGATCTTCCAACTAGCCTTTCTGGGGTATGTTTAATTATTCTCATTTTACAAATGAGAAAATATTTTACAAACGAGGCTCAGAGTTTTGCCCAAGGTCACACTGAGCCAAAGAAAGGCATTTTAGGAAAGCACTAGTGGGGAAAATGAATCAAGAGCAACCTGAACCCAGGGGTTGGGGGCTGAGAGCCAGAGAGGAACAGGGAATGGGGTGGGGGTGGATATTGTTTCCAACATCGGGCAGCGAAGGACAAGGGGCTGACTGTGATTTTGGACATATCATTACCCAAGTCCCAATTTCCTCATCTGAGAAATGGGACCATTGATAACTATTTCACTGGGTGGTCATGAGCATTAAATGAGATAAGAAACATGACCTGTTTAAAGCAATAGCCAGGTCACAGAGGGCGCCTGGTAAATGTGAGGCTGTCTATCCTATTTTACTGGTCTCTGTCAGTTGGTCAACTAGATTCCACTCCTCGGAGGGTCTGTAAAAGCAGCCTGACACTCCTGTGCCCACTCCCCACCGCCCCCCACCCGCCGCCATTACCTAGCACTGGTACACAGTAGGGCTTTATGGAATGAGAAGAAACACTGGAGAGAGCCTGCTGAGTTGCTTCCTGCTGTTGGACCTTGCATGACTCACTCACCCTCTCTGGGCCTCCGTGTGCCTGAACTGCCAGAGAGAACTGGGGGCAGGGTGGGGCAGGACTGCACACACAACCCGAGTGAGCCCCTCATCCTAAGCTCTCATTGCCTGGCCTGTCCCCAGAGCCTGAACACATTCTGCACACAGGAGCCCTGGGGAACGGAGGAGCTGCCCAGTGCCCCAGAGATGGTTCCAGAAGGCTTCTTCCAAGGGATTCCTCCCCAGCATACTCCAGATGACAAACCTATCCTTCTTTCTGCCCACAGCCCCTCCCACCCCAGCAGGGGACAGGAAAGTGACTCAGCCCTCACGGCCCCCTCCTCAGACTCACGCAGCCGCAGCCTTGCTTTGGAAAAAGGGTGTTTTTCATTTCTTTTTCTCTCTTTCCCTCAAGCGCTGTTGCTCACTCTGTCCCTGGGCCTTCTTTCCCATGAGCCTCTGTGATCTGGACCAGGGTCTGCTGCCAGCCCATCTCCATCCTCTCCTGGTGGAGGATCCAGCCATCAGGGCGGGCTCTGTGGCCCTACTGTGCGCGGTGGGAACGAGGTCAGCCTCTGGAGGCCCCAGCTGGCCCCCTATTATATTGGCTTCTTTTAAATCGAAGCGCATAGCACATCTATTACACAATAAACCGCAGCTATTTCATGGATCAAATTAAGTTTTATTTGGGCAAATTACAACCTTTCCTACAGTCGTGCCTTTGTGAGGCCATTCCTTTTTAATAAAAGCAAGCATTTCAGGGGCTGGCACTGCTAGACCAAGGCTCCGTGGTGGGTTGGGGGCTCAGACAGGGGCTGGCAAGAGGGTGGGAGTGTTTGTGTGTGATGGGAATTCTTGGGGCCCCTCTTGGGAATAGATTTGGCCCCAGGGGCTGCCCTCCTTCCTCCCCCTGCCTCCTCATCCCCAGGTTGCCATGGAAATCTGAAGAGAACTTCTCATTAAACAAGAAAGGAGCAGCAGCAGCAGGAGAGGCAGCGGGGAGGCATTTCCCAGAATCCGGGAGGAAGCCTGAGTCACGCAGCCTGCTAAATGCGCCCTGCGTGGCCACAGCGGCCACAGCCTAGAAGGATGGAGTGCGAGACCGGCCTTCAGGACAGGGCCTGGCCCGCTGGCCGTGGAGACACGCCCGCTGTGGGGCTGACGCAGGCTCCAGGAATGCAAACAAAAGCTGGGCGGAGGGGCCTGCCCGCCTGGAGGAGGCCTGCGGACGAGGCCACCCGGTGTCCTTGGGAGGCAAGAAAGGCTCCTAAAGTCCTGGGGTGGCCAGGCCTCGTGCTGCCCGCTGTGGCTTCAGGAGCTGCCCCTATGTCACAGGTTCTCAAAGTTGGCCCCTGGACCAGCAGCATTAGCATGACCTGGGAGTTTGTCAGAAATGCAGATTCCTGGCCCCCAATCCCAGACCTCCTAAATCTGAAGCTCTGGGGCAGGTGGCCCAGCGATCTGTGGTTTAACCAGCCCTCCAGGTGATTCTGATACACGCTCAACTGAAGGATCTGCCAGTGAGCTTCAAACCCACCACTGATTGGCTTCTAAGTCAACAGAGCGAGGGCTGATGGTGCTTAGGTGGTACCTCCCGTGTGCCCATGCCTGGCTAACTGCTTCACAGGTATCAACTCATTTCATCCTCATATTAACCCGTAAGTGTGGGTTCTGATCATTTCTCCATTACAGGTGACATCGGTGCTGCTTTCTGACCAGAACCTGAGTTCCAGGTGCTGGGAGGTGACAGGAGGTGCTGGGCTAGGCTCTTATATTTGGCCCGTACTGGTCAGCAGGTTTCTGGGGCTGGCTGACCTTTCCCTTTTAAAAAATGGCCTTCAGAGTCCACCCCACCACTTAAAAGGGGGCTGGGTGGGAAGAACTCTCACTCCCAAACTAAGAAACACAGAGGCATCAGGCAGGTGGAGAGAGAGAAGCAGGATGAGACCCCAAAGACGTGGAGCCAGATAGAGGCAGAGTCCCACGGAGTCTGGCTACTGCAGATGTGGTCCACGGAGAGGCAGTATCCACGATATCTGGGAGCTTGCCAGCAATGCAGAATCTGGGGACCCAGCCCAGATTTATTCATCCAAATTTGCATTTTAACAAGATCCCCAGGTGATTTGATGCACAGTAAAGCTCCAGGAGCCCTGAGGTGGAGGCACACATGATGCTCTTTGAGCCCCTTCCTGCCCCAGGCAGAGGGAGCAGGATATTGGCATGGTATCAGCTCCAGGCACAGCCCAGCTCCCGTGGGGGCTCTGGCTCCCTCCTGAGCCCAGGCATCCCCTCAGTAAGCCTTGGAACCCAAGAGGGAGCCTCCAGCCAGAGAAGTCCCCACACCCAAACATAGGGTTGGATGCAATTCACACCCTGATGAGTGGTCTCTTCTCCAGGCGAGAGTTTTCACTTCCTTTCCACATCTCCAGGACATGAGCTCTGGATTTAAACCCAGGCTCCACCACTTATTAGCTGTAATCCTTGTTGCTAAACTTTTCTGTGCCATAGTTTTCCTTTCTTGCAAAATAGGGATAATAAGATTTCCTAGATCACATTTTTTTTAAAATATGGATCAAATCAATAAATACATATAAAGCACGTTGAACAGTGCCTGGCACAAAACTCAATTAAAATTAGTTACTTCTGTTCAGTTTTTCCTCCTTTCTCTCCTCTGAGCAACTGTTGGGTTGGCGACTGGAGTGGGATGAGATGGAAGGGAGGTGGTGCTGACCTGGGGTGGGGGTGGACAGCAGCACCAGGATAGGGGTCCTGGGTTGGATCCCAGAGGCAACAGGAGCTCCCCATTGGGGAAAGAAGGAAATGTCTTTGTATGATACCCATGATGTGCCAGCCTCAGTGCCAGGCGTCTTCCTCTTTTCCACAGTCAAACCAGGAAGGGGCCATTCGTTTTCAAGCTTACACAGGAGGACTGAGGGCTCAGTGCAGGGACTGGCCCAAGGGTAAGGGGTGCAGCTGGTGTGGGTGGGGTCCTCACCAGCTGAACTCAGCAGCAGCAGCCGTGCCCCCCACACCCACTTCCCCTGACTCCAGGCTTCTTCCTGCACTAAGCCCATTCCAGCCCCCCAGGGGTAGCAGGATCCGGAGGGCCAGGGCTGCCAGGGCAGGCTAGATGGAGAGAGAGAATGACATGGCAAATATGTCAGTACTAGAGTTAGATGATGCTGGGCATTTGGGTGAGGGGATAGGTTGGAGTTCTCAGTATGGGTTTTATATTATTTTTGCAAGATTCTCATAGATTTGAAACTATTTCAAAATAAAAAATTTGTTAAAAAAAATCATTGGATACTGCAAAAGAAGTGATTAGGGGGGAAATTTATAACCATGGATGCATATATTAGAAAAGGAGAAAGATCTAAAAGAAATATTCTAAGCTTCTACCTTAGGAAACTAGAGAAAGAAGAGGAAGGCAAGCCTAAAGCAATTAGAAGAAATAATAACAATTAGAGCAGAAATAAATGAAATTCAAAGGAATAAATCAATAGGGAAAATCAATGAAACCAAAAGCTGGTTCTTTGAAGGAGTTACAAAATTGATAAACCTTTAGCCAGGCTAACCGAAGAAAAAAAGAAGACACAAATAACCCATATCAGAAGTGAAAAACAGGTCAACCCTACTGATGCCATGGGCATTAAAGAATTAATAAGGGAATATTATGAATAAGTACTCTGTGCCTGCAAAGTGATAACTTAGTGAAATGGACCAATTCTTTGAAAGATACAAACTACCAAAATTCACACTGGGAGAAACAGATCATCTGAGTAGGTCTATACTACCAAGGAATTTTAATCAATAATTAATAATCTTCAAAAAAAGAAAGCATCAGGCCCAGAGGTTTCATTGAATTCTACCAAACGTTTTGGAAGAAATGATACAAATTCCTCTACATTCTCTTCTAGAAAATAGAAGCAGAGGTAAAACTTCTTAGCACATTCTATGAAGCCAGCATCATTCTAATAACAAAATCAGATAAAGATATTACAGAAAAGGAAAATCGCTGGCCAATACCTTTCATAAACATAAATGTAAAAACCTTCAAGGAAATATCAGGAAATTAAATCCAAGAAGGTATAAAAAGAATGATACACCATGATCGAGCAGGATTTATTCCAGCTATGCAAGGCTGGTTCAACATTTAGAACTCAGTGAATGTGATCCATCATATCAACAGGCTAAAAGGAGAATTATGTGGTCATATCAATAGGTGAAGAAAAGAATTAGACAAAATACAACACCTATTTATGATAAATACTCTCAACACACTAAAAACAGAGGGAGCGCTTCCTCAATTGGATAAAACACATCTCTAAAGACCCTACTGTTTTCCTACTTAATGGAAGAAATTTGATGTTTTCTCTCTTAGATCATGAACAAGACAAGGATATCCCTTCTCACTACTGCTAATAATATTGTACTGGAAGTCCTAACTAATGCAATAAAATAGGAAAGGAAATTAAAGATATATAGATTGGGAAGGAAGAAATTAAACTAGCTTTGTCCACTGATGACATGAATGTTTATGTAGAAAACCCCAAAGAATCAACAAGAAAATTCTTTGAACTAGTAAGAAATTATAACAAGGTTGCAGAATACAATGCTAATATATAAA
Organism: Tamandua tetradactyla; assembly: GCF_023851605.1. Classification (NCBI taxonomy): domain Eukaryota; kingdom Metazoa; phylum Chordata; class Mammalia; order Pilosa; family Myrmecophagidae; genus Tamandua; species Tamandua tetradactyla. The sequence continues at coordinate 83,880,921 of NC_135340.1, forward strand.
AGTCTTTTTTTTCCCTACATACCAGCTATAATTTATACAGTAGGAATTTGAAATGGAAAACAATACCATTTACATTAGCACCAGAAAAAAAATGAGATGATTAGCTATAAACCTAACAAAATGTGTACAGGATTTAGATGAGGAAAACTACAAAATTCCAGTGAAAAAAAAATCAAAGGTCTAAACAGATGGAGAGACATCCATGTTCATGGATAGAGGACATTATTGCTAATATTGTTGATACGTTGATTCTTCCTGACTTGATTTATAGATTCAGTGCAATCCAAATCAAATAAAAACCTCAGCTGGTTGTTTTGTAGATAATGACAAATTGACTCGAACAAGTATTTGGAAAGGCAAAAGACCAGAATAGCCACTGCAATGCTGAAGAAGCATAAAAGCAGACTTGAAGACTTACTATAAATCTGCATTCATCATAACAGTGTGGCATGGTAAAAATATAGACAAATTGATCAGTGGAACAGAATAAAGAGCAAAGAAATAGACCCACACAAATATAGTCAACTAATTTCTGACAAAAGAGCAAAGGCAATTCAGTGGAGAAAGGGTAGTCTTTTTAGTTTAGTTGTTTTGGGATGGGCAGGCACCAGGATTCGAACCCGGATCTCCGGTATGGAGGCGAGAACTCCGCCTGCTGAGCCACCGTGGCCCGCCCTGGTAGTTTTTCTAACAATGGTGCTGAAACAACTGACCATCTACGAAAAAAATGAAAACGCTCAGAAATCTTACATCATTCACAAAAATGAACTCAAAATAGATAAAGGCCTAAATGTAAAATAGAAAATCATAATAACTCTAGACAATAACATAGGAGGAAATGTAAGTAACGTTGGGTTTGGTGATGAGTTTTTAGATACAGCACCAAAAGCAGTCCATGAAAGAAAAAAAGGACAACTTGGATTTTATTAGAATTAAAAACTTCTGTTCTGTTAAAGACACTGTTAAGAGAATGAAAAGACAAGCCACAGCCTGGGAGAAAATATTTCCAAACCCATATCTGATAAAGGACTCATATCCAAAATATACAAAGAATTATTAAAACTCCATAATAAGCAAACAGCCCAATTTTAAAACAACATGGCAAAAGATCTGAACAGACACCTCACCAGAGATACACAGATGGAAATACAGCACAGGAGAAAGATACTTAACGTCATTTGTCATTAGGGGATTGCAAGTTAAAACAACAATGAGATACCATACATACCTTTTAGAATGGCTAAAATCCAAAAAATGATTGATACTGTATGCTGACAAGGACCTGAAATAACTCTAATTCTCCTTCTTTGCTGGTGGGAATGCAAAATGATAGAACTACTTTGGAAGGAGGTTTGAACACTCTCTTACAAAGCTAAACATAGCCTTATCAGATAATCCAGCAATCACACTCCAAGGTTTCACCGAATTGAGTTGAAAACTTATGCACACACAAAAACCTGTGCGTGCATGTTCTTTAAAACACATTTTTAATCTGTTTTGTTTTTGGCATGGGCAGGCTCTAGGAATCGAACCCTGGTCTCTGGTAAAATACATTTATTTTTTCTTTTTTCTTTATTTTTTAAAATTAATTTTTAAATTAAAAAATATATATAACAACAAACAAACACAAAACAAACATTCTTAACATGTGATCATTCCGTTCTACATATATAATCAGTTATTCACATCATCACATAATTGCATATTCATCATCATGATCATTTCTTAGAACATTTGCATCAATTCAGAAAAAGAAATAAAAAGACAACAGAAAAAAATTCATATATACTGTTCTAGTTTGCTAGCTGCCAGAATGCAATATACCAGAAATGGAATGGCTTTTAAAAAGGGGAATTTAATGTGTTGCTAGTTTACAGTTCTAAGGCTGAGAAAATGTTCCAATTACAAGTCTATAGAAATGTCCAATCAAAGGCATCCAGGCAAAGATACCTTGGTTCAAGAAGGTCAATGAACTTCAGAGTTTCTCTCTCAAGTGAGAAGGCACATGGCGAACACAGTCAGGGCTTCTCCCTCATCTGGAAGGGCACATGATGAACACGGTGTCATCTGCTAGCTTCCTCCCCTGGCTTCCGGTTTCATGAAGCTCTCCTGGGGGTGTTTTCCTTCTTCATCTCCAAAGGTCGCTGGCTCGTGGACTCTGCTTTGTGGCACTGCAGCATTCTCTGCTCTCTGAATCTCCATTCTCCAAAATGTTTCCTCTTTTATAGGACTCCAGAAACTTATCAAGACCCACCCAAATGGGTGGAGACATGTCATCACCTAATCCAGCTTAAAAACCACTCTTGATTAAATCACATCTCCAGGGAAATGATCTGATTACAGTTTCAAACATACAGTATTGAATAAGGATTAGTCTGCCTTTATGAAATGGGATTTAGATTAAAACATGGCTTTTCTAGGGGACATACATCCTTTCAAACCAGCATACACACCATACCCCTTACCCCTACCTTTCATTGATCACTAGTATTTCAATCTACTAAATTTATTTTAACAATAAAATACATTTTTAACCTTTTTTTTTTTCACATAGGCAGGCATCAGGAATCAAACCCAGGTCTCCGCCATGGCAGATGAAAATTCTGTCACTGAGCCACCATTGCACTGCCCAGTAAAACACATTTTTAATTGTGAAATATAACATATATACAAAAAAGCATTAAATTTCAAGGCACATTGTAACAAGTAGTTATAGAACAGATTTCAGAGTTTGGTATGGGTTACAGCGCCACAATTTTAGCTTTCTCCTTCTAGCTGCTTGGAGACACAGAAACTAAAAGAAATATCAATATAATGATTCAGCAGTCACACTCATGTGTTAAATCCTATTTTCTCTACTATAACTCCTCCTTTTCCTTGATCCTTCTCCCACGCATTAGGGGTATTTGGGCTCTGCCCACTCTAACTTTTCATGTTGGAAAGAGATGTCGATACTATGGACTAGGAGGCTAGGATTAATTGAAGTTCTTAGAGAGACTGGCCCCTCTGGGTTTCAGGACTTATCTGGCCTAGGAGCCATCTAGAGGTTGTAAGTTTCTGGAAATTAATCCTAGCACGTGAAGCTTTTGTAGAATCTCAGCTAGAGCCCTAGGTTTTCTTTAGGGTTAAAAGGAATGGTTTTGGATGGGGATTGGTAAACCATGGTAATTAGAAATATCTAGCTGAAGCTGTCATAAGAGTAGCCTCTAGAATAGCCTCTCAACTTCTATTTGAACTCTCAGCTACTGATACCTTATTTTCTTACATTTCTTACCCCCCTTTCGGTCAGGAAGGCATTGTCGATCCTACAGTGCCAGGGCCAGGTTCATCTCTGGGAGTCATGTCCCATGCTGCCAGGAAGACTTTCACCCCTGGCTGTCATGTCCCACGTAGGTGGGAGGGTAATGATTTTCCTTGCAGAGTTAGGCTTAGAGAGAGAAAGAGAGGCCACATCTGAGCAACAAAAGAGATTTTCTGGAAGTAACTGTTCAGCATAACTATCCATAGGTTTAGTTTTTCTGCTACAAAAATAAGCTTCATAAGTGGAAGCCTCTAGATCAAGAGCTTGGCCTATTGACGTGGGAATCCCTAAAGTTTGAGACGGCATCAGGGATTTCCCTAGTGGTAAAGCTTTACAGTTCCATATTTTTCTCCTGTCCCTCAAGGGATTTTGCCAATATTTATTAATTATCTGCCCAACATACTCTGGGATATATCCAGGTATTACATTAAATTATACAGAATTGCAAGCCCTCATTTGGCCCTCTGTGTTTGGGTTGTTAACAGATCTATATGGACAGATTGAGTTAGACTATGTGCTACAGAAAATTTAGGTTTTATGCCAAAATAAACCTCTCTTCCTTTGGTTTCATACAGTGGGTGAAGTTCTAAAATACAGACAATGTCATACTTACCTTTGTATTCTGATTTACCTTAGTTCTGAACCGATCAGCTTCATTCTTGTTTCTAATTGAAGACTGATCTCTTTTTCTGTTTCTTTAAGAGTTGTTGCATGGAGCAATACTAACTATCAGAGCTGCAGAACTCCAGCTCTGAGTGTTAGGTGTCAGCAGGTAGCCAAAGTTCCAGAGAGATATCAGGTTAGCACATATAGCACAGCAAAATCTAGAAATAACACTCACAGCTCTGGACTAAATGTGACTGTGATAAGAGCTTAGAATCTAGGCTCCAATTTTCTTCTAAGTATTTTTTAAAAGAGACCATACAATATTTGTTCTTTTGTTTCTGGCTTATTTTGCTCACGACTTCGTCCCTTTCTGTTGCTGCATGATATTCCATCATATGTATACACCATAGTTTCACCATTCTACTTTTCAGTCAATATATCCTTCAGCCAACCCCATCCGTTGGATAATGTCCAAAGTAAACAATCCATGTCTCACATTATCCTCACTTAGCTGGGAAGGCACATGGCAGCGTCTGCTAGCTTTCTCTCCTGGCTTCTCATTTCAAAATGGCCTCCCCAGGGACATTTACTTTCTGAATAATTTTCATTTATTTCATTTTACATCTCCAAACGTCTCACTCTGTTGGCTCTAAAGATTTCTCCAAAGTGGTTCTCTATTAAAGGACTCCAGTAAGGGACTTCCGGAGAAGATGGCGGCTTAGTAAGGCGCGCGGGTCTTAGTTCCTCCTCCAGAACAACTACTAAAGAACTAGACACAGTACAGAACAGCTCCCGGAGCCACGACAGACACCAGACACACAGCGTACCCCATTCCGGACCGGCTGGACCGGCTAAGAAACTCCGCTGCGGTGAGGTCCCCGAGAGGCACGCGCTTCCCCAGGCTGAAGCAGCTGGTCGCCGGAGCCCCTCCGTCCCTCCTTCCTGGGCCGGCTGGGAGCTTTGGATCGGGTTCCCCAAGCCACGGCGACCAGAGCCCCTTCCACACACGCGGCTTCCCGGGCCGGCTGGGAACATTGGACCGACAATTCCCCAAGCCGCGGCGGCGTTCCCACACGTGGCTTCCCGGGCCGACTGGGAGCTTTGGAGCGGTGGTTCCCCAAGCCGCAGTGGCCGGCGACCCTCCCACACGTGCGGCTTCCCAGGCCAGCTGGTAGCCTCAGAACAGCGGTCCCCCAAGCCGCGATTTCTGGCGACCACAGCCGCTTCCACACATGCGGCTTCCTGGGCCGGCTGGGAGCATCGGATCAGCAGTTCCCCAAGCCGCAGGGGCTGGCGACCCTCCCCCACAGGCGACTTCCCAGAGGGAAAGGAAAGAGTCTCCAACAGTAGTAGAGACTGAGCCCAACCTAACACCAACAGTGGCATTAAGGAACAACTTCTGACTGCTAAAAATAGGCCCTCAGCTCAGGCGAAACTGATCAAGGTGGAAGTCGCCGATTGGGCTAACTGAAAAAGAGGAAAGGGGACGAAAAGAGCCTTCTGCAGGTGTTTCTACGGAGGCTTCGTTGCCTCTGGGCTCAGCACTGGGATTACATAAGTTACAACTGCCCCAAACGCAGAAACAGGCTGCTTTTAGGGCTCTCTACCACCTGAACCTTCCCCGTGGGAAGGGTGAAACACAATTCAGGTGGAATCCCTCTCTCAAGGAATTCAGATCCCAGGACTTTACAATTTGAAGTCATTAAAACCAACCTACAACCTTTCCTCTGTCTCCACCACACACCCAGCAGTGAGAGTCTTCCAAAGTTAAAGGAGCCACAACATCTTTTGCTGGTGGGACCCGCAGATAGACAAGCACCACATACTGGGCAGGATAAGAAAAACAGAGCCCAGAGACTTCACAGGAAACTCTTTCAACCTGCTGGGTCCCACACTCAGGGAAATCTGATTAAATGCCCAGATGCCAGCAAAAAATAATAAATCACACCAGGAAAATTGAAGATATGACCCAGTCAAAGGAACAAACCAATAGCTCAAATGAGATACAGAAGCTGAGACAACTAATTCTGAATATACAAACAGAAACAGAAAACCTCTTCAAAAACCAAATCGATAAATTGAGGGAGGACATGAAGAAGGCATGGGATCAACAAAAAGAAGAAATGGAAAGTCTGAAAAAACAAATCACAGAACTTATGGGATTGAAAAACACAGTAGAAGAGGTGAAAAAACCAATGGAAACCTACAATGGTAGATTTAAAGAGACAGAGGATAGAATTACTGATCTGGAGGATGGAACATCTGAAATCTAAAAAGAAACAGAAACTATAGGGAAAAGAATGGAAAAATTTGAGCAGGGGCTCAGGGAATTGAACGATAATATGAAGCACACAAATATACGTGTTGTGGGTGTCCCAGAAGGAGAAGAGAAGGGAAAAGGAGGAGAAAAACTAATGGAAGAAATTATCACTGAAAATTTCCCAACTCTTATGAAAGACCTAAAACTCAGATCCAAGAAGTGCAGTGCACCCCAAAGAGAATAGACCCAAATAGGCGTTCTCCAAGACACTTACTAGTTAGAATGTCAGAGGTCAAAGAGAAAGAGAGGATCTTGAAAGCAGCAAGAGAAAAACAATCCATCACATACAAGGGAAACCCAATAAGACTATGTGTAGATTTCTCAGCAGAAACCATGGAAGCTAGAAGACAATGGGATGATATATTTAAATTACTAAAAGAGAAAAACTGCCCACCAAGACTTCTATATCCAGCAAAATTGTCCTTCAAAAATGAGGGAGAAATTAAAACATTCTCAGACAAAAAGTCACTGAGAGAATTTGTGACCAAGAGACCAGCTCTGCAAGAAATACTAAAGGGAGCACTAGAGTCAGATACGAAAAGACAGAAGAGAGAGGTATGGAGAAGAGTGTAGAAAGAAGGAAAATCAGATATGATATATATAATACAAAAGGCAAAATGGTAGAGGAAAGTATTACCCAAACAGTAATAACACTAAATGTTAATGGACTGAATTCCCCAATCAAAAGACATAGACTGGCAGAATGGATTAAAAAACAGGATCCTTCTATATGCTGTCTACAGGAAACACATCTTAGACCCAAAGATAAACATAGGTTGAAAGTGAAAGGTTGGGAAAAGATATTTCATGCAAATAACAACCAGAAAAGAGCAAGAGTAGCTATACTAATATCCAACAAATTAGACTTCAAATGTAAAACAGTTAAAAGAGACAAAGAAGGATACTATCTACTAATAAAAGGAACAATTAAACAAGAAGACATAACAATCATAAATATTTATGCACCGAATCAAAATGCCCCAAAATACATGAGGAATACACTGCAATCACTGAAAAGGGAAATAGACACGTCTACCATAATAGTTGGAAACTTCAATTCACCACTCTCATCAATAGACAGAACATCTAGACAGAGGATCAATAAAGAAATAGAGAATCTGAATATAACTATAAATGAGCTAGACTTAACAGACATTTATAGGACATTACACCCCACAATAGCAGGATACACCTTTTTCTCAAGTGCTCATGGATCATTCTCAAAGATAGATCATATGCTGGGTCACAAAGCAAACTCAACAAATTTAAAAAGATTGAAATCATACACAACACTTTCTTGGATCATAAAGGAATGAAGTTGGAAATCAATAATAGGCAGAGTGCCAGAAAATCCACAAATACGTGGAGGCTCAACAACACACTCTTAAACAACGAGTGGGTCAAGGAAGAAATTACAAGAGAAATTAGTAAATATCTCAAGGCAAATGAAAATGAAAACACAACATATCAAAACCTATGGGACGCAGCAAAGGCAGTGCTAAGAGGAAAATTTATTGCCCTAAATGCCTATATCAGAAAAGAAGAAAAGGCAAAAATGCAGGAATTAACTGTCCACTTGGAAGAACTGGAGAAAGAACAGAAAACTGACCCCAAAGCAAGCAAAAGGAAAGAAATAACAAAGATTAGAGCAGAAATAAATGAAATTGAGAACATGAAAACAATAGAGAAAATCAATAAGACCAGAAGTTGATTCTATGAGAAAATCAATAAAATTGATGGGCCCTTAGCAAGATTGACAAAAAGAAGAAGAGAGAGGATGCAAATAAATAAGATCAGAAATGGAAGAGGAGACATAACCACTGACCTCACAGAAATAAAGGAGGTAATAACAGGATACTATGAACAACTTTACGCTAATAAATACAACAATGTAGATGAAATGGACAAGTTCCTAGAAAGGCATGAACAACCTACTTTGACTCAAGAAGAAATAGATGACCTCAAAAAACCAATCACAAGTTAAGAAATTGAATCAGTCATTCAAAAGCTTCCCAAAAAGAAAAGTCCAGGACCAGATGGCTTCACATGTGAATTCAATCTAACATTCCAGAAAGAATTAGTACAAACTCTGCTCAAACTCTTCAAAAAAATTGAAGTGGAGGGAAAGCTACCTAATTCATTCTATGAAGCCAACATCACCCTCATACCAAAACCAGGCAAAGATATTACAAAAAAAGAAAACTACAGACCAATCTCTCTAATGAATATAGATGCAAAAATCCTCAACAAAATTCTAGCAAATTGAATCCAGCAACACCTTAAAAGAATTATACATCATGACTAAGTAGGATACATCCCAGGCATGCAAGGATGGTTCAACATAAGAAAATCAATTAATGTAATACACCATATCAACAAATCAAAGCAGAAAAACCACATGATCATCTCAATTGATGCAGAGAAGGCATTTGACAAGATTCAACATCCTTTCCTGTTGAAAACACTTCAAAGGATAGGAATACAAGGGAACTTCTTTAAAATGATAGAGGGAATATATGAAAAACCCACAGCTAATATCATCCTCAATGGGGAAAAACTGAAAACTTTCCCCCTAAGATCAGGAACAAGACAAGGATGTCCATTATCACCACTATTATTCAACAGCATGTTGGAGGTTCTAGCCAGAGCAATTAGACAAGAAAAAGAAATACAAGGCATCAAAATTGGAAAGGAAGAAGTAAAACTATCACTGTTTGCAGACGATATGATACTATACGTCGAAAACCCGGAAAAATCCACAACAAAACTACTAGAGCTAATAATGTGTACAGCAAAGTAGCAGGTTACAAGATCAACATTCAAAACTCTGTAGCGTTTCTATACACTAGCAATGAACAAGCGGAGGGGGAAATAAAGAAACGAATTCCATTTACAGTTGCAACTAAAAGAATAAAGTACTTAGGAATAAATTTAACTAAAGAGACAAAAGACCTATACAAAGAAAACTACAAAAAACTGTTAAAAGAAATCACAGAAGACCTAAATAGATGGAACGGCATACCATGTTCATGGATTGGAAGACTAAATATAGTTAAGATGTCAATTCTACCTAAATTGATTTACAGATTCAATGCAATACCAATCAAAATCCCAACAACTTATTTTTCAGAAATAGAAAAACCAATAAGCAAATTTATCTGGAAGGGCAGGGTGCCCCAAATTGCTAAAAGTATCTTGAGGAAAAAAAACGAAGCTGGAGGTCTCAAGCTGCCAGACTTTAAGGTGTATTATGAAGCCACAGTGGTCAAAACAACATGGTACTGGCATAAAGATAGATATATCGACCAATGGAATCGAATAGAGTGCTCAGATATAGACCCTCTCATCTATGGACAATTGATCTTTAATAAGGCAATCAAGCCAACTCACCTGGGACAGAACAGGCTCTTTAATAAATGGTGCCTAGAGAACTGGATATCCATATGCAAAAGAATGAAAGAAGACCCGTTTCTCACACCCTATACAAAAGTTAACTCAAAATGGATCAAAGATCTAAACATTAGGTCTAAGACCATAAAACAGTTAGAGGAAAATGTAGGGAGATATCTTATGAAACTTACAATTGGAGGCAGTTTTATGGACCTTAAACCTAAAGCAAGAGCACTGAAGAAAGAAATAAATAAATGGGAGCTCCTCAAAATTAAACACTTTTGTGCATCAAAGAACTTCATCAAGAAAGTAGAAAGACAGCCTACACAATGGGAGACAATATTTGGAAACAACATATCAGATAAAGGTCTAGTATCCAGAATTTATAAAGAGATTGTTCAACTCAACAACAAAAAGACAGCCAACCCAATTACAAAATGGGAAAAATACTTGAACAGACACCTCTCAGAAGAGGAAATACAAATGGCCAAAAGGCACATGAAGAGATGCTCAATGTCCCTGGCCATTAGAGAAATGCAAATCAAAACCACAATGAGATATCATCTCACACCCACCAGAATGGCCATTATCAACAAAACAGAAAATGACAAGTGCTGGAGAGGATGCAGAGAAAGAGGCACACTTATCCACTGTTGGTGGGAATGTCAAATGGTGCAACCACTGTGGAAGGCAGTTTGGCGGTTCCTCAAAAAACTGAATATAGAATTGCCATACGACCCAGCAATACCATTGCTAGGTATCTTCTCAAAGGACTTAAGGGCAAAGACACAAACGGACATTTGCACACCAATGTTTATAGCAGCATTATTTACAATTGCAAAGAGATGGAAACAGCCAAAATGTCCATCAACAGACGAGTGGCTAAACAAACTGTGGTATATACATACGATGGAATATTATGCAGCTTTAAGACAGAATAAACTTATGAAGCATGTAATAACATGGATGGACCTAGAGAACATTATGCTGAGTGAGACTAGCCAAAAACTAAAGGACAAATACTGTATGGTCCCACTGATGTGAACCGACATTCGAGAATAAACTTGGAATATGTCATTGGTAACAGAGACCAGCAGGAGTTAGAAACAGGGTAAGATAATGGGTAACAGGAGCTGAAGGGATACAGACTGTGCAACAAGACTAGATACAAAAACTCAAAAATGGACAGCACAATACTACCTAATTGTAATGTAATTATGTTAAAACACTGAATGAAGCTGCATCTGAGCTATAGTTTTTTTTTTGTTTGTTTGTTTGTTTGGTTTTTTCTAATATGTATTTTTTGTGTTTTGTATTTTTATTTTTTCTCTATATTGTCATTTTATTTCTTTTTCTGTTGTCTTGCTATTTCTTTTTCTGAATCGATGCAAATGTACTAAGAAATGATGATCATACATCTATGTGATGATATTAAGAATTACTGATTGCATATGTAGAATGGAATGATTTCTAAATGTTGTGTTAGTTAATTTTTTTTAATTAATAAAAAAATATATATATATCAGAAGGAGGTGCAAAAAAAAAAAAAAAAAAAGGACTCCAGTAAGGGGGTTGCGTTCACCCCTGCTCCAAGGAGAACTAGAGAAGGGACAGAAAGACCAGAAGAGCATTCCAGGGTCTAGGTGATCTGAGCGGGTCTTCTGCACCACGTGGGAAGGCCCTGATGGATGAAGGTGAGACCGGCCAGCTAGTGCAGACCTGGCATGTCCATTTCCAAACGAAGGCCAGGAGTGCACAGATCGGGAGGCAGGGACAAGGAAGTAAGCCAAGCTTCCTTGAAAGCGCTATTCTCACCCCGCCAGCCTCGCCCCGAGACCAGCGACACCCCCCACACCCCACGTATCTGAAACCCGACATCCACCCCCCACCTCCACTGCACTCCAAGAACCCTGGCCCTGAACCCCCTCCCCGCACATGCGGGTAAACCTGTCCCTGCCCAACCAATCTCTCCCGTGCAAAGCACACAATCTTGTCCCACCCCTCCCGAAAGCCGCTTGCCCTTGGCCAGAGCCTCGACCCCCACTTCCCTCTCCTTGCCTCTGCAGGTGGTCACCTGTGCCACCGGGCTGCAGGCATTCACCTTCATACCCAGGCCACACCTACACCCATCCCACAGAATCGCTCAACCTCTCCTGCCCCTCTCCCCAACGAGCTTTGCATAGGCACACATAAGCCTCCGGCCCCCAGATGTGTGCACACGCAGCTGTCCACTCATGTCATGCACCCTCAGCTCTGAGCAAGCACTGACCTGTGCATCTGGGCCACCCCACCCCCAACCCACGCAGGCACAATCCCACCCGCTGCCCCTGAGCTCTGCACACATACACACCAGGGCCCTGCCCTTCAGATACATGCACACCAGGGCCCTGCCCCCCAGATCCATGCACTGTCATGGCCACATCCTTCCTGCCAGGCACAAACATATCTGTGCACAGATCTCTTGACCCTGCCCTTCCCCTGCCCCACTGCTCCACACACGTCACACCCCTGCCTCACTCCAGAGCACAAGCCCCCTTCTCCCACACCTGGCAAGTGCTCTTGGCACATCTGTGCCACAAAGCCTTCTCCCTGCACAAGTGGGCACCCCTACCTCCCTTCTACACCCACAACCACACCAGGGCCCGGCCTACCCATCATCAGCCACCCCTGTCACACGTCTCACAACCTCTGTGATCTGTGCCCCACCCTACACACTCGCGCATCTGCAGCCGGGTCCCCTCTGGATCCTTCCCCCTGCTCAAGGACACATCTGCACCCTGCCCTCCCTATGCCCGACTTCTGTACCCTGTACTCCACCCCCTGACACCCACGCCCCATATGGGTCATGCACCCACCGGCATCCTCCCCACATACGAGCCTCAGCAGATCCGCTCAGCACCCCCATCCGACTCCCTCCAGGCCCTACCTCTGTGTCCCCACACCACACTCTGTGCCTGTGCTCCAAGCCTGCCTCAGCTGCACCTGGCCCCCATGGCCCCTGCCCCGCATGCTCACAGGCACCAGCGGGGAGCCCCTGACCTGTGCAGACACCTGCGCTGCAACCCTTACCGTACTGCTGTGCCCGGCCCCCCATGCCCCGCCTCCTGCTCCACACCTCTCCCACAAACACAAAGCTTTAGACTACTGAAGGACATCAACTTCCAGAGTAACCCCATCAAGGGGTTTACATGCCTCAAAGACAACAGACAATCACTAAGCATATGTAGATGCAGACAGATACAGCCCAGCCTAATGACCAAATGAAAACACTGGAGGAGGCACAGACTTTGGAACAACTAATCAAAGATGTTCATATAATGCTACTAAATAAAATCAGTGGGACAGCTAATGACATAAAAGAGACAAAGAAGACACTAGAAGAGCATAAAAAGGAATTTGAAAGAATAAATGGAAAAATAGCAGATATCACAGAGATTAAAGATACTGTAGACCAAATAAAAAATATACTAGAGACATGCAACAGCAGATTTGAAGAGACAGAAGAAAGAATAAGCAATATAGAGGGCAGAGCAACTGATTTTTAAACACACAGAAGAGCAAATGACAGAGAAGATGGAAAATTTTGAATTGGATCTCAGAGAAATGATGAACAAAACAAAGCACACAAATGTAAGAATCATTGGTGTCCCAGAAGGAGAAGAGAAGAGTTAAGGGCTAGGAAGCTTGTTTGAGGATATAATGGGGGGAAACTTCCCAACCCTTAATAAAGGATATAATTTGTAAATCAAAGAATCCCAATGAAGTCCAAAGGGAATAAATCCAAATAGGCCTACCCCAGACACATACTAATCAGTCTGTTAAATGTTGAAGAGAAGCAGAAAATCCTGAAAGTGGCAAGAGAAAAGCAATCTACTACGTACAAGGGAAACCACATAAGGCTGAGTTCAGACTACTCAATTGGCACTATGGAGGTGAGAAAGAAGTAGCATGATATATCTAAGATCCTGAAAGGCAAAGGCTTCCAGCCAAGAATTCTGTACCCAGGCAAATTGTCCTTCAAACTGAGGAAGAGATTAAAATTTTCACAGACAAAAAAAAAAAAAAAAAGAAAAGAAAAGAAAAGAAAAATGCTGAGCCAGTACGTCAGCAAAAAACCAGCTCTACAAGAAATACAAAAGGGAGTTCTTCTGGCTGAAAAAAAAGACAGGAGAGGGAGGCCTGGAGGAGGGCACAGAATTGAAGAGTACCAGAAAGGGTAACATAAAGGATAAAAGAGAAGGAAGGGAAAGAACACATAGATCTGACAAATAAAATTGAAAGGATAAGGTGGTGGATTCAAGAAATCCCTTTACAGTAATAACTTTGAATGTTAATGGATTAAACTTACCAATTAAAAGACAAAGATTGGCAGAATGGTTAAAAAGTATGATCCATCTATATGCTGCTTATAAGAGACTCATCTTAGACACAAGGATACAAATAGATTGAAAGTGAAAGGATGGAAAAAGTTGTTCCACACAGCTGTAAACAAAAGAAAGCAGGAGTAGCTATAGTACTATCAGACAAAATAGACTTTAAATGTAGACATCATAAGAGACAAAGAGGGACATTATATATTAGCAGAAAAGGACAATTATCCAATAAGAACCGTTAAAAATGTCTATGCTCCCAATCAAGAAACTCTAAAGTACATGAGACAGATATCGGCAAAACTGAAGGGTGTGATAGACATTTCAACAATAATAGTAGGAGTCTCCGATAGACCACTCTCCTCTACAGACAAAATAACCAGACAGAGGATCAACAAGAAAATACGGAACTTAAAAATTTTGATAAGGGCGGGCCACGGTGACTCAGCAGGTAAGAGTGCTTGCCTGCCATGCCCGAGGACCCGGGTTCGATTCCTGGTGCCTGCCCATGAAAAAAAAAAAATTTGATAAATGAATTAGCCCTAACAGACATGTATAGATCATTACACCCTAAGATGCCAATATATACATACTTCTCTGGTGCTCATGGAACGTTCTCCAGGATAGATCATCTGCTAGGGTATGAAACAGGTCTTTATAAATTTAAAAACATTGAAATTATTCAAAGTACTTTCTCTGGTCACAATAGAGGGAAGCTAGAAATGAATAACCACAAAAGAACAGAGACTTTCACAAATATGGGGAGATTAAATAACATACTCTTAAACAATGAGTAGGTCAAAGAAGAAATTACTAGAGAAATCAGTAGCTATCTGGAGATGAATGAAAATGAGAATACAACATATCAGAACTTTGGGATGCATCAAAGGCTGTGCTGCACGGGAAACTTATTGCATTAAATGCCTATATTTAAAAAGGAGAAAGAGCAATAATTGAGGACTTAACTGCTCACCTGGAGAAACTTGAGAAAGAACAGCAAACTAACCACAAAGCAAATAGAAAAAGAGAGATAACAAAGATTAAAGCCAAGTTAAATGAAAGGGAGAAACAATAGAAAGAAGCAATAAAACCAAAAGTTGGTTCTTTGAGAAAATCAATAAAATTGATGGGCCACTAATAAGGCTGACAAAGAAAAAAAGAGAGGGGATGCGAAAGAACAAAATCAGAAATGAGAAAAGGGTAATTTCTACAGACCCTGAAAAAATAAAAAATATTATAAGAGGCTACTATGAACAACTGTATGCCAACAAACTAGACAACTTAAATGGAATGAACAGATTCCTGGTAACACACAAACAAGCTACTCTGACTCAGGAAGAAATAGATCTCAACAAACCAACCACAAGTAAAGAGATCAAACAGTCATAAAAAATATTCCTACAAAGAAAAGCCCAGGGCCAGATGGCTTCACAGGGGAATTTTATCAAACATTCCAAAAAACTAAGACCAATCCTGCTTAAACTCTTCCCAAAAATTGAGGAAAAAAGAACACTACCTAACTCATTTTATGAAGCTAACATCACTTTAATACCAAAACAGGGTAAACATGCTACAAGAAAGGTAAACTACAGGCAATTTCCCTAATGAACATAGATACAAAAATTCTGATCAAATTATTAGCAATCAAATCCAACAGCACATTAAAAGAATTATACACCACAACCGTGCTAGTTTGAAAGGATGTGTGTACCCTAGAAAAGCCATGTTTTAATCCTAATCCCGTTTTGTAAAGGCAGCCGTTTCTTCTAATCCCTATTCAGTACTGTATGTTTGAATCTATAATTAGATAATCTCCCTGGAGATGTGACTCAATCAAGGAGTAAACTGATCAAGACCCACCCAAATCCAAGAGATGTTAAACTGGATTTGGGTGGGTCTTGATCAGTTTACTGGAAGCCTATAAAAGAGGAAACATTTTCGAGAATTTGAGAGATTCTGAGAGAGCAGAGAATGACACAGCCACAAGAAGCAGAGAGACCGCCAGTCAGCAACCTTTGGAGATAAAGAAGGGAAATGCCTCCCAGGGAGCTTCATGAAACAGGAAGCCAGGAGAGAAACCTAGCAGATGATGCTGTGTTCACCATGTGCCTTCTCACTTGAGAGAAAGACCCTGAACTTCAATGACCTCCTTGAACCAAGGTATCTTACCCTGGATGCCTTAGATTGTAAATTTCTATAGACTTGTTTTAATTGGGACATTTTCTTGGCCTTAGAACTGTAAACTAGCAACTTATTAAATTCCCCCTTTTAAAAGCCATTCCATTTCTGGTATGTTGCATTCTGGCAGCTCCAAACTAGAACAACAACCAAGTGGAGGTTATACCTGGAATGCAAGGATGGTTCAACACAAGAAAATCAGTTAATGTAATACAGCACATTAACAAATAGAAAGGGAAAAATCATATAATCATCTCGACCAATGCTGAAAAAGCATTTGACATAACTCAACATCCTTCTCTGATAAAAACACTTCAAAACGTGTGAATCAAAGGTAACTTCCTCAACATGATAAAAGACATATATGAAAAACCCATAGCCAGCATTGTACTCATTAGTGAGAGGCTGAAAGCTTTTCCCCTAAGATCAGAAATAGACAAGGATGCCCTCTGTCACCACTACTATTCAACATTGTACTAGAAGTTCTAGCGATAGCAATCAGGCAGAAAAATAAATAAATAAATAAAAGCCATCCAAATTGGAAAGGAAGAAGTAAAACGTTCATTATTTGCAGATGACATGGTACAATATTTGGAAAATCCTGAGAAATCTACAAAAAAGTTACTTAAGCTAATAAACAAATTCTGCAAGGTGGCAGGTTATAAAATTAGTGTGCAAAACTCAATAATGTTTCTATACCCAAGTAATGACCTGAGACATCATTTGAAGAAAAAATTCCCCTCAAAATAGCAACTAAAAGGATCAAGTATCTAGGAATGAACTTAACTAAGGATGCAAAGGTACATGGAAAACTACATAATATTGTTTAAAAAAATCAATGAAAATCTAAATAAGTGGAAAGGATAGGAAGGATAGGAAGTTTAAATTTAGTTCTACCCAAATTGATCTGCAGATTCAACACAGTACCAAACAAAATTCCAACAACTTACTTTGGGGATTTGAAAAAGCTAGTTACCAAATTCACCTGGCAGGGAAAGAGACCCTGACTAGCTAAAATCATCCTAAAAAAGAGGAATGAAGTACGAGGATTAACATTACTCAATTCTAAAACTTATTATAAAGCCACAACAGTCAAAACAGCATGGTACTGTCACAAAGACAGAAGCATTGACCAATGGTATCAAATTGAGAGTTCAGAAATAGACCATCAAATCTATGGTCAACTGATTTTTGACAAGGTCTCCAAATCCAGTCAACTGGGACAAAATAGTCTTTTCAATAAATGGTCATGGAAGAACTGGATATCGATAGTCAAAAGGATGACAGAGGAACCCTACCTTACACCCTAAACACAAATTAACTCAAATTGGTTCACACACCTAAATTTAGGAACCAGTACCATAAAGCTCCTAGAAGAAAATATAGGAAAACATCTTTAAGACGTAGTAATAGGAGGGAGCTTCCTAAACTTTACACCCAAAGCACAAGCAACAAAAGAAAAGAATAGATAATGGGACCTCCTCAAAATCAAATGCTTTTATACCTCAAAAGACTGCCAAAAGGTGAAGGGGCAGCCATCTCAGTGGGAGAAAATATTTGGAAATCACACATCAGATAAAGGTTTGATACCTTGTATACATAAAGAAATCACACAACCTAACAAAAAAAAGTACAAGCAACCTAATTTTAATGTGGACTAAAGATATGAGTATGGATTTTTCTGAAGAGCAAATACAGATGGCTAAAAAGCACATGAAGAGATGCTCATTCTCTTTAGCTCTAAGGTAAATTCAAATCAAGACTACAATGAGATACCACCTCACACCTATAAGAATGGCTGCTATTAAACAAACAGGAAACTACAAATGTTGGAGAGGATGTGGAGAAACTGGGGCACTTATGCACTGATGGTGGGAATGTACAATGGTGCAGCCACTATGGAAGACTCTTTGGTGGTTCCTCAGAAAACTAAACATCGAGTTGCCCTATGACCTGGAAATACCACTACTCAGTATATATCCAGAAGAGCTGAAAGCAGTGACACAAACAGACACTTGCACACCAATATTCATAGCAGCACTATTCACAATCACCAAAAGATGGAAACAATCCAAGTGCCCATCAATAGACGAGTGTATTAACAAAATGTCGTATATACATACGATGGAAGATTATGCACAATAAGATGAAATGGCATTCTGAACCACGTGATAAGATGGGTGAACCTTGAGGATATAATGCTGAGTGAATAAGCCACACACAAAAGGACAGATACTGTATGATTCCACTTTTTTGACCATGGTAAAGATAAAATCAGAGGCTTATAATACAGAATATAGGGGACCTAGAGATATATAGAAGCTTGAGATGGGTGAACAGTTTGCTATTGAGGTTGTACTCAATTGTAAGGGAACAGATAGAAGTGAAGGCAGTTCACTGTAGGTCTATAAATAGTATTACTATATTGAAGGTGAACATGATTGAAAAGGGTTGTATAGACTCATGTGTCCCTCTGATTAACACTACAAATATCAATGAGCTCTTGCATGAAGTACTTACTGCAAAGGTATGACTCTTGTACAAGGAGTGTATAATTTTTTTTTGTTTGTTTGTTTTAAAAATTTTTTATTGTAAACCTTAATAAACAAACATTCTTGACATACACGGTGTACAATCAGTAGCTAACAATATCATTACATGGTTGTGTATTCATCACCATGATCATTTTTTTTTGAAATTTGCATCTCTCCAGCAAAAGTCATAGAAAAGAAAAAAGAAAAATTCATACATTCCATACCGCTTACCCCTCCTTCTCATTGATCACTAGTATTTCAATCTACTCAATTTATTTTAATCTTTGTTCCCCCTATTATTTATTTTCTAGCCATATTTTTACTCATCTGTCCACACTATAGATTAAAGGAGCATCAGATACAAGGTTTTCACAATCACACCATCACACTGTAAATGCTATATCATTATACAATCATCTTCAAGAGACATGGCTACTGGAACACAGCTCTACAGTTTCAGGTACTTCCCTCTAGCCACTCTAGTACACAATAAACTAAAAAGGGGGTATCTATATGATGCATAAGAATAACCTCCAGGATAACCTCTCAAAACAAGTTTGAGAGCACTGAATGTTTTCAGGCAGCTATCTTGGGAAGCTAGATTTCTCCATTGGGAGACTGTGCCCAAAAATCTGAACAGGAAAAGATGGGTGAGATGGGTGAGAACCTCTCTGAGCAATAAAAATTTCAACCATAAATTCATGATCATAGCACCCAAGATCGTAAGCTCTTTTCACATATTTTACAAAAACATTCCACATCAGGTGGGTTTGTAAATACAGTAATCCATGACAGCAACAAGTGACAAATAACTAATTGGATATAAAATACACACATTCACAACAGCCTAAAATTGTGATAAGTATTCAACAGGTAGTTTAAACTAAAAAGAAAAAGGAGAAACAAAACTACAAAGATAAAAACTGAGTCTTCGGGAGATATACTTTTGTTTGTTTAAAATCTCTCCACATTTTATTAAACTAAATACAGTATGACTTCCAAATAGTCTTTGGGTCTTGGCTGGTTCATTCTCAGGGACAGCACCAATGATTTGTTTCATTCAGGTCTTGGTTACCATGCATCAGAAACTTCAATGAGCTTGGCAGAGCTGACGAAGAAGCTTCTAAAGTCTGCAGGTGGTCTTCAGCAGCATTGGTGAACTGTATACATGCCATCTGTGGAGACCCAGGGCCCAGGCTCCTCCTCCATATTGAGAGTAAGTTGCTGCACATAGCCACCTCTGTGCCTCCAAACCTCTCTGCAGATTCTTCTCGATAGGTGTTTAAGTACCCATCCACCAGGGTGGTTAGGTCAGACATCATCTCATCAAGGAGTACCAAGCAAAGGGGCAGCAGATAGGTTGCTTCCAGGGCCAAAATTTTCAGCAAAGTAGGTGAAAGAGGTCGTGTGAACCATACTTCTGGATTTTCCCCTTTTGGTTGAGAAGGTTTTCTCAATCTCTTGATGCTAAGTCTCAGCTCATTCTAGGGTTTTTCTCAATCCCTTGATGCTGAGTCTCAGCTCATTCTAGGATTTCTGTCCCACGTTGCCAGGAAGGTCCACACCCCTGGGAGTCATGTCCCACGTAGACAGGAGGAGAATGGTGAGACTGCTTGTTGTGTTGGCCAAATCAGTTTTTGTCTCTCTTCTAGAAAGGAGATACATTTAGGGGCTACTTTAAGGTGTCTGACTAAACTCTCCTGCAAAGTACTGATGCAGTTTGGAAGAAAGCCACCTGTTTCCATGGAAAATTGAAGGACATCTGCAACCTGTGTGTCAAAGACATCATTCAGCAAAACCCCATACTGATGAGAGAGGCAATCAGAAAGCCAATGACAATCATGAATAACCTTCAAAATTCTCTTATCTGCTAATATCATCTGAAGTCCATTGTTGAAAGCATGACTTCCCAGAAGGAAAATGTCAAATAAGTAAATGCAACTATTTGTGGCCACCTGAAGCCAACACAATTTCCCATGACGACACACATTAGCTCCTTCTGCCGCCACACTCAGAACACTCTGCTTCTTGATGTGGAGCATTGCAGCACCAAACTTCTGCTGGAACTGATCGATGACTGTATATGTCACTTCCTCTTCTTCGGATGGGTTATACTTGAAGTCATTCAGCGGAGAGATGGTAGGTGCCTCAAGTGCTGGAGAAGCAGGCTTATTATGTACATTTAGATCATCGTCTTTCATTTTATCCATCCTGGTTCTTTCTGTTTTCAGGCTAACAGAAGATGCCTTTTCTTTCATTGCACCTTGCTCCACTTCATCTAGTAGTTTCACTTTTTAAGTCTGAAATGAGGTATTTGATATTTCCTTGCTTTCCTGGCAGAAGTAATGTGGCTGAAAAGTTTTGCAAATAGAGATGTCCGTTTATATGTTCTCTCTGCCACATGCATCATAAAAAAAAAACATCAAAGTAAGACACAATCATTCAAGAAAATTAATTATAAACAAAATAATGACAGGTGTAACAGGTGGTGTTCCACAAAAGAGAGTCAAGATCTCCTTGGCTGAAATGGACTTCAGTTATTCAAGATTCTCCTCATGGAAAAGTCAATATAAAAAAAGGAAAAAATATTAATCCAATGGTGACAACACTTTCCAGCATCTGATACCCTACACTCTGCTGACATGCGTTAACTCTACTCATGATGATACCACTTATTTCCAATACTGACATATCCATCTTTCTGCATTCATTCACCTCCCGTATTATTGCACTAACTCGAATAGAGGCAGGACTTGAGTTCTGAAGCCAAAATAAATGATTCTGCTGAGAAACATCCTCTTTGGGGTCATGGTTGGTCCCTGAGTGAAGGGTATTCACATGAACCCCTTCATTGTCACTGGTGACAGACAACCAGCACTTGGGGCCATTCAGCAGTTCGTCCCATATCTTCAGTCTTTCAGTCATGGCAGGTGCTTTCTGTATCTCTTCTTGCATGTTGAGGTTTCAAGAGTCACCAATCATGCCACACCATGCAAGCACCCCAGAGGCCAGGCCCTCTCGCTTCCCACCCCCAGTCCTATGGGGCATCTGGATCACCTTGCTGGCCAGGCGACAATCACAAAGGCAGTGGATCGGTTGACGTCTGGATGGTATGGACCCTGGGATGCTTCAGTTCGACTGTCTGTCAGTTTGCCAGGCTCCAATTTTGGTTTGCCTTGGCGTGCCCTGGGTTCACCAAGGGGCTCAATGCACCAGATGCACCAGGCATGAAGCCCTGGCTGAAGGCTGCTGATTCAAATTCTGATTCAGCCAGACTATCTGAATCCCACAGAATAAAAGACCACTTTTGGAGTGTTTTTCTTTACCTGAGAGTTTGGATGCTTTGAAAGTATTGATTTTGTCCTTAATTTCACAACCATTGTCACCTGAGGCCCCGTCCACACTTCTACGCAATAATATCATCTGCATCCATGCTTCACCATCTTCCTCACTTGACAGATCTGCAATCCCATTACCCAAACACCTAAAAGCCTCCCTATGGCACTTTTCTCCAACTGAAAATTTTGCTTTCTCTCGTTTGCCATTTTTGACCTCTGATTTGACATTGTCTCTTCTTAATCATAGGATGCAGACAACTTGATTCATTTTCAATTTCAGTCCCTTTGTCAGATATTACTTTTACTCTTTTAGTCCTGTTGCCAAAGACAGTCCCCCAAAAACCACCAATAAAGGGTATAGATTCCAAAGTTTCTACTCCTCTGACTTTATCACAGGAGTTATTATTCCATTTTCTTAGGTCCCATCACCATTTACAGTTTTTCATAATTTTCTTCTCTCCAATTTCCACTGTTTCCTGAGGGTTTTGTTATTTAAGTAGACACAATTCGGCTGTAGACAGTTCCCATAAGTAGCATAAGGCACAAGGGTCCAGGTACTTCACTTATATTCACAATAGACATCATAAAATATAATATGATTGCTATAACTAGCATGAAGCAAAGCAAAAGCAGTCAAACGAAGATTCTTTGACAGGTAACCTGAATCCACCATTTGCTGAACAATGGAAAAAATAAAACGCAAACAAGCCCCTTCCGAGTTAGAGATGTCCATGGAATTTCAGGTTTGGCTTTGGCAAATGTTGAGTCTCTGATTAAGTCAACATCAGTCATGCCTGGCTTTATGTGACCCATCTTTTTTGTTTTTTGTTTTTTTTTATTAATTAAAGAAAAAAAGAAATTAACACAACATTTAGAAATCATTCCATTCTACATATGCAATCAGTAATTCTTAACATCATCACATAGATGCATGATCATCATTTCTTAGTACATTTGCATCGATTTAGGAAAAGAACTAGCAAAACAACATAAAAAGATATAGAATGTTAATATAGAGAAAAGAATAAAAA
This sequence comes from Tamandua tetradactyla, assembly GCF_023851605.1. NCBI lineage: Eukaryota > Metazoa > Chordata > Mammalia > Pilosa > Myrmecophagidae > Tamandua > Tamandua tetradactyla. The sequence goes on from NC_135340.1 coordinate 83,903,989, forward strand.
TAATAATAATAGTGAAAAAAAAGAGACACAAACAAACAAACAAACAGACAAACAAAAAAAACCCTATAGCTCAGATGCAGCTTCATTCAGTGTTTTAACATGATTACTTTACAATTAGGTATTATTGTGCTGTCCATTTTTGAGTTTTTGTGTCTAGTCCTGTTGCACAGTCTGTATCCCTTCAGCTCCAATTACCCATTATCTTACCCTGTGTCTAACTCCTGCTGGTCTCTGTTACCAATGACATATTCCAAGTTTATTCTCGAATGTCGGTTCACATCAGTGGGACCATACAGTATTTGTCCTTTAGTTTTTGGCTAGTCTCACTCAGCATAATGTTCTCTAGGTCCATCCATGTTATTACATGCTTCATAAGTTTATTCTGTCTTAAAGCTGCATAATATTCCATCGTATGTACATACCACAGTTTGTTTAGCCACTCGTCTGTTGATGGACATTTTGGCTGTTTCCATCTCTTTGCAATTGTAAATAATGCTGCTATAAACACTGGTGTGCAAATGTCCGTTTGCGTCTTTGCCCTTAAGTCCTTTGAGCAGATACCTAGCAATGGTATTGCTGGGTCGTATGGCAATTCTATATTCAGTTTTTTGAGGAACCGCCAAACTGCCTTCCACTGGTTGCACCATTTGACATTCCCACCAACAGTGGATAAGTGTGCCTCTTTCTCCGCATCCTCTCCAGCACTTGTCATCTTCTGTTTTGTTGATAATGGCCATTCTGGTGGGTGTGAGATGATATCTCATTGTGGTTTTGATTTGCATTTCTCTAATGGCTAGGGACATTGAGCATCTCTTCATGTGCCTTTTGGCCATTTGTATTTCCTCTTCTGAGAGGTATCTGTTCAAGTATTTTACCCATTTTGTAATTGGGTTGCTGTCTTTTTGTTGTTGAGTTGAACAATCTCTTTATAAATTCTGGATACTAGACCTTTATCTGATATGTCGGTTCCAAATATTGTCTCCCATTGTGTAGGCTGTCTTTCTACTTTCTTGATGAAGTTCTTTGATGCACAAAAGTGTTTAATTTTGAGGAGCTCCCATTTATTTCTTTCTTTCTTCAGTGCTCTTGCTTTAGGTTTAAGGTCCATAAAACCGCCTCCAATTGTAAGTTTCATAAGATATCTCCCTACATTTTCCTCTAACTGTTTTATGGTCTTAGACCTAATGTTTAGATCTTTGATCCATTTTGAGTTAACTTTTGTATAGGGTGTGAAATACGGGTCCTCTTTCATTCTTTTGCATATGGATATCCAGTTCTCTAGGCACCATTTATTGAAGAGACTGTTCTGTCCCAGGTGAGTTGGCTTGACTGCCTTATCAAAGATCAAATGTCCATAGATGAGAGGGTCTATATCTGAACACTCTATTTGATTCCATTGGTCGATATATCTATCTTTATGCCAGTACCATGCTGTTTTGACCACTGTGGCTTCATAATATGCCTTAAAGTCAGGCAGCGCGAGACCTCCAGCTTCGTTTTTTTTCCTCAAGATACTTTTAGCAATTCGGGGCACCCTGCCCTTCCAGATAAATTTGCTTATTGGTTTTTCTATTTCCGAAAAATAAGTTGTTGGAATTTTGATTGGTATTTCATTGAATCTATAAATCAATTTAGGTAGGATTGACATCTTAACTATATTTAGTCTTCCAATCCATGAACACGGTATGCCCTTCCATCTATTTAGGTCTTCTGTGATTTCTTTTAACAGTTTTTTGTAGTTTTCTTTGTATAGGTCTTTTGTCTCTTTAGTTAAATTTATTCCTAGGTATTTTATTCTTTTAGTTGCAATTGTAAATGGGATTCGTTTCTTTATTTCCCCCTCAGCTTGTTCATTGCTAGTGTATAGAAACGCTACAGATTTTTGAATGTTGATCTTGTAACCTGCTACTTTGCTGTACACATTTATTAGCTCTAGTAGTTTTGTTGTGGATTTTTCCAGGTTTTCGATGTATAGTATCATATCATCTGCAAACAGTGATATTTTACTTCTTCCTTTCCAATTTTGATGCCTTGTATTTCTTTTTCTTGTCTAATTGCTCTGGCTAGAACCTCCAACACGCTGTTGAATAATAGTGGTGATAATGGACATCCTTGTCTTGTTCCTGATCTTAGGGGAAAGTTTTCAATTTTTCCCCATTGAGGATGATATTAGCTGTGGGTTTTTCATATATTCCCTCTATCATTTTAAAGAAGTTCCCTTGTATTCCTATCCTTTGAAGTGTTTTCAACAGGAAAGGATGTTGAATCTTGTCAAATGCCTTCTCTGCATCAATTGAGATGATCATGTGATTTTTCTGCTTTGATTTGTTGATATGGTGTATTACATTAATTGATTTTTTTATGTTGAACCATCCTTGCATACCTGGGATGAATCCTACTTGGTCATGATGTATAATTCTTTTAATGTGTTGCTGGATTCGATTTGCTAGAATTTTGTTGAGGATTTTTGCATCTATATTCATTAGAGAGATTGGTCTGTAGTTTTCTTTTTTTGTAATATCTTTGCCTGGTTTTGGTATGAGGGTGATGTTGGCTTCATAGAATGAATTAGGTAGCTTTCCCTCCACTTCAATTTTTTTGAAGAGTTTGAGGAGAGTTGATACTAATTCTTTCTGGAATGTTAGATAGAATTCACATGTGAAGCCGTCTGGTCCTGGATTTTTCTTTTTGGGAAGCTTTTGAATGAATGATTCAATTTCTTTACTTGTGATTGGTTTGTTGAGGTCATCTATTTCTTCTTGAGTCAAAGTTGGTTGTTCATGTCTTTCCAGGAACCCGTCCATTTCATCTAAATTGTTGTATTTATTAGCATAAAGTTGTTCATAGTATCCTGTCCATTGATGAGAGTGGTGAATTGAAGTCTCCAACTATTATGGTAGACATGTCTATTTCCCTTTTCAGTGATTGCAGTGTATTCCTCATGTATTTTGGGGCATTTTGATTCAGTGCATAAATATTTATGATTGTTATGTCTTCTTGTTTAATTGTTCTTTTTATTAGTAGATAGTATACTTCTTTGTCTCTTTTAACTGTTTTACATTTGAAGTCTAATTTGTTGGATATTAGTATAGCTACTCCTGCTCTTTTCTGGTTGTTATTTGCATGAAATATCTTTTCCCAACCTTTCACTTTCAACCTATGTTTATCTTTGGGTCTAAGATGTGTTTCCTGTAGACAGCATATAGAAGGATCCTGTTTTTTAATCCATTCTGCCAATCTATGTCTTTTGATTGGGGAATTCAGTCCATTGACATTCAGTGTTATTACTGTTTGGATAATATTTTCCTCTACCATTTTGCCTTTTGTATTATATATATCATATCTGATTTTCCTTCTTTCTACACTCTTCTCCATACCTCTCTCTTCTGTCTTTTCGTATCTGACTCTAGTGCTCCCTTTAGTATTTCTTGCAGAGCTGGTCTCTTGGTCACAAATTCTCTCAGTGACTTTTTGTCTGAGAATGTTTTAATTTCTCCCTCATTTTTGAAGGACAATTTTGCTGGATATAGAAGTCTTGGTGGGCAATTTTTCTCTTTTAGTAATTTAAATATATCATCCCACTGTCTTCTAGCTTCCATGGTTTCTGCTGAGAAATCTACACATAGTCTTATTGGGTTTCCCTTGTATGTGATGGATTGTTTTTCTCTTGCTGCTTTCAAGATCCTCTCTTTCTCTTTGACCTCTGACATTCTAACTAGTAAGTGTCTTGGAGAACACCTATTTGGGTCTATTCTCTTTGGGGTCGCTGCACTTCTTGGATCTGTAATTTTAGGTCTTTCATAAGAGTTGGGAAATTTTCAGTGATAATTTCTTCCATTAGTTTTTCTCCTCCTTTTCCCTTCTCTTCTCCTTCTGGGACACCCACAACACGTATATTTGTGCGCTTCATATTGTCATTCAGTTCCCTGATCCCTTGTTCAAATTTTTCCATTCTTTTCCCAATAGTTTCTGTTTCTTTTTGGAATTCAGATGTTCCATCCTCCAATTCACTAATTCTAGCTTCTGCCTCTTTAAATATACCATTGTAGGTATCCATTGTTTTTTCCAGCTTTTCTACTTTGTCCTTCACTCCCATAAGTTCTGTGATTTGTTTTTTCAGTTTTTCTATTTCTTCTTTTTGTTCAACCCATGTCTTCTTCATGTCCTCCTTCAATTTATCAATTTGGCTTTTGAAGAGGTTTTCCATTTCCGTTCGTATATTCAGCATTAGTTGTCTCAGCTCCTGTATCTCATTTGAAGTATTGGTTTGTTCCTTTCACTGGGCCATATCTTCAATTTTCTGAGCGTGATCCATTATCTTCTGGCGTCTGGACATTTAATCAGATTTCCCAGGGTGTGAGACCCAGCAGGTCGAAAGATTTTTCTGTGAAATCTCTGGGCTCTGTTTTTCTTATCCTGCCCAGTAGGTGGCATTCGTGGCGCTCATCTCTCTGCGGGTCCCACCAGTAAAAGATGCTGTGGCTCCTTTAACTTTGGAAAACTCTTGCTGTAGGGGGGGGGTCGCCAGCCGAAGCGACTTGAGGGAGTGCCAAGCCAAATCTCACAGCCAGCCCGGGGATCCGTGCGCGGGGAGGGTCGCCGGCCTCCGCGGCTTTGGGGAGCGCCTGTCCAAATTTCCCAGCCGGCCCGGGGTGCCAAGCGTGGTTGGGGCACCGGCCTCCACGGCTTGGGGGAGTGCCTATCCACCATTCCCAGCCGGACCGGGAAGCCACATGTTTGGAAGGGACCCTGTTCGCCGTTCTCTGCGGCTTGGGGATCTCCGATCCAATTCTCCCAGCTGGTCCGGGGGGCCGTGTGTGTGTGGGGCACCACCCGCTGCGGCTTGAGGGGACCGCCTGTCCAATTCTCCCAGCCGGCCCAGGAAGGAGGGAGGGAGGGACTCTAGCCGCCTGCCACCCCGGCCCGGGGAAGCCCATGCCCCTCGGCGATCTCACCGGAGTGGGTTCTCCCAGCCAGTCAGCCGTTCCAGAATGGGGTACGCTGTCTTCTTGGTCTCTGTCGTGGCTCTGGGAGCTGTTCTGTATCGTTTCTACTTCCCAGTAGCTGTTCTGGAGGAGGAACTAAGACCCGTGCGTCTTACTAAGCCGCCATCTTCTCCGGAAGTCAGGAGTGTATAATTTGAGATATAGGGGTGAAAATGCTATTGCATGCTATGGGCTATGTTTAACAGGAAGACATCAGCAGCACCACAGCAATACCAAGGGTACACAATGGGGGGAGGGACAAGAGTTAGGAGGAGGTTTGGATTTTCTATTTGGTAAAGGTGTGTTTATTGGCTATCTGTCTCTTGGGAACAATGAAAATATCCAAAACTGAGAGTGTTGACGGGCTGTTGACTTTGATTGTTATACATGAGGCCCAGTGGATGGAGGTGGCTGAAAGACTCACTGGCTGAGAAGTAGATTAGCGAATGATGGTGTAAACATATCATCAAACATGGTGCTGCTACAAAAAGGAACAAAGTTGTGAGGCATGCAACAATGTGAATGAATCTGTGGGACATTTGGTGAGGCAGAATAAGCCAGTAGGAAAAGAGCAAATATTGTATATCTCATTTAGAAAATATTTATAAGAAAACAGGGGCCTAGAATGTAAGCTTTTATAGCAGTCACATTTAGTCTGGAATGGTGATTGTTATTTCTGTTTTCTGAGGGGCTGTTTTATAATGTATAACCTGGTATTTAGAGATAAGGATGAACCCAATCAGGTTGGGATTAAGGTAATTCAGTATACAGGACTAAGGAAGACATTGCCTGTATTTTAGAACTTCAACTACTCTTTCAGACCAAAGGAAGTAAGTTTTATTATGTCCAGAACCTAAATTTTCTGTAGCACATAATCTAACTCAGCCTGTCTGAATAGATCATTTAAATAATCCAAACACAGCGAACCCAGAATAAGAATGAGGGCCTTTAATCCTGTATATCTTAATGCAATGTCTGGATACACCCTAGAATATATTGAGCAGATAATCAAAAAGTACTGGCAAAATCCCTTGAGGGATGGGAGAAAAATTATGGAACTATTAAACTTTACCACCAGGGAAATCCTGGGTATTATGCCAAACATTAGGGACACCCAAATCAATAGGCCAAGCCCTTGATCTTGAGGCTTGCCTTTGTGAAGCTTCTGTATATAGTGGAGAAGCTTAGCCTACCTATAGGTATGCGTAAGGGTCACCTCCAGAGGACCTCTTTTGTTGCTCAGATGTGGCCTCAGCCTAAGCCCAACTCTGCAAGTGACACCATTGCCCTTCCCCTTACATGGAACATGCATCCACGAATGAAAGTCTCCCTGGTGGCATGGGAGATGACTCCCAAGGATGAGTCCAGCCCTGACACTGTGGGATCAACAATGCCACCCTGACCAAAAGGGGGAAAAGATGTGTAACAATTAAGGTATCAGTGCCTGAGAGAGTTCAAATAGCATCAAGAGGCTACAGTGGAGTTCACTCTTACGCATACTTCAGTTAGACACTGCTACCTATCATAACTTGCCAAGCCCCACCCCCTCAAAACCATTCCTGCTAATCCTAAAGAACACGTAGGGCAATATATAAAATTCTACAAAAGTTCCATGCATCAGGATAACTTTCCAAAACTACTACCTCCAAATGAGTCTTTGGACCAGATAAGTCCTGAAATCTAGAGAGGCCAGCCCTTCCAGAACATCAGCTAGTTCCATCCCCCTGTCCCATACAATTGACAGCCCCTTCCAACATGCAAATGTTAGAATGGGCATAGCCCAAAAACCCCTACAGATTGGGAGAAAGATCAAAAGTGATGGTGGAGTTATACAGAGAAGGTTGGGTTTAAGAAATGAGTATGAGTGCTGAACGATTATACTGTTATTTCTTTTAGCCTCTAGTACCTTAGAGCAGCTAGAAATAAAAACCTGAAATTGTGGAATTGTGACCCATACCAAACTCTGAAATTTGTTCTACAATGAGTTTTTGTGATGTACTTTGAAATGTATTGCTTTTGAGTATATGTTATTTAAAGAGAAGGAGGAGTATAACACAGAAGATAGGATTTAACAAATGAGCATGACTGCTGAATCACTGTATTAATATTCTGTTGGTCTCCAATGCCTTGGAGCAGCTAGAGTTAAAAACAAAACATCATGGAACTATAACCCATATCAAATGTGCTGGATGAAATGATATATGTACCCTAGAAAAGCCATGTTTTAATCCTAATCCTATTTTGTAAAGGAGGCTGTTTCTTCTAATCCCTATTCAGAATTGCATGTTTGAAACTGTAATTAGATCATCTCCCTGGAAATATGATTTAATCAAGAGTGGTTGTTAGGCTGGATTAGGTGGAGATGTGTCTCCACACATTTGGGTGGGTCTTGATTAGTTTACTGGAGTCCCATAAGAGAGGAAACATTTTGGAGAAAGAGATTCAGAGAGAGCAGAGCAAAACGACATAGCCACGAGAAGCAGAGCCCACCAGCCAGAGATCTTTGGAGACGAAGAAGGAAAATGCCTCCCAAGGAGCTTCATGAAACAGGAAGCCAGGAGAAGAAACTAGCAGATGAGGCCGTGCTCGCCATGTGCCCTTCCAGATGAGAGAGGAACCCTGACCGTGTTCACCATGTGCCCTTCCACTTGAGAAAGAAACCCTGAACTTCATCAGCCTTCTTGAACCAAGGTATCTTTCCCTGGATGCCTTAGGTTGGACATTTCTATAGATTTGTTTTAATTGGAACATTTTCTCAGCCTTAGAACTGTAAACTAGCAATTTATTAAATTCCCCTTTTTAAAAGCTATTCCATTTCTGGTATATTGCATTCTGGCAGATACCAAACTGGAATACCAAACTATAAAATTTGTCCTATCACTACTTGTTAAAATGTACTTAGAAATTTATTTCTTTTTTGTATGTATGTTATATTTCACACACAAAAATGAAAACATGAAAATAAAAGGACTCCAATATGTAGCAACCCACCTTGAATGGGTGGAGACACATGTCCATGGAACCACCTAATCAAAAAGATCCCACACAGAAATATTGAATCAGGATTAAAGAACTTGGCTTTTCTGTGGTTCACAACAGTTTCAGACAGGCCCAGGGCATAAGGTAATGGTCTTCTTTTATTCTTTTGGCTGTTGATATCTAGTTCTCCCACGGTCGTTTATTGAAAAGACTATTCTGTCCCAGTTCAGTGGATTTGGGAGCCTTGTCAAAGATCAGTTGACCACAGATTTTGACCACACTCTCTATTTGATTCCATTGGTCAATACATCTTTGTGTCAGTACCATGCTGTTTTGACCACCGTGGCTTTGTAATAAGTTTTAAAATTAGGAAATGTTTATCATCCCACTTCATTCTTCTTTTCAAGATATTTTTAAGTATTCAAGGTCCCTTTCCCTCCCAAATGAACTTAATAACTAGCTTCTGAAAAGTTGGTGGTTGGAATTTTGATTGGTATTATGTTGAATCTGCTGATCAATTTGGGTAGAGTTGACATATTTGAAAATATATATTTTTTTATTGAAAAGCATCCATACATATACAGTCCAAGCATATTATACAATCAGTGACTCACAATAGCATCACATAGTTGTGTATTCTTCACCATATCATTTTTAGAACATTGGCATCACTCCAGAAAAAATATAAAAAGAAAAAAAGAAAAAAGTCATATATCCCATAACACTTACCCCTCCCTCTCGTTGACCGCTAGCATTACCATCTACCCAGTTCATTTTAATCATTGTCCCCCTATTGTTTGTTTTTTTCTCATATTTTTTACTCATCTGTCCATACCCTAGACAAAAGGAGCATCAGACACAAAGTTTTCACACTCACACAGTCACGTTGTCAAAGCTATATCATTCTACAATCATATTCAAGAAACACGGCTACTGGACCACAACTCTACAGTTTTTGGTACCCCCTCTAGCCTCACCAACACACCATAAACTAAACCATAGAGATATCTATATAATGCACAAGAGTAACCTCTAAGATAACCTCTTGAATCTGTTTGAAATCTCTCAGCCACTGAGACTTTATTTTGTCTCATTTCTCTCTTCCCTCTTTTGGTTATGAAGGCTTTCTCAATCCCAGGATGCTGGGTCCTGGCTTGTCCCTGGAGTCCGGTCCCAGATTGCCAGAGAGATTTACATCCCTGGGAGTCACGTTCCATGTAAGGGGGAGGGCAGTGAGTTCACCTGTCAAGTTGGCTTAGGGAGAGAAGCCACATCTGAGTGAAAAGAGAATCTCTGAAGGTGGATCTTAGGCATATTTATCAGTAGGCTTAGCTTCTCTTTTGCAGGCATAAGTTTCATAGGGGCAAGCCCCAATATCAAGGGCTCAGCCTATTGAGTGGGTTGTCCCCACTGCTTGTAAGAACATCAGGAATTCCCCGGATGGGGAAGTTGAATATTTCCTCCTTTCTCCCCAGTTACCCTGAGGACTTTGCAAGTACTTTTTAATTCTCTGCCCAAATTACTCTGAGGTATATTGGGGCATCACACTAACCTGTACAAACCAACAAGATCTCACGCCCTGTTCAAGATTCCATGTAATTATTGTGTTCAAGTAAGCTAACCATACAGGTTAAACTAGATAATGTGCTACCAAAAATATAAATTCTGCACCAAATAAACATCTCTCCCTTTGGTCTCTCACAGAGGTTGAAGTTTGAAATTATGGACTATATCATCCTTTACCCAGTATTTTGATTTACCTTAGTCCTATCGAGATCAGCTTCATTCACATATCTAAATGAAGCTCGATCACTTTCTCACCTTTTAAACAATTGCTGAGTGGGGTAATGCTGACTTTCATAGCTTCAGCACTCTAACTGTGAGTCTCAGGTGTCACATAAATACCTTCAGTTTCAGGGAATGACCAAGCTATATACAAAAAGCTTAATATCTCAGAATTTAGAAATATCATTTACAACTCCTAAACACATGCAACTGCTGTAAGAGCTTACAATCTAGGAAGCTTTGCAATTGGCCACAACCTGATGAACAGTGCTCTCGAGTTCAATTCTCTGAGGTTGTATATTATAGTTAATCCATATGAATGAGACATGATAATACTTGTTTTTGTTTGTTTGTTTCTGACCTTTTATTCAACATATTGTCCTTTAGGTTCATTCACATAGTTGTATGCTTTACAACTTCATTCTTTTGTATGTAAATATCACAATTCCCCCTTAGGCCACCTCCATCCATTAGGAATCACAAACACTGTGGCCTTAAACACCAATGTGCGCATGTTTATTCGTGTCCCCACACTTTGCTTCTCCAGGTATATACTGAGCAATGGGATTTCAGGATCATTGGGCAGCCCCACCCCTAGCCTCCTGTGGAAACACCACACTGCCCTCCAGAGGGACTGCACCTCTCAGCTTTCCCACTGACAGTGAATAGGTATACATCTTTCTCCACATTTTTTCTAGCACTTTTTTTCTCTCTGTTCATTTTTAACCAATTTTATTTGCACATCATACAATCCAACCTAAGTTGAATAAACATGCCCTCTCACCATACTCTATATGAAGACAATTCCTTTTCTTCTCTGTAGAATCCGTACCCCTCCCACATGTCCCCTGCTTGTTGGCATTTAGTTCTGGCATAATGTCTTGTTACATTCAGTGGAAGGATATTACAGTGTTTACAATGTTACTGTTGACTATAGACCCTAGCTAACATTGATTGCATGTTTTCCTGTATGCCATCCATTTTCAACACCTTATAATGCTGACATTCATTTGTTCTCCCTCATGCAAAAACATATAATCACCATCATTGTCCACTGTAGGCACCTAAGTTATACAATCTCAGTCTTTATCCTCTATCTTTCCTTCTGATTTCATATGTGCCCGCAGCCCTTCTCCCTCAATCATACTCACATTCAGCTTCATTCAGTGTACTTATATTATTGTGCTGCCATCAGGTACTATTGTACTATTCATTTCTGAATTTTTACAGTCAGTCCTGTTGCACAGCCTGTATTCTTTCAGAACCAAATGCCCAATCTTGACTCTCTTTCTTTCTCCTGATAACCTGTGTTTTTAACTTTAACTCTCAAAATTCACTCATTAATATCAGTTCATATTAGTGAGACTATATAGTATTTGTCCTTTTGTTTCTGCCTAATTTCTTTCAGCACAATGTCCTCAAGGTCCATCCATGTTGTTACATGCTTCATGACTTTATTCTGTCTTACAGCTGTATAATATTCCATCGCATGTATATACCACAGCTTCTTTAGCCACTCATCCATTGATGGACATTTGGGCTGTCTCCATCTCTTGATAATTGTAACTAATGCTGCTATAAACATTGGTGTACAAATGTCCATTTGTGTCTTCGCCCCATGTCCTCTGAATATACGCCTAGTAATGGGATTGCTGGATCACATGGCAATTCTATACTTAGCTTCCTGAGGAACCGCCAAACTGGTTTCCAGAGCAGCTGTACCATTTTACTTTCCCACCAACAGTGGATAAGTGTGACATTTTTCTCCTTATCTCTCCAGCACTTGTCATTTTCTGTGTTTTTTTTTTTCCTTGATATGGCCATTCTACTGGGTGTGAGACGATATCTCATTGTGGATTTGATTTGCATTTCCATAATAGCCAGTGAAGTTGAGCATCTTTTCATGTGCATTTTAGACATTTGTATTTCCTCTTCTGAAAAGTATCTGTTCATGTCTTTTGCCCATTTTTAAATTGGGTTGTTTGTCTTTTTGTTATTGAGTTGAAGAGTCTCTTTATATATTCTGGATACTAAACCTTTATCTGATATATGGTTTCCAAATACTGTCTCTCATTGCATAGGCTGCCTTTTTTACTTTCCTGACAAAGTTCTTTGATGCACAAAAGTGTTTAATTTTCAGGTAATCTCATTTATCTATCTTGCTTTTCCATGCTTGTGCTTTGGGTGTAAGGCCTAGGAAACCACCTCCTATTACAAGATTCATAGGATATTTCCCTACGTTTTCTTATAACAGTTTTATGGTCTTAGCTCTGATGTTTAGGTCTTTGATCCATTTTGACTTAATTTTTGCATAAGGTGTGAGATATGGATCATCTTTCATTCTTGTGCATATGGATATCCAGTTCTCCAAACACCATTTATTGAAGAGGCTGCTCTGTTCCAGGTGAGTGACTTCATCGCTTTATCAAAAATCAGTTGTCCTTGATGACAGGGTCTATTTCTGAACACTGAATTCAATTCCATTAGACAGTATATCTATTTTTATGCCAATACCATGCTTTTTCATTACTGTAGCTTCATAACATGCTTTAAAGTCAGGTAAAGTCTGGTAGAGACCTCCTAGTTCATTTTTCTTTCTCAAGAAATTTTTAGCTATTTGGGGCACTCTGCCTTTCCAAATAAATTTGATTATTGGTTTTTCTATTTCTGCAAAATGAGTTGTTGGGATTTTAATTGGCATTGCATAGAATCTGTATGCATTTATTAGCTCGACTAGCTTTGCTGTAGATTTTACAGATTTTTCACATATAGTATCATGTCATCTGAAAACAGTGAGTAATTTACTTCCAATTTGGAAGCCTTTTATTTCTTTTTCTTGTCTAATTGCTCTGACGAGAACTTCCATCACAATGTTGAATAACAATGGTGATGGTGGGCATCCTTTTCTTGTTCCTGATCTTAAAGGAAAAGCTTTCAGTCTTCCACCACAAAGAATAATGTTAGCTGTGGGTTTTTCATATATTCCCTTCATCATGTTGAGGTAGTTCCCTTCTATTCCTATCCTTTGAAGTGTTTTCATCAAGAAAGGATATTGAATTTTGTCAAATGACTTTTCTGCATCAATTGTGATTATCATGCGGTTTTTCCTCTTTGATTTGTTGATATAGTGTTTTACATTAATTGACTTTCTTGCACTGAACCAGACGTGCATACCTGGAATAAATCCCACTTGGTCATGGTGTATAATTCTTTTGATGTGCTGCTGTATTCAATTTGAAAGCATTTTTTTGGAGGATATTTGCATTTATATTCACTAAAGAGATTGGTTATTAATTTTATTTTCTTGTAGTGTCTTTGTCTGGCTTTGGTATTAGGGTGATGTTGGCTTCATAGAATGAGTTTGTAGCTTTCCTTCTTCAATTTTTTTGAAGAGTTTTAGTGGGATTGGTAATAATTCTTTCTTGAATGTTTGGTAGAATTCACACGTGAAGCCAGTTCTGGAGTTTTCTTTTTGGGGAGCTTCTTGATGACTGATTCAATCTCTTTTCTTGTGATTGGTTATTGAGGTCGTCTATTTTTTCTCAAGTCAATATTGGTTGTTCATGCCTTTCTAGGAAGTTGTCCATTTTATCTATGTTGTCTAGTTTATTAGCATATAGTTGCTAATAGTGTCCTCTCATTACCTTCTTTACTTCTGTGGGGTCAGTGGTTATGTCCCTTCTTCCATTTCTGATTTTATTTATTTGCATCTTCTCTCTTTCTCTTTTTCTTTGTCAGCCTAGCTAAGGGTCCATCAATTTTACTGATTTTCTCAAAGAACAAACATTAGTTTTGCTAATTTTCTGGATTGTTTTCATATTCTCTATTTCATTTATTTGTGCTGTCATCTTCATAATTTCTTTCCTATTTATTTATTTTGCTTTGGGGTTAGTTTGCTGTTCTTTCTCTAGTTCTTCCAAGTAAACTGTTAATTCCTAAATTTTGTTCTTTCTTCTTTTAAAACATAGGTATTTAAGGCAATAAACTTCCCTTTCTGCATTGCCTTTGCTGCATCCCATAAGTTTTGATATGTTGTGTTTTCATTTTCACTTGCCTTGAGATATTTGCCAATTTATCTTGTAATTTCTTCCTTCATCCACTGGTTGTTTAAGAGTGTGTTATTTGGCCTCCATATATTTGTGAATTTCTGGCCCTCTGTCTATTATTGATTTCCAACTTCATTTCATTATGATCCAAGAAAGTGTTTTGTATATAATTTCAATATTTTAAAATTTATTGAGGCTTGTTTTGTGATCCAGCATATGGTCTGTCCTTGGGAATGCTCCATGAGCACTTGAGAAAAATGTGTATCCTGCTGTTTTGAAGTGTAATGTTCTGTAAATGTCTGTAAGAATAGTTCATTTATCATATTATTCAAAATTTCTTATTGACCCCTGTCCAGATGTTCTATCTATTGATGGCAGCAGGGAATTGAATGTCCAACTGTTATGGCAGTCTACTTCTTCCTTCAGTGTTGTCAGTGTTTGCCACAAGTACTTTGAAAAAAAGCTCTCTGGTTTGGATCATGAATATATATGACTATTACGTTGTCTTGTTGAATTTTGCCTTTTCTTAATACATAGTGTCCCTCTTTGTCTCTTTTAATTGTTTTACATTTGAATTCTATCTTGTCTGATATTAGTATAGCTGCCCCTGCTCTTTTCTGGTTGTTGTTTGAATAAAGTATCTTTTCCCAACCTTTCACTTTCAACCTAATTTGTCCTTGAGTCTAAAATTAGTCTCCTGTGGACAGCATATAGTTGGGTCCTGTTTTTTAATCCATTCTGCCAGTCTATGTCTTTTGATTGGTGAGTTTAATCCATTAACATTTAAAAAATTTTTTATTAATAAAATCAATCAACATACAGTATGAACATTTTTTATCACATAGTTGTATATTCATCATCATGATCATTTCTTAGAACATTTGCATCAATTCAGAAAAAGGAATAAAAAGAAAACAGAAAAAAATTTATACATACCATAAGCTTTACCCATCCCTTTCATTGATGACTAGCATTTCAATCTACTAAATTTATTTTAACATTTGTTCCCCATATTATTTATTTATTTTTGATCCATATGTTTTACTCATTTGTCCATAAGGTAGATAAAAGAAGCATCAGATACAAGGTTTTCACAATCACACAGTCACATTGCAAAAACTATATCATTATACAATCCTCTTCAAGAACATGGCTACTGGAACACAGCTCTACATTTTCAGGCAATTCCTTCCAGCCTCTCTGTTACACCTTAACTAAAAAGGTGATATCTATTTAATGCATAAGAATAACCTCCAGGATAACCTCTTGACTATGTTTGTAATCTCTCAGCCATTGACACTTTATTTTGTCTCATTTCTCTCTTCCTCCTTTCGGTCGCGAAGGTTTTCTCAATCCCTTGGTGCTGAGTCTCAGCTTATTCTAGGATTCTGTCCCACATTGCCAGGAAGGTCCATACCCCTGGGAGTCACATCTCATGTAGAGAGGGAGAGGGCAGTGAGTTTGCTTGTCATGTTGGCTGAGAGAGAGAGGCCACATCTGAGCAACAAAAGAGGTTCTCTTGGGGGTGACTCTTAGGCCTAATTTTAAGTAGGCTTAGCCTATCCTTTGCAGGTTAAGTTTCATATTAATTGATGAACATTTAATGTTATTACTGTAAAGGCAACATTTTCTTCTACCATTTTGTCTTTTGGATTCTGTATGTCATATCTAAATTTTTTTTCTCTTTTTGCCTTTACTGATAGTCTTCATTTCTACACTCTTCATTTCCAGTCCTCTCCCTCCTGCCTTTTCTTATCTGCCTGCAGTGCTCCCTTTAGTATTTCTTGAAGAACTGGTCTCTTAGTCACAAGTTCTCTCAGTGATTGTTTGTCTGAAAATATTTTAAGTAGTCCCTCATTTTTGAAGGACAGTTTTGCTGGGTACAGAGTTCTTGGCTGGTAATTTTTCTTATTCAGAACCTTAAATGAATCATACCATTGCCTCCTCACCTCCATGGTTTCTGCTGAGAAATCCATACATAGTCTTATTGAGTTTCCTTCATATGGACTGGATTGCTTTCCTCTTGCTGCTTTCAAAATTCTCTGTCTTTGACGTTTGACAATCTGATTAGTGAGTGTCTTGGAGTATGTCTATTTGGATCTATTCTGTTTGGGATACAATGCACTTCTTGGATCTGCAGTGTTATGTCTTTCATAAAAGATGGGAAACTTTCAGCGATTATTTCTTCCATTAGTCTTTCACCTCCTTTTTACTTCTCTTCTCCTTCTAGGACATCCACAACACATATATTTGCGCACTTCATGTTGTTATTCAATTCCCTCAAGCCCTGCTTCTGTTTTTCCATTCTTTTCCCTATATTTTCTTTTATGTAGTGGATTTCAGATGTCCAGTCTTCTAGTTCACTAATCCTTTCTTCTGTCTCTTTAAATCTATTGTTGTAGGTTTCCATTGTTTTATCCTTTCTTCTATTGTGCCTTTTATTATGTGATTTGTTTTTTCAAACTTTCAAGTTCTTTATGTTCACCCAACATCCTCTTTATATCCTTCCTTAATTCATTGATTTGATTTTTGATGCAATTTTGCATGTCTATTTGAACACCCTGAATTAGTGTTTCAACTCCTGTATGTCATTGGAAGTGTTGGTTTGTTCCTTTGACAGGGCCATATCTTCAGTTTTCCTAGTATGACTTGTTATTTTTTTGCTGGCATCTAGGCATTTGGTTTCCTTAATTAGTTTATTCTGGAGATTGTTTTCACTCTTTCACCTAGGTTTTCTTGCTGGATAGCTTTGTTCTCTATCTGTAAGTTGACATTCAGTTCAACTTATTGTAGACCTCTAGCATAGTTTCTGTTTAACTGATCAGAATTTTTCAGCTCTTGTTTTTTTTGTTTCTTGCCCCACCTATAAGGAGCCTTTTGTTTGTTTGTTTGAGGGGAGTCTCCTCAGATATTATAGACCTCAGTCAGATTTTCCCAAACCAGGCAGTCCCACATCTCAGGAGGAGAGAGTAGTCTGCACCAGTTTTCCCTGAGGGTGACACCCAGCAAGTTGTCATATTTTCTTATGAAGCCTCTAGGCTCTGTGCTTTTCCCATCCTGCCCAGCTTGTGGTATTTGTCTGCCCATGGCTTCCCATCACATTAAAGTGATGTGGTGCCTTTAATTTCAGCAGACTTTCCCTGCCAGGGGCATGGTTTAGACAGAGGTAAGGCAGTTGGTGGGTTTTGATTGGTTCTGTTTTTCAGCCTCTGGGGCCTGAATTCCTTGAAGGAGGGATTCCACTTGAGCAGGGCACCACACCATTTTTCTTTGGGAAGATCTGCCTTTAGAGAATTAACCCCTTTCACCTGACTAGTTATTTTGTCTAGCAGACATGCCTTAGTTCTGCGGTTGTCTGGGGCAGTGCTGTTTCCTGAGAGTACTTGAAGTTCTATCTAATGAGCAGTTAAAAAGTTAAAAAAAAAAAATCAAAAAAACCTTTTCAGAGCTGGAACCCTGCTCCTTGTATTTGCCAATCAAGAACTTTAATTGGTACGTGCTCTAAGTATCTCCTAGCTCTACATGCCTTCTTTTCTTGGGGTCCAGCCCTTTTCCAGTATTTTGTGCTATCCAGCTCAAAAAGCCTCTTTCTTTTTTTCCATTAATCCCACCCCCTTTCTGCTGGGGTGAATATTCCTAGTTCTTTTAGTGCTTATTCCAGGTTTATCTGTCCTGGGAGCTTATTTTCAGTAGTCAAAACTTGTTAATTAATTCTGCAATTGGTTGAGATATGCCCTTGCTAATAGTAAAGTCTGTCTCCTTTTGCCTTGGAGAACCAGCCTGCTGTGCTCATAGGGAAGGGGCATTGGCCTCTGCAACTTGGGGGAACTTACAGTTCTGTATGAGGTCTCAGCTATTCCACCTTTTCCAGGCTGGCATACACTGTGTGTCCAGTCACCGATGATCCCTCAGCAGTTGTTATGAAAGGTCTTAATGGTTTTATTCCTAATACATTTAGATAGGGACAATAGGAAATGTGCCTGCCCATGGTGTAGGGGTCCTGGCACCTCAGCCTGCCTGCTATGACTGCCAAGGGAGTGGGGGGCCACCCAGGCTCTGCTCTGCCACAGTTGCCACTGCCACTGATTTCCTGGTGAAAACCAAACTCTGGTCATGTTTTACTTCTCAACCATCCTAGAACTGACATCTTAACTACATTTAACCTTCCTATCATGAGCAGGGAATGTCTTTTCACCTATTTAAATCTTATTTGATAGCTTTTAGCAATTTTATGTAGTTTTCTGTGTACAGGTCCTTTAAATCTCTGGTTAAATTTGTTCCAAGGTACTTGGTTCTTTTGGTTGCTAATTTGAATGGAATTTTTTCAATTGTCTACTCATTCAGGCCATTGCTTGTGTATAGAAATGTTACTGATTTTTCCAATTACTCTTATATCTTGCTACTTTGTCGAATTTTTTTATTACCTCAAGAAGCTTTGTCATGGATTTCTCAAGATTTTCCAAGTATAGTTTCATGTGCTCTGCAAATAATGAGAGTTTTATTTCTTCCTTTCCAATTTTGATGCCTTTTACTACTTTTCCCTGCCTGATTACTCTAGCTGGAACTTCTAGTACAATGTTGAATAATAGTGGTGATAGAGGAAATTCTTGTTTCATTCCCATTCTCAGGGGGAGGGCTTTCAGTCTCTCATGATTGAGTATGATATGGGTTTTTCTTATATGCCGTTTATCATATTGAGGAAATTTACTTACATTCTTACTTGTTGAAGTGCTTTTATGAGAAAAGGATGCTGAATTTTGTCAAATGTTTTTTCAGCATCAATTGAGATGGCCATGTGGTTTTTTCCCTTTCAATTTGTTAACATGATGTATTGCATTGACTGATTTTCTCATGTTGAACCATCTTTGCATTCCTGGTATAAACCCTACTTGGTCATGGTGTATAATTCTTTTAATGTGTTGTTGGATTTGATTTGCTAGTATTTTTTGAGAATTTTTGCATCTATATTCATTAGGAAGATTGGCCTATAGTTTTCCTTTCTGGTAGCGTCCTTACATAGTTTTGATATTAGAATGATGTTAGCTTAATATAATGAGTTAGGCTGTGTTCTTTTTCCTTAATTTTTTTGGAAAAGTTTTAGTAGGGTTCTAGTTTGCTAGCTGCCAGAATGCAGTATACCAGAAATGGAATGGCTTTTTAAAAGGGGAATCTAACAAGTTGCTAGCTTACAGTTCTAAGGCTGAGGAAATGTCCCAATTAAAGCAAATCTATAGAAATGTCCAAAAAAGGCATCCATGGAAAGATGCCTTGGTTCAAGAAGGCCGATAAAGTTCAGGGTCTCTCTCTCTCTCAAGTAAGAAGGCATCTGGTGAACACGGTCAGGGTTCCTCTCTCCTCTGGAAGGGCACGTGGTGAATACAGCATCATCTGCTAGCTTCTTCTTCTGGCTTCCTCTTTCATGAAGCTCCCCAGGGGGCATTTTCCTTCTTCATCTCCAAAGGTCTCTGGCTGGTGGACTCTGCTTCTCGTGGCTATATCATTCTGCTGAGCTCTCTCTGAATATCCCATTCTCCAAAACGTTTCCTCTTTTATAGGACTCAAATAAGCCAATCAAGACCCAGCCAAATGGGTGGAGACATGTTGTCACCTAATCCAGTTTAACAACCACTCTTGACTAAATTACATCATCCAGGGAGATGATCTGATTACAGTTCCAAACATACAGTATTGAATAGGGATTATTCTACCATTATGAAATGGGATTTTGATTAAAACATGGCTTTTCTAGGGGGCGTACATCCTTTTAAACCAGCACAAGCAGGATTGGTGTTAGTTCTTTTTGGAATGTTTGATAATATTCTCCTATGAAGCCATCTGGCCCTTGGCTTTTCTTTGTAGGAAGATTTTTGATGGCTGATTGAATGTCTTTACTTGTGATTGTTTTGTTGAGATTTTCTATTTCTTTCTGAGTGAGTATAGCTTGTTTGTGTGTTTCTAGGAATTTGTCTATTTCAATTAAGTTGTCTAGTTTGTTGGTGTATAGTTATTCATAGTATCCTCTTATATTTTTTAAAATTTCTTCAGTGTTCATTGTAATGATCCCCCTCTCATTTCTGATTTTGTTTATTTGCACCCTCTCTCTTTTTTTGCGTTGTCAACCCAGGTAGGGGTCCATCTATTTCACTGATTTTCACAAAGAACCAACTTTTAAAAAAAATTTATTTATTTATTAATTTAAAAAATTATGAACAAAAACATTAACATATCATTCTATTCTACATATATAATCAGTAATTCTCAATATCATCACATAGTTGCATATTCATCATTTCTTAGAACATTTGCATCAATTCAGAAAAAGAAATAAAAAAACAACAGAAAAAGAAATAAAATGATAACAGAGAAAAAAAAGAAAAGATTATACATACCATACCCCTTATCCTTCGCTTTCATTTATCACTAGCATTTCAAACTAAATTTATTTTAACATTTGTTCCTCTATTACTTATTTTTATCCCATATGTTCTACTCATCTGTTGACATGGTAGATAAAAGGAGCATCAGACAAAGGTTTTCACAATCACACAGTCACCTTGTGAAAGCTATATCATTATTCAATCATCATCAAGAAACATGGCTACTGGAACACAGCTCTACATTTTCAGGCAAATCAAAGTGTCTCATTTCACTCTTCCTTTTGGTTGAGAAGGTTTTCTCAATCCCTTGATGCTGAGTCTCAGCTCATTCCAGAATAAGAACCAACTTTCGGTTTTGTTGAGTCTTTCCTTTTTTTGGTTCTCCAATTCCTATATTTCTGCTTAATCTTTTGTTATTTCTGTTTTTCTGTTTGTTTTGGGGTTAGTTGCTGTTCTTTTTCTAGTTCCTCCAGGTGAGCAGTTAAGTTCTCAATTTTTTGCTCTTTCTTCTTTTTTAATATAGGTATTTAGGGCAATAAATTTCCCTCTCAGCACAGCCTTTGCCACATGCCATGAGTTCTGAAATGTTGTATTCTCATTTTCACTTGTCTCCAGTTATTTACCCATTTCTGTAGCAATTTCTTCTTTCTCCTACTAATTGTTTAAGAGTGTGTTATTTAATGTCCATATGCTTGTAAAAATTCTGGTTCTTTGATAGTTATTGATTTCCAGCTTCATTCCATTGTGATCAGAGAAAGTGCTTTGAATTATTTCAATCTTTTTTAAATTTATAAAGACCTGTTTTGTGCCCCAGTATGTGATCTATCTTGCAGAATGTTCCATGAGCACTAGAGAGGAATATATATCTTGGTGTTTTGGGGTGTAACTCTCTAGGTATGCGTTAGGTCCAATTCATTTTTCAAATTGTTTAAGTTCTCTATTTCCTTGTTGATCCTCTGTCTGGTTGTTGTATCTATAAAGGAGGGTGGTGTATTGAAGTCTCCCACTATTATTGATGAAACCTCTATTACTCCCTTTGGTTTTGCCAAGGTTTGCCTCATGCACTTTGGAGCTCCTTGATCAGAAGCATAGACATTTATGATAATTTCTTCTTGGTGAATTGCCCCTTTTATTAATATGTAGAGTCCTTTCTTGTCTCTTATGATGTATTTGAACTTGAAGTCTATTTTGCCTGCTATTATTATTGCTACTCCTACTTTCTTTTGTTTACAGCTTGTGTGGAACATCTTCTTCCATACTGTCACTTTCAATCTATTTGTATCCTTGGGTCTAAGATGAATCTCTTGTAAGCAGCATATAGACGGATCATACTTCTTAATCCATCTGCCAATCTGCATTTCTCAATTGGTGAATTTAGTCCACTGCATCTTTTAATTGGTGAGTTTAGTTCATTAGCATTCAAAGTCATTATTGTAAAAGCATTTCTTGGATCCACCATCTTATTCTTTGGTTTCTATTTGTCACATCTATATAGTCTTTTCCATCTTTCCCTTTTTATCCTGTAAGTTGCCCTTACTCATACTCTTCAATTCTGTGCCCTCCTCCAGACCTCCTTCTCATGTCTTTTTTTGTTCATTTTCAACTGACAGAACTCCCTTTAGATTTTCTTGTAGGGTTTGTCTCTTGTTGACAAAATTTTTTCAGCCTTTGTCTGTCTGTGACCATTTTAATCTCTTTCCTTCTTAGGCTGGAAGTCTGTCTTTCAGGATCTTAAATATTTGTACCACTGCCTTCTCACCTCCATAATGCCAGTTGAGTAGTCCAAGCTCAGTCTTATGTGGTTTCCCTTATAGGTGGTGAGATGCCTTTCTCTTGCCACTTTCAGTACTTTCTGCTTCCTTCAACATTTGACAAACTGATTAGTATGTATCTTGGATTGGCCTATTTGGATTTATTCTATTTGAGGTTCGTTTGGCTTCTTTGATTTGCATATTTTTATCTTTTATAAGGGTTGGGAAGTTTCCCCCATTATCTCCTCACCACATCTTCCTTGCCCATTACTCCTCTGCTCTCCTTCTAGGACACCAGTGATTCTTATATTTGAGTGCTTCATATCGTTCTTTATTTCCCTGAGAGCCAATTCAAATTTTTCCATCTTTTTCTGCCATTTGCTCTGTTGTGCACTTGAATTCAATTGTCCTATCCTCCAGTTCACTTATCCTTTCTTCTGTTTCTTCAAATCTGTTATTGTGTGTCTCTAATATATATTTGATCTACAATATCTTTCCTCTCTGTGATACCTTTTATTTTTCTACTTACTCACTCAAATTATTTTTTATGCTCTTCTAGTGTCTTCTTTATATTCTTTATGTCATTAGCCAACCCACTGAATTTATATAGGAGTGTTGTATGAACATCTTTGATTAGTTGTTCCAAAATCTGTGTTTCCTCTGCTGTTTTAATTTGGTTGTTTGGCTTGGCTATATCTTCCTGCATCCTCATATGTTTTTTATTTTCTGTCGGCTTTGAGGCTTTTTATTATCTTGATAGGGTTATTTTGGAAGGTATTTCTTTCAGGTGCCTAAGGTTTTGTATTTGCTCGGATTTGCATTGAATGTCTCCCCTTCCATTTGGCTCATCAGTAATTCCCTGCCAAACCAGTTAGGCAGTTTGCCAGACTACACTTTCTGTTTCTTCCCAGCATATGGCATTCTTGGGCCTCTTCTTTCCCTCAGACCTGCCTCTTCCTGGCTGTGACAGCTGAATGAGCTGGATGGAGACCTGGTGCAATTCCAGCAGGTCTGCAGGTACTGGTGTGTGCTGAAAGCTACCACACCTGGGGCTAGGGCTGGGCAGCGTGCATCTCAGTGGAGATTCTGCTTGTGTCCCCAATGGGACTGGTTGCCCCCAGGCTCCCTCTTGGAATGATCTTAGGTTGTGGGAGTGGGTATTCCAGCTGCCTCTGTGCAGAGCTAATGTGGAAATGCCTGCTAGATAGGTGTGACACCACCAATGTGGTGTGGGGCACTATGTGAGGCCTCAGAAGCATGGTGGGGTGCATCACAGCATCAGGTAATGGGAGGCCATGTGGTGGTGTAGGGCACAGGGGTTGGGTGGTATTGTGTGAGGGCAGAACACATATGCCTGCGTGCGTGTGTGTGGTGGTTGCAGGGTGCAGGGTGCAGCATAGCTTGCTTCCTTGTCCCCACTGCCCTGTCTGTGCACTCCTAGGGCTCCAGACCTCCGTATGGAAAAGGGAGCAGTAAGCCCTGTGCACTAGCTGGACGGTCTCTATGAGCAGGGAAAGCACATTTACTGGTTTCTGGTTTCCCCCAAGGGAACTCTGGGCTGTATTGCTGAGGGGGCAGATATCCCAAGCTAGCTGTATGGTCAGGCACTTTCCTAGTCAGGGCCTGTTTTCCCTGGTGGAGTCCCCATGGAGCCCATTCACCCCCTTCTCTGCATCTCAATCCCTCAGTTTTTTTAATCCAGGACCTCCTTATACAGTATACAAGACCCTCTCAGGTCACTCACAGCCTGGATCTGCTGTGCCAGCCGTTTTTCTGTCACTTCTCTAGTGGTTCCTTGGAGCAGAGGTGAACTCAGCCTATCCTGTCCCACCACCTTCCCAGAAGTCCCCATGTGAATGTTTTTAGCAGCTTCTTTCATAGTTGCCCATTCTGAAGCAACAAGAAAGTCCTTCAGTAGGTAAGTGGATGGACTGTGGTACATGCATACAATGGAATATTATTCAGTGATAAAAAGAAGCAAGCTATCAAGTCATGAAAAGACATGGAGGAAATTTAAATTCATATTGCTAAGGGAAAGAAGCCAGTTTGTAAAGGACATATACTATATGGTTCTGACTGTACGACATACTGCTCAAGGCAGAAATGTAGAGACAGTAAAAAGATCAATGAGTGCCAAGGTATTGCAAGGATGAATAGGTTAAGAATAGGGGATTTTTAAGGAGTTGAACCTAAATTGTATGATATGTAACACATGGCATTATACATTTGTCAAAACCCATAGATTAGTTGTACAAGAGAATTAACCTAGATGTAAATTATGGACGTTAGTTAATAAAAATGTATTCATTCATTAATTGCAACAAATTCAGTATTCATTCATTAATTGTAACAAATGAATGCAAGATGTTAATAATAGGAGAAACTGCGGGGGCAGTGGCAGGAGGGAGGGAGCATATGTGTGGCAACACTGTACTCTCTCTTCAATTTTTCTGTAAATCTAAAACCATTCTAAAAATTTAAATCTGTTCATTTAAAAAGCTGATAACAAACAGCAAAGCAGTTCTCCAGAGCTCAGTGACCTTTAACTGTGCCCAGAGGTCACACTTGACTTTTGGGTAACATCTAGAGGATGGTCATTTGGCATCTGTTTCCCGAAAGACTGAGGCATCGTTTAGGGAACTGGGCCTCTGAAGCTTGAGGGAACTGAGATAAAATTCAGGCTCTATCACTCACAGGCTGTGTGACCCAAGGGCAGTCATTTAATCCTTCTGAGCCTTAGGTTCCTTATCTTTAGAATGGGGGCAATAAAAGAAACTAGCTCATGGGTATAAGGTATTGCAAAGATGCTATAAGCATTCCATAGAAAATGCTTTAAACACTTCCCAGTTGAGGTAAGACCTCAGTAAACGTACCCTGTTGGTGGTATCAGTAGCCAAGAAGGAACACAATACTGAGAAGTTGCTGTGTACCAGCCCCTTCTGGCAACTCAGACTCACAACACTCAAACACAGCTTTCCCTCCTGGGATGCCTGAAGCTTACAAGCACATGGGGTAGGAGCCCCAGGCTCCCTGTAGATGGGAGTGCCATGCAAAGCAGAGGCATTAGAGGGAGGCACCAAAAGACGGGGATCCGTTCCAAGCCAGTACAGACTGAGCAAGGCTTGATGGGTAAACAAAGCTTGGCAAGCTCCAAGTCTGGTGAGGAGTCTGGCGTGGTTCACTGACCTCAGAGAGGAGCAGGGCTGGAAGGGTCAGGGTGCACAGAGGCCACTTGGGCCCATCATCTCGCTTTGGAGACAAGCAAACCAGGCCAGAGTATAAGGAAGAGGCATCCCAGTTGTCACACTGTCAGATTTGTCTTCATCTGAGGACCTAACTGAACCTGGAGAACGAGTGTTTTAATTAGAGAAGGGTAATGCAGCGATGATGAGGATGATAATGACACTGGTGATGATAGCTTATATCTATTTATTTCTTAATATGTTCTGGTCACTATTCTAAGGGCTTTATAGGGGTTATTTTATTCTTAAGAATAATTCTATCAGGTGGGTACTATTATTCCCATTTCGTAGTTAAAGAGACTGAGGCAGAGAGGTTAAGTACTGACTTTCCAGGATTTTAGCAGACACTGCTCACTGCCTCTTCCCTGCCCGCCCTGCATTTCTCCTTTACTGGCAGAGTAGTGACGCTGTTCCTTTATCCCCCTTCTCCTGCACACCTGGGAGCTTCAGCAGGGGCTAGCTCCAGACCTCACCATTCTCAGCCAATCATGACAGTCCATTCCTTTTGACAGACGTTGGTTCAGCCACGGACACAGGATGCCTCCTGGCCTGTTGAAAGTGGAGGACAGCTGGAGGATTCTGAAAGGGTTTCCTTGATTGTAAAGAAAAGAGAGACAGAAAGAGATTCAAGGAAGAAATGGCCCCTCTTCCACCTCTGGAAGTTGTAGGTTTGCACCTATTGCCAGAACTATGGCAGTCAGTCACCTTAGGTCTTCAAGGGGATAAGTCAGATAATAGGTTGACACACTGAAGATGGGGGAGTGGACGTAGGGAATTAACTGGGTGCTTGAAGAAGTGGTTAAGCTGCTGAATTATCCAACCCAGGATGCCCCTCCTAGGGACTCTCTGACAGATGAGATCTTACATATCTTATTTGCTAAGTCAATTGCATCAGGGTTTTTGTTCTTTGCAACTGAAAGCAATCTTGCTGATGGAAGGATGAACTCCAAAATTCCCTGTGTGGATTCTAGGTAAGCCCCCTGCATCCCTGTTTCTTGTCAGCTGCCTCTGCTCTAGCCAGAGTTGAAAGCGCCCTATCCCAGGGATGGGCCTTGTTCTTTGCATTTCCTGTTTCCTCTGCCTGAAGTGCCCTCCAGCTTATGTTTGTTTTACACACTCCCCCTCTTCTATCCTGAGCCGGCTGCTCTATCACCTTCTTTTCAGAACCATCCTGAATCTTTCATGCCCTTGAGCTGCTCCCTGACTGTGAGTCACCTTGGCTAGTTTATGGTGTCCAGTTCTTTGATCAAATACTAGTCTAGCGGTTGCTGTGCAGATATTTTGTAGACAGGATTAGTATCTGCAATAACTGACTCTAAATTAAGGAGATTACCCTTGATAATGTGGGTGGGCCTCATCCAATCAGTTGGAGGTCTCGAGAGCTAAAACTGAGAGTTCTAGGGATCAGAAGGAATTCTGCCTTAAGACTACACCCTCCACGCATTCCAAGTTTCTAACCTAAGGAATTCAGATTCAAAACTTCAATAGCACTTATAAGAATTTCAGCCTCCGGCCTGCCCTACAGAATTTGGACTAGCTGGCTCCCATGATCACATGAGCCAATTCCTCATACATCGCTCGCTGTATGTATGTGCGTGCACACTTGTGTATGCATATATCCTGTGGGTTCACTAAAACACTGATAAACTGGCTCCAAGGCCCCATGGCACCCTCCCGTGTGTCACCCAAATTCTCGCTTGTGGGTTTATATATCCTCACCTTTGTCACCCAAATTCTCCCTGGTGGGTTTATATATCTGCTTCCTTTCCTGGACTGAGAGCTCTGAGCTGAGGGCAGACTTGGTCAGTCACTTCTGCACCCTTGCCCCCCAGCACGGAGCTCAGTCCATGGCACACTGCCTAGGTGGCTGGGGAGAGGACACAGGCGTGGGGCCACCTGGGTCCCTGGGGCTCACAGGGTCTGGGGAAGGCAACAGTGACAACAGCAGTTACCTGAATTACTCACTCACTATGGGTCAGACGCTTGCCACACATGATCTCACATACTCTTTATCATTCAACTATTATCTCATTTTATAGGTGAGGAAACTGAGGCACAGAAGGATGAGACAACTTGCCTAGGACTGGGTTTTAAACCTAGGTTTGTGGGTTGGTTGCTTGCTAGGTGAAAAAAAAAAACCCTACTGAACTGTTTACTGTATTATATGATTGAGTGTATTTGCATTTGATTACAACATGATAGTAGAATATTAGCAATGTACTTTTGCAGTTTTTTTTTTCAAATTTTGTATCAGAAGCATACTAGAGAAAGTTAAGAATCTATAGTGAAAGGTTTCGAGAATTAACATGAGGCTGGGGCATGTGTCCTGCAGATTTCACTTTCTTAATGGCTCCTATAGTGGGGAGATGGGGACAGAAATAATTCTGTTTTTCCAAGATGTAACCTGAATAGCAAATGTTGACATTTCCTGATGCTCTTAATTTCTATTCTCTGCTATCGTGAGTTTGGGGGAAGTTTCCATTTGTTTTTGGTTTTTCTTTCCCTTCCTTTCTTCCTTGCTTCCTCCCTCCCTCCTACCCTCCCTCTCCCACCCCCCATGCCTCACCTCTCTCTCTTTTTTTTGCTAGAAAGTAAGACTAATGAATGAGCACTGCTTAAATTTTTTGTAGCTCAAGGTGAAATCATGAGATTGTTGGGGTGTGGGGGGGGATGTGGGAGAAGATTCATCTTCAAAAATATACCCCCTTTCTTACATGGAACTTTGTTCTGAAGGCTTCCTGGGGGGCAAAAAACAAAAAACAAACAAAAAAACCCACAAGCCGGCCACAGCCTTCTTCTCTCAGCCCATCCCCCAACTCAACCCTTGGTGGAGCCCCAAGACAAAGGTCTTGGGGGACACCAGGAAGCTGGGCCAGATCCAAGGAGGGGGCCACCCGGGTCCTGGCTTAGATGTCCGCAGAAGCAATTGGAGTGGGTGGCCCCGGTCCCCTCATCTGTGACGCGCTGGGAGGAGCCCCTGGGATGAGCCAGCGGGAGGGAGGGGCCGGCTGGGGCAGGGGCTCAGCAAGCGTGGGCTGAAACCAGTCCTCCAAGAAGGACCTGGGCGGAGGGGGACGGACCTTCTGCTTCCCCCGCGGCTGGTCTCCAGCAGCCAGGCGGTCCCCTCCACGTGGGCGCCACCAGGCCCCCTGGCGCGCAGGGCAGGCCCGGCCGGCGTTTCCGAGGCTGTGAGCACCTGCGGTGCGGTGGCGGTGTCCGAACCCGCAAGTCCTCCTGGTGTCGCGGGGAAACTGCGCAGCGTCGGGCTTCAGTCTCCCGCGCCCAGAAACGGGGCGTTTGGACTAAATATCTTTGAAGTAAGGGCCTCACAGCTTTACAGCCCCAAAGCGCCTGCTCCCTCCGGAGCCCCGTGATCCCGGCCCCTCTCCCGGCCAGGGTTCCACGTTCCGGCAGCTACCGCTTAACCCCGGCCGGATGCGGCCCTTTCCCAGGACGCCCTCGGCAGCCTTCCTCCTTGCAGGCTTTCGGGATATATATATATATACTGGTTTTTTAATTTAATTTTTTAAATACCAAAAAAACCCTAACAAACCAAACATTCCTATTTTGATCATTCCATTCTACATATATAATCAGCAATTCACAATATCATCACATAGTTGCATATTCATCATCATGATCATTTCTTAGAACATTTGCATCTATTTCAGAAAAAGAAATAAAACAAACACAGAAAAAAAAATTATGCACACCATACCCTTTACCCCTCCCTTTCACTGATCACTAGCATTTCCAACTAAATTTATTTTAACATTTGTTCCCCTTATTATTTATTTTTATTCCATATGTTCTACTCCTCTGTTGACAAGGTAGATAAAAGGAGCATCAGACACAAGGTTTTCCCAATCACACAGTCACACTGTGAAAGCTATATCATTATACAATCATCTTCAAGAAACGTGGCTAATGGAACACAGTTCTGCATTTTCAGGCAGTTCCCTCCAGCCGCTCTGTTACGCCTTAACTAACAAGGTGATATCTATTTAATGTGTAAGAATAACCTCCAGGATAACCTCTCGGCTCTGTTTGGAATCTCTCAGCCACTGAAATTTTATTTTGTCTCATTTCACTCTTCCCCCTTTTTGTGGAGAAGGTTTTCTCAATCCCTTGATGCTGAGTCTCAGCTCATTCTAGGGTTTCTGTCCCACGTTGCCAGGAAGGTCCACACCAGGCTTTGGGGATATTTGAAACTCCAGAGTTTGGCGCCAGGGCCGGAGTGGAAACCAGAGCTCCGTGACGCGAGCACACGCGCTTCCCCTGGGAGGAGAGGGCCAATGGCCGCAGAAATGAGAGGGGAGCCCGAGGCCGCTGGTTTTGGGGGGTACACCTTTGTCTTCCCACCTGGGAGGGTGTGTGGGAGCTTCAGGGAGACAAGTCCCGCCCGCTCGGCCAGAATGGAGGGACTGAGCTCGGTTGCCTGTGACCAGAGAGCAGGCAAGGGACGGGAGCCCCGGCAGCAGCTGCTCTGGGGGGACGGGAGCCTGATGGGAGGGCTGGAAATTACCCAGGAACCGGCTTCTTCACCAATGCACTACATCTGCCAGACAAAAACCCTTGAAGAAGAAAAATTCCATTGAAAGGAAAGGACCCCTCAGGCAGACTGAGCAAATTAAGTTGCACAAATGAATGGAAAATGGCCCTAGAGTCACTGTCTGTAAGACACCCCAGCTTCTTTCACTGCATTGAGTAACTCTGGGCCAACCCTGCCATGTCCCCAGCCTCAGATGTCCCATTCACCAAATGGAAATAAGGATCCTCCCCTCCTGGGGCTCAAAGATGCGCATAAAAAGGAGCAGAGCAGATTCAGGAAAGGTAAGTCAGTGTCACTCCGAAATGACAATAGACTACATCCTCATTTCCCATTTTGGAATAATCCAAGACCATCATAACCGCCCATCAGCGCTTGTGGTCAGCAAAAATGACCAAGACCAGCCCCGCCCACAGCCCTGGGCTGAGGCGGCGAGCAGGGCCAGCTTCACAATTAGGAGCGTGTCTGCGCTCCAGCGGTAGTTGGGATGGGGGCCTGAAAGCTGCAGACCCGCGGGGCCCCAGCCTGATCCGAGGGCAGGACAAGCCATTTCTGCCGCTCCTTCCAGGCTGGAGGCTCAGGCAGGGCGTGAGCGTCCACACCTGGGGATGCTCTGGGCTGCTTGCTTGGCTGACTTGCTTGGCAGTTTCGCAGCCTCAGTTTCCCCATATTGTTGTTATGGGGGAGGTAGGGGGAGGAATGACCAGCCAGCTTTGTTTTGTTTTAACCTTCTTTTTATTGTATAATATAACATATATACTAAGCAAAGAAGGAAAAATAGCAATAGTTTCAAATAGTTTTCAAAGCACTCTTCAGCAGGACAGATCCCAAAGTCTGTCATGGACTGCCATACAATCCTCTCAGATTTTTCCTTCTAGCTGCTCCAAAATTGAGGAGGCTAGAAGGAATAAATATTTTTTTTATCATCACAATTGACTTTTTTTTTTCTTTTTTGTGTAAAATAACGTATATGCAAAAAAGCAATAAATTCAAAGCACAGCACAGCAATTAGTTTGTAGAACATATTTCAAAGCTTGGTATGGGTTATAATCCCACAATATTAGTTTGTTACTTCTAGCTGCTTTAAGACACTGGAGACTAAAAGAAATATCAGTATACTGACTCAGCACTCATATTCGTTAAACCTACCCTCTCAGTATAACTCTATCATCAGTTTGATCTTTCTCTCACTCTTTAGGGGTGTCTGGGCTATGGCCATTCTAACTTTTTCATTTTGAAAGGGGCTGTCACTAATATGGGATAGGGAGATGGAACTATCTGATGTTCTGGAGAGGCTGGGCCCTCTAGGTTTCAGGACTTATCTAGTCTATGTGCCCATCTGGAGGTTGTAGGTTTCTGGAAAATTATCCTAGTGCATGGAACCTTTATGGGATCTTGTATGTTGCCCTAGGTGTTCTTTAGGATTGGCTGGAATGGTTTTGGTTGGGGGTTGGCAAGTTATGATAGGTAGCAAGGTCTACATGAAGCTTGCATTAAGAGTGACCTCCAGAGTAGCCTCTCGACTCTATTTGATCTCTCTCTGCCACTGACAGTTTATTAGTTACACTTCTTTTCCCCCTTTTGGTCAGGATGGCATTGTTGATCCCTTGGTGCCAGGGCCAGGCTCACCCCTAGGAGTCATCTCCCATGCTGCCAAGGAGACTTTTACCCTGGATGTCATGTCCCATGTAGGGGGGAGGACAGTGATTTCACTTACAGAGATGGCCAGTTGGTTTTTGTGGAGGTAAGACCTCAGACTTCAGGGAGCCAAAGAACTGGAGTGCAGAGTGACTAGTACCCAGGGAGATCACCTCCTAGGAGAAGGTGCACATCTGTTCTCCGCTGGGTGCTTCATGTCCCCTGGCACAAGGCTGCAGGAAGAGAGCAGGTTCTCGGTAAATTTAAGGTTTGAAGTTGGAAAGGGATTTGAGTTGGTAATTGACCTTGTAATAGTTGAGCCACCCTGGCCAAAGCTAATGAGGCCTCTTCTTCCTCTGCCACCCCACACAGGACCTCCACCACCCTTCTAGGGGACACACGTCCTTTCAAACCAGCACATTCACCCTCTGGACCCTGAAAAAGACATGTTTTCCCAATATACAAAATTCACTCATTCCATAACAACATCAGAGAACCTTAAATCATTTCAGTAGCAATGTACGTGAAATACAGAGTTAGAAACATACAAACTCCTATCAAAGTTAGTTACAGGCGTGGCCTGTTCTAAGGCAAAATTATCCTCTGGCTTTGGACCTTTGAAAACTCCTAACAAGTTATTTGCTGCCAACGTACAAAGGAGGAACAGTCATAGGATACATACACACGTTTCCATAGGGAGGAAGGAACACAGGGGTCACTGGACCCATAGTTTTGAAAACGCACAGGGCAGAGTCCATTAAATTTCGAAGTCTGAAAATCATTTAATCTTCTGGGCTTTAGAAAGCAACAGTCCCACCCTTTCCAAGGGCCTACACAGAGGCCTGCCTTTCTCCTAATGCAACCTTGGGGGATATTGGGGAGACCAACTTTTTCTTGGCTCCACCCTCTCCAAGCATTGGGTTGCACCAGGCTCTCAGCCATCTCCGGGGCACACGCTCAACCCCACCACGTGGTGGCAGCCAGGCTCTCCCCAAACCCCAAGGAACGTGCTTTACTCTCTCCAAGGCCTGAGGTGGAATGACTCTTCCACTGCAACGAGGCGGAAGGCCCATCCTCTGCCTTCGGGGCAAACTCATCTTCTTCACTGTCTTGGGTGGGTCTGCTCTCCTGGCCGGAGGCTTCTCGACTTCAGACCTCAGCCTCCATGGTTTTGCCTCTGAAGTTGTATTTCCTCCAATGTGTCCCTTCTCTGAACCCCCCAGTCCAGACTGACAGCAGCTCTGTTTATACAGGTCCCACAGCACTCTCGTTGGCTTTCTATGCAGTAGCCTTGGATCATGCTTATCAGACATAAGGAGTTCCTTATCCTTATGTTCCTTATCCACAAATCCTTCCTGGATATCTCCATGCCCAAGCCTGGCTTTCTCTGAAATGGCTGACTGGCTCCACATTTGGCCAAATCCTCATGTGGGGCACTGTTCTCTGGAATCTCCCTTCCAGGAAGCCCAGAATTCTCCAGAACATCAACTTCTGGTTTCTTTGTACCCAAGAGTTCAGTTCTCAGTTTATCTCTTTCCTGTCGCATTTTGCTATAAGCTGAGAGGAGAAACCAGGCTACAATTTCCACATTTAATTTGGAGATCTCTTCTGCTAAATATCCAAGGTCATGGCTTTTAAAATCTGCCTTCCAGCCAAAGCCATTAGTCAATTTTGCCAGATTATTTGCAATTTTAAAACAAGGCTCAGTTTCCTTCCAGTCTATAATAACACGTGCCTCATTTCTGTCTAAGGCTTTATCTGAAGTACCCTTAGGGTCCACATTTCTACCAACAGTCTCTTCAAAGCATTCTAGGCCTTCTCTATCAAGCTTCTCCAACTCTTCCAGATTCTTTCCCTTATCCATACAAAAAGTCGTTCCAACATGTTTGGTATCTGCAAACCGCAGCAGAGCCCCACTCTCCAGTACCAAAATCTATTCTAGTTTGCTAGCTGTCAGAATGCAATATACCAGAAACAGAATGGCTTTTAAAAAAGGGAATTTAATAAGTTGCTAGTTTACAGTCCTAAGGCCGAGAAGCTGTCCCAATTACAAGTCTACAGAAATGTCCAATCAAAGGTATCCAGGGAAAGATACCTTGGTTCAAGAAGGCTGATGAAGTTCACAGTTTCTCTCTCAAGTGAGAAGGCACACGGCGAACACAGTCAGGGCTTCTCTCATCTGGAAGGACACAAGGTGAACACAGTCAGGGTTTCTCTCTCATCTGGAAGGGCACATGGCGAACACAGCATCATCTGCTAGCTTTCTCTCCTGGCTTCCTGTTTCATGAAGCTCCCCGGGAGGCATTTTCCTTCTTCATCTCCAAAAGTCGCTGGCTGGTGGACTCTCTGCTTTGTGGTACTGTAGCATTCTCTGCTCTCCGAATCTCTCCCTCCAAAATGTTTCCTCTTTTATAGGACTCCAGTAAACCAATCAAGAGCCACCCAAATGGGTGGAGATACGTCATCACCTAATCCAGTCTAACAACCACTCTTGACTAAATCACATCATCCAGGGAGACTATCCGATCACGGTTTCAAACATTACAGTATTGAACAGGAATTATTCTAACTTTATGAAATGGGATTTTGATTAAAACATGGCTTTTCTAGGGGGTGTACTTTCTTTCAAACCAGCACAACTAAGGACTGACTTCGTGAAGACCACTCCTTACTATTGAAATTAACTCATGGGATCCTCACCATGTCCCTGTGGAGTTGGTACCATTGATAGTTCCATTCTACAGAAAATATTTCCGTATTTCAGATGCACAGCTAGGAGGGTGGAGCTGCAGTGTGTGAATACAGGAGTGGGGCTCAGCTCTTTGCCCCAACCTTTAAGCCTCCACCTCACTATGCCAGGGAGAGGGACCTCAGGAGAGGTACTTCCAGGAATTGGCTTTTCAACTGAGACCTGGTCAGATGAGGTAAATAGGACAAAGGAAGCGTAGAAAGAAGAGACTTTGGGCGTGAGCTGTCTAGGCTGGAAAGAAAGGCAGGGAGGAAATGAATGGAGAGAGTGAGAGAAAGGGAGAATTGAGGAGAGGTGCTCAGCGAGGGCTACAGCATGGTGGCTTCATGGGCCAGAGGGAATCTGTGTCCCTCCTGAGTGGGACTGGAGACGAGTTTGGGGTGAGAGCCTGGACTGCTGATGAATGGCTAACTATACAGTGGCACGCATCCCAGGAACTATTAAGGCATTTCCTTTAGGGCAGGCTTCTCCCTTTCTCCCGTTTTCCTCACAAATGAGGAAACTGAGGCTCTGAGAGGAAGTCAAATATTTTTCTCAAGGTCACAGAGATAGGAATGGCTGTGTTCCCTGCCTCTTCTTCATCCACCAGAATCCAACAGCGTGAGATAGAATTTTTAGCCCAGTGAAGAAAACTCAGTTCTCGAGGAATGAATACAAATTCCAAGGGGGATGACAGACATTGTGGTAGATCAGTTCCATTCATGGCCGCAATCTTCGTCCTGCCTAATCACCTCCTTCGCCAAGTTACCCTGCAATGCCCCTCTTACACTGGCTGGAATGTTCTCCCAGCCCTTGACTCTGGGCTCAGCCCCATGACTTGCTTTGCCTGATGGGACATTAGCGAACTTGACACAAGCCAATCCCTTAAAAAAGCATTTGCACATTTCCCTTTTGCTCTTCTCTTCTGTGATGGTTCTGCGAACCTGCCAGGCTTGCTTTGCTGAAGGACTAGACATGTAACACAGACTCAAGTGGCTCCTGCCATTCCAGCTGAAGCCATTATAGATTAGTTCACCGACCCTCATTTGTGAGCAACCCCAGCCCAGAACAGCTGAACTCATGAGCTAAATTCATGAGCTAAATAAATATTTGCCACTGCAATTGTGGGGTTGTTTGTATTACAGCAATATTATGGCAATTGAGGATGCATGTAAATTCATATACAGCGAATTTGAATGCAGATTACACGTGGAAGTCTGCACAAAGCAGGGGAGGAACAATTAATTCTGAGCCAAGAGGTCTGGGAATGCTTCTCAGAACAGATAACTCGAGGGTGAAATCTCAAAAAATTAGAAGGCATCCCTGATAGATGAAATAGGTAAACGCGTGAGAGTGTACAATTGAAAAGGTCAAGGAATGCAAGTCACCCCCTATGGCTGGTTCATGGAGTTTTAGTTTTAGTTTGCTAAGAATGTTTTAGTTTGCTAAGGCTGCCCAAATGCAGTATACCAGAGATGGACTGGCTTTTATAAAGGGAATTTATTTAGCTACTTACTAAAGTTTACTGATTTGGGAAGTTTACTGATTTGGGAAGGCACATGGCAATGTCTGCTAGCCTTCCCTCCAAGCCTCTGGGTTCAAAC
Source organism: Tamandua tetradactyla (assembly GCF_023851605.1). Classification (NCBI taxonomy): domain Eukaryota; kingdom Metazoa; phylum Chordata; class Mammalia; order Pilosa; family Myrmecophagidae; genus Tamandua; species Tamandua tetradactyla. Next base: position 83,939,673 of record NC_135340.1, read on the forward strand.
AGCTTTCTCCTGCATCTCCAAATATCTGAGTCTGAACTCCACTGAGCTATACAGAGCTGCAGTGTGCTGAACTCCTCTGAGTTGTGCTGAGCTGTTTCTCTCTCTTCTGATTTCTGCTTTTAAGTCTCACTCCTTGCAGAAGGCACTCCCCTTAGCTGACTGCAGACGTAATCTGCCACAGATGAAATTCACAAGCTGATAACTGAAGTCTATAGCAACGGAACAACTGGGCACCATCACCTAGCCAAGTTGACACCCGAACCTAACTGCTACAGAGGGCAATGTGGGAAATGAGGCTGGACTGCCCAGTAAAGGAGCCTGATCATGGAGAAACAGATGCTGGGCTCAGGAGCTTGGGATCTCTTCCATGGGTGATGGTGAGACATTGAAGCCTGCCAAGCAGCAGGTCAGGCTGTTTTTTTTTTTTATTTTGTTCATCTAAAATCAGGTTCCAAAGTCCTGCGTACTTGGTCCGTCTTCTGTGCTCCAACCCCACCTTCCTGTCCTAGTTCTCATCGTCATCATTTCTCACAAAGGCTCCTGCTCGGTTTCCAGCCAGAACTCTAGAGCTGCCCAACAGCCCTTCTCCCAAATAAGGATAATTACCACTTATGTATCCTAGGAACCTATTTCCGGAGTTCCTCCAGGTCAAGACTTTTCAGCTGGGGACACCGTGACCTTTGAGGCTGGGTTCAAAGCTGCATCACCACTTATTGGGGTTGTGACCTGGGGGAGCTATTCCCCTCTCTGAGCCTTAATTTCCTCATCGGTTAAACGGAGTCAAGAACACTTGACTCTTTAGTGCTAATGGCTGATTAAGTTGAGTATCTGGGTTGGGGAAGGGGTATGTTTGAGGTCTATGTATTGTTTCTGTATTATTTTTGCAACTTTTTCTGTAGGTTTAAATTATTTCTATATCAAAAGTTAAACCACACACACACACGAATACTTGACTCTTAGAGCTGTGGTGAGGGTAACAGGAGATGGGAATATGTGGGACCTTGATGAGTGGTGGTTTTCCTTCTGGAATGAGAATGAAAGATGACTCACTTGCCAGCAGGAGCTTATGGTGAATTCTCCCCATCAGAAGTTCCCTCATTAGTTTGTATGGCTTTGGAGGTGCCTACCGGGACAGGGTTGTCTAGTGGATCTGATTAGGGGGTTGTGGCTATTTTTTTTTTTTTTGCCAAAAAACTCCACGAGAAAGTGGTTTATTGCTTTTAGAACAAAATAAGATGCTCTCAGAACTTTCTTCAGTGAAGAGAATACTTTTAGAACTTTTTAGAACTTTTCTCAAACACTATCCTGTCAACTGATGAAGCAGGCACTTCAATATGGAAAATTTCCCACAGGAGAACGCCTGGACTGGATGGGAGTTTGCAACTGTGTGGACCCGAGCTGCCCTATGGACACAGTGATGCCTCAGAAGCAGGGCTTGTGCGTGTGGCCGGTGTATTGGGCGTCAGACCTGACCTGCTTGCCCTGACATCTACGTCACTCCTTCTTCTCCAGGACCCAGTCACGGCTCTTTCTCATCACTGCGCACCTCGCAATCTTGTACGGAACCCTTTCATTAGTGAACGTGGATCCCCTCTCCTTGCCTCCATCCGGACACTCATTCGGTCCCTTTGGCAGAATGCTCGAAGGTGTGGCTATTTTTATAAAAAGCACAACCAAATCCTTTCTCCCTTCTTGCCAGAGCAGAGTGCTCAGCCTAAGTGGCTGATGGGCTCAGATGCTGCCAGGCTCAGGGGCTGCCACACTCCAGGGAGGGTCTCCCCCTGCCTGCTGGTCCCACCACAACCCGCTGGCCCAAGGAAGGTGGGATCCAGGCACTGGGTTAGATACTCTCCTACACTCACTGCTTTGCCTCACTCCACTCTTTGAAACTGGTACCCTTGAACCTCAAAAGCTCAAGACTAGATTGTGTCCCAGGCAGGACAGGGCCATTCCGTACCAATCTGCCCAGTTGCCACATCCTTCTCAGACTTCGTAAAATCTGTGGGGTGCAACAAAAGAAAAAATAGATAAATGGAACCTCATTGGAATTACAAAACCTCTGTGCCTCAAAAGACATTATCATGAAAAAAATGACAACTTACACAATGGGAGAAAATATTTGGAAACCACATACCTGATAAAGGATTAATATCCAGATTATATTAAGAAATCCTCCAGCTTAACAACGAAAAGACAAACAACCCAACTGAAAAATGGATAAAATACTTGAATAGACATCTCTCCAGAGAAGATGAACAAATGGCCAGAAAACATACGAGAAGATTCTCAACATCATTAGTCACTATGGAAATGCAATTCAAAACCACAATGAGATAGCATTTCACACCCATCAGAATGGCTACTGTTAAAAAATGGAAAATTACCAATATTGGAGAGAAAGTGGAGAATAGGGGCACTCATTTATTGCTGGTGGGCAATGTGAAATGGTGCAGCCACTGTGGAAGACAGTGTGGCGGTCCCTCAGGAAGGTAAGTATAGGGTGACCATAAGACCAGCAATCCCACGACAGAGTATATATCCAAAAGGATTGACAACAAGGTCTTGGCCAGATCTTTGTACTCAGATGTTCATAGTGGCATTATTCACAATTACCAAAAGAAGGAAGCAAACTAAGTTGTCCATCAACCAATGAATAGATAAACAAAATGTGATATATAGATACAATGAGATATTATTCAGCCATAAAAAAAGGAATGATGTCCTCATGTGTGTGACAATATGGAGGAACCTTGAAGACATTAGGCTGAGTAAAATCAGGCAGACACAAAAGGACAGATATTGTATGACCTCACTGATACGAACTAATTAGAATAAGCAAACTCATAGAGTCAGAATCTAGAATAGAGGTTACCAAGGGACGGGGGGGGGGGAACAGGGAATGGGAAGTTAAGGCTTAAAAATGTTCTATTTGGAGTGATGGAAAAGTTTTGGTAATGAATGGTGGTGATAGTAGCACAACATTGTGCATTTAATTAACAGTAGTGAAGTATATATATCTGAATGTGGTTAAAGGAGAAATGTTAGGTTGTACATATGGTAATAGTATAAAAATTTTTAAAAATCCATGGAACTGCACTACACAGTGAGCTCTAAGTTAAACCATGGCCTATAGTTAATAGTACAATTATAAAAATGTGCTTTCAAATAAAAATAATCTTGTGGGGTGGAGTGGTAGTGCTTTAGTTTGTTAAAGCTGCTGGAATGCAATATACCAAAAATGGAATGGTTTTTAAAAGGGGGTATTTATTAAGTTGCAAGTTTGTAGTTCTAAGGCTGTGAAATTGTCCAAATTAAGGCACCGACAAGAGGTTACCTACACTTAAGAAAGGCTGATCCCATCTGGAATACCTCTGTCAGCTGGGAAGGCACATGGTGACATCTGCTAGCTTTCTCTCCTGTCTTCTTCTTTCATTAGGATTCCCCTGGGGGTGTTTTCCTTCTGCATTTCCAAAGATCTCTGACTTTGTGGACTCTTTCAGCACTGAAGCTTTTTTCCAAAATAATTCCCTCTTAAAGGGCTCTAGTAAGCAACCCCACCTTGAAGGGTGGAGACACATCTCCATGGAAACCATTAATCACCAGTTACCACCCAAAATTGGGTGGGTCACATCTCCATGGAAGCAATAAAAAGAATCCCACCCAGCAATATTGAATGAGGAATAAAGAACATGTCTTTTCTGGGGTACACAACAGTTTCAACTGGCACATTCCATCCTCTGGACCCTAAAAAAAACACATTCTTTCCATAAGCAAAAGACATTCATTCCATTACAATATCATAAAGCCTTGAACCATTTCAGTATCAATACAAATACAACACAAAGTCACAAACAGTACAAAATCTCATGAAAGTCAGTTGCAGGCATGATCTGTCCTAAGGCAAAATTCTCGGGCTGTTGACCTGTGAAACTCAGAACAAGTTATCTGCTGCCACCAGACAAAGGAGGAACAGTCATAGGATAAATGTTTCCATTTCCACAGGAAGAAATTGGAAGGAACACAGGAGTAGTTGGACTCAAACCATTCTGGAAACCTGCAGGGCAAATGCCATTAGATTTCAAAGTCTGAGATTCATTTATCCTCCGGGCTTTAGAAAGCAACAGTCCCGTCCTTTCCAAGGGCTTAAGCAGCAGCCCGTTCTCTCCAAATTCTGGGGTGAGAACTGCAACCTTGAAGAACACTGAAGAGACCACCTTTTCCTCAGCTCCACCCTCTCCAAGCACTGGGGTAACACCCGGGCTCTTTGCCATCTCCAGTGCACACGCTCAGCCCCCTCAGAACAATGAGATATCAGCAAGGCTCTCCCCAGTCCCCAAGAAATGTGCTCCACACTCTCCAGGGTCCGGAGCACTGAAACTCCTGCCATTTCCCTTCAGGGCAAACTCATCCTCTCCAAGTGCATGGGTGGGTCCTCTCTTCTGGCCCGAGGTTTCTTGGCTTCAGACCTTAGCTTTCATGGTTCTACCTTTGAAGTCATTTTTCCTTCAATGTGTCCCTTTTCTGTCCCTTTTTGTCCAGGCTGGCAGTGATTCCACATATAAAGATCCCACAACACTCTTGTTGTTTTCCTAGGCAGTACACTGGGATCATATTCATCTGACAATAGGATTTTCCGCATACCTCTTCTGGAGAGCTCCGTCTCCAATCCTGGCTATTTTTGAAATGGCTGACTGGTTCCATGTTTGCTTAAACCCTGATATGGGACCCTATTCACTGCGCTCTCACTTTCTGGAAGCCTAGAATTTTCCAGACCATCAATTTCTGTTTTCCTTGTACTCAAGAGTTCAGTTCTCAGCTTATCTCTTCCCTGTCACATTTCTGTATATAAATGCAAGCACATAAACTATAAACTGCAAGCATAAACCAGGCCACACTTTCCACATTTAGTCTGGAAGTCTCTTCATCTAAGTATCCCAGTTTGTGGCTTTTAAAATTTGCCTTCCATCCAAAACCAGTAGTCAATTTTGCCAGATTATCTTCCATTTTAAAACAAAGGTTGCCTTCCTTCCAGTCTGCAATAACGCATTCCTCGTTTCTGTCTAAAGCACCTCATGAAAGCATTCTAGGCCTTCTCTATCAAGATCCTCACAATTCTTCCAGAATCTTCCTCTTACCCATTGAAAAAGCCATCCCAACATGTTTGACATTTGCAGACTGCAGCAGCATCCCACTCTGCCTGTACCAAAATCCGTTTTAGTTTGCTAAAGCTGCCAGATTGCAATATACCAGAAATGGAATGGCTTTTGAAAAGGGGAACTTACTAAGTTACAAATTTACAGTTCTAAGGCTGTGAAAGTGTCCAAATTAAAGCACCAAGAAGAGGTTACTTGCACACAAGAAAGATGGATCCTATCTGGAATACCACTGTCAACTAGGAAGGCAAGTGGCTGGTGTCTGCTGGGGTCTTTGGCTTCTGGACACCTCTGTCAGCTGGGAAGGCACATAGTGATGCCTGCTAGCTTTCTCTCCAGGCTTCTCACTTCATAAAGATTCCCTGGGGGTATTTTCCTTCTGCAACTCCAAAGGTTTATGGCTTTGTGGACTGTATCGGCACTGAAGCTTTTACCAAAATGGTTCCCTCTTAAAGGGCTCCAGTAAGCAACCCCACCTTGAATGGTGGAGACACATCTCCATGGAAACCACCTAATCACAAGTTACCACCTACAACTGGTGGGTCACATCTCCTTGGAAACAGTAGAAAAGATCCCACCCAGCAATATTGAATGAGGATTAAAGAACACGGTTTTTTCTGGGGTACACAACAGTTTCAACTGGTGCAGTTTTATTTCTTGTAAATATAACCAGGGCCCTGAGGACTGGCTCCTATGGTTTCCAGATAACTGGCAAGGAGTGTCCTTCTGTTTTTTTTCTTGCTGAAGAGAAGGGAATTGGGTGGTTTCCCACATCCCATTTGCTGAAGGATCTAGGACAAGAATGACAGACAAAGAACTTGGGCTCTGGGATCAGATTCTTAGAATTTAAGTCTCAGCTCTGCCAATTTCTACCAGTGTGACCTTGGGCAAGGTGTTGAATCTTTCTTGCCTCAGTTTCCTCATTTGTAAAATGAGGATAATGCTTATGCCTATTTCATAAAGTTCCTGTGAGAATTAGATGAGGATACATATGCTTTATATATACCATATGAAAACTCTGGATGGCTGACACAAACAGGTAAGTTGCAATACAGAAGGATAAAAATAAAAATAGGAGAATGGTCAAGTCTTAGAGGGTTTATTCTATTCAAGAGTTAGGAAGGCTTTTTGGAAGAGGTGACAACTGAGCTAGGTTTTGAAGACTAACCAGGAGTTGACTGACTTTATCAGTTAAGTTTAGGTTTGTCTCTGAGTAAAAGCAATGACTCTTACTGCCAAAGACCTGAAAATATAAATCACAAAAATAACAGTACCTTAAACAAAATAGAAGGTTATTTCATTCATTTTTTAAAAATTTTATATTCCTTTTATTTTGATCCAAGACCTGGGAAATTGATCTTAGAAACTGAACTTGCTCATGTACTCAATGTGTATGATTGTATGAATTATAATTATACAAAGTTAGTAACATTCTAAAATAAATATTTTTAATATTCTCTCTATATATTTTCACTACTAATAGCAAATACTCAATGATGTTTAAATATAATACTTTATTATGATGATAATGAAAACTGGCTTATATCTTTGTATCAAATTTCTTTTCAGAATGAAGTTCGATTATTTCACTTCACTATCTAAACTGTACGCTTTTACTTTTTCAATATTTTTAATTGTGAAATATAACATATATACAAAAGAGCATTAAATATCAAAGTACATTGTAACAAGTAGTTATAGAACAAATTTCACAGTCTGGTATGGGTTACAGTTCCACAATTTTAGGTTTCACCTTCTAGCTGCTTCAAGATACTGGAGACTAAAAGAAATGTCAGTATAATGATTCAACAGTCATACTCATTTGTTAAATCCCGTCTTCTCTGTTTTAACTCCTCCTTCTCCTTTGATCCTTTCCCCAGTCTTTAGGAGTATTTGGGCTATTCCCATTCTAACTTTTTCATCTTGGAAAGGGTGTAATAATATGGAATGGGGGATGGAACTAGCTGATGTTTTGGAGAGGCTGGCCCCTCTGGGTTTCAGGACTTATCTGGCCTAGGAACCCATCTGGAGGTTGTAGGTTTCTGGAAATTAATCTTGTGCGTGAAAACTTTTGTAGAATCTCAGATAGAACCCTAGGCATTCTTTAGGATTGACAGGAATGATTTTGGCTGGGGTTTAGCCAAGAATGCGAAACAGTAATATCTAGCTGAAGCTAGCGGAGAGAAGCCTCCAGAATAGCCTCTCAACTCAATTTGAACTCTCTTAGCTACCGATACGTTATTTTGATACATTTCTTTTCCCCCTTTTGGTCAGGAAGGCATTGTTGATCCCATGGTGCCAGGGCCAGGCTCATCCTTGGGACTCATGTCCCATGATGCCAGGGAGACTTTCACTCCTGGATGTCATATCCTGTGTAAGGGGGAGGGCAATGATTTCATTTGCAGAAAAGAGAGTGAGGCCACATCTGAGCAACAGAAGAGGTTTTGGGGAAGTAACTCTTAGGCATAACTATAGGTAGGCTTAGCTTTTCTGTTACAGAAATAAGCTTCACAAGAGCAAGCCTCAAGATCCAGGAGTTGGCCTATTGACTTGGGAGTCTCTAATGTTTGAGACAGTATCCCTAGTGGTAAAGCTTAATTGATCCATATTTTTTCTCCTGTTCCTCAAGGGACTTTGCCAATATTTATCAATTATCTGCTCAATATACTCCGGGATGTATCTGGGTATTACTTTAAGCTATACAGAATTACAAGCCCTCATTCCCAATCCAGGCTCCATGTCTTTGGGTTGTTTAAATGATCTATCCAGCTATGTTGAGTTAGATTATGTGCTGCAGAAAATTTAGGTTTTGGACAAAATAAGCCTCTCTTCCTTTGGTCTCATATTGCAGGTGAAGTTCTGAAATACAGACAATGCCATTTTTACCCCTGTATTCTGATTTACTTTAGTCTTAAACTGATCAGCTTCATTCTTATTCCTAATTGAAGGCTGATCTTTTTTCCGTTTCTTTAACAGTTGTTGGTTGTCACAGTGCTGATTTTCAGAGCTGCAGAACTCCAACTCTGGGTCTTAGGTGTCCCAGAGGTAGCCAAAGTTCCAGGGAGCTACCAGTTAGCATATACAGCACAGCATCTCAAAATCTAGAAATAACATTTACAGCTCCCGACTAAATGTGACTGCTGTAAAAATTTTCAATCTAGGCCCAAATTTTCTCATCTTTAAAAAGAGACCATGCAATATTTGTTCATTTGATTGGGGCTTCTTCTGCATCACATAATGTCCCCCCAGATTCTTTCACCTCATTGCATGCCTCACGACTTCATTCCTTTCTGTAGCCTCACAATGTTGCATCATATATATACACGACAGGTCACCATTCTACTTCTCAGTCAACGTATCCTTCAGCCACCTCCAGCCATTGGCATCATGGATAATCCCCAAAGGCAACAATCCATGTCTCACATTTTCCCAACTTAGTCGTACGATCATCAGCAGTCTCAATTTTAGACAATTTTCATTGCTCCGATGAGAAAAATAACTGATAATCACACCCTCACCAAATAGAAAATCCAAACCTCCTCTTAATTCTTGTCCTTACCCTCCCCCCACCCAATTTTTTATCCCTGGTATTGCTGCAGTACTGTTATCGTCTTCCTGTTAAATATAGACCATGGTATGCAGTAGTAATTTTCCCTCTAAACCCCTCTATTATGGGCTTTTTGCACAAGTTGCATAGTTATGTCTTGTATAAGGTTTGGGAAGTTTTCCCCCATTATCTCCTTAATTAATCTTCTTAGCCTTTTACTCTTTTCTTCTCCTTCTGGGACACCAATGATTCTTATATTTGTGTGCTTCATGTTGTCCATCATTTCCCTGGAGACCTGCTTCAAACTTTTTCATATTTTTTTTGCCATTTATTCTTTTGTACATTTGAACTCAATTGTCTTGTCTTCTAGTTCACTTATTCTTCCTTCTGCCTTTTCAAATCTTCCGTTGTGTGTCTCTAGGTTATTTTTAATTTGGTCTGCAGTTTCTTTTTTTTTTTATTAATTAAAAAAAATAACTAACACAACATTTAGAAATCATTCCATTCTACACATACAATCAGTAATTCTTAATATCATCACATAGATGCATATTCATCATTTCTTAGTACATTTATATCGATTTAGAAAAAGAAATAGAAAGACAACAGAAAAAGAAATAAAACGATAATAGAGAGAAAAAAATTTTTTAAAAATTAAAAATATATAATAATAATAATAATAATAATAATAATAAACTGTACCTCAGATGCAGCTTCATTCAGTGTTTTAACATAATTACATTACAATTAGGTATTATTGTGCTGTCCATTTTTGAGTTTTTGTATCTAGTCCTGTTGCACAGTCTGTATCCCTTCAGCTCCAATTACCCATTATCTTACCCTATTTCTATCTCCTGATGGTCTCTGTTACCAATGATATATTCCAAGTTTATTCTCTAATGTCACTTCACATCAGTTGGACCATACAGTATTTGTCCTTTAGTTTTTGGCTAGTCTCACTCAGCATAATGTTCTCTAGGTCCATCCATGTTATTACATGCATCATAAATTTATTCTGTCTTAAAGCTGCATAATATTCCATCGTATGTATGTACCACAGTTTGTTTAGCCACTCGTCTGTTGATGGACATTTTGGCTGTTTCCATCTCTTTGCAATTGTAAATAACGCTGCTACAGACATTGGTGTGCAAATGTCCGTTTGTGTCTTTGCCCTTAAGTCCTCTGAGTAGATACCTAGCAATGGTATTGCTGGGTCGTATGGCAATTCTATTGTTCCTCAAAAAGCTGAATATAGAATTGTAGTTTCTTTCTTCACTGTGATATTTGTACCAAATTTTCTACTTGTTCTTTCAAATTCTTCTTTATGCTCTTCTAGTGTCTTCTTGATATCCTTTTTATCATTAGCCAAGCCATTGAATTTATTTAGGAGAGTTGCATGAACATCTTTGATTAGTTGTTCCAAAATCTGTGTCTTCTCTGGTGTTTTAATTTGGTCAATTGGCTAGGCTATATCTGCCTGCATCTTCGTATACTTTGTGATTTTCTGTTGGCTTTGAGGCATTTGATTATCTTTTTATTTTTAACTTTTTTAAATTTTTATAGTATTCCGTGTATACAAAGCAAAGAAATAAAAAAGCAATAGTTTTCAAAGCACTCTTCAACAAGTTATTACAGGACAGATCCCAGAGTTTGTCATGGGCTACCATATGATCCTCTCAGATTTTTCTTTTTAGCTGCTCCAGAGTATAGGAGGCTAGAAAGCTTAACTATTTTTTTTATCACCACAATCGAGGTTTTTTCTTTCTTTTCTTTTTTTTGTGAAAAATAACATGTATGCCAAAAAGCAATAAATTTCAAAGCACAGGACCACAATTAGTTGTAGAACATATTTCAGAGTTTGAGATGGGTTATAATTCCACAATTTTAGATTTTTTCTTCTAGCTGCTCTAAGATACTGGAGACTAAAAGAGATATCAATTTAATGATTCCGCAATCATATTCATTTGTTAAATCCTATCTTCTCTGTGTAACTCCACCATCACCTTTGATCTTTCTATTCCTCTCTTTAGGGGTGTTTGGGCTATGGCCAATCTAACTTTTTTATGTTGGAAGGGACTTTCAATAATATGGTTTAGGGAGCTGAACTATCTGATGTTCTGGAGAGGCTGGGCCCTCTAGGTTTCAAGACTTATCTGGTCTCAGGACCCATCTGGAGGTTGTAGGTTTCTGGAAAGTTACACTACTGCATGGAACCCTTGTGGAATCATATATATTGCCCCAGGTGTTCTTTAGGATTGGCTGGAATAGTCCTGGTTGATTATCTTAATAGGGTTTTTTTTTCTTATTTTTTTTAAACATAACAACACACAAACATGAACATTCTTACCATATGGTCATTCCATTCTTGGTACATAAACAATAACTCACAATATCATCACATAGTTGTATATTCATCACCACGATCACCTCTCAGAACGTTTGCATCAATCCAGAAAAATAAATAAAAAGAAAAAAGGAAAAAATTTGTACATTCCGTGCTCCCCTCCCCCTTACCAATCACGAACATTTCAATCTACTAAATTTATTTTGACATTTGTTCCCCCATTATTTATTTATTTTTAATCCATATGTTCTACTCGTCTGTCAACAAGGTAGATAAAAGGAGCATCAGACACAAGGTTTTCACAATCACCCAGTCACATTGTGAAAGCTATAGCATTATGCAATCATCATCAAGAAACATGGCTACTGGAACACAGCTCTACATTTTCAGGCAGTTTCCTCCAGACTCTCCATTACACCTTAACTAAAAAGGTGATATCTATATAATGCGTAAGAATAACTTCCAGGATAACCTCTTGACTCTGTTTGGAATCTCTTAGCCATTGACACTTTATTTTGTTTCATTTCTCTCTTTCCCTTTTTGGTCTTGAAAATTTCTTCAATCCTTTGATGCTGAGTCCCAGCTCATTCTAAGATTTCTGTCCCACATTGCCAGGAAGGTTTATACCCACGTAGAGAGGGGGAGGGAAGAGTCATGTCCCACGTAGAGAGGGGGAGGGAAGTGAGTTTGCTTGCCATTTTGGTTGAGAGGCCATATCTGAGCAACAAAAGAGGTTCTCTGGAGGTGACTCTTAGGCCTAATGTTAAGTAGGCTTAGTCTATCCTTTGTGGGGTTAAGTTTCATATGAACAAACCCCAAGATTGAGGACTTGGCCTATTGCTTTGGTTGTCTCCACTTCTTGTGAGAATATCAGGAATTCTCCACATGGGGACGTTGAATTTTCCCCTTTCTTGCCATTCCCACAAAGGGACTTTGCAAATACTTTTTTGTTCACTGTTCAAATCACTCTGGGATTTATTGGGGCATCACTCTGGACAAACCTACAAAATCTCATGCCCTACTCAAGGTTCCATGTACTTATGGTGTTCAATTAAGCTGTCCACATAAGTTATATTAGGAAATGCCCTAGTCAAAATATAAATTTTGTACCAAATAAACACTTTTTGCTTTAGTCTCAGACATAAGTTAAAGTTTTAAAATATGGCTTACCATCTATTTTCAACACCCTGCAGTATTGACATTCCTTTGTTCTTCCTCATGCAAAAACATTTTAAAATCTGTACGTTTAGTCACTATCATTATACACTCTAGGCATTCCTAGATTATGCCATCTCAGTCTTTATTGTCTATCTTTTCTTCTGATTTCATTTGTGCCCCCAGGCCTCCTCCCTCTATCATTCTCACATTCAACTTCATTCAGTGTTCTAACATTATTGTATTACAGTTACATAGTATTGTGCTATCCATTTCTGAACTTTTACAATCAGTCCTGTCGCACAATCTGTATCCCTTCAGCTCCAATTGCTCAATATTTACCTTATTTCTATCTCCTGATGGTCTCTATTCTTAACTGAAATTCTCCAAGTTCATTCACTAATGTTAGTTCATATCAGTGAGACCATACAGTATTTGTCCTTTTGTTTCTGGCCAATCTCACTCAGCATAATGTCCTTAAGGTCCATCCATGTTGTTACATACTTCATAACTTTATTCTGTCTTACAGCTGCATCATATTCCATCATATGTATATACCACAGCTTGTTTAGCCACTCGTCTGTTGATGGACATTTGGGCTGTTTCCATCTCTTGGCAATTGTAACTAATGCTGCTATAAACATTGGTGTGCAAATGTCCGTTCGTGTCCTTGCCCTCATGTCCGCTGATTAGATACCTAGCAATTGTATTGCCTGATCATATGGCAATTCTATACGTAGCTTCCTGAGGAACCACCTGTTCTAGTTTGCTAGCTGCCAGAATGCAATATACTAGAAATGGAACGGCTTTTAAAAGGGGGAATTTAATAAATTGCTAGTTTACAGTTCTAAGGCTGAGAAAATGTCCCAATTAAAGCTAGTCTATAGAAATGTCCAATCTAAGGCATCTAGGGAAAGAGACCTTGGTTCAAGAAGGCCGATGAAGTTCAGGGTTTCTTTCTCAAGTGAGAAGGTACACGGCGAACACAGTCAGTTTCTCTCTCATCTGGAAGGGCACATGGTGAACACGGTCAGGGTTCCTCTCTCATCTGGAAGGGCACGTGGCGGGCACAGCATCATCTGCTAGCTTATTCTCCTGGCTTCCTGTTTCATGAAGCTCCCCAGGAGGCATTTTCCTTCTTCATCTCCAGTGGTTGCTGGCTGGTGGACTCTGCTTCACATGGCTATGTCGTTCTGCTCTGCTCTCTCCAAATCTTTATTCTCCAAAATGTTTCCTCTTCTATAGGACTTCAGAAACTTATCAAGACCCACCCAAATGAGTGGAGACATGCTTCTACCTAATCCAGTTTAACAACCACTCTTGATTAAATCACATTTCTGGGTAGATGATCTAATTACAGTTTCAATGATACAATATGGAATAGGGATTAGAAGAAACAGCTGCCTTTACAAAATAAGATTAGGATTAAAACATGACTTTTCTAGGGTCCATGCATCATTTCAAACCAGCACTCTGCCAAACTGCCTTCCATAGTGGTTGTACCATTTGACATTCCCACCAAGAGTGGGTAAGTGTGCCTCTTTCTCCACATTCTCTCCAGCACTTGTCGTTTTCTGTTTTATCGATAATGGCCCTTCTGGTGGGTGTGAGATGATATCTCATTGTGGTTTTGATTTGTATTTCCCTAATAGCCTGGGAAGTTGAGCATCTTTTCATGTGCCCTTTGGCTATTTGTATTTCCTCTTCTGAGAAGTGTCTGTTCATGTCTTTTGCCCATTTTGTAATTGGTTCGTCTGTCTTTTTGCTGTTGAGTTGAACAATCTCTTTATGTATGCTGGATGCTAGACCTTTATCTGATACATCCTTTCCAAATATTGTCTCCCATTTTGTAGGCTGCCTTTTTACTTTCTTGACGAAGTTCTTTGATGCACAAAAGTGTTTCATTTTGAGGCGTTCTTGATGGGGCTATTTTGGAAGTTGATTTCCTTCAGTCATCTAAGATTTTGTATTTGCTTGGGTTTGCATTGAAGGTCTCCTTTTGCACTTGGCTTGTCAGTAATTCCTTGCCAAATTAAGACCTGGACCTCATGCAACACTACTTGAGGATCTGTTTGAAGCTAGACAGATAGAAAGTTTGGCAGATGACACTTTCCCTTTTTTTCCCCAGAAGATCATGCTCCTGGCCCTCCTGTCCCCCTCAGGCCTCTCTCTTTGGCAGCCAGGTCCACTGGTCCCAGTGTGCACTGAAAACCGACTGACCTGGACCCCATTCTCTGCATCCCAATTCCCCAGCTTTTTCATCCAGGACCTCCCTGTATAGTGTAGAAGACCCTCTCAGGTCACTTACACCCTGGACCTGATGTCCTGATCATTTTTTCAGTCACTCTTCTAGTTGCTCTTTGGAGTAGGGGTAAACTCAGCCTATCCTATGATACCTATCTTCGGAAGCTTGTTTTTGACTCATGTAGAAATCTCGTTGTGGAAGGACCACTTCTCATTGGTTGCTCCAAGGTAACAGGCACCCAGATGCCTATTGTCATGCTTATCTTGCATAGTCTCCATTCCCTGGTCTCCTCCTCATCCAGTGGAGTGACTGTCACATCTCCAGCAACCCTGTCCCTTTAAAGATACTCCTGGAAGCTGTATACTCTACTTATAAGCTATTGACCAAGACTTTATTATATGACCAATCCAGGTGCAAGGAGGCTGAGAAACTTTCTTTTTTCTTGGTGGCTATATGCCCAGCTAAGAAAGGGGTTTCCATTACTAAGGAGAACTTGGGGAACAGATATATTGGAGGTCACAACTGGTCAAATGTACCATACTGAGAAAAAATGATTGGGAAGGAATTCCCCATTGATGGAACAGCAAGTGCAAAGGGCTGGAGGATTGGCATTGTGTATTTTAAACATTTGGAATGGCTGCTCCTATCTCCACAGGGTTTTAAAAGATTTTCATTCCATTTCTCCTGAGACCTTCTCTTCAACTTGACTACTTCTATGGATTTGCCTGTAGACCAAGCCAGGTAAGTATGTTCTATTCTCAGCTCTCCTGTTGCTCTGGACTCCCTCCTAGAAAGTGTTTTTCCCACAGGAGAAACTGAGAAGTTAGGGAACAGGTCCTTGCCCTTGAGATGCTTGTGGTCACCATGTAGATGGAGGAGTTACAGAGAGAAGAGTCAGAGCTCTTTTCACACTTCTTACCTTGGGCCTAGACAGCTGGTGGTGGGAGCCCAAGAAAGGCTCCATATCAGGGGAATGCTACAAGTACAGACCAGGAGATGGGACTCAGGCCACTTTGGGGACTTTGAGGAGAGTTGTCCTGCTAATGGTGGGGGCTGAGGCCTGATGGGTGGGACGCTTGACAGGTGGGAACCCATGTACCTTATAGATCACAGCACATGGATATGCTAGTCGTGGCTGTGACCACAAGGTCAATGCTGTCCAGGGAGGAAAGGGAGCCACAGGGAGGCTGGATCTTGGAGTGAGCAATGGAAATTACACCTTTCATTCTGAACTTGGTGACAGAGAGTGAGGATTTACTGGCACATGGTCTTAGCTTGGAATTCCAGTTCTACCTTGGATAGGCTGAGCAACTTTAAGCCTCAGTTTTCTCATCTGTAAAGTGGCAGTCTGCTTCTCAAGAATGGAATGAGGGAGGAAGATCACAGGAGTGAAAGGACTTTATAAGAGCTTGAGCGCTGTGCCTAGGTGTGGTACTGTGGAGAATTCTGAAAGAAGGAACTCCCATAGGGCCACACCTCCTTGGACTCCTCATGGATCTGGGTTTTCAGCCTACAAGGCCCACATGAGGCCTTGGCTTCTTGGGGACCCATCCCTGACCACCCATGCACCCAGCTCCCAGAGCAGTTCTGCAGCCTCTGATAGCCCTTGGCTCTGGAAAGTGAGATCCAGTAGTCTCAGCCCTCTGGTCAGAGCTCCTAATATGGGCTCCAGTTGGCAGTCTGAACTCCATCACCAGGACTGCACCCCATGAGCCTGGAGATTTGGGCTGGGATGGCCTGGATGGCTAAGAGGCCCAAGTGCTAGTGGAAATACTCACCTAAGCAGAAGCCACCTGCCCACAGGGCCTAGGTGGGTAGGAAGTGAAGTCAGAAAAGAAGTGTAGTATGCACCTGTTCTAGTTTGCTAGCTGCCAGAATGCAATATACCAGAAATGGAATGGCTTTTAATAGGGGGAATTTATAAAGTTGCTAGTTTACAGTTCTAAGGCTGTGAAAATGTCCACATTAAAGCAAGTCTATGAAAATGTCCAAATTAAGGCACCAACAAGAGATTACCTTCAGTCAAGAAAGCCCGATGAAGTTCAGGGTTTCTCTCTCAACTGGAAGATGAGAACACCATGTCGAACATGGTGACATCTGCTAACTTTCTCTCCAGGCTTCTTGTTTCATGAAGCGCCCACAGAGATGTGTTCTTTCTTCATCTGCAAAGGTCTCTGCCTGCATGGACTCTGTGATTTTCATGTCTCCCTGGTGGTTCTTCTTCTCTTTCCAAAATGCTTCTTCTTTTAAAGGATTCCAGTAAAGTCATCAAGACCCACCTGGAATGGGTGAATTCACATCTCCGTCTAATCAAGGTTAATACCCACAACTGGGCAGATCATATCGCTGTGGAGATAATGTAATCAAGTTTCCAACTTATAGTGCTGAATAGGAATTAAAACAAACGTTGCTCCCACGAGATTGGAACAGGATTAAAACACGGCTTTTGTAGGGAACATGAATTCTTTCAAACCAGCACACCACTCAACTAAAATGAAATGCTTTTATACACTGTAATCAAAGCACCATACTGAAAAACAGAACAACAGGTTAGAGACTTCTTGTTTTTCGCAATCACAAATGTCTGCTCTGTATGTGCTGGAGGGGGAGGGGATATCTTAAATCAAGGGAATAAAATCAGCCAGCCAGGAAAGGAGAAGAAGTGTGATGGAGGGTGGGGTGGGGATTAGGGTATAATGGTTATCACTGGGTGGGCAGAACCCAGTGGGTACAGGAAACACCTATTGCTTTGCTTGCCCAGTGCACTCCCTTTGCTCAGAACTTTCCATCACTCATCAGCCACAGCATTTGCCACGTGTGTGACCACTTCTCCCCAGGTGATTGGTCCAGGCCTGAGTCCATGACCCATACTGAGCCAGTCAGTGTCTTCCCAAAGAATGTAGACTTAGAACCAAAAGACCACAGCTCAGTCTGGCTGTCCTCATATCTGGAGCCGTGACAACTTAGGAAATATTGACAACATGCTTTCTACTGCTGACTGGAGGAGTTGGCAGAGCCATGCCTCGGTGAGGAGAGAAGGAAGAGACAACAGAAAGAAGGTGGGTGAGAAGGCAGGGCGTCCAGCCCTGATTCTATCCCTTCCTGAGCCAGCTGGCATCCTTGTCTGGGGCCCTGGTCCTTTGATAACTTTTCCCCGCCACCGGATATTTTTTTCTTGCTAAAGCTAGTTTAGATGAGCTTCTGTTGCATGCAACTAAAATAATCCCAGCTGGTAGGTGAAGACAAGCACAGCGAGATCTAGCTTCATAGGCTACCATTCATTGAAACAACTGCTTCACCTGTGTTATTTCATTGAATCTTTATGATGACTCTGTGAAGAAGGTTTGCTATTATTTCCATTTGACAGATGAGAAAACTGAGGCCCTGAAGGGTTTGAAGCAACCTGCCCAAAGCCATGCAACTGATAAGGAATTTGAGTCTGGGATGGTTGATCTTAGAAGCCAAGAGTTTAACTTCTCAGATACGCTTTTCCACTCTGCTGTAGAGATTCGCATAGAAAAATAATTGGCCTAGGGCATCTTTCAGGCTTTACAGAGTCCTTGATTCTCTGTGTTCATTTGACTCTGTTCTACTACATAGAGTTGTACATCTTGAGAAAGAGCCAAGCTAGTCGGGCTTTAAGTTTTCAGGGCTGGGCCGGAGACAGGCCTCCTTGGAGAGCCCAGCCAAGCCCTGGCCGAGCCCCCAGACCAGGCTGGCCTGGACGAGGCTGACATCATGTCCTGCCACAACTCTAAACCTGCCTGTGAGTCATGGGCAAGGACAAGGCTGAGGCAGAAATGGTCCTTCCCCAACCACCAAGCCTGGGTCTAAGGCACCCTCCAGAGGCCTTTCAGGGCGCCGGTGGCTGTGATCTGCCTTGTTTTGACCTCGCTGACACTTGCTTTTACCATGGCCACATCTGAGGACCCTGGATCTCTGGGTTCTCCTGGTTAGAGAGCCATGCAGGACAAAACTGAGACTTGGGGTGAGGCTTGGCCACTATTCCCTCCAGGGGTGGGTGATTATCTTTGGGGTGTCAAATGGAGAGCTGAGCCAGTGGGAATCCACGGGGTCCAAGGAGGAATAGCAGGGGTCCCATGACTCCGGGAGGCTAGAATACTCTCAGGTATAGACAATGTGGTGTGCAAGTGAGCTCCAAAGACAGGCCAGCCACCCTCCTCTAAGACTTTAAAATACATCTTGGTGCATTCATTCCATAGAATACTATGCAGCTATTAAAAGAATGACATGGAATTATTGGTGTGCAATAATCCAAGATATATGAGATAAAGCAAGCTGCACCATGGTGGATGCAGTAAGCTACAGTCTGTGTAAGGACAAAAAGCATATACTTGTATGTACTAACAAAGGTTGCTTTGGGTGGGTGGGGAAATGGGAAGGGAGCAAGGGATTTTGCCTTTGTGCCATGTGTATGGGATCCTACTTAATGAACTACATAATTTATGTTTGTTATAAATAGAGCACAAAGTTCTTGGGGAGGCTGAGGGAACCCCAGGATTTGGACGCTGAAGAAAGAGGGTAGATGTGAGCGAGCATCGTCTCAGGGAGAGAGGAAGCCTGGGTTGCCTGCCTGTGGCTTTCACTGGGGGCCCCGGAATCCTCAGCACCCCAGACACCTCCTACCCGTGGGCTTTTCCTCCAGGCCCTGCCACCCCTCATGCCTTCTCCAGGGTTGTGCTTTCTGCTGAAAAGGCCTCCCTCCATGTTTCACCTAAGGTCCTACTTGGCTTGGAAGGCCCAGCACAATTTCCATTTCCTCCCCATTGGTGCTTCAAGTCAGAGGCCTCCCTTAGGCCACAGCATCTCCTCCGCCCAGGATCCTCCCTCTCCTGCAGCGGCAGGACTGTCCCTCTGCCTGCCCGGATGCGGAGGGCCATGTGCGAGTGTGTGCGTGTACATGTGAGTGTGAGTGTGAGGGCTGTGCGTGCATGCACAAGGGTGCATGGGTGTGTGCTTAAGCATGGCTCAGTGTGTAAATGGGAGAGCGCGTGAGTCTGTGTCCTTAGAGAACTGCCTCTCCCCAACTCGATTAGGCGCCCTGAGGTCCGAGGCAGGGCTCCCGGAGGTCAAGAGGCCTCAGGCCCCTTTGCTTTCCTTTTGAGAGTCCCTGTATTTTTTTTTTAATGAAGAAATGCTAAAACAAAAGGCAAAATGACTATTTATAATATTTTTAAACTTTTCCTTCTGAAACTATTTCAAACTTGCAGAAAAGTTACAAAAATAATAGAGAGAACTCCTGTATAGTCTTTACTCAAATTCCCCAATGTTAGCTGATCACATATTTTGTTTTATCACATTCTCTCCTCTCTCTCTCCCTATATATATATACACACAAAAGTATATCTGTGTATGTATGAGTATGTCTGTATATAAAATACACATAATAATATATAACATATTATTTTTTTCTATACGATTTGAGAGTAAGTCAAAGACGTCATGCCTCTTTACACCTAAATGCTTCATTGTGCATTTCCTAAGAACTAGCACATTCTCTCACATAACAGTACAATTATCAAAATCAGGAACTTTAACAATGATACCGTAAATATTATCTAGTGCAGGGGTCAGCAAACTTTTTCTATGAAGGGCTGGATTGTGAGTATTTTCAGCTTGTGGGCTGCAGGGTTTCAATGGCAAATGCCTAGCCCTGCCCCTGTCCCGCAGAGGCAGCACGCGCACGGTGGAGCTGAATGGCTCGCCTGTGTTCCGAGAAAACTTTACTGACAAGAACATGCTGCAGGAGAGCTGTTGTTTAAGGGGAGGGGACAGACGGTTCACATTCGGATTGGCCCGATTGATCCAATAATGTCCTTTTAGAGGAATATTTTTTCCTGATCTCTGTACAACGATTTTATCAAGAATGTATAGATTTTAAATGTTTGCTTTCAATACACTTATGCTCTTAATCTCCTAAAATATGATGGAAAATGATTGCACTATTCACAAAGCTATCACAGAGTTTGCAAATGTCTGAATTCATGATGCAACCCTGGAGACAGAGTCCTTGAAGGTCACAGGTTTCATGTTGTGTGTCATTGCCTTCATCTATTTTTTTTCAACTTTTTATTTTGAAATAATTTCAAACTTACGTGACAGCTGCAAAGACAATACAGAGAACTCTGACACATCCCAACCCCCAGATACCCAGATGTAGCAATTTTAATATTTTGACACCTATACCTTGTCATTCTACCTATCTGTCCATCTTTCCATCCATCCATCAATCCGTCCATCCATTTCCTGAACATTTGAGAACAGGTTGCATACATCATACTCCTTGAACACATAATATGGCTATGCACATTTCCTAAGAACAAGGATATTCACTTATGTATGCATCTTAAGTGTGGATATCAAGTTCAAGAAATTTAACGTTGATATAAAGCTTACAGTTTATATTCCATTTTTTTAATATCCCAATAATGGCCTTTTGAGCCTTTTCTCCTCCATTCTTAGATCTCTTCCAAGATCATGTAATATATTTAATTACCATCATCTCTTTAGTTTCACTAAATAAATTTTCTTTAATTGTGGAAACACACATACAACATAAATCATCCCGTCCCTCATTGCTGGCAACCTGTGCTGTTACTTTCTGTCTCTGAGTTTGCATATTCTCTGATATTTTCTTCGTTGTTATCATAGGGTTTAAACATAACATCCTAAACCTATAAAATCTCAATTGGTTTGGTATCAATTTACCTTCAATAGCATAGTATAAACTATATTCTTATACCTCTCCATCCCCCACTTTTATCTAGTTCTTGTCACAAATCACATATTTATACACTGAGTCCAAATCCATTGGTTTATCATTGCATCCTTTTGGTTTTAAGGATACTGGCATTTACTATTGGCTATGTTTAACAGGAGGACATCTGCAGTACTGCAGCAACACCAGGGGTAAATAATGGGGGGAGGGACAAGAGTTAAGGGGAGGTTTGGATTTTCTGTTTGGTGAGGGAGTGTTTATTGGTTATCTTTCTCTTGGGAACAATGAAATTATCTAAAATTGAGAGTGTTGACAGACTGTGGACTTTGGACATTATACATGATACCTAATGAATGCAGGTGGCCAAAGGATACACTGACTGAGAAGTAGATTGGCGAATGATGGTGTACACATATGATCGAATATTGTGCTGCTACAAAAAGGAATGAAGTCGTGAGGCATGCAACGTTGTGAATGAAACTGTGGGACATTTGGTGAGGTAAAATAAACCAGAAACAAAAGAGCAAATATTGTACGGTCTCACTTAGAAAATACTTATAAGAAAACAGGGGCCTTGATTGTAAGCAGTCACATTTAGTCCAGAACGGTCATTGTTATTTCTGGGTTTTGAGATGCTGCTTTATATACGAAAAACCTGCTATTTAGAGATGAGAATGAAGCTGATCAGGCCGGGACTAAGGTAGCTCAGAATACAGGGGTAAGGAAGACATTGCCTATATTTTAGAACCTCATCTATTCTTTGAGACCAAGGGAAGAAAGGTTTATTTTGTCTGGAACCTAAATTTTCTATAGCACATAACCTAGCTCAACCTGTGTGGATAGATCATTTAAACAACCCAAACACCGGGAGCCTGAGAGTTCCAATAGAGTTGAGAGGCTACTCTGAAGGTCACTCTTTCATAAGCTTCAGTTAGACATTGCTACCTATCATAACCAGCCAAACCCCAACCAAAACCATTCCTGCCAATCCTAAAGAACACCTAGGGCATCATATAAGATTCTACAAAGGTTCCATGCGCTAGGGTAACTTTCCAGAAACCTACAACCTACAGATGGGTCCCTGGACCAGATAAGTCCTGAATCCCAGAGGGGCCAGCCTCTCCAGAACATCAATTATCCCATATTATCGACAGCCACTTCCAACATGAAAAAGTTAGAATGGGCATAGCCCAAATACCCCTAAAGAGTGGGAGAAAGATCAAAGGGGATGGTGGAGTTATACAGAGAAGGTACAGGGTTTAACGAATGAGTATGATTGCTGAATCATTATACTGGTATTTCTTTTAGTCTCCTGTATTTTAGATCAGCTAAAAGTAAAAACCTAAAATTGTGGAATTGTAACCCATTCCAAACTCTGACATCTGTTCTACAACTAATTCTTGTGCTGTGCTTTGAAATTTGTTGCTTTTTGTAAATATGTTATTTTTCACAAAAAGAAAACTACAGTTGATTGTGATGATAAATGTACAGCTATATGGTGGCATTGTGAACCATTGATTGTATACTTTCGACGATTACATGGTATATGAATATATAATATACATCAATAGAATAAATTTTAAAATACTGGCATTTATACACCAGCATAGGTGATCTCACAAATATAATGCTGAGTAAAAAAAAAAGAGCAGAATGAAAACAATATGCCATTAATATAATGTTAAAAAACACACGGGTAGATCAGTAGTAGGATGCTTGCATTTCATGTGGGAGGCCGGGGTTCAATTCCCAGGCCATGCACCCCATCCCCCTCAAACAGCCCACAAAACCAAACAAAACATTCATAGGTTAGTTCTGAAAGGTGGGAAAAGAGAGAGGTATCAAATGGTATATTTTTCAAGCTGGATGGTGAGTACATAAATGTTTATTATTTTTTATATATGAATGTTCATATGTGCACATTAACATATTATATGTTCTTTTGCTCCTATGAGGAATTTCACAATAAGGATATTTAATCTAAAAAAAGAATATGGATTTACAGTTTGTCATATGTGATTTTGGTATTCCAGAAACATCTCAACTATTTGGACTTCTTTAATTTCACAGACAGCTGTTTTTGTAAAAGCTTTAATGGAGTCTCTCTACATATGTCTTAACCTCACCATCTGACAGGAGGTATTACTGACAGTGTGTTTTAGTTTGCTAAAGCTGCTAGAGTGCAACATACCGGAAATGGATCTGCTTTTATACAGGGGAGTTATTAAGTTACGAGTTTATAGCTCTAAGCCTTAAAAATGTCCAAACTGAGGCATCCAGAGAAAAATACCTTGACCTGGAAGAAAGACTGATGTCTGCCCCATGGGAAGGCACGTGGCTGGCATCTGCAGGTCCTTGTCCCTGGTTCCGTTGCTTTCAGCTTCAGATTCCAGTGGCTTTCTCTCCAAGCATCTGTGGGCCCTCACTTAGTTTCCCCGGGGCAAAGCTCTGGGCTTCATCTCTCAGCATCTCCAAATGTCTATGGCTTGATTTCATTTCTCTGTCCTCTGTCAGTGATCCAAGCATCTCTGTCGGCACTCCAAGCATCTCGATGTGCATATTGGTTCTGACTCTTTCTCTCTCTGTGAGCTCTCTTAAAAACTCCAGGAAACTAATAAAGACCCACCCTGAGTGGGGCAGAGTCGCATCCCCATCTAAGCAAAATGTCACACCCTGCAATATTGAATTAGGACTGAAAGAACATGGCTTTTCTGGGGTATACAACAGTTTCAAACCAGCATGCAGCACATTTGAATTTATTCCAAAATTCATCTATGCTTTTATCAAATTGTGCCACGTTATCCTCTATCATTATGTAAGACAATGCTCCGTCACTTTCTGGGCAGGCCTGAGCATCTACCTTCCTCACACCAGACTTTTACCTCCTTTGGTAAACACCTGGTCTCTAGGCCCTTCCCTTTCAATCTGCAGAACTCCTTTTAGCATTTCCTGTAGGGCAGATCTAGTGGTGATGAACTCCCTTAGATTTTATTTATCTGGTGATGTCATAATGTTTCCCTCATTCTTTTTTTTTATTTTAACATTTGTTCCCCCTATTATTTATTTTTATTCCATATGTTCTACTCATCTGTTGACAAGGTAGATAAAAGGAGCATCAGACACAAGGTTTTCACAATCACACGGTCACATTGTGAAAGCTGTATCATTATTCAATCATCATCAAGAAACATGGCTACTGGAACACAGCTCTACAGTTTCAGGCAGTTCCCTCTAGCTTCTCCATTACATCTTGGATAACAAGGTGATATTTATTTAATGTGTAAGAATAACCTCCAGGATAACCTCTCAACTCTGTTTGGAATCTCTCAGCCATTGACACTTTGTCTCTTTTCACTCTTCCCCCTTTTGGTCGAGAAGGTTTTCTCAATCCCTTGATGCTAAGTCTCAGCTCATTCTGGGAATTCTGTCCCACGTT
Source organism: Tamandua tetradactyla (assembly GCF_023851605.1). Taxonomy (NCBI): domain Eukaryota; kingdom Metazoa; phylum Chordata; class Mammalia; order Pilosa; family Myrmecophagidae; genus Tamandua; species Tamandua tetradactyla. The sequence continues at coordinate 83,964,292 of NC_135340.1, forward strand.
GCCAGGAAGGTCCACACCCTTGGGAGTCATGTCCCATGTAGACAGGGGGAGGGTGGTGAGTTTGCTTGTTGTGTTGACTGGGAGAGAGAGGCCACATCTGAGCAACAAAAGAGGCTCTCTTGGGGGTGACTCTTAGGCCTAAATTTTAAGTAGACTTGACCTATCCTTTGTGGGGTTAAGCTTCATATGAACAAATCCCAAGACTGGGGACTCTGCCTACAGCTTTGGTTGTCCACACTGCTTGTGAGAATATCAAGAATTTAACTTGGGGGCGTTGAATTTCTCCCCACTCTCACCATTCCCCAAAGGGGGCTTGCAAATACTTTTCCACTCACTGATCAAATCACTCTGGGATTCATCAGGGCATCACTCTGGACAAACCAACAAAATTTCATGTCCTACCCGAGATTCCAAGTACTTATGGTGTTCAATCAAGCTATCTACATAAGTTATATTAGGAAATGCACTAGTCAAAATATAAATTTTGTACCAAATAAACATTTTTTGCTTTAGTCTCACACGTAAGGTGAAATTTTAAAATATTAATTACTATCTATTTTCAGCATCCTGCAGTTAATGACATTCCTTTGTTCTTCCTCATGCACAAATATTTTTTAAACTTGTACATTTAGTCACTATCATTATACACTCTAGGCATTCCTAGATTATACCATCTCAATCTTTAATGTCTATCTTTCTTTCTGATTTCATTTATGCCCCCAGCCCTCCTCCCTCTTTCATTCTCACATGCAGCTTCATTCAGTGTTTTAACATAATTGTATTACAGTTAGTTAGTATTGCGCTGTCCATTTCTGAGTTTTTATATTCAGTCCTGTTGCACAGTCTGTATCACTTCAACTCCAATTACCTAATATCTTACCCTATTTTTATCTCCTGGTGGTCTCTGTTACCAATGAAATATTCCAAGTTTATTCATTAATGTCAGTTCATATCAGTGAGACCATACAGTAGTTGTCCTTTTCTTTTTTGCTAATCTCACTCAGCATAATGTCCTCAAGGTCCATCCATGTTGTTACATACTTCATAACTTTATTCTGTCTTAAAGCTGCATAATATTCCATCGTATGTACATACCACAGTTTGTTTAGCCACTCGTCTGTTGATGGACATTTTGGCTGTTTCCATCTCTTTGCAATTGTAAATAATGCTGCTATAAACATTGGTGTGCAAATGTCCGTTTGTGTCTTTGCCCTTATGTCCTTTGAGTAGATACTTAGCAATGGTATTGCTGGGTCATATGGCAATTCTATATTCAGCTTTTTGAGGAACCGCCAAACTGCCTTCCACAGCGGTTGCACCATATGACATTCCCACTAACAGTGAATAAGTGTGCCTCTTTCTCCACATTCTCTCCAGCACTTGTCATTTTTCTGTTTTATTGATAATGGCCATTCTGGTGGGTGTGAGATGATATCTCATTGTGGTTTTGATTTGCATTTCTCTAATGGCCAGGGACGTTGAGCATCTCTTCATGTGCCTTTTGGCCATTTGTATTTCCTCTTCTGAGAGTTGTCTGTTCAAGTCTTTTTCCCATTTTGTAATTGGATTGGCTGTCTTTTTGTTGTCGAGTTGAACAATCCCTTTATAAATTCTGGATACTAGACCTTTATCTGATATGTTGTTTCCAAATATTGTCTCCCATTGTGTAGGCTGTCTTTCTACTTTCTTGATGAAGTTCTTTGATGTGCAAAAGTGTTTAATTTTGAGGAGTTCCTATTTCTTTCTTTCTTTCTTCAGTGCTCTTGCTTTGGGTGTAAGTTCTATAAAACCACCTTCAAGTATAAGATTTATAAGATATTTCCCTACATTTTCTTCTGTTTTATGGTCTTAGACCTAATGTTTAGGTCTTTGATCCATTTTAAGTTAACTTTTGTATAGGGTGTGAGATATGGGTCCTCTTTCATTCTTTTGCATATGGATATCCAGTTCTCTAGGCACCATTTATTGAAGAGACTGTTCTGTCCCAGGTGAGTTGGTTTGACTGCCTTATCAAAGATCAATTGTCCATAGATGAGAGGGTCTATATCTGAACTACTCTATTCGATTCCATTGGTCAATATATCTATCTTTATGCCAGTACCATGCTGTTTTGACCACTGTAGCTTCATAATATGCCTTAAAGTCAGGCAGCATGAGACCTCCGACTTCATTTTTTTCCCTCAGGATACTTTTAGCTATTCGGGGCACCCTAACTTCCAGATAAATTTGCTTATTGCTTTTCCTATTTCTGAAAAGTAAGTTGTTGGGATTTTGATTGGTATTGTGTTGAATTTGTAAATCAATTTAGGTAGAATTGACATCTTAACTATATTTAGTCTCCATCAACACAGTATGCTCTTCCATCTATTTAGGTCTTCTGTGATTTCTTTTAACAATTTCTTGTAGTTTTCTTTGTATAGGCCTTTTGTCTCTTTAGTTAAATTTATTCCTAAATATTTTATTCTTTTGGTTGCAACTGTAAATAGAATTCGTTTCTTGATTCCCCCTCAGATTGTTCATTACTAGTGTATAGAAACACTACAGATTTTTGAATGTTGATCTTGTACCCTGCCACTTTGCTGTACTTGTTTATTAGCTCTAGTAGTTTTGCTGTGGATTTTTCAGGGTTTTCAACATATAATATCATATCATCTGTAAACAGTGAGAGTTTTACTTGTTCCTTTCCAATTTTGATGCCTTGTATTTCTTTTTCTTGTCTAATTGCTCTGGCTAGAACTTCCAACACAATGTTGAATAACAGTGGTGATAATGGACATCCTTGTCTTCTTGTTCCTGATCTTAGGGGGAAAGTTTCCAATTTTTCCCCATTGAGGATGATATTAGCTGTGGGTTTTTCATATATTCCCTTTTTCATTTTAAGGAAGTTCCCTTGTATTCTTATCCTTTGAAGTGTTCTCAATAGGAAAGGATGTTGAATTTTGTCAAATGCCTTTTCTGCATTAATCGAGATGATCATGTGGTTTTTCTGCTTTAATTTGTTGATATGGTGTATTACATTAATTGATTTTCTTATGTTGAACCATCTTTGCATACCTGGGATGAATCCTACTTGGTCATGATATATAATTCTTTTAATGTGTTGCTGGATTCAATTTCCTAGAATTTTGTTGAGGATTTTTGCATCTATAATCATTAGAGAGATTGGTCTGTAGTTTTCTTTTTTTGTAATATCTTTATTTGGCTTTGGCATGAGGGTGATGTTGGCTTCGTAGAATTAATTAGGTAGCTTTCCCTCCTCTTCAATTTTTGGAAGAGTTTGAGCAGGATTGGTACTAATTATTTCTGGAATGTTTGGTAGAATTCACATGTGAACCCATCTGGTCCTGGACTTTTCTTTTTGAGGCGCTTCTTAATGACTGATTCAATTTCTTTACTTGTGATTGGTTTGTTGAGGTCGTCTATTTCTTCTCGAGTCAAAGTTGGTTGTTCATGCCTTTCTAGGAAGTTGTCCATTTCATCTACATTGTTGTATTTATTAGCATAAAGTTGTTCATAGTATCCTGTCATTATTTCCTTTATTTCTGTGGGGTCAGTGGTTATGTCTCCTCTTCCATTTCTGATCTTATTTATTTGCATCCTCTCCTTCTTTTTGTCACCCTTGCTAAGGGTCCATCAATCTTATTGATTTTCTCATAGAATCAGCTTCTGGTTTTGTTGATTTTCTCAATTGTTTTCATGTTCTCAATTTCATTTATTTCTGCTCTAATCTTTGTTATTTCTTTCCTTTTGCTTGCTTTGGGGTTAGTTTGCTGTTCTTTCTCTACTTTTCCCAAGTGGACTGTTATTTCCTCTATTTTTGCCCTTTCTTCTTTTTTGATATAGGCATTTAGGGCAATAAATTTCCCTCTTAGCACTGCCTTTGCTGCATCTCATTAGTTTTGATATGTTGTGTTTTCATTTTCATTTGCCTCGAGATATTTACCAATTTCTCTTGTAATTTCTTCCTTGACCCACTGGTTGTTTAAAAGTGTGTTGTTGAGTCTCCACATATTTGTGAATTTTCTGGCACTCTGCCTATTATTGATTTCTGACTTCATTCCTTTATGATCTGAGAAAGTGTTGTGTATTGAGACTTGCTTTGTGACCCAGCATATGGTCTATCTTTGAGAATGATCCATGAGCACTTGAGAAAAAGGTGTATCCTGCTGTTGTGGGGTGTAATGTTCTATAAATGTCTGTTAAGTCTAGCTCATTTATTGTATTATTCAAATTCTCTGTTTCTTTATTGATCCTCTGTCTAGATGTTCTGTCCATTGATGAGAGTGGGGAATTGAAGTCTCCAGCTATTAATGTAGATGTGTCTATTTCTCTTTTCAGTGTTTGCCACATGTATTTTGGAGCATTCTGGTTTGGTGCATAAATATTTATGATTGTTATGTCTTCGTGCTGAATTGTTCCTTTCATTAGTATATAGTATCCTTCTTTGTCTCTTTTAACTGTTTTATATTTGAAGTCTAATTTGTTGGATATTAGTATAGCTACTACTGCTCTTTTCTGGTTGTTATTTGCATGAAATATGTTTTCCTAACCTTTCACTTTCAACCTATGTTTATCTTTGGGTCTAAGATGTGTTTCCTGTAGACAGCATATAGATGGGTCCTGTTTTTAAATCCATTCTGCCAGTCTAAGTCTTTTGATTGGGGAGTTTAATCCATTAACATTTAGTGTTATTACTGTATGGGTAGTACTTCCTTCTACCATTTTGCCTTTTGGATTTTATATGTCATATCTAATTTTCCTTCTTTTTACCTCTTACTCATAGTCTTCCTTTGTACACTCTACTCCACACCTCTCTCTTTTGTCTTTTCGCATCTGTCTCTAGTGCTCCCTTTAGTATTTCTTGTACAGCTGGTCTCTGTGTCACAAATTCTCTCAGTGACTTTTTTGTCTGAAGATGCTTTAATTTCTCCCTCATTTCTGAAGGGCAATTTTGCTGGATATAGAATTCTTGGTTGGCATTTTTTCTCTTTTAGTAATTTAAATATATCATCCCACTGTCTTTTCACTTCCATGGTTTCTGCTGAGAAATTTCCCTTGTATATGATGGATTGCTTTTCTCTTGCTGCTTTCAAGATTCTCTCTTTCTCTTTGACATCTGACATTCTGATTAGTAAGTGTCTTGGAGTACGTCTATTTGGATCTATTCTCTTTGGGGTACGCTGCCCTTCTTGGATGTGTAATTTTAAGTCTTTCATAAGAGTTGGGAAATTTTCAGTAACAATTTCCTCCATTAGTTTTTCTCCTCCTTTTCCCTTCTCTTCTCCTTCTGGGACACCCACAACATGTATATTCATGTGCTTCATATTGTCATTCAATTCCCTGAGTCCCTGATCATATTTTTCCATTTTTTCCCCTATAGTTTCTGTTTCTTGTCAGATTTCAGATGTTCCATCCTCCAGTTCACTAATCCTATCTCCTGCCTCTCAAAATCTACCATTGTAGGTTTCCATTGTTTTTTCATCTCTTCTACCGTGCCTTTCATTCCCATAAGTTCTGTGATTTGTTTCTTCAGATTTTCCATTTCTTCTTTTTGTTCACTCCTTACCTTCTTTATATCCTCCTTCAGTTCATTGATTTGGTTTTTGATGAGCTTTTCCATGTCTGTTCATATATTCTGAATTAATTGTTTCAGCTCCTATATCTCATTTGAATTGTTTGTTTATTCCTTTGACTGGGCCATATCTTCAATTTTCCTGGTGTGATTTGTTATTTTTTGCTGGTGTCTAGACATTTAATTACCTTAACTAGTTTATTCTGGAGATTGCTTTCACTTCTTTTACCTAGGTTTTTTTGGCTGGATGAATTTGTTGTCTATCTGTTCTTTGACATTCAGTTCAGCTTTTTCTGGACCTCTAGCTTAGGTTTTGTTTAACAGAGGAGAAATTTTCAGTTCTTGTTTTCTTGCTTCTTGCCCTGCTTCTATGGTGCCTTTACCCCCCACACACACACCCTTAGGAGGGTCTGCGTAGGTATTATAGACCCCAGCCAGATTTTCCCAGACCAAACTGGCCTCCTATCGGGGGAAAGAGTCACCTGCGATGGTTTTTCCTGACGGTGAGACCCAGCAGGTTGAAAGACTTTCCTGTGAAGTCTCTGGATTCTGTTTTTCTTATCCTGATCAGTATGTGGCACTTGTCTGCCTGCAGGTCCCACCAGTATAAGATGATGCGGTCCTTTTAACTTTGGCAGACTCTCCCTTCTGTGGCCGTGGTGGAGACAGAGGAGAGGTTGTAGGCTGGTTTTAATGGCTTCAAATTACCAAGCTTTGGTGTCTGAATTCCTTGAGGGAGGGATTCCTCCTGAATTGGGCTTCACCCCTTCCCTGGGGAAGGCACAGGCCCCAGATAAGCCCTCAAATGGCCTTGTTTCTGCCTATACCTGGGGCAGTTCAGCCTGAGAATTCCTGCCGCTGTATCCAAATGCAGTCAAGCCTTTGTAGAAATACAGCCATAAAAACCTCTGTTTCTTTGCTTTTTTTCTTTTTCTGTCATCCCAATGAGTGACCTCCGCTTTGACCAGGTTCACCTGAGCTGGGGGCCTATTTTTAGTTGTCAGAATTTGTTACTTAATGCCACATTGGTGTTTGTCTGGTTCAGCCCCTGCTGCTGTTAAAGTCTCTTTCCTTTCCCCTCTGGAAAGCAACCTGTGGGGGAGGGGCACTGGCCACAGCAGCGTGGGGAACTCATGGTTCTGGAGAGACTTGCAGCTGATCCAGCTGGTCCAGACTGGGGTATGCTGTGTGTCTGGTCACTGATGTGGTCCCAGGAGAAGTTCTGTACTGTTTCTGGTTATTTAGCAGTTGTTGTGGAGGACGAACTGAAACACACACATTGCTAAGCCACCCTCTTGGCCCCTCCTCCTCCCTCATTCTTGAAAGACAGTTTTGCTGGATATAAAATTCTTGGTTGGATGTTTTTGGCTCTTGGCACTGCTTTATTGCCTTCTTACCTCCATGATTTTCTGGTGAGAAGTCAGCATTTATTCTTTTTGAGGTTACTTGTACATGACATGTTGCTTCTCTCTTGTGGCTTTCAAAATTTTGTCTTTATTTTTTGACAGTTTGATTATAACCTGCTGTGGTGTGGTTCCATTTGGGTTTATTCTGTTTGTAATTTGTTGAGTATCTTGAGTATGTATATTCATGTCTTTCTTAAGTTTGTGAAGTTTTCAGCCATTATTTCTTTAAATATTCTCTCTACCCCTTTCTCTCTTTCTTCTCCTTCTGGGATTCTGATGAAGTGTGTATTGAGATGCTGGATGTGTTCCATGGGGCCCTTAGGCTCTGTTCATTTTTCTTCAGTCTTTCTTCCTTCTTTTCCTCAGACTGGATTATTTCAGTTGCCTTATCTTCAAATTCACAGATTCTTTCTTTTGCCAGATCCAATCTGCTCTTGAATCCCTCTAGGGAATTTTATATTTCTATTACTGTGGTCTTCAACTCCATTTGGTTTCTTTTCATAATTTCCATCTCTCTATTGCCTTTCTTTTTGTGTTCATCTATTGATTTTCTTTAGTTCTTTGTCCATGTATTACTTTATCTCCTTTAGCATATTTAGGGCCATTTTGTCTCTTTTTTTCTTAGTGTAAAATATATGTATTTACCAAAAAAAAGCAATAAATTTTAAAGTACATTGTAACAAATAGTTATAGAACAGATTTCAGAGTTTGGTATGGGTCATAGTTCCACAATTTTAGGTTTTCCCTTCTAGCTGCTCCAAGACACTGGAAACTAAAAGAAATATCAATATAATGATTCAGAAGTCATGCTCATTTATTAAATCCTAACTTTTCTGTTATAACTCCTCCTTATCCTTCGACCTTTCTCCCAATCTTTAGGATTATTTGGGTTATTCCCATTCTGACTTTTTCATGTTGGAAAGTGCTGTCCATAATATGGGATAGGGGGATGGAATTATCTGATGTTCTGGAGAGTCTCACACCTCTGGGTTTGAGGACTTATCTGGCCTAGGAACCCATCTGGAGGTTGTAGGTTTCTGGAAAGTTACCCTAGTGCATGGAACCTTTGTAGAATCTCAGATAGAGCCTTAGGTATTCTCTAGGGTTCACAGGAAAGGTTTTGGTTGGGGTTTGGTAAACAACGGTAAATAACAAAACCTAGCTGAAGCTAGTATAAGGGTAGACTCCAGAATAGCCTCTAGACTCTATTTGAACTCTCTCAGCCACTGATACCTTATTTTGTTACAATTGTCCCCCCTTTTAGTCAGGCAGGCATTGTTGATCCCACAGTGCCAGGGCCAGGCTCATCCCTGGAATTCATATCTTAGGGCCATTTTTAAAAGTCTTTGCCTGGTATGTACCAGGTCTGGTCCTCCTCACTGGTGGTTTCTAATGCTTTAGTTTCCTCCTTTATCTGGGCCATCACTTTCCACTTCTTTGTATGTTTGTAATTTTTGGTTGAAACCCAGACATTTTGATATTTTAATGTGTTATCACTGGATTTTGGACTTGATGGCTGCCTGTTCCTTAAGCTTGACTCCAACTAGTGTTTTGACAGAACTTTCCTTGAATACCAGGAGCTTAAAAAAGAGGGGGCAGGTTCCCGGCCTGCAACGCCGGTGTCGGAGCCGCAGCCGCTGCAGCCTTTCCTCGTTTGCCCAGAGGCTGAGACGCCGCATCCACTTGTGCGGTCCTGGCCGTGGGGGTGGTCAAGGGACCCGCGTTGGATCGTGGAGGAGCTGGAGGTTCAGTGAAAGGATCTGTACAAAGCACAAGGGATTGATTGAAAGAAGAAGATGAAGAAGATCTGAAGAAGATGAAGTAGATGACACTGAGGTTTCTGGTGGACAAATGAAATTACAGTTGGACGGTAAAGGAGTTCCAATCTGTAAAGAAGAGAACCTGAAATTCTGTTGGCAGAAGCAGCATTTTGAAGAAATGAAAGGTTTGCTACAGATAATCACATCAAATGGTTGACTTAGGTTTTATAAGAGCATTTTTGTAAGAAGGAAAAAAATTCAAGTTTACCTCTTCCCTATCTTTCCTTTAAAAAAAAAAACAATTGACTTCTGGAGAAGATGGCGGCTTAGTAAGACACATGGGTCTCAGTTCCTCCTCCACAACAGCAACTAAAGAAACAGAAACGATACAAAACAGCTCCCGGAGCCACGACAGAGGCCAAAAAGACAGCGTACCCCATTCTGGAATGGCTGAACAGGCAGGGAGAATCCGCTGCGGTGAGATCACCGAGGGGCGCGCGCTTCCCCGGGCCAGCTGGCGACTGGGGTCCCCTCCACACACGTGACTTCCCGGTCCGACTGGGAACGTTGGATAGCAGGGCCCTCCCGCCATGCTTGGAGTCTCGGGCCGACTGGGCAATTTGGACCGGCACTCCCCCAAGCCACGGTGGCTGGCGCCCCCGACTCCACGCGCGGTTTCCTGGGCCAACTGCGAGGCTCGGATTGGCATTCCCCAAGCTGCTTCGGCTGGAGACCCGCCCCCCCAGCGAGAGTTTTCCAAAGTTAAAGGAGCCACGGCAGCCTTTACTGGTGGGCCCCGCAGACAGACGAGTGCCACGAGCGCCACCTACTGGGCAGGATAAGAAAAACAGAGCCCAGAGATTTCACAGAAAAATCTTTCAACCAGCTGTGTTCCACACCCAGGGAAATCTGATTAAATGCCCAGACACCAGCAGAAAATAACGGATCACGCTCGGAAAACTGAAGATATGGCCCAGTCAAAAGAACAAACCAATAGGTCAAATGAGATACAGGAGCTGAGACAACTAATGCTGAATATACGAGCAGAAATGGAAAACCTCTTCAAAAACCAAATCAGTAAATTGAGGGAGGACATGAAGAAGACATGGGCTGAACAAAAAGAAGAAATAGAAAATCTGAAAAAACAAATCACAGAACTTATGGGAGTGAAGGACAAAGCAGAAAAGATAGAAAAAGCAATGGATAACTACAATGGTAGATTTAAAGAGACAGAAGCTACAATTAGTGAACTGGAGGATGGAACATCTGAATTCCAAAAAGAAACAGAAACTATAAGGAAAAGAATGGAAAAACTTGAGCAGGGGATCAGGGAACTGAATGACAACATGAAGTGCACAAATATACGTGTTGTGGGTGTCCCAGAAGAGGAAGAGAAGGGAAAAGGAGGAGAAAAACTAATGGAAGAAATTATCACTGAAAATTTCCCAACTCTTATGAAAGACCTAAAATTACAGATCCAAGAAGTGCAGCGCACCCCAAAGAGAATAGACCCAAATAGGCATTCTCCAAGACACTTACTAGTTAGAATGTCAAGAGGTCAAAGAGAAAGAGAGGATCTTGAAAGCAGCAAGAGAAAAATAATCCATCACATACAAGGGAAACCCAATAAGACTATGTGTAGATTTCTCAGCAGAAACCATGGAAGCTAGAAGACAGTGGGATGATATATTTAAATTACTAGAAGAGAAAAACTGCCAACCAAGACTTCTATATCCAGCAAAATTGTCCTTCAAAAATGAAGGAGAAATTAAAACATTCTCAGACAAAAAGTCACTGAGAGAATTTGTGACCAAGAGACCAGCTCTGCAAGAAATACTAAAGGGAGCACTAGAGTCAGATACGAAAAGACAGAAGAGAGAGGTATGGAGAAAAGTGTAGAAAGAAGGAAAATCAGATATGATATATATAATACAAAAGGCAAAATGGTAGAGGAAAATATTATCCAAACAGTAATAACACTAAAAGTTAATGGACTGAATTTCCCAATCAAAAGACATAGACTGGCAGAATGGATTACGACCCAGCAATACCACTGCTAGGTATCTACTCAAAGGACTTAAGGGCAAAGACACAAATGGACATTTGCACACCAATGTTTATAGCAGCATTATTTACAATTGCAAAGAGATGGAAACAGCCAAAATGTCCATCAACAGACAAGTGGTTAAACAAACTGTGGTATATACCTATGATGGAATATTATGCAGCCTTAAGACAGAATAAACTTATGAAGCATGTAATAACATGGATGGACCTAGAGAACATTATGCTGAGTGAGTCTAGCCAAAAACTAAATGACAAATACTGTATGGTCCCACTGATGTGAACCGACATTCGAGAATCAGCTTGGAATATATCATTGGTAACAGAGACCAGCAGGAGTTAGAAACAGGGTAAGATAATGGGTAATTGGAGCTGAAGGGATACAGACTGTGCAACAAGATTGGATACAAAAACTCAGAAATGGACAGCACAATACTACCTAATTGTAATGTAACTATGTTAAAACACTGAATGAAGCTGCATCTGAACTACAGTTTTTTGTTGTTGTTGTTGTTGTTTGTTTGTATCTTTTGTTTTTGTTTTTTTCTTTTTCCTTTTTATATATATATATTTATTATTATTATTATTATTGTAATTTTCTTCTCTATATTAACATTCTATATCTTTTTCTGTTGTTTTGCTAGTTCTTTTCCTAAATCAATGCAAATGTACTAAGAAAGGATGATCATACATCTATGTGATGATATTAAGAATTACTGAGTGCATATGTAGAATGGAATGATTTCTAAATGTTGTATTAATTTCTTTTCTTTTTTTAATTAATAAAAAAATTAAAATAAAAAAAAGAGGGGGCAGAGGCAGGGAGAGAAAGAAAGAAGAAGAAGGAGAAAGAGGAAGAATAAAATAAAACACTTTTCCTAGTCTTTGCAGATTGACCTGTGCCAGTGCTTTCCTTCAGGGCTTATCTATACAATGAGTTTAGAGAATAGCTCCAGGACAAAGTAGGGGCCTCCCTGACCCTTTCTGCACATGCATCTTGTTTTGGGAATGCAGAACTCTGGAGTTTCCCTGTTAACCAGAAGTGAATGTGCCCTCTTCCTTAGGAAACAAGTTTCCTGTTCCTAGGCCCACCCCCCCCACCCCCCATCCCACCCACCGCACTGTGTGTCCTACAGCAAGCAATCTCTTTCCCCAGGCAGCCACAACTTGACTGCTCTCTCATAGTGCTCTGTAGGAGTGCTCTGTGAGCTCCCTTCTACATGCAGAGCAAGTGCTGAGATGCAAGCCCTTGAGGAGTGTTATGGGTTGGTCCTTCAGCCCACCGACAGAGAGATTAGCCAGAAATCCATGCTCCCAGTATGTGCATAAAGGTTACTTGCCTTCCTCTGGAACCGGGACCAGAGCTATACATCCAGCTGATGAGGGGATGCTGGTGGGGCCAGCCAGGCTACCGGAAGATCCGACTGCAATTTTTTTTTTTGAGGGGGGTGTATGGTCCAGGAATTAAACCCGGGTCTCCCGCATGAAAGGTAGGCATTCTACCACTGAACCACATCCTACTGTCTTTTTTTTTTTTCACACAGGCAGGCACCAGGAAGCGAACCTGGGTCTCTGGCATGGCAGACGAGAACTCTGCCTGCTGAGCCACCCTGGCCCACCCCCCCGATTGCTTTTAAGTTGCCTTTTTCTTTTCTTTTTTCTAACTTTTCCACTGTATAATATAGCATATACACAAAGCAAAGAAACAAAAAAGCAACAGTTTTCAAAGCGCTCTTCAACTAGTAGTTACAGGACAGATCCCAGAGATTGTCACAGGCTACCACACAATCCTCTCAGAATTTTTTGCTTTTAGCTGCTCCAGAATACAGGAGGCTAGAAGGCTAAGTATTTTTTATCACCACAATCAGCTTCTTTTCTTTCTTTTTTTGTGAAGAATAACATATATACAAAAAAAACAATAAGTTTTCAAAGCATAGCACCACAATTAGTTGTAGAACATATTTCAGAGTTTGACGTGGGTTACAATTCCACAAGTTTAGGTTTTTACTTCTAGCTGCTATAAAATACCAGAGACTAAAAGATATATCAATTTAATGATTCAGCATTCATATTCATTTGTTAAATCCTATCTTCTCTGTATAACTCCGCCATTACCTTTGATCTTTCCATCCCTCTCTTTAGGGGTGTTAGGGCTATGGCCATTTTAACTTTTTCATGTTGGAAGGATCTGTCATGAATATGGGGTAGGGAGATAAACTATCTGATGTTCTGGAGAGGCTGGGCCCTCTAGGTTTCAGGATTTATCTGGACCAGGGACCCATCTGGATGTTGCAGGTTTCTGGAAAGTTACTCTAGTGCATGGAACCCTTGTGGAATCTTATATATTGCCCTAGGTGTTCTTTAGCATTGGCTGGAATGGTCCTGGTTGGCAGGTTATGATAGGTAGCAAGGTCTACCTGAAGCTTGCGTAAGAGCAACCTCCAGAGTAACCTCTCACTGTATTTGAACTCTCTCTGCCACTGATACTTTACGAGTTACATTTCTTTTCCCCGTTTTGGTCAAGATGAAATTATTGATCCCATGGTGCCAGGGCCAGATTCATCCCTGGGAGTCGAGATTTGCATCACTTTTTAAAAATCAGTCAGGAAACTTTTTGAAGGGAGAATGACTAGAGGTGGATCTTGAAAGAAAATGCAAGTTTTGCAGAGAAAGAGGAAGAGAATTGATGGGGTTACAATTATAGCTCCTATGCACAGAGGAATCTAAGATTCACAGAGGTAAAGTGAATTGCCCAAGATCACACAGCTAGTAGTGGTTTAGTGATGGATGAAATTTAAACCGACATAAATGCAATTCCAAGCCCATATGTAGTCACTTATGCACCACCTCTGCCTTTTTCTTGATCCAGCATTCGCTCTGTTACTGAAATCCTTTTACTGTTTTCTGCAGCTTTGAGAGAGATGTTTCTGCCAGTTCTTGCTGGTTGTTCAAAGCTCCAATGGGGGGATAGAATTGAAGCTTCTTACTCAGGCTTCATTGGGATGGGCCTTTATCTCTTAAATGCTCATTTAAAGGTTACAGCAAAAGCCTAAATTGGAAGTCCTTTGTGGAGGTGACTCCTGCACCAAATGGGTCCCCTGGCGTTACCTGTGACCCTAGACCCCTCCCCAAGGACAGGGACCAGGTCTGCTCCCTCACAGAGTCTTGATCTAAGATCTGGTCACTTGGGACAGATACACCCGGGTCTAACTCACTGTGGCAAATCGTTTCTCCTCACTGGGTGTCTCGTCCCTCTTGTTTGTGAGGCTCTTACACCCTGGGACATAGCAGTAGAGATAAAAAAAAAAAAAAAATCCACACAGAACCAGGCGGCAGAGCCAGTTGAGTCAAGGGCCACATGACAGTTTGCTACAAAAGCCTCAGAAGCTGAGCAGATCCAGCTATGAGAGCTGGAGAAGGCGGGAACTACAGACCAAGAATTTCAGGCTCCCCCTCCCCCAGCCTTTCTCAGGCCAAAGGCCTCCCTGCTGCCCAAGACTTGCTTTTTCTCTCCTTGTGTGGGGACAAAGGGCCGCCGGCCACAAATATGCACTCCTCTAACCACCTCTGAGAGAGCCCCACAAGTAACAACGGGATTGTTATGCCTCCAGGGACCCTTTTGCTGGGGAAGGGATTGGGTTATATATATTAGGATGCACGTTATGGATCTTGGGAAAATTCCTCTTTTTGTACCAATAAGGAAATGGAGGCTCAGAGATGTAGTCACTTGCCTAAATCTTAATCTATTTATTCTGCTTTGCCCCCAGGCTGCCCATCCCCAAGAACCTAGCCATAGCTGCCCACAAGCTATGGATAAAAGGACCCGGGCTCCAGCCTCGACTTTTCTACCGACTCATTGCTCTGTGATCTGGCTAAGTCTGGCCTTACCTCTGAGTCTCTCAAGGGATCCTCTGGCCAGTCCATGGGGGCTCAGGGCTCAGCTGGGTGGTCCAGGCCTGGGACTGCAAGGCAATAATTAGCTGAGAGCAGACCAAGCTCTTCTGGAATGTTAAGTACCCAGCGTTGGAATGCAGCTCTTGTGGGCTGCAAATTCCCTTGCCATCAAACAGACCCTGCAGTGGAGATAAAGATCAGCCAGGGTGGGCAGGCTCTGGAGGCCTTGTCTTAGGAGTCTGCCACCACGCAACGCATTTATCTGACCTTTCCCCAGAGCCTCCCTGTTTCCCTCTGTGCGAGCTTACAGCTTTTCTCAGAATGAGGCTTGGCTCATGTGCCAAGGAGCTTCTAAGATGGTTTCCAAGGACCCTGCCTCGTGGTATTAAAATGCCTTCAAGGAAGCCCCTTCCCTGAGTGTGGACTGACTTAGCCACTCACTTCTAACATCTGAATACAGCAAAGGTGATGGATGTCACTTCTTATAGTAGGTTACAAAAATACTGGGGCTTCCACCTTGGCCGCCCTCCCTTGCTCTCCCTGAGAAACCGGCTGCCATATGAGCTGTCCTATGGAGAGTTCCATGTGGCAAGGAGCTGAGGGCAGCCTGTGAGGCCCCCAGTCCCACAGCCCACAAGGAACTGAATCCTGCCAGGAACCAGGCAAGGGAGCTTGGAAGCCATTCAACCCCAGTCCAGCAGTCAGATACCGAGAGTCCTGGCCTGTGAAAGATGCTGAGACAGAGAGCCTAGCGAAGCCATGCCTGGATTCCTGACCCACAGAAATGGTGCAATAATAAATGTTTGTTGTTTTAAGCTGCTGACGTTGGGGGTTATTCGCTAGGCAACAATAGATCGCTAATACAGCATCTGTCAATCAAGGGCCTACAGTGCCCCTGACACTTTCCCATCATTTTTACCCCTGCCATCCCTGGGAGGTCAGTCCACTTCATAGACATGGAAAGTGAGACTCAGGAGGCTCTGTGACCTGCCTGAAGTTATATAGCTGGAGAACAGTGAAGCCAGAATATAAATCCAGGCCCAGGCTTTTTTTTTTTTTTTAAAGGAAAGACAGAGAGAAGGAAGGAAGGAAGGAAGAAAGGGAAACATCTTTAAACATTTTCTTGTTTTATTGTATTCTGTTTCTCCGTTTTTGTTACATGGGCTGGGGCCGGGAATCGAACCGAGGTCCTCCGGCATAGCAGGCAAGCACTTTGCCCGCTGAGCCACCGCGGCCCGCCAGGCCCAGGCTTTTTAACTTCAACCTCTTTGGGAGACTTGAACTTCAACCTCCTCGGGATATCTTATTTCAAACTTGGCAAAGCATTTTAACCTGCCTCAGTCCCCTTGAGCTTCTAAAGTTAGGCAGATGTTTGATCCCATTGGCCAGATGAGGAAAGTGAGGCCCAGAGAAGGAACTGACTTGTCCAAAATCTTACTGAATGTTAACTACAAAGCTGTGGCTGGAACCTGGGGTCCTGAGTTCAGGACTCACACATGGTTGTCTCCCCAGTCCAGATCTGCTGAGACACAAGTCTGTGGATTGCAGATGAAAAGAAGGGAAATCTGTGATTCCGAGATCCACTGTCTAGTTTCTTTAGGGCTTAAACCGGGGAAGCACCCATAGGGAGGGCACAGGTTTTGTCTAATGCCTGTTCTTTGGGGTCTGAGACCCAGAGCCTGGGCCCAGCCCCTATAGAAGCCTAAACAGTTTCAGGGTCAAGAGAGGGAGGTTGTGACTCCTGTTGATCCCGGCTAGCTGAGCCTCGCGATCCTGAGGCCCTCATCCTCAGACCAGAGGAGGACGCACCCTGACTGTTCTCACATATTCCAGATGGAGAGCAGGAGTCCTGGCCAGGACGAGATGGCAGAGAGTTTCCCTTACCTAGTGGGTCAGAACAGATCTGGTGTCTTGCTGTCTCTATCCCCAGGGAGTGGGCCCAGGACTGACATATCTGGGGGGCTCGGCAGAAAGGCAGAAACATGGATGATGCCATCAGCCTCATAGGAAACCCGCCAGACAGAAACACAAACAGATTCAGGTGTGCACGTGTCCCAGATGGGTACCAAGACGCCTCTATCCTTCTTCTCAGTCATACAGCATCCTTGTAAGGACAAGACTGCATGATTCCTGCTGGGGGGAGCGAGAGTTCCTGTCCTTGCCCAAGGCTGATACACTTAAGAAGACCCCAATGTAACCCCACTTTCCACATTCCAGTCTCTGGAATGCCTTGGAGTAAGAGACTCTCCCTCCAAAAAGGGCACCCTTCCCCGCTTTGAGGCTCAGTCCTTCTGGCCCTTTCCTGACCCAACAGACAGGTCAAGAGACCACTGAGTCTCCGAGCGGGGAACGACCCTGAGGGCCATCTGGCCCCCACACAAGCTCCCAGTCTTTACCCCACCGTTTTACAATGAAACACACAGAGGCCCAAGGAGGGCAGTTCCCCAAGGAGCGCGGACTCGCCCGAGGTCACAAAGCCTGTGAGTGCCAGGTCCAGAGTTAGAACCAAGGTTTTCTGACTCCTCATCCAATGTCCGGTGCCCTAGACTAGTGGCTCTCAAACTTCAGCTTGCATGGGAATCATCCGATGGGCTTGGTAAAGCACTGACGTTCTGGACTCACACTCACGCTCCTGTTTCTGTCGTTTGCATTTTTGACAGTTTCCAGGGTGCTGCTGATGCTATTGGCCAAGAACCACATTTTGAGAAGGACTGCCCTGGACTCTCTGTCTCCCAAATCTCAATCCTGATGGTGTCCAAAGCACAGCCCAAGGGAAGTCTGCAGGGTTCCAACGTGCCTGTCTTGACATCAGCTCTTTTGAAGAAGTGGAGCGTGGTTGAGGAGGCATTGCAGACACTGTATCTTATTCATCTGTGACCCCACTGAATGCCTAGTGCAGTGCCCTGCACACAGTAGGTGCAGCATGCCCGCACGGAGGAAGCAGGAGGTTGGAATGGAGGGAGTGAAATGCTCAGGGGAAAGGAAAGTGGTGGCAAGCAATACCAGAGAGTTCCCTAAAAGATCCAGCCCAGCCCACCTCCTCTGGAAGCCTTCCCAGACCTTCCCCAGCTCCCAGGGGAAGGGCTCTTGTTTTAGAATCTCTAACTGCTTGCTCATTTGGAACCAGCGTGTGCTACTTCAGTTTGTTTCGATTCAGCAATTACTTACCAAACAGCTGCCATATTTGCTCACCCATATGACCTCCTAAATCAGACACCCTAATATAAGGAAACGTATTTTTTAAATTCATTTAATTTCTTTTTTTCATAATCAAAAATGAAAGTAAGTTAACAGTATGTTTGTAGGTGAAATATTTTATTTTGTTCAGGTAAACTGAGTATAATACGCAGTAATATGTGTGGCTCCGTCTGCATAGACGTAGATGCAGCTGCAGATGTGGATGCTGATAGAAAATAGATGTAGATACAGATACAGAGCGGCTGCGTGATTTGGGAGTGGGGGGGATGCCTCTTTCATGTTAGCATTTATGGCACTTCTTCCCTCAGGGTTTCATGCTATTCACAGGAAGAGGCATGGCCCTGCCCCCTTCCCTCCAAGAACTTATAAATCCGGCAAAGAGTAGGTGGAGAGAGGCCACCGACCCAAGCCCCCCAAGGGTGGGGGGGTCTCCACTATAAGCTTAGTACCAAGAGCTCCGGATAGGGCGAGATGGGTGTTGACTAAGAGGACCGTGGCCAGCTTCTTGCAAGAAGGGAACCATATGAAACGATCAGAATGAATTTCAGAGACCCCAGCTCTGATTGCATCATCCCCCATCTCTCCTGTGCCTATAGAAAATAAAAAGTCTGCAGCCTGCAAAGCCTAAAATATTCACCATCTAGCCCCTTACAGAAAAAGTGTGTTGATAACACTGTTCTACAGTGTTAGAGGGTTTTGTTCTGTTTTGTTTTTCTCCTCGTATGGGCTGTCTATGCAAAGACTACATTCCCCACCCCCCCTTGCTCCTAACTGGGCCACGCGATGGAGCTATGCCAACGGGTGTGACCAGAAGGGAGGGTCCGACCAGAAGGGAGGGTCCCCAAGGAGAGAGGACAGCCTCACATCTCTCTTTCCCTCTGCCCAGAGTGTGGATATGGAGGCAAGCCAAACTCAATACTCCAAGATGGCAGAGCAACAAGATGGAAGGAGCCTGGGTGATGGACAGTCTCGTGGACAATCTACCTCTGGTTCATCATATAAGAGAGAAGTAAATGCCACTGTAATATGGCTTCAATTAAGGCATCACACATGGGCACACACACACACACACACACACACACACACACACACACACACACACACATACACACATCTTCCCCAAGGGAAACCTCCTTTCCCTACCCCACCCCCTGCCTGCTCTCACTGGAGTTCCCAGGGTAGGAGCACTTGAAATCTGGCTCTGCTCCCTATTGCCCTAATACATGGTGGCTCATATCAGCTATTAATTTTCCGAAATCTAATTGTGTCACCTCCCATCCTGCTGATAACCATTTAGTAGCTCCAGGTTTCCCTCCCGATAAACTCTAAACCTCCAACCGTGAGCTGCGAGACCCTTCTATGCACCAGCCCCTACCCACCTCCCCAGCCTCATCCTTCATACTCTGAACCACGAAGACAGACGAAGTTGCCCTGGCATCCCGTTTTTCACCAGGGTTGTCCTGAGAGCAGAGTGCAAAGTGAGAAATGCGCTGAGACCAAATGACGCCTGGAAATGACTCCAATCGCCCATACCCAGTGCCTCTCAGTAAGGCCGCCACAGTTTTCCAAGTGCAATTCCCCTGCCCCAGCATTAGCACAGAATTTGGCACCCACAAGGCGATGGATGCTTGTGGAACGAATGGTCCAAGGAGTAGATGGTGCAAATGGCCAGTGATGCCTTTGCTTGGCCAGCGGGTCCCCTGGCAGGGAGGTGGGCCCAACACTGCAGGCGCCTCCCAGACCCTTTCCCTACCCAACAGGGCGCCACTGGCCTGTCCCACACCCTCTCCGCCGCCTGCCCAGTGACCTAATTATTGTTTTTTCTTCCAGCCCCGCGGAGGGGAAAACAGAAATTCCTGGTGGATGACACAGGCTCGGCGGCGGGCCTGAGAGCTGAGCACGGGACCGGCTGGGCCGCCCTGAACCCGCCGCCCGCCCGGCCATTAGGGCCGCGGGAACCGGTCATCAGGCTAAGTACAGGGCGGGCGGCCCGGGGAAATTGCCGGGTCCCGCTGACCCCGCGGGGCCTGCGGGCGCCTCGGGTCTGGGGGCGCGGGCCAGGGCGGCCCGGGGGCTGGGGGAGCCTGGGGGGGGGGCGCGGGTCGTTAACACTGGGCCGGGCTGCGCGGGGGAAGCGGCCCTTGGCAGCGGCGAGCCGGCTCGCGGGCAGTCGGGGGCGGGGGCCCGGCGGGGAGGCGCCAGGCCCGCGGGGGTGGGGAGGGAAGGAATTCCGACCGGCTCGGCCGAGGGTGTGGCCCGCGCGGGGGAGGCCCGGCCTGGGGCCCAGCGCAGCGTGTGCCCAAAGGGCTCGGGGTGCTGGCGGAACTGGGGACTCCCCCTTAACCATTCTGAGCCCTTATAAAGAGCACCGGGCCTGGAGGAGGACGGCCCTGGGGTCTGCCCGCTGCAGTTCCCCATCCCCGGGTGAATTGCTCACCCTGCTTCTTCGCACCGTGGACCCTCAGTTTCCCCGTCAATGAAATGGGCAGACTACAGCTGCGGGCGCAAGGAGATGTGCATGGTCGACCTTCTCCGCTAGGCCTAGGGGGTCCCAGATGCTCCATTTTCTTCCACTTAGTAGGGGAAAAGGCAGCGTTTGTTCATGCCTTTAGTCAACAAATACTTTCCATGTACCAGACATGGCACTAGGTCCTGGGTTACATTCTTGCAGAGGGAGACAAACAACATACAAATAAATACAGTGATTCCCATAGTGGTAGATCATGCGGGGGAAATTAAAAGGGGAAGAGGGAAAATTGGGGGTGGGGGTTGGCTGGGGGGTTCTAGTTAGATGTGGTGGTCCTGGAATAGAAGCCCCTGGAGGTAAGTGCACTCTAAGCCGGGACTGGAGCGAAGTGTAGGGGGCAGCAAGGAGATGATTAGGGGAAGGTGCTTTGGATAACACAAACAGAAGGTGCAAAGGCCCTGGCTCCCCGTTCCTGCCCCTTTCCGGCAGAATTAATTTCTCAGGCTCTGGGCTCCGACCACAGGTGGCTCCCCTTTCTCTGCCCACCCCACAGGAAGGAAGTAGGCAAAGCACTAAGTAGCAGATCTGGAGTCAGACAGGCCTGGTTTTAAATCCTGGCCCTGCTACACACTAGCCATGTGACCATGCACAAGTCCCTTCCTTTCTTCAAATCAGAGAATGATGGCATGTTCCTTACAGGTTGGTTTGAGGATGAAATAAGGTAACAGCGACATGTCACAAGCACATACCTGGGCACATTGTATGGGCTTAAAGGAATGTGGAGTCCCTAAGAAGACCTCAGTTTCTTCATCTGAAAATTGGGTCTCTCTGAGTCTGAGTGGAACCAGGACCTCTTGTTCTCCCGTCCTGGTGCTGATGGGGAGACAGGTGGGCGTGGAACTGGGAGCAGCAGGCAAACTCTGGAAGAGGAGTCCCAGCTGGGGTCTAGTGTCCGTCAGCCTCTGGAGCTCAGAGCCTGCTTACAGCCCCTGCCTTGCCACCTGCTGACTCTCCAAGGTCCCGGCCAGGCATTCAGCGGGTCAGAGAGGAAACCTCCAGTGGGCCCAGGTCAGGGCAAAACTGCGACACTGGTGAAGTTTGTCTTCCATGTCCTTGCCGTCTTCGCTCTGCTCCCTCTCCCCTGGCTAAACATGCCCTTTCTTGGGAAAGGACAGGAGGTCAGTCACTCACCCCTGAGGGAGAATTCCTGTGGGAGAGAATTTCAGCCCTTGGATATCATCCTGCCATACTCCTTTATTTGACACAGGGGGAATCTGAAGCCCACAAAGGGGCAGGGCTTTGCCAGAAGCCCCGCAGCTTTCTTGGGGCCTGAAAATTCATGCCAGCACACCCTTCATCTATGCCCATTTCTCCTCTGTACTTCATGGCCACATTCCACCCATTTTACAGAAGGAAGAAACTGAGGCCCATAGCTGTCAGTGACTTAGCAAAGGCTTCCCAGGCCTGCAAGTGGCAGTGGGGAATGAGGAATTGTCTTAGGCAAGGGGGAGGGGGAGGTAGTTACCTTCCTGGACCCCTAAAAGAATTCTTAGTCCCTCTTGAAGATGAGCCCCGACTGTGGGAAATGTATTTGGGGAGCTGTGTGCTCATTGGTTCCCCTTCCTCACCCGGGAATTTCCAGTTCCCCCATCCTGCCTGGTGCCTTTTGTCTGTCTGGCTCCCATGAAAGCCAGTGATTATTGCCCAGCTGTGGCAGTGCCCAGAGGCCACCAGGGTCAGCCTGGTACCGTCTCACCCGCCTGGGCCAATGCCCTGATTGGAGCTTTGTCTTGGAACTTGGACATAACAGCCGGGTCTGGCACCGAAAGCCTCTCCGCAACCTGCTCCAAGGGGTTGGTCCTCATATATTCATTCATTTATTCAACAAATATTTCTGGAGAGCCTGCTAGGTGCCAGGCACTGTCCCACACATTGGTTATGGTGCAGCAAATAAGGCAGGTGAGGCCCACTCCCCGGAGATCACTTTCTGGGCAGTAAACACACATGCACAGCGTGTAAGTTCACAGGGAGGTACGTGCCGTGAAGAACATCTTAGTAAAGTGAGGGGAGAGTGCAAGATACGGAGAGGGCTGTTTCAATTAGGTGATGGAGCAGAGGCCACAATCAAGTGGCAGATGTGTCATGTGAATGTCTGGGGCAGGAGACGTTCAGAAAGAGAGAACTGCAGGTGCACAGGCAGTGAGGCAGGGAGAGTGCTTTGCAGGGTGGGAGGGTGAGGAAGGCAGTGTGGCTGAGGGGAGGGATGGGGAGAGGGTCAGACATGAGACTGGAGAGTGGGGGGTCCAGACTGTGGTCCTTACAGTTCAGCTCTGCCTTCCCCAGCAGCCTGGGCATGCCTGAGAAGCAGATCACAGAGTCGGGTCACCCCTTTGCTTCTCTCTTCTGGCTCTCTCCACCCTGACATCCTCTTTGCCTGCTCTAAATAAAGCAGGGTTTAAAAGAGCAACGAGGAAGGTTGAGGGCCCTGAAAAGACTTTGGAAGCAGAAATCCCTGAATTCTAGATCAGCCTCCACTATTTTGCAGCTGTATGAGTTTGGGTGAGCTATTTAAACTCTCCAAGCCTCTGTTTTCATATCTGTAAAATGGGGCTAACCATGCCTACTGCCTAAATACCTACGAAGGCTAAGCATGCGCCCATCTCTGATGCGCCACACTCCTAGATGACACTCAAGAGAAACAAATGCAGTTGTCCAAAAGACACGGACGGTGGTGTTCAAGGGGACCGTTTATAATGGCCCCAAACAGATCAACGCAAATGTCCATCATCAGAAGAATAACTCAGTGAGTGAAGGCATATAGCCATGCAATGGAATATTGCACACGCACAGCACAGATGCATGCATAACACAGATGAATGCCTCATTTGAGAGAGTGGAAGAAGCTAGAAACAAAAGAGTAGGCACGTGTGATGAAGTTCAAAAGCAGGTAAAGTCAAACCCTGGTGAGAGAGGACAGGATAGTGGTCATCCTTGGGGGGTGGGCTCCCAATTGGGAGGAGGCTTGAGGGAGCCTTCTGGGCTGTTGGAATGTTTTATATATTGATCTGGGTGGTGTCACATTCTTACACTTTATATTTCAATAAAAAGGTAAAAAAAAAAAAAAAAGCCTACTGTCGAGAGAGTTGATGAAGAGTCAAAGAGATCCAGGATATAGATGTGCCTGCCTCGGGGTTGGCTCTGGAGAATGTCCCCTGCCTTCCCATCACCATCAGCATCCAGGCCCTTGTCCAGCCTTGTCCTTCCATCGCCCAGCATCACTTGAGCACCAGCTAGGGCCAAAGGAGTCTGTCAGAACTGAGTAGTGGGGTGGGCTGGGGGTTTTTGCTTTTGGGTTTATTTGTTTCATTTGCTTTGCTTCGTGATGAGAAAATTATAGTCCTTTACCATCATTTAAGGTGGCAACTCTCTGGCGCTTGGGTCCTCAGCCTGGTGTGTGGTGGAGACCCATGGAGTGGGGTCTGGGACCCGTGGAAGTAGCACTGGTGTGCCCCTCTCCCTTTGCATTTGGGCGGGAGTCCCTGAAGAGGAGGCCAGAGGGCCTCCAGCTCACCCACCTCCCTCTGGCCTGCATCCAGCATCTCCCCAGGATCCGCTGAGCCCGGGAGAAGCGCTCTGCCTTCACCCCTCCACCGGCCCCGGAGTCACCTCCCCAAGCCCAGCAAAGCAGAGTGCCAGCCAAGCGCCTACCTCGTGCTCGTGGGGGCAAGCCCATTCCTGGGCAGAGGCCACGCGTCTCTGCTCCCCTCCTGCTCGGAAGAGAGAAGACACCTCTGAGGGGAGAGGGCTTTTCTCATCAGCTTTGGCACGGGGAGTGGGCTTCTCCGCCAGGCACTGTGCAGTCCAGCCCCGTCGCCTTAGCCCCCCTGCCGTGGGATCACAGTCTAGGGTGGGCCTCCTCTTCCTGCCACTCCTTTTCTTGCCCCCAGCAGAAATATCTCAGACTGTCCCTGTTTTCAACCTGGGTGATCTCATTTAAATACACCTGTCAGAGTGCTAGGTATGAGGTGGGGGTGGCCTGGGGGAGGGATCCAGAAGTATGACTAAGTTCAGGAATTGAATAAGAACTGGGTACAGATATTTCTACAGGAGTTAGCCATCCCCCCCTTCACCTGCCCCCTTCAGGGCTCAGCTTCAGTGACACCTCAGAAACGTCTCCTCTGGCTGCCCTTCCCTTACCCATCCCGGGATTCCCTCCCATCGCCTGCTGTGGCTCAGCATCACCCTTGCGCTCATTTGTGGCTATCTGTTATTAGTGCCGTCCTTTGTTACGTCTGCATTTCCCCGCGAGACGGTAAGCCCGTGCAGGCAGGGGCTGTGGCTCTGTCCCTCGCCGCGGGATCCCTGCTACACAATAGCTGTTTGAGGAATGAACAAATGAATGAATGGGTAAGAACCACTCTGATGTGGAACGGGGTGAGGGGGTGCCGAGAAGGAGAGGTTGGTTCTGGGGACCTATGTGGAGGACCAGTGGGCTGAGGCTGCCTGGTGGAGGAGGCTTCGGAGGTCGCTGGCTGGGTACGGTCTGCAGGGGAGGGCAGGAAAGCCTGGAGGCCGCCTGGTGAAACCCGAACACCTGGGGACCCCAGGCCCGCCCTCTATCAGCCAGAGGCCCGAGACTGTGCGGGCTCCCGTGTGAGGGAAATGGCAGCTCCGGTGCCCACAGATGCAGGAAACCTGGGTCTCCGCTCTCCACCCTCCATGGGACCTGAGCCAGGGAGACATTCTCCTTGGGGAGGGGAAACAGCCCAAGCCTTCTCCTCCAGGCACATCCCCTCCACCCCCACCTCAGGATTCCCCCTGGGACATCTACCCCCAGCATGCCCCAGAGATCCTCTAGCCCAGCCCTCAGAGAGGGCCAGCAGCCTGCCTGGGTCACACAGCAAGGGAGAGGCAGAGCTGGGATTTACCCCAGGCCGGGCACCTCCTGCTCCCCACCCCCCACCTGCTATGTGGAGGGCCACAGAGCAGGCAGCCCAGACTCTGGATCCCACTCTCTTTGTGGGTAAACTGGCAGGGGGCATCCTCCCCCTTCCTCGTGCACCTTCTGTGTCAGGCAGGGTCACTCTGTAGGGGGAATCTTCCAGCCCCCTCCCCAAGGCTCGTCCCCCCACCTGCCCGGGGTCTCGTGGTTATGATCCACGCCTCGTTTATCCGGTGTCCCCTGCTCCTATCCTGGAGGTCGGCACAGAGTGGGCTCTTGTGACGTGAAGGAGATGTGCAGAAGGCGTCTCGGGGTGTCATAGGAGGGACCCCAGAGAGAAGCTCCAGGCCACCCAAACACCTCACCCCCCCCCCATCCCTTACCGTCCCCAACTCCCCAGGAGCCACAGCCTGGAATTCCACTGAGAGAGACACATTCCTTTATATTTTCTTCCTGGAAATAAGTCAAAGGATTAGTTGATTCCACTCTAGGGCCCAGAGGTCTTAGGAAGATATGGGGTGGGGGTGGGGTGCTGCCGGCCCGGGGCCTGCCAGCCTGTTCCTCGGGCTTGGACAGGACAGGGCCGAGGCCCACCCCCGCCCCCGCCTCCCAGGGAGGGGCTGAGCTCCGGAGACAGGCCTGGGCGGCAGAGGCCCCTGGGACCGGTGGGAACAGAGGGGCCCGTCTGGGAGGGAGCCTCTGAGATCCGCTTTATCAGGCTCTGTCGCCCGTGTTATCTGTGGCTTCTCAGTACTCCGCCGCCCGCCCGGAGCCCGCCAGGCCGGGAACCAAGCTGCAGCGTCAGCTGGTGGCCCCCCGGCGGCCTCGTGGCCCACGCAGGGTGGGCAGGGGGGGCAGCCGGCCTGGCGGCGGCGGGCAAGGACTCGGGGGCGGGGGGCGTCCCAGCAGACAGACGGGCCGTCGCCGGGACCCCCCCCTCCCGGGCCTGTATTCAGGATGGGGACCGGGCACGGAGTCACACGGGCCCCTCCAGGCCCAGCTGAAATGTCAGCCACAAAGGACGGGGACACAGAGGGGTCTGTCCGGGAACAAGGGCCAAGTGTTGGCGTGGGACGAGGGCTGGGGCTGGGCTGGTCAAATGTTTACTCGGAATGGTTCGATTGTGCACCCTCAGGCCACGGGGGCAACTGGCGCCTGGCACGGGGCCCCTCCGCCCACCGCCGCGGGGCTCGGTGACGTTCCGGGACCCTGCACATTGGGCCGGAATGCACGGGCACTCCGGGGGGCTGCCCGCCCAGACCCTGGCGCCCCCGTGCACTTCCAGACCTGCCCACGTAGGAGCCCGCGGGCTGGGGGGGAGCCAGGAGGGCTGACCCGGCCCCCCTTGTTCAGGAAGCATCTGTTTCTTTGGGGTCCTGCGGGGATGCCGGGATGGCTGGGCAGGTTGCATACTACGAAACGGCACCTGGTCACTGAGGCAGCCGGGCAGGGGGCTGCATCAGGCCAGGCAGGGCGTTTTCCATCTGTGGGTGGAAAATCGGGCACACGAAGGTGACGACAGGGTCCTTTCTGTAGGGGCTCACAGCCTGTTTGGGGTAGGGTCGCCAGATAAAATACAGGATGTCCAGTTGAACTGCAGATGAACAACCCGTCGGTTTTTTATGAATACGTCCCATGCGATCTTGCAGTGTCTGAAGTGTCATGTGTCAGGGCGTCAACACGCAGGGCCGTGAGGTCATGGAGGAGATGGACAAGACCGCAGAACAGGCAGGCTGGTGTGGCCGGAGAGGGGCAGCAGGGGTAATCGTGCCGTGGCGCAAGTCTGGGAGGTGGCGGTCAGGGCCCTGGCCGGTACACTGAGTGAGGTTTGAGCAGGGGGACTCACGTGGTCACAGGCTCCCTCTGGCGGCCGTGTTGGGAACAGGCAGGAGGGGGCAGGGGCAGAAGTGGGAGCCCCGGGGAGGCTGTAGCAGAGAGAGCCAGGTGACAGGGGCTGGTGGCAGGGAAGGGTGGTGAGCATGGCACAGAGAGAAATGGCTGATTCTGGACATATACACTTTTTTTTTTTTAATTTTTTTATTAATCAAAAAAAAGAAAAGAAATTAACACAACATTTAGAAATCATTCCATTCTACAAATGCACTCAGTAATTCTTAGTATCATCACATAGATGTATGATCATCATTTCTTAGTACATTTGCATCGATTTAGGAAAAGAACTAGCAAAACAGCAGAAAAAAATATAGAATGTTAATATAGAGAAGAGAATTAAAATAATAATGCTAATAATATATATATATATATAAAGGAAAAAGAAAAAAAACAAAAACAAAAGATACAAACACACAAACAAACAAACAAAAAACCATATTTCAGGTGCAGCTTCATTCAGTGTTCCAACATAGTTACATTACACTTAGGTATTATTGTGCTGTCCATTTTTGAGTTTTTGTATCTAGTCCTGTTGCACAGTCTGTATCCCTTCAGCTCCAATTACCCATTATTTTACCCTGTTTCTAACTCCTGCTGGTCTCTGTTACCAATGATATATTCCAAGCTGATTCTCAAATGTCGGTTCACATCAGTGGGACCTTACAGTATTTGTCCTTTAGTTTTGGGCTAGACTCACTCAGCATAATGTTCTCTAGGTCCATCCATGTTATTACATGCTTCATAAGTTTAGTCTGTCTTAAAGCTGCACAATATTCCATCGTAGGTATACGCCACAGTTTGTTTAGCCACTCGTCTGTTGATGAACATTTTGGCTGTTTCCATCTCTTTGCAATTGAAGATAATGCTGCTATAAACACTGGTGTGCAAATGTCCGTCTGTGTCTTTGCCCTTAAGTCCCTTGAGTAGATACCTAGCAGTGGTATTGCTGGGTCGTAATCCATTCTGCCATTCTATGTCTTTTGATTGGGAAATTCAGTCCATTAACTTTCAGTATTATTACTGTTTGGATAATATTTTCCTCTACCATTTTGGCTTTTGTATTATATATATCATATCTGATTTTCCTTCTTTCTACACTTTACTCCATACCTCTCTCTTCTGTCTTTTCGTATCTGACTCTAGTGCTCCCTTTAGTATTTCTTGCAGAGCTGGTCTCTTGGTCACAAATTCTCTCAGTGACTTTTTGTCTATAAATGTTTTAATTTCTCCTTCATTTTTGAAGGACAATTTTGCTGGATATAGGAGTCTTGGTTGGCAGTTTTTCTCTTTTAGTAATTTAAATATACCATCCCACTGTCTTCTAGCTTCCATGGTTTCTGCTGAGAAATCTACACATAGTCTTATTGGGTTTCCCTTGTATGTGACAGATTGTTTTTCTCTTGCTGCTTTCAAGATCCTCTCTTTCTCTTTGACCTCTGAAATTCTAACTAGTAAGTGTCTTGGAGAACGCCTATTTGGGTCTATTCTCTTTGGGGTGCGCTGCACTTCTTGGATCTGTAAATTTAGGTCTTTCATAAGAGTTGGGAAATTTTCAGTGATAATTTCTTCCATTAGTTTTTCTCCTCCTTTTCCCTTTTCTTCTCCTTCTGGGACACCCACAACACGTATATTTGTGCGCTTCATATTGTCATTCAGTTCCCTGATCCCCTGCTCAAGTTTTTCCATTCTTTTCCCTATAGTTTCTGTTTCTTTTTGGAATTCAGATGTTCCATCCTCCAGTTCACTAATTGTAGCTTCTGTCTCTTTAGATCTACCATTGTAGGTATCCATTGTTTTTTCCATTTTTTCTTCTTTGTCCTTCACTCCCATAAGTTCTGTGATTTGTTTTCTCAGATTTTCTATTTCTTCTTTTTGTTCAGCCCATGTCTTCTTCATGTCCTCCCTCAATTTATTGATTTGGTTTTTGAAGAATTTTTCCATTTCTGTTCGTATATTCAGCATTAGTTGTCTCAGCTCCTGTATCTCATTTGAACTATTGGTTTGTTCCTTTGACTGGGCCATATCTTCAATTTTCCGAGCGCCATCCATTATTTTCTGCTGGTGTCTGGGCATTTGATCAGATTTCCCTGGGTGTGGGACCCAGCTGGTTGAAAGGTTTTTCTGTGAAATCTCTGGGCTCTGTTTTTCTTTTCCTGCCCAGTAGGTGGCGCTCGTGGCGCTCGTCTGTCTGCACGGCAGTCGGCCTGGGAAACCGCGCATGGAGGTGGGGGTTGCTGGCCGCCGCAGCTTGGGAGAGTGCCGGTCCTAATTGCCCAGCTGGCCGGAAACGCCAAGCGTGACGGGAGGGCCCCGCTATCCAACGTTCCCAGTCAGACCGGGGAACCACGTGTGTGGAGGGGACCCCAGTCACCAGCCGCCCCGGCCGGGAAAACGCGCGCCCCTCGGGTATCTCACCACAGCAGATTCTCCCTGCCCATTCAGCTGTTCCAGAATGGGGTACGCTGTCTTTTTGGTCTCTGTCGTGACTCCGGGAGCTGTTTCGTATTGTTTCTGTTTCTTTAGTTGCTTTTCTGGAGGAGGAACTAAGACCTGCGCGTCTTACTAAGCCGCCATCTTCTCCCCATATACACTTTTTTGTTTTAATTAGAGAAGCTGTGGGTTTACAGAAAAATCATGCATCAAATACGGGGTTTCCATACACCACCTTGCTTTGGTGTGGGGCAATTGTTATAATTGCTGAAAGCACATTTTTATAATTGTACATTCAATCATAGTCCATGATTTAACTTAGGGTTTGCTGTTTGAATTGTGCATTTCCATGGATTTGTAAAAATATTTTATTCTTTTATCATATATACAACCTAAAATGTCCCGCTTTGAAGCACATTCAAATATATAATTGAGTGCTGCTAATTATGTGCACAGTTTTTTAATGGAATGGAAGATGTCAGACATGTACTCGAGTAGAATAGTACAAAGAACTCCCATGTCCCCATTACCCACTTCAACAAGCATCAATTCATGGCCAATTTTATTTCATTTAAATCCCTCAACCCTCCTTGCAACTGGATTATTTTGAAGCCAGTCCCAGACATCATATTATTTCCCCCGTAAATACGTCAGTATGTAGCACTGAAAGATAAGGCCTGGGTTTATTTTGAAGCTGGAGCCGCCAGGAATTTGCTCAAAGATCCCCAGCAGCTATTAAGAAGGAGCCCTGCAGAGCCTGGTTCCCTAGGCTTAGGACTATCTCTCCTGAAGCTTTCCAGTTTTTCCCTTCCCTGGGACGAAGCCCTAGGACTCCATGTCCTCTCGCCCTCCCCTCATCTGTGCACACTGGGAAGCAGCAGGCTCACTCCTAGCCTGTGGTTTTGGGCTTCGCTGAAAGCTGCTCCCTTCCCCTAGGAGCTCACAGCTCCTCTTCCCCCGCCCTCTATAACAGGCTTGTCCAATACCTGCCACGAAGGCTCCCCCAGCCTTCAGAGAAAAGCCAGAAAATGCAGGGGCTCCCGTGGACTGTAAGGGAAGCACACGGGAAGTCACAGAATGAGGTACCAGGACACAGATTCAGACATAAAAACCCTAATAAGTGCAGGATTAGCTGCTTGCTTTCCAGAAGGCCACGTCCTCCAGGAAGCAACCTAACTCAGCCCCTCATTTGCTGTGAGACTTTGGATAGGTCATTTCCCCTCTATGGGCTGAGAAAGGGTAAAGGCCAGGCAGGGCTTCCTCTCAGAGTCCCTCCTGCCCGATGGGCCATTGCAGGTTCATGATTTGCCTCCACCTGAGGGATTCTCAGGGGCCACCAGTCCCATTCCAGGCGTGACCAGGAAACAGACTCCCATTGCCTCTTCTCTCGGCTTTAGTTCAGGTTTGGCAAGCATTCTTCTTCACCTCTCCTCCTTGCCACTATTTCCCATGTCCAACCCAGGTCCAGAGGTTTTTTTTTTCTGGGTTGCTGGGTCATGGAGACAAGATGCTGATGAGAGCAAGTATTACTCAGCTGCACACTGGCTTTTGCAGGGGCTGTGCTGATAAGTGTAACCTCCAGGACCCCCAGGTCTGTATGATCCCGGCTTACAGAATCACAGGCAAAGAAGCTCAGTCCGCAATCCAAGATAATAACTTTAAGAAATGTACATACAGTAAAACTCACTTTTTTGGGTAGACATATGTAAATTTTGACATATGCAAAGAGTTGTGCAACTAGCAGTGCAATTAGAATACAGAACGGTTCCCTCACTGCAAAAAAATTTCCTCTTGCTGCTGCTTTGCAGTCAGACTCTCTCCTCATCCGTCATCATTTATACTGCTGTATAAATGAAATTATACAGTATGTAGCCTTTTGAGTCTGGCTTCTTTCATGTAACATAATGTTTTTGAGATTCACCCTTATCGTTGAATGTTTCAGTAGTTTGTTCATTTTTATTGCTGAGCAGTAACCATTTTTACAGATCCTGGAGTTTCTTTATCCACTGAAGGACGTCTGGCTTGTTTTCAGTTTTTGATATGATGAATAAAGTCACTAGAAACACTTATGGACAGGTTTCTATGGGCCCATACATTCTCAACTGGATCATAGGGCAAGTGCATGTTAAACTTTATAGGAATCTGCCAAACTGTTATCCCAAATGGTGACACCATTTCTGAAGTCATAATAACCATTTTTAAAGTCTAAACTTTAATCTGAGTGTCTTGACAAACGCCAGGAGGAATCCCGTTCCTAAGTGGAAGCATCACTCCTGCTACTTGCTGACCTTCCTGGTTCTCAGCCTTCAAGCCTCTCTCTCCTCCTCCCCTGCCCTCCCTCCCCCCCTTACCAGTTCACCCAGCGGGGCGCCTGGCTTCACTGATTCTTCTCTGATTTTGCATCTCCAAAGTCCCCGGGATGGGAGGGGCCGAGGGGTAAAGCCTGGGGCAAGGCTACTAGGCACCCATCAACTTCTGACCCAGTCACACCCACTAAATCCGCGGTGCACTTTGTAGGAGAGGAAAGCCAGGTCCGAAGAAGGAAAGGAATTCGTCTAGGGTTTTGCAGACAGGGTATTCAGGACGTGAACCCACGGCCAAACGGCTCTAGGGTGAAGTGCCTCCCAGGTCTTCGAGGCCCCACCCCCGGGGCAGGACCCACCTCGGGAGGCGCCTTGTATGTAGCTCCGCGGCCGAGGCGCCTGGCGCTCCTCCCAGCCTCCTCCCGCAGCCCTGCGAGGCCGGCTCACCTTCCTAGTCCTTTAACCTTCACGCTCCGAGCCCCTCCCGTTAATCGAGTGACATGTTACTCCCATTTTACGGATGTGAAAACTGAAACTCAGAGAGGTGCAGGGACCTACGCAAAGCCACAGATCTGCAGGAGAGGAGACGGGATCGAAACCTGAGTCCTCTGATTCCAGGCGCTCTTTCCACCTCTTTCCAAGGACTGGCTCAGCACAGTAACAATCCGATGCCATCTGCCTGCCCGGCTTCGGGCACACCTGTTGCAAATGACTCTCTTGCCTTGTTTCGCTTACACGATCACACTTGATCTTTCTAACAGCCACGGGAGGCAGTTACGACGATGGCTCGGCCTGTACAGGTGAAGGGCACACGTGCCGCGCCCGGAGGAGACCGTGTTTTGAAACTTCCCGCAGCCTTTCCAGTCTTTTCCCCGGGCTGCCGGTCGCCCGCGGCCGCTCACGTTCCTCTGGCGCCCCCTGCAGGCGCTACGTCGCGCTGCTGGGTGATCTGGAAAGGTTTCCGCGAGCCCCTCTCCCCCTCCCCGCCCCCACTCCACCCCCGCCCCGGCCGCCGCCCTCCACGCGCTCTCTGCCTGCCGCGGGGGGTGGGACGCCCCGAGCCCCTCGGGGTGCGAGCCGTGGGCTCCCTCTGCACAGACAGCCCTGCTCGGAGCCCAGGGGAGCCCCGGGGAGACTGGACCCGGGCAGCTGGGAGCTTGAGCCCTCCCGACGGTGGGGTGAGACCCCAGGAAGCGGGAGCCTGGGACTGGACATTCACGGTGTGGGAGCGGTACAGGGGAGGGGGAGGGGAGGAGAGGAGGCCAAATGACGTCAAAGGCCCTGTGGTCTCCTCGTCTCCACCCTGGGGGTCCCGTGGTCCACGGGCCACGGCCTCCGGGTTCCTTCCCTCCGTTTATCCATTCATCCAGCGTTCAACTGAGCACTTACAATGAGCCAGATTTTTTTTTGTTTGAGGTATAATTTACAAATTATAAAATTCAAACCTTTTTAGTGTAAAGTGATATGAAGTTTGACAAATGCACGCAGTTGGTTGGGTAAGAACCACCAGAATCAAGATAGGGAATGTTTTTATTGACTCAGAAAATTCCTTCCTGCGCCTTGGTGGTCAGCTATTCCTTCCACCTCCTGCTCCTGACAACATCTGATCAAATTTTTAATTTTTTGTCTCTATCATTTTGCCTTTTCCAAAATGTCGTATAAATGGAACATGCAGTATGTTACCCTTTTTTTTTCTTATTGAGAAAAAACCTTCACATACATACTTTCTGTACACGGTGCACTATCAATGGCTCACAGTATCATCACATAGTTGTGTATTCATCCGTGATCATTTTTTAGAACATTTGCATCACTCCAGAAAAAAGAAATGAAAAGAAAAAACAAAAAACCCATACATACCCCTTACCCCTCACTTTCATTGACCACTAGTATTTCCATCTACCCAATTTATTTTACCCTTTCTCCCCCTATTATTTATTTATTTATACCCCTATTTTCACTCATCTGTCCATACCCTGGATATAAGGAGTGTCAGGCACAAGGTTTTCACAATCACACAGTCACATTGTAAACGTTCTATCTTTAGTATGTAACCTTTTGAGTCTGGCTTCTTTCACCCAACACAAATGCTATTGAGGGTTACAGCCTGTAGTACTAGTTTGTTCCTTGTGATTGTGTTCCATCGTGTGGTTATATCACATGTATGTATTTATTCACTGGTTGATGGATATCTGGGTTATCTCTGCTTTAGAGCAATTATGAATAATGCCATTGCAAACATTTGTGTGTAAGTTTTTGTGCAAGCCTGAGTTTTAATTTCTTTGCAGGATATATCTAGGAATGGGATGGGTCACAGAGAAATGTATGTTTAACTTAATAGGAATCTGCCACACTATTATCCAAGCTGACGGTACCATTTCCAAAGTAATAATAACCTTTTAAAATCAAACTTTAATTTGAGTGTCTTAGCAAACACCAAGAGGAATCCTTTTCCTAACTGCAAGTATCACTTTTTGTGCAAGCATAAATTTTCATTTCTCTGGGGTAGGATTTAGAAGTGGGATTCCTGGGGCGAGGGCTAAGTGTATGTTTAACTTTATACAAAGCTGCCAAACTGTTTGCCAAAGGGGCTATACCTTTTCACATCCCCACCAGTTATGTATGAGTTTAAATTGTTCCACGTCCTAGCCAAGTGTCAGTGTTTTTTTTTTGCTGTTGTTGTTTGTTTGTTTTTTAATGAAATTTTCAAACATCTACAAAAGTAGAAAGAATAGTGTGCTAGATTGAATTATGACTCTCAGTTTAGACATGTGATTAATTTTGATCCACACTCCTGTGGGTATGGACTCATTGTAAATACAATCACTTGAAGGTGTTATTTTAAATGAAGGTCAGGCTCACCTGAATATAATTAGGTCTTAATCTGGATTATCAAAGGCCTTATAAAGAGAAAGAAACCTGGAAGAGAAAGGAGAGGACCTCACCTTGTGAAGTGAAAGCCAAGGAACTCCAAGCATTGCCTGCTGCTAGTACCGGGAGAAGGCAGTCCTTACCAATAGCTGGAGCTTGGACTTCTGCTAGTCTCAGGACTGCGAGTCAATACATTCTTGTGGTTTAAGCCAAACTACTGTGTGGGATTTGTCATAACAGCCTGGAAAACTAAGACAGCATAATGAACTTCCATGCCCTCATCACTGGCTGCGGCGATGACTGACTCACATTTATCTCATTTCATCCCCCGCATCCCTCCCCTTTCACAATGGCCAAATTATTTTTGAAGGAAGTCCCAGATGTCACAGTATTTCATTTGCGCGTATTTCAACGTTATCTCTAAAAGATAAGGATCTTAAAAAAAAGTTACCATTATCATACCTAAAATTTGTATCACAATCATACTTAATATCATCAAATATCCAGTCTGTGCTCACACTTCCCTGATGGCCTCCTAAATGTCAAAATTGTGCATGTGTGTGTCACACGCATTTTTTACAACGTTGTTTGAATGAGGATCCAAATAAGCTCCACACATTGTGATTGATTGATGTGTCTTTGCTTTATCGTACTTGAAAGTCATTTGGAATCGTTCTCTTTGTGGTTATACTATTAATTCTGTGTACACATTTATTTGCTTCGATTTGCTTTGGAGTTTTAGGAATTTTAAGAATATAAAATTTTATTTATGCTTTCAAAATAAGGTACATTCAGAAAGATCTAATTTTTATTTGTATCCCCTTCACCAATTATCTACCTGCCACAGATAACTATGCTTAAAATTTTATGGTGTATCCTTACGTTTATATGTGTAGGTACTTATCCCTTCCCTATGTTCTTAGAAGATAGGAACATACAATCCCACTTCCCTCTGCCTTGCCTTTTTCTTGCACACCCCAGCTCAGCCACTTCTCTAGAGCATAATATCACTCTTTCCCTGCTTCCTTTTACAGCTGCAGAGTTCTCCATTAAGTGGAAGGGACCTGATGACCCAGTCCCTTCTGATAGATATTTGCCCTATTTCCAGTCTTTTGCCATTCCAAATAGATTTTCAATGAAAAGCCTTGGGTCTACTTCCTGGGGCATTTTTGTTCATGTGTCTTTGGCGTAGATTCCAGCAGCGGGATTCCTGAGTCGAAGGTTGAACACGAAGGCAGTTTTGCCAGCTGCTGCCACATTCCCCTGCAAAGGGCTCCACCATTTTGCATTCCCCTTGGCAATGTAGGCAGGGACCTGCTTCCCCAAGCTTCCCCAGCAGGGTGTGCTGTCAAACTTTTGGATTTTTGCCAATCACATAGGTGGGAAGTGGTATCTCCCTGCAGTTATTAATTTGCATTTCTTTGGTTTGAGTGATCTCAATCATCTTTTCAAATGATTACGGGCCATCTGCTTTTTTTTTTTTTTCCTGTGAATCATCTGTTAATATTTTCCACCCCTTTTTCTATGAGATTGTTGGGTTTTCCCTTCTCTATTTTTAGGGATATTAATTCTTTGTCTGTGATATAGACTGCAGTTATTTTTCCCAGTTTGTCATTTGCCCTTTTTATTTGTTTGTTTATTCATTCATTCATTTATTCACCACTCTTTAGCCGCTGGGCACTGGGGATCCAGCTGTAAGCAGGGTGGCCCTGAACTTGGACTGGTCCCCCCCACTCCTCATTCCACCTTTTCCCCTGCCATCCTTTCTGACCCTCTCCTGTCACCCAGTGACTGCCTTTCCCACATCCTGCCCTGTTCAGGCCCTCAGCAGCTCCCAGTCTGAGCTCAGTGAGACCCAGAAACCAGCCTGCTTATCTCTGCATCCCATGATGTGCCCAGAATCTGGTACTGACCACTGAGGTGTGACTCAGTGGAGGAGTGAAGGAGTGAATGAATGAATGTCGTGAGGGAATACAGCCTCTCAGCCCAGGAAGCCAAGTCAGAGCCGCTGGAGCCCAGTCAAGGTTTCCTTACCCCTCTCAACCTCTTTCAAACCTAAGTGGGAGCTGGCGGCGGGGCAGGGAGTGGCGTGGAACAGCTCCTGGGGCCACGACAGGGAATGGACACACAGCGTACCCCAGTCTGGACTGGCTAGTCTGACTGCGAGACTCGGCTGCGGTGAGATCCCTGAGGGCGCGCGATTTCCCGAGCAGCGGCAGCTGTGGCGGCCGGAGCTTCTCCCTCCCTCCTTCCCGGGCCGGCTGAGAGTCTCGGAGAGGCAAGTTTCGGCGCCCCTCTTTTGCGGGCGGCTTCCTGGTCCGGCTACGAATCTCGGATCAGAGGGCTACCCAAGCCGCGGTGACCCTCCCCCGCGGGCGGCTTCCTGGTCCGGTGGCGAATTCCCCGGGCCCGCTGCGGCCGGTGACCGACGCCTCTCCCCCGCGGGCGACTTCCTGGTCCGGTGGCGAATTCCCCGGGCCCGCTGCGGCCGGCGACCAGCCACAGGGTCCCCTCAAGCTGGGGCGGCTGACGCCCCCACCACGCGTGGCCCCCCGAACCAACGGAGAGAATTGGATCAGAAACCCCCAGGCCGTGGAGATCGGTGACCTGGG
Organism: Tamandua tetradactyla; assembly: GCF_023851605.1. Taxonomy (NCBI): domain Eukaryota; kingdom Metazoa; phylum Chordata; class Mammalia; order Pilosa; family Myrmecophagidae; genus Tamandua; species Tamandua tetradactyla. The sequence continues at coordinate 84,001,704 of NC_135340.1, forward strand.
GGATCCCTTCCAAACACGTGAGACAAACGTGTGCCACGAGCGCCACCTACTGGGCAGGATAAGAAAAACAGAACCCAGAGATTTCACAGAAAAATCTTTCAACCTTGTTGGGTCTGACACCCAGGGAAATCTGACTAAATGCCCAGACGCCAGCAGCAGAAGATAACGGTCCACGCTCAGAAGATTGAGAATATGGCCCAGTCAAAGGAACAAACCAATAGTTCAAATGAGATACAGGAGCTGAAACAACTAATGCTGAATATACGAACAGGAATGGAAAACCTCTTCAAAAATGAAATTGATAAATTGAGGGAGGACATGAAGAGGACATGGGCTGAACATAAAGAAGAAATAGAAAAACTGAAAAAACAAATCACAGAACTTATGGAAGTGAAGGATAAAGTAGAAAAGATGGAAAAAACAATGGATACCTACAATGATAGATTTAAAGAGACAGAGATAGAATTAGTGATTTGGAGGATGGAACATCTGAATTCCAAAAAGAAACAGAAACTATCGGGAAAAGAATGGAAAAATTTGAACAGGGTATCAGGGAACTCAAGGACAATATGAACCGCACAAATATACGTGTTGTGGGTGTCCCAGAAGGAGAAGAGAAGGGAAAAGGAGGAGAAAAACTAATGGAAGAAATTATCACTGAAAATTTCCCAACTCTTATGAAAGACCTAAAATTACAGATCCAAGAAGTGCCCCAAAGAGATTAGACCCAAATAGGCGTTCCCCAAGACACTTACTAGTTAGAATGTCAGAGGTCAAAGAGAAAGAGAGGATCTTGAAAGCAGCAAGAGAAAAATAATCCATCACATACAAGGGAAACCCAATAAGACTATGTGTAGATTTCTCAGCAGAAACCATGGAAGCTAGAAGACAGTGGGATGATATATTTAAATTACTAAAAGAGAAAAACTGCCAACCAAGACTCCTATATCCAGCAAAATTATCCTTCAAAAATGAGGGAGAAATTAAAACATTCTCAGACAAAAAGTCACTGAGAGAATTTGTGACCAAGAGACCAGCTCTGCAAGAAATACTAAAGGGAGCACTAGAGTCAGATACAAAAAGACAGAAGAGAGAGGTATGGAGAAGAGTGTAGAAAGAAGGAAAAGCAGATATGATATATATAATATAAAAGGCAAAATGGTAGAGGAAAATATTATCCAAACAGTAATAACACTAAATGTTAATGGACTGAATTCCCCAATCAAAAGGCATAGACTGGCAGAATGGATTAAAAAACAGGATCCTTCTATATGCTGTCTACAGGAAACACATCTTAGACCCAAAGATAAACATAGGTTGAAAGTGAAAGGTTGGGAAAAGATATTTCATGCAAATAACAACCAGAAAAGAGCAGGAGTGGCTATACTAATATCCAACAAATTAGACTTCAAATGTAAAACAGTTAAAAGAGACAAAGAAGGACACTATATACTAATAAAAGGAACAATTAAACAAGAAGACATAACAATCATAAATATTTACGCACCGAACCAGAATGCCCCAAAATACATGAGGAATACACTGCAAACACTGAAAAGGGAAATAGACTCATATACCATAATAGTTGGAGACTTCAATTCACCACTCTCATCAATGGACAGAACATCTAGACAGAGGATCAATAAAGAAATAGAGAATCTGAATATTACTATAAATGAGCTAGACTTAACAGACATTTATAGGACATTACATCCCACAACAGCAGGATACACCTTTTTCTCAAGTGCTCATGGATCATTCTCAAAGATAGACCATATGCTGGGTCACAAAGCAAGTCTTAACAAATTTAAAAAGATTGAAATCATACACAACACTTTCTCGGATCATAAAGGAATGAAGTTGGAAATCAATAATAGGCGGAGTGTCAGAAAATTCACAAATACGTGGAGGCTCAACAACACACTCCTAAACAACGACTGGGTCAAAGAAGAAATTGCTAGAGAAATTAGCAAATACCTAGAGGCGAATGAAAATGAAAACACAACATATCAAAACTTATGGGATGCAGCAAAGGCAGTGCTAAGAGGGAAATTTATTGCCCTAAATGCCTATATCAAAAAAGAAGAAAAGGCAAAAATGCAGGAATTAACTGTCCACTTGGAAGAACTGGAGAAAGAACAGCAAACTAATCCCAAAGCAAGCAAAAGGAAAGCAATAACAAAGATTAGAGCAGAAATAAATGAAATTGAAAACATGAAAACAATAGAGAAAATCAATAAGGCCAGAAGTTGGTTCTATGAGAAAATCAATAAGATTGATGGGCCCTTAGCAAGATTGACAAAAAGAAGAAGAGAGAGGATGCAAATAAATAAGATCAGAAATGGAAGAGGAGACATAACTACTGACCTCACAGAAATAAAGGAGGTAATAACAGGATACTATGAACAACTTTACGCTAATAAATACAACAATTTAGATGAAATGGACGGGTTCCTGGAAAGACATGAACAACCAACTTTGACTCAAGAAGAAATAGATAACCTCAACAAACCAATCACAAGTAAAGAAATTGAATTAGTCATTCAAAAGCTTCCTAAAAAGAAAAGTCCAGGACCAGACGGCTTCACATGTGAATTCTATCAAACATTCCAGAAAGAATTAGTACCAACTCTCCTCAAACTCTTCAAAAAAATCGAAGCGGAGGGAAAACTACCTAATTCATTCTATGAAGCCAACATCACCTTCATACCAAAACCAGGCAAAGATATTACAAAAAAAGAAAACTACAGGCCAATCTCTCTAATGAATATAGATGCAAAAATCCTCAATAAAATTCTAGCAAATCGTATCCAACAACACATTAAAAGAATTATACATCATGACCAAGTAGGATTCATCCCAGGTATGCAAGGATGGTTCAACATAAGAAAATCAATTAATGTAATACACCATATCAACAAATCAAAGCAGAAAAATCACATGATCATCTCAATTGATGCAGAGAAGGCATTTGACAAGATTCAACATCCTTTCCTGTTGAAAACACTTCAAGGGATAGGAATACAAGGGAACTTCCTTAAAATGATAGAGGGAATATATGAAAAACCCACAGCTAATATCATCCTCGATGGGGAAAAATTGAAAACTTTCCCCCTAAGATCAGGAACAAGACAAGGATGTCCACTATCACCACTATTATTCAACATTGTGTTGGAGGTTCTAGCCAGAGCAATTAGACAAGAAAAAGAAATACAAGGCATCAAATTTGGAAAGGAAGAAGTAAAACTATCACTGTTTGCAGACGATATGATACTATACGTCGAAAACCTGGAAAAATCCACAACAAAACTACTAGAACTAATAAATGAGTACAGCAAAGTAGCAGGTTACAAGATCAACATTCAAAAATCTGTAGCATTTCTATACACTAGCAATGAACAAGCCGAGGGGGAAATCAAGAAACGAATCCCATTTACAATTGCAACTAAAAGAATAAAATACCTAGGAATAAATTTAACTAAAGAGACAAAAAACTGTTAAAAGAAATCACAGAAGACCTAAATAGATGGAAGGGCATACCGTGTTCATGGATTGGAAGACTAAATATAGTTAAGATGTCAATCCTACCTAAACTGATTTACAGATTCAATGCAATACCAATCAAAATCCCAACAACTTATTTTTCAGAATTAGAAAAACCAATAAGCAAATTTATCTGGAAGGGCAGGGTGCCCCGAATTGCTAAAAACATCTTGAGGAAAAAAAACGAAGCTGGAGGTCTCGCGCTGCCAGACTTTAAGGCATATTATGAAGCCACAGTGGTCAAAACAGCATGGTATTGGCATAAAGATAGATATATCGACCAATGGAATCGAATAGAGTGCTCAGATATAGACCCTCTCATCTACGGACATTTGATCTTTGATAAGGCAGTCAAGCCAACTCACCTGGGACAGAACAGTCTCTTCAATAAATGGTGCCTAGAGAACTGGATAGCCATATGCAAAAGAATGAAAGAAGACCCATCTCTCACACCCTACACAAAAGTTAACTCAAAATGGATCAAAGATCTAAACATTAGGTCTAAGACCATAAAACAGTTAGAGGAAAATGTAGGGAGATATCTTATGAATCTTACAATTGGAGGCAGTTTTATGGACCTTAAACCTAAAGCAAGAGCACTGAAGAAGGAAATAAATAAATGGGAACTCCTCAAAATTAAACACTTTTGTGCATCAAAGAACTTCATCAAGAAAGTAGAAAGACAGCCTACACAATGGGAAACAATATTTGGAAACGACATATCAGATAAAGGTCTAGTATCCAGAATTTATAAAGAGATTGTTCAACTCAACAACAAAAAGACAGCCAACCCAATTACAAAATTGGGAAAAGACTTGAATAGACACCTCTCAGAGGAGGAAATACAAATGGCCAAAAGGCACATGAAGAGATGCTCAATGTCCCTGGCCATTAGAGAAATGCAAATCAAAACCACAATGAGATATCATCTCACACCCACCAGAATGGCCATTATCAACAAAACAGAAAATGACAAGTGCTGGAGAGGATGCGGTGAAAGAGGCACACTTATCCACTGTTGGTGGGAATGTCAAAGGGTGCAATCACTGTGGAAGGCAGTTTGGCAGTTCCTCAAAAAGCTGAATATAGAATTGCCATACGACCCAGCAATACCATTGCTGGGAATCTACTCAAAGGAATTAAGGGCAAAAACTCAAACGGACATTTGCACACCAATGTTTATAGCAGCGTTATTTACAATTGCAAAGAGATGGAAACAGCCAAAATGTCCATCAACAGACGAGTGGCTAAACAAACTGTGGTATATACATACGATGGAATATTATGCAGCTTTAAGACAGGATAAACTTATGAAGCATGTAATAACATGGATGGACCTAGAGAACATTATGCTGAGTGAGTCTAGCCAAAAACTAAAAGACAAATACTGTATGGTCCCAATGATGTGAATCGACATTTGAGAATAAACTTGGAATATGTCATTGGTAACAGAGTTCAGCAGGAGTTAGAAACAGGGTAAGATAATGGGTAATTGGAGCTGATGGGATACAGACTGTGCAACAGGACTATATACAAAAATTAAAAAATGGACAGCACAATAATACCTAATTGTAAAGTAATCATGTTAAAACACTGAATGAAGCTGCATCCGTGCTATAGGTTTTTGTTTTGTTCTTACTATTATTACTTTTATTTTTTTTCTCTATATTAACATTCTATATCTTTTTCGCTTGTGTTGCTAGTTCTTCTAAACCGATGCAAATGTACTAAGAAACGATGATCATGCATCTATGTGATGATGTTAAGAATTACTGATTGCATATGTAGAATGGTATGATTTCTAAATGTTGGGTTAATTTCTCTTTTTTCCGTTAATTAATTAAAAAAAAGAGAGAGAGAAAACCGGAAAACAAAAAAAACCAAAAACCTAAGTGGGTCTGAATTCTTACTCTCAAATTGTTTGCAGACAACGTGTGACAATCTGGTCTTTTCACGATGTAAAAGAATGCCTGCTTATTGAAGAAAATGCAGAAAATACAGAGAAGTGCAATGAAGAACATAGAAAATATCCATTAATCCATTACCTAGAGAAAACTATTGTGGGCATTTGTTTTGTATTTTCATTCTATTTTTTTCTGTATATATATTCAGCTTCCCCCAACCCCACCCCACCCCATACTCATTTCCCCACAGCATTAAACTTTTACATCATTGTAATTTTAAATGGTTGTGTAATATGCCATGAAATGAAAGTATCATATCCTAACCCTACCACTGGACCTCTCTCTGCCTCAGTTTCCTCCTCTGTAAAGTGGGGACAAAACTAGCTCCCCTATCCTAAGTTTGTTGTGAGAGTTAGAAGTGATGATGTGCATAAAGCACAATGCATTGTAAGCACTCAGTGAGTATTAGCCATGGTTATTGTTGGTATTACTACCGCTACTCCTGGTTTCTAATTGATGATATGTAAATTCCAATTTTATGCTATCGCAAATAACACTGTAATGAACCTTCTGCTCAGGGGAGTTTTGTGGGGGATTAGAGAGGAATGCCGGACAGCCCCAGGAGTTCTCGGAGAAATCAAGACCTCAACCAAGAGCTGGTGCCGAAAGGATTCTCGATGCAGTCGCAGGAAAGAATTCAAGGACCGATCAGTGTGTTCAGCCAAACCGTTCATGCATCCTGAGGCCGGACAGCCCCAGGAATTCTCGGAGAAGTCGAGACCTCAACCAAGGAATGACACCGTGCAGGTACTTGACTCAGCTGCAGAAAAGAACTCAAGGATTAGTCAGCGTGTCCAGTCAAAGAATCCAAGGACTAGCCAGGTGTACGGCCCTAAACTTGAATGCACAATGCAAGTACATGCTTGGAGAGGGTGAGTGCCGGCGTTCTTCCAGGGAGGAGACGCCCTCTGAGGTCGGGATCCTTGCATTATAAGGATCCCCTTGCCCCTCTGGTTATGCTCATGAGGAATCAATGAGCTGCACTTTTTAATGGTGCTTCTCCAGTGCTGACCTGAGTGAGGGGCTAAGTGTGCGGGCACCAAGAGGAACTTTTTGGTGTGGGTCTTAGGGTCACCTCCCCCTTTCCTTCCCCATCTAACCTGCCTCGATTGGGTGCTCCACTGCTCCCCCAAATTAAGCACAACCATGAGGAAGGTATTCTGGGGTTAGGTGGCTGGTGTGCACCCCTGGGAGCCCAGGGAAAGGGCAGTGCAGGAAAGGGGAACAGCATTCGCAAAGGCCTGGAGGCTTGAAAGAGCAGGGTGAGTTTGAACGGGGCTGGTAAAACAGGGCGCTCTAGTCTCTATCTTACCAGTGGGGTAGATGAGGCCCAGGGAAGGGAAGCGACTTGGCTGATGACAGGGGTGGGAACCAGCTTGAGCCTCCAGATTCCCCACCCAGAGCTCCCCACGTGCCCACGGGCTGTTCTACCCTCCCACAAAATAACCAGTGTGCTTGCTGGGAGGACGAGAAGGAGTTTGGGGCTGGGGGAGCCTGCATGCCTGTGTGCGCCCCACCCGCCCAGTAGAGGCCCAGCTGTCCCCCAGGGCAACTGAATAGGGCCTGAGAGGGTGAGACCCGCCGTAGCTCTGCTTGCCTCCCAATCTTCACTCTGACACCTTCCCAAACTCAGACCCCCCCCAGCTGGGGCCTGGCAGGTCTCTGGAGGCCCCACCCTCAGCTCTCACCCATTCAACCCAGGGGCTAGATTGCAGCCCTGTCAAGTTTCCACGCCCAGCACATCATTAAGTTGTCCTGTGGTTGTTTAGAGGAGGAGTGTGACCATGGCATCCAGTGCTTCTGCCAAGAGAGAGGTGCCTGAGAGGGCCCGAAAGGTCTGCAGGCGCGCATGGCACCGGGTTCAGGTTCTTACAGGTCGGGTCAGCCTGAGGCACAGGCACTGACAAAAGAAGTTTGAGGGTTCTCCAAAATTGTTCCTTGCTGCCTGTTACAATTCAGGGTCCACCGTTAGAACTGATTCTGCAGAATCTCAAAGAAATGCAAACTTACACTTCTTGGAAGGAGTACCTCGACTATTTATGGTCTGAATCCCAGAGCATTGTCTGCTATCGCAGCCTCATTGCTGCACTCGTCCAGGCATCTCTGTGTAGCTCTTTCTCGTCCACTTACTGAGGAGCTCCTGCCCGCTGCTCTTTACAGGGGATGGCAGTCCCACCGTGGCGAAGCACCACGCTCCAGGCATTTGGAATTTATCTACCAAGAGAATCTGCCGTTTCTGAACAACTGTTATGCGCGAAACTTAAGACTGAAGGTAGGAGTGGGAAGGATTGGCGCCTACACCACTCCGCGTAGGGAGATCTCAGAGAGGGAAAGGGACTTGGCCACGTCAGTTGGTGGCAGAGCTGGGCTAGATCATAGGTTTCCTGATTTCAGACCCAACTCCCTGGGCGGCACCTGCTGTGTGCCAGGCTCTGAGCTGGGCTCTACAGTGTGACCATGGAGAGCTCCTAGAAGCCAAGGCCGAGGACAGAGAGCCATGTGAATCCGCATGTGTAGAGGGCCAGCGGGGGTGATCCAGAAAGCTGCAGAGAGACACCTGGAGAATTCCCAGAAGGAGTTAGCATGAGAGGTTGAAGAATGAGCAGGACTTCTTTTCCAGGAGAGCAAGGAAGAGGCGTCCCAGGAAGAGGAAAGAGCAGGGGCAAAGGCAGAGGAGAAGGGGGCTGGTATTTCTGCTCCCAGGTTGCCAGGAATCCCCTGGGGGTTGAAACCAGGATTCCCAGTGGCCGCCTCTGGGTCCAAGGGTGCCCTATAACCCTTACGGGCACATGTATTTAAAACGAGGTTGGTTGGAGGTGGTGTATGTTAATCCACAGGAGAGACTCACCCAGGCATGGTGACAAATGGTGAGGAATTGCAGCTCAAGAGCCATCTGCTCATGTCTTACTGTTGACATGGGGCCACTCCCTCCTTCACTCACCTTTTCTGAGACTCAGTTTCCCCACATATAAAACGAGACAGGTGGACTAGTTTGTCTTTAGGGTCCCTTCTGCCTGGGATTGGTTTAAAAGCCCAGAGTCTCAGGCTCTCCTTAGGCTGTGGTGTGGGCATCGCCCTCTGGTGGCCAAAATTGACCGCGCAGCCTGGGAACGGGCTCCCTGCTTTGCCTCTGAGAATTTGTGAACACGTGTGTGCACGCTTGCGCGCGCGTGTGTATGTGTGTGTTTGTGTATTGGAAGTGATTACACGGGAGCAGGGCACACAGAATGCAGAGATTCCCTATCTCTCAAACCCTGATGAAAATCAGAGAGAGAGGTGCGAGGATATTTACAACAAAAACAAAAGCTGGCAAAATCTCCTTTCTGGGGTCTGCCCAGGACACCAACGACTGCAAAATGCTCTGGGCCACCCATCTTGCTAATATAATATACTTTGAGAGTGTCACTCCTGTGCTCAAAATCTTACCCCATCGCCCCTCTACTGAACAGGATAAGCATCAAACTCCTGGCTGTGGTGTTTAGGGTACTCCAGAAGCTGAGCCCTGCTTGGTAACCCCTGTGACATTGGTTCTCACTCTTCTTCTTTCCTTTTCCACTCCAGGTGAAACATCCCATGCTTTCACATCTTCAGGCCTCAGCCCATGCTGCTTCTTTTCCCCAGAGTGCCTCCTCTCCTTTAGCCCTCAGAGCATCCTTCAGGGCTTGGCTAAAATGCCACCACCTCCAAGAAGCCTCCTAGATTTTTCCAGTCGAGTATAAGCTTCCCTTTCTCTGTACACCCTAACCCTTTGTCTACATCTTTCTCCTGGGACATAAAGGATTTAGCACTTACCTAGGCACCTCAGGTCAAAGATGTGCTGTGCCCCCTCCCTGAAGACTGGCTCCATGCCTGTTTCATATGTAGGACCTTCGCCAAACCCTGAGCCTCCCCCCTGGCATCCAGGCTGCCCTCTGCAAGATCCTGTCCTGCACTCCTCCCCTCTACTTGCTCTGTGTCATAGACATCAGCCACAGGGGCTGCTCTCATGGAAGGGGATTGTGGAATAGAGGAGAAAGCCATGAGCCTTGGACCAAACTCCTATTGGACCCTGCTCTTAAGCAGACAATGGCTGCCCAGAGCCCAGGCCCCTTCTGCTCAGCTGTATATGGGAAACTGGTCTCCAGGTACCCAGAATACAGGGACAGACCCAGGTCACTGCTTGGCTCCTTCCTTCAAGGTTGGAACTACTAACTAAAGTCCTGGTAGTAATAAGCCTGGCTATTTGTAGAAGACTGCTAGTGCCAGCTCATTGTGCCATACACAATGAATTCCTCACAAACCCATTTATAGATGTGGGAACAGAGCTCAGAGAGGCTGAATAACTCACTGAATATCACCCAGCTCTGAATGTGAGTGCTCAAACTCAGTCCTTGCTTTCCAGCTGTCTCCGCACCCTGTGCAGTTCCTGGAATGCCCTGGTGTCACTGTGTCGTGAACATCGAAGGTGCTTGATGAGTTCCTGGCTAATAAAGGGCAGACATAAATGAAGACTTAGCTGTCTCTTTCTGCTGGAAATGCTAGACTTCCAGCCTACCTCAGGGTCACATGCCACCTCTGCATGTGGCAGGAGTCCCAGGGAAGGGATTAAGAGGGGAACAGCTCTGGCCATGGAAGGGGGAAGGTGCCAGCTGGGTCCCAGAAGGGGTGAAATTGCGTCTGGGTGTTGGGAGGTGATGGGCTCTGGGCGTGGCAAGGACCTGCAACCACTGGTGCACCGTCCCACCCCCGGAGGTCGTGTCTGTGGTGCTGGGGTCTGTGGACACGGCACTAGCAGTGTGTAACGTTAGGTGGCACCCTCTTGCCAAGCGGGTCTTCTGAGTGGGACACCCGGAGGCTCCACGAAGCCAGGAGCTGGTCTCCTGCGTATCTCGGTGCTCAGGGCATTCCACCGCCTTGGCCTGCCCTGCTGCTGCCCACGCAAGAGGCTGACCCCTGCTGGCCAGGACAGGCACTGCGCCCACTCAGTGGCTGCCACCCCAGGGCAGGAACTTGGGGATCTGTCTCCCCCATGAGAGCCCCACGAACAGCCCGGACTCTTGTCTTGGGTTTGGGTGTGGCCTTCTACTAATTTGAGTAATTCTCTTCCCTCCTTGGGCCTCAGTTTCCTCATCTGTCAAATGGGATCATCGCACTGAGCTGGAGGGGGAGCATGACGTGGGGAGATATGGGGCTCACCTGTGGAGCTGCGGGGAACTCCAGCTTCTCCAGGTGCTCACTTTGTGACCCTGGGAAAGTTACTCAACTTCTCAAAGCCTCTTTCATCATGTAGAAGATGAATCATGGGAATGAAGAAGAATCTTTCTTTTTTTCCCCCAAAAGCTAAAACGTGAGGATTAAATGACAGAATGCAGGAAAAAGCGTGCGTCTCTACAGCACCTGGCACATCGTGGCGATGTGGTTATGCGACATGCGGGGGCTACACTCGTCCACCTTCGTCCTTCACTTGTCCCCAGCCCCCACGCTCACCTCGCCCTGGCTGTGGGCCCAGCAGTGAACCGTGTCTGCTCACAGTAGCTCCTCAACCACGCATGGAAACTGGAATCGCACTGCACATCTCCTGCCCCGGTGACCCTTACCTCATTCATTCCACAGTTATTGAGCACATTTCAGCACCAGGGCGGGTGCGTCCTGCTGTGGAGATCCTGGCTTGAGAGGATGTCTGGACACCTAGATTTCAACCCATCTTTGCATGCAAAGACAATAAAATATTTGAGGAAATAATACCAATAGAATCGGAATTAGACGAGACATCTCCAGGTAGGGGATTTAAAAGAAACTAGGATGTAAGAGATGACTCCCAGGGATGAGCCTGGCCCTGGCGCTGGGATCAACAATGCCATCCTGACCAAAAGGGGGAAAAGAAGTGTAACTAATAGAGTATCAGTGGCTGAGAGAGTTCAAATGGAGTTGAGAGGCTGCTCTGGAGGTCACTCTTATGCAAGCTTCAGTTAGACATTGCTACCTGTAATAACTTGCCAAACCTCAACCAAAACCATTCCAGCCAATCTTAAAGAACACCTAGGGTAATATATAAGATTCTACAAGGGTTCCATGCAGTAGAGTAACTTTCCAGAAACCTACAAACGCCAGATGGGTCCCTGGACCCATTTTAGGACCAGGTAAGTCCTAAAACCTAGAGGGGCCAGACTCTCCAGAACATCAGTTAGTTCCATCCTCCATCCTATATTATCGACAGATAATATAGGAAATCGACATCCTATATTATCGATTTCATGGATATCGATTATCCATGAAAATGTTGGAATGGGCATAGGCCAAATAGCCCAAAAGAGTGGGAGAAAGATCAAAGATGATGGAGAAGTTATACGGAGAAGGTGGGGTTTAACAAATGAGTATGATTGCTGAATTATTATATTGATATTTCTTTTAGTCTCCAGTATCTTAGAGAAGCTAAGAAGGAAAACCTAAAATTGTGGAATCGTAACCCATACCAAACTCTGAAATCTGTTTTACAACAAATTGTCGTGATGCTCTTTGAAATTTATTGCTTTTTTATATACATTGTTTTTCACAAAAATAGCACATCGATGAAAAAAAGAAAAAGAACCCAGGAAAATGTAGGAGGGAATGGATATATATATAAGGTTAAATCTCAATGAAGGACCACAGTGTGATGAATAATTTGTGACTGTGCTGGTTTCAAACTATTATGTACCCCAGAAAAGCCATGCTCCTTTAATCCAATCTTATGGGGCAGACCTGTCGTTGGGTGGGACCTTTTGATGAAGTTGTTTCCATGGAGATGTATCTCTACCCACTCAAGGTGGGTCTTAATCCACTTACTGGAGGCTTTAAGAGGGAAACATTTTGGAAAAAGCACAGATGTTCAGAGACAGAATTGTCTCGGGAGATGCCAAACAAGGATCCACAGAATCTCAGAGAGAGAGCTGCTGGAATCAGAAGCTGAAAACAACACAGCCCTAGAATGAAGGATAAGGAAATGCCAGCCATGTGCTTTCCCAGCTGACAGACGTGTTCCAGATGCCAGCAGCCTTTTCTTCAGAGTCCAGGTATCACCCTGCTGATGCCTTACATTCAGACATTTCATGGCCTTAGAATTGTACATTTTTAACCTAATAAACTGCCTTTATAAAAGCCAATCAATTGCCAGAAACCGGGGTTTGATTCCTGGTAACTGCCCATGCAAAAAAAAAAACAAACAAAAAAAGAAGCCAGTCAAGGGTGCATGGATGGTCCAGTGGTAGAATGGTCACTTTCCACGTGGGAGACCTGGCTTCCATTCCTGGTCCATGCACGCCCCTTCACACACAAATCCAATTAATTTCTGGTGTGCTGCATTTTGGCATTTTTTTAGCAAACTGAAACAGTGATTTTAAGAGGTATTCTTGAAATAAAGAAAGCCACACTGTAAGAGAAACCTCTTAATAGTCAGAAATGAAATAATCTAAATCTATACTGTCCATTATGGTAGCTCGTAGCCATATATGACTATTTCATTTTAACTAATTAAAACGACATAAAATGTAAAATCCACTTCGTCAGCTGCACCAACCACATTTCAAGTGCTTGGTGGCCACGTGTTGGTGGTGGCTCCTGTACTGGACAGAGAAGACAGAGAACACTTCCCCCACTGCAGACAGTTGAGTGTTGGTTTAAAACCTAGTTCTTTTGCTGTGGACATGAGCCGATGGCATGTGAACCTCATCTGTCATTGATTATATCTGCAGTCGGCTAGGAGGCTGCCTGCTGCGATGAATGATGTTGGATTTAATTGGCTGGTGCTTAAATGAGAGAGCTCAACATAGCGCAGCCCAAGCAACTCAGCATACTTCATCTCAGCACTTGCAGCTCAGCCCAGGCCTTTGGAGATTCAGAAAAGAATCACCTTGGGGAAAGTTGTTGGAACCCAGAGGCCTGGAGAGAAGGCCAGCAGAGATTACCCTGAGCCTTCCCACGTAAGAAAGAACCTCAGATGAAAGTTAGCTACCTTTCCTCTGAAGAACTATACATTTTTTAACTAAATAAATCCCCTTTTATTAAAAGGCAATCCATCTCTGGTGTGTTGCATTCTGGCAGCTTTGGCAGACTAGAACAAGTACTCTAAAGTTCTTCGGAAAGGAGAGGTGAGAAGTGAGCCTGCAAAACCAGCAGCAAAACTGAAAAGCAGAGTATAACGTCTAAATAAACATGGGGTGATGGGGTGGTGAGATTTGAAATTAGGAGTAAAGAGAAACTTGGCTAAGCCAGAAAGAGGGAGAAAGAAATAAAATAAACAATAAATGTGAAATCAGATGGGAGGAAAAAACTACACTTATCAATTACCACAATGACTGTTATTAGGACAAACTCCCCTATCAAAAGTCAAAGATGCAATTTCCAAGGACATGGTGGAATGGATCTGTAGAGAAACCTCCCCTAAGGCAGAACACCTAAAAATGTTGGATAATGTATTTTTTAATTCTTTTAAAAATATAAGCTGAGATGACAGAAAAGTTACGTGTTCAGAAGCATCAAGAAAATCATGAGCCCACAGAGGCAAATGCATTTTTAGAGCCAGGCATACCTTATGGGCAGGTGATGGTTTGAGGCTGTATTTACCCTGGAAAGGATCATCTTCTTAAAGCTAATCCATTCCTGTGGTGTAGGCCTATTACGGGTGAAGCCTTTTGATTAGGTTATTTCAGGGGAGGCATGCCCAAGGTGGGTCCTAGCCCTCTTATACTGGAGTCCTTTACAAGAGGATGGAATTCAGAGGAATATACAGATGCTGGGAAAGACAGGTGCAGATGGAAAAGCCAGAAGCTGAAAGCAATGAAACCTGGGAGAGGAGGGAGAGACCAGCGGCCCACCATGTGCCTTGGTATGTGGCGGAGGAGCTGATGGTCACCTGCAGCCTGTCTTCAGAGACCAGGTATTGTCCTGATGATGCCTTGAAGTGAACCTTCTCACAGCCGCAGAACTGTAAGCTGGTACGTTAATAAATCTCCTAATAAAAGCCAACCCACTTCTGGTATATTGGCTTTCACCAAATTTAACAAACCGAAACAGGGCACCTGCCCATCTCTGTGGCCCAAAGTCTGGATTTTAACAGTCCCCAAGCTCGTGGTACAGGAGATAAGGCCTGGGACCCTGGCAAGGTGGGCGATGAATATAGGACCCCTGCATAAAGTGGGGGTCCCAAAAGGCTATGCTTTCAGTTGGTAAACTGGAAAAAGAAAACACCCACAGAAGAAGATTTGTCTGCTTCAGTCTTGACTGTTGTTGGAGCAGAGAAAAGAAAGGTCTTTCCTGACAATTTCTTAGACACACTCAGTCTCAAATGGATGTGGGGCCAGATGCATGCTGCCTGCATTGCTGTGCCTTCTCCAAAAGTGTTCCCCAGATGCCTGATGAAGGAACCGCATACCATCCCTGGAGGAACACACTTTAAACAGAGGCTTCAAAGTATTTTCACAGATAAATATCCAAGGACTTGGGGCGGGGGGGTCACATTAAAAAGTGCATGTATATTTCAACACAAGAGTTTATTTCACAAGTAAGCTATGCGAAATGAGTCAGCAGCACCAGCAGTGCTGAATCAGACCTACAGCAATGGAAGGTATTGGAATGATCTGTTATAGAACATATAATAATTATGTTTGTTTTATAAAAAATTTAAAGAGGTGATTGAATATGTGACAAAAGAATGAGAGACCATCAAAACTGAGCAGGTGACTTTTAAAAAGAACCAAGTAGAATTTCTAGAAATGAAAGATATCATTGAAATTAAAATCCAGTGGATGAGGGGTTGGTTCTGAGAAAGCATGAGTCAGCACACCCTATCTTGTATCCTACTAAATGCATTTATAAAACTTGGACTCACACTACCCAATTTTAATATTTACTATAAAGCTACAGTTATCAAGACAGTGTGGTATTAGCAAAGGAATATGCACAATGATTATTGAATGAAATAGAGTTCAAAAATGGTTGCAGAGATTAACAAATGACATTGAACACTGGACATCATTTACAAAAAAGCATGAACTGCAACCTAAACCTCGCATTTTATATAAAAACTCAAAATGGACCATAGATTTATATATAAATGGAGAACTATAGAACTTTTAGCAGAAAACTCAGGAGAACATCTTTATAACCAGAGATTAGGCAGAGTACCTATATCTGATCTCAAAAGCTTAATAAAAGAAAATTGATAAACTGAGCTTCATCAAAATAAAAAACTACTGTTTTGTGAAAGACATTGTTAAAGAAATGAAATGACACGCTGCAGACTGGAAGAAAATATTTGAAAATCTATATCCAATAAAATATTTGTATTCAGAAAACAATAAAAACCCAAACTCTTAAAACTCAATAGTAACAAAACCCAATTCTAAAAACAGGTAAAAAGACTTGAATATATACTTCAGCAAAGAGGACAGATCGATGGCAAATAAGCATATGGAAAGATGCTCAACATCATTAGCCATTAGGGAACTGCAAAGTTAAAACCACCTTTTGGAAGGGCTAAAAAAAAATACTGACAATTCCAAGTGCTGCCGATAATATGAAGCAACTGGAATGCTCATCTGTTGCTGGTGGGAATGCAAACCATTTGGCAGTTTTTGACCAACTTAAATATATACTAGATACATGACCCAGAAATCTCACTCCTAGATATTTACCTTAGAGAAATGAAAATTTACATTCACGAAAAACCTGCACATGAATTTTCATAGCAGCTCTATTTGTAATTGCCCAAACCTGAAAACTACCTGGATGTCCTTTAATGGGTGAAGAGATAAACAAAATATGGTCCAGTCACACAAAGCAATAAAAAGAAGCCAACTGCTGATACATGTAACAACCTGGATGAATGCCAAAGACATTAAACAGAGTGAACGAAGATAGTTTCAAAAGCTTATACAGTATGAGGTTGAGTCCAAATATACATTCTTGCAATGGTAAAACTATAGCGACTCAGAGCAGTTCAATACATTGCCAGTGATCAGGGGTAGGAGTTAGGTGTGACTCCAAAGGGCAACACAAGGGAGTTTTCTGTGGATGATTGAATTGTTCTGAATTCTGATTGTGGTGGTGCTTGCACAAATCTGTTAAAACTCATAAAACCGTACACAAAAAGGAATCAATCTTTCAGTACTGAGTCTTGAAAAGTTTTATTGTATTTTCTCCTGAGACGACAGAGTGGCAGTGAACTTAAGAATGAAATCAAATGAGCTAATTTGTTCCACAACTATCCGACAACTTTGTGAACTCAAAGCACCCGAGGAAACAATCCTATAGCAGGGATACTAGGACAGGGGCAGCGGGCAGGGTGTGTGCCGCCCTTCTCACAGCTTGGCTCAAAGGGAATGCTAACAGTTACAAGTTCTTTTCCTCAGGTAGCAGGCTGCGGGTCCTTCTCTACTCCTCAGTGGAAGCCAGGTGCCTGCTTCCAATAGTCCCGTCACCTGATAGTACAAGGCAAAGAAGTCAAGTAGATAAGTAGAGGAAAACTTTCCATCTTTTCTAAAATTAATCTAGATTCGCGTGGGTCATCTGAATTGAGGAATCTAAAAGAAAAGTAACACTGTGTCCAAGCAGTTCAAAGTGGCAAACACCTTCTTAAAGTAGAAGGAAACCACAACTTTTAGAGCAGAAATGAGGATGGTTATGGGATGCCAGGACGAGGCTCTGTCCACATGCTATGATGAGAATGCTATACATTCTCAATCCTGGGAAAACATCCCTGGTGTTGCCAAGTATGCATGTGCGAATATTTATGGCTCTATTTTCAGAGCTCAGATGGTCACTTCTATGCAATGAGGCAAGTTCAGGAAACCCCTCCCCCCAAGGGAAAAGCAATATACTTTGTAGCTACAGTGGGCTTTAGAAGCAGGAGACCTAAAGCCCTCTCTAGGCATCTTGATCTGCAATAATAAATAAATAAATAAACACAACTTATAGAAGCTGAAGTTCATTTTGCAGCACTCTTATTTCCATTTTCTGTTTAGGAGCCTGTGGAAGAGCAGTTTTAGGACCACTTGGCGGTTCTCCTGCCCACTCAGGGTCCGAGCAGTGGGAGCGGCAGAGAGCCTTCCAGTGGTCAGCCCTTCCAACAGCTCCCTTGTTGGAATGGGTGCGTGCCTCCAGCAGCAGTTGAGTAGCAGTAAATTCAGGAGCTGGAGCAGCCAATTCACCCTGAGATTTTTCCTTAGTCACAGCCTGGCCAGCAGGGGCCTGCTTTTCCTTTTCAATCTCTTCAGCATCTCTGTAGAAGAAGACATCTCCGTGGTGGCCCATGGAAGATGGCGCGATGGAAGCACAGAACTTCCCAGGCCAGCATCCACTATATCAGACCCCGTGTGAGCTCCCTTGTTCTTGCATGGAATGGCGATGTCCACACAGTGCAGAGGGGAATCTGTGTTACAGAGAATTGTTGGCAGGTGTTCTAGTTTGCTAGCTGCCAGAATGCAATATCCCAGAAACGGAATGGCTTTTAAAAAGGGGAATTTAATGAGTTGCTAGTTTACAGTTCTAAGGTCAAGAAAATGTTCCAATTAAAACAAGTCTATAGAAATGTCCAGTCAAAGGCATCCAGGGAAAGATACCTTGGTTCAAGAAGGCCAATGAAGTTCACAGTTTCTCTCTCAAGCAAAAAGGCACATGGTGAACACAGTCAGGGTTTCTCTCTCATCTGGAAGGGCGCATGGCGAGCACGGCGTCCTCTGCTAGTTTTCTCTCCTGGCTTCCTGTTTCATGAGGCTCCCCGGGAGGCGTTTTCCTTCTTCTTCTCCAAAGTTCACTGGCTAGTGGACTCTCTGCTTCGTGGTGCTGCAGCATTCTCTGCTCTCTCCAAATCTCTTTCTCCAAAATGTTTCCTCTTTTATAGGACTCCAGTAAACCAATCAAGACCCACCCAAATGGGTGGAGACGTGTCATCACCTAATCCAGCTTATCATCCACTCTTGACTAAATCACATCATCCAGGGAGACGATCCAGTCACAGTGTCAAACATACAGTATTGAACAGGGATTATTCTACCTTTATGAAATGGGATTTAGATTAAAAGCTGGCTTTTCTAGGGGGCATACCTCCTTTCAGACCAGCACAGCAGGTTAACATGTGACTCCCCTACGAGAGGCTGGTGATTCGTCCGAGCATTAGCCACCACCACACACGCAGCTCCTGGAATCTGGTTAGCGAAGGTTCTAGAAGGGACGTGCCCCGCAATAGGAGTAGCTCCGGTGGCTCCAGCAAATTTCAGCGCAGCCCAGCAGCCTGTATTCCCAGAGGATATGTCACAAACATCAGTTGGGTTTTCAGTAGCAACAATGGCACAAGTTGCCAGCAGAAGCTTCTTCCAGGGGCTTTTCAGATTTATGATGTAGATGCCACCACTTTTCCTTTTGTAGATGTGCTATTCAATTTGGAAGTCAAGGTTGGAGCCGCCAGAGTGGGTTCCTGCTGCAAGGCACTTGAAGACATCCTCCTTCTTAATCTGCAGGACGTCAGGGCTTCAGACATTGATTAAGTTTCTCTTTAAGTTGTGACAGGAACCCAGGATAATGCCGTATGGACCCCCCAATGGGTAGTGCAGAAAGGCAGGAATCAGTTTTAATGTACATTAGTTGTTTTAAAAAATTTATTTATTAATTAAAAAAATTAACAACAAACGAACCAAAACATTAACATGTGATCATCCCGTTCTACATATATAATCAGTAATTCACAGTATCATCACTTAGTTGCATATTCATCATTTCTTAGAACATTTGCATCAATTCAGAAAAAGAAAAAAAAGACAACAGAAAAAGAAATAAAACGAAAACAGAAAGAAAAAAAAAGATTATACATTCCATACCCCTTACCCCTCACTTTCATTGATAACCAGCATTTCAAACTAAATTTATTTTAACATTTGTTCCCCCTATTATTTATTTTTATACCATATGTTCTATTCGTCTGTTGACAAGGTAGATAAAAGGAGCATCAGACACAAGGTTTTCACAATCACACGGTCACATTGTGAAAGCTATATCATTATTCAATCATCATCAAGAAACATGGCTACTGGAACACAGCTCTACATTTTCAGGCAGTTCCCTCTAGTCTCTCCATTACATCTTGGATAACAAGGTGATAACTATTTAATGCGTAAGAATAACCTCCAGGATAACCTCTCGACTCTGGAATCTCTCAGCCATTGACATTTTATTTTGTCTCATTTCACTCTTCCCCCTTTTGGTCGAGAAGGTTTTCTCAATCCCTTGATGCTGAGTCTCAGCTCATTCTAGGATTTCTGTCCCACGTTGCCAGGAAGGTCCACACCCCTGGGAGTCATGTCCCACATAGACAGGGGGAGGGTGGTGAGTTTGCTTGTTGTGATGGCTGGAGAGAGAGGCCACATCTGAGCAACAAAAGAGGCTCTCTTGGGGGTGACTATTAGGCCTAAAGTTTAAGTAGACTTGACCTATCCTTTGTGGTGTTAAGTTTCATATGAACAAACCCCAAGGCTGGGGGCTCAGCCTATAGCTTTGGTTGTCCACACTGCTTGTGAGAATATCAAGAATTCAACTTGGGGAAGTTGAATTTCTCCCCGTT
The DNA here is from genome assembly GCF_023851605.1 of Tamandua tetradactyla. Lineage (NCBI taxonomy): Eukaryota > Metazoa > Chordata > Mammalia > Pilosa > Myrmecophagidae > Tamandua > Tamandua tetradactyla. The sequence goes on from NC_135340.1 coordinate 84,021,780, forward strand.
CTCACCATTCCCGGAGGGGGGCTTTGTACGTTAGTTTTGAAAATTAAAAAAAAAAAAGAAAGAAAAATGCAATGGATGGGTTGAATAGCATATCAGAGGGAGCCAAAAAGAGGAATAGTGGGTTAGAAGATGAATTTGAAGATATTACCCAGAACGCCAAAATAAGAAATTGAGAAATAGGGAAGAACAAGTAAGATATGTCTCCTTGGAATTTTGGAAGGTGAAAATAGAATAGTGTAGAGACAAAATTCAAAGCAAAATAACTGAGATCTTTCAGAACTGTGGAGAAATTCCAAGCCTCAGTTTCAAGGCACTCCATGAATTTCAAATACGAAAATAAAATAAATGTACAACCAGACATATGAAATAAAAAACAGCATAACTCCCAAGATAAATAAATGCTCTTTTCAGCAACGAGAAAAAAGAGAGTGCTGCCTACAAAATGTGATATAAGACTGGACGTTGATTTCCCCAATAGGAATTAAGGAGACAGGAGAGCAGAAAAGCATCACCAGGGTACCGAGAGGAAAAAAAGGTCAACCCAGTCTTGTGGTCCCAGTGAAATTATTTTTGAAAGATGTGGGCGTAATAGAGACTTCTCCACACAATCAAAACCGGAGGGAGTACATTCCCAAGAGATCCTCACTAAATTAACTTCTAAGAGATACAGTTCAGAAAGAAGAAAAGTGGCCCTAGAAAGAAAATTTAATATATGAGCAGGGATAGAGTGCACAATAGAAAGCTTGTGGATAAATATAAATCAACATCGAGAGCGTAAAACAATAACAATAGAAGATAATTACTGTGGTTAAAACGAAACTAAAATTCTAGACAGAAACATCATGTAAGAAAGTAGGGAAGTATTTAGAGATTCAAAATCTTTAGAGGTCTTAGTATTATTTAGGACAAGGCTAAGATGAAGACAATTTAAACTTTGTACAAGATACATATTTGTTAAAGTTTGTAGGCTAGAACTGAAAGCACAGAAGTAGAGTTATAGGAAAAAAGAGGAATGAGAAAAAAAGAAACTCAAGCATTCTAAAAGAAGGCAAAAATTGTGAAAATAATATTAATACAAAGAAAAAATGGACAAAAAACAGAAAAACTAAGAGGCTAAACATAAAACCAAAACATATCAGTATTCACAGACAATAAAAATTGTCTAGTAGGAGACAAAGATTTTCAGACTGGATTTAAAAACCCAACCCAGCTGCATGTTGTTTAAAAGAGATTTACCTAAAACATAAGGACACAGAAAGGTGGAAAATAAAAGGATGGAAAAAGATATATTGGGCAAATACTAACCAAAGAAAGGCTGATAGAGCCGTATTATTGTCAGACCAAACAGGCTTTAAGGTGAAGACATTACTAGTAATACATTTTTTCACTACATATTGTTAAAAGATTTGTTATATACTTAATAGCATAAAATCAAACTATATAAAACAAACACTAATAAAACACACGGAGAAACTGACAAGTCTACCTTCATGGAAAGAGACTTTAATAAATCTCCATCCTTAATTGATAGATCAAGCAGACATAAAATACTAAAAATCCAGAAGATTTGAACAACAATGAACAAAGTTAATCTAAATAACATTTCTAGAAAATTGGATCCATTACTGGAGGGCCATATGTTTATTAAATCACACAGAGAACATTTGGAAGATACGACCTCATTATAGGGCATAAATGAAGTCCCAATGCATTTCAGATATTTTGTATCATGCAGAAAACATTTCCTGCACATAATGTAAATTAAATTAGAAATCAATAACAAAAATAACTTTGAAATCAAAACATTTGGAAATTAATAAGTTCGCTTCCAGATTGTGCCTGTTTGAAACAATGTAGAAAAGTCATGTCTTAATACTAATCAATCTTATGGGAGCAACAGTTTCTTCTACTCCCAATTCAGTACTATAGGTTGGAAACTTGATTGGGTTACCTCTATGGAAATGTGACTCAATCAATTGTGGGTATTAAACCTGATTAGATGGAGGTGTGTCTCCACGTCAATCTACACGGGTCTTGATTAGTTTACTGGAATCCTGTAAAAGAAAAAGCATTTTGGAGAAAGCTTCAGAAAGCCGCAGAACCACGAAGCAGAGAGTTCTTTTTGAGAATGAGGAGAAAGCAGGCAGATGCCACCATGTTCGCCATGTGCCCTTCCAGCTGAGAGAGAAATCCTGAATGTCGTCAGCCTTCTTGAACCTAGGTATCTTTTCCTGGATGCCTTAGATTGGACATTTCTATAGACTTGTTTTAATTGGAACGTTTTCTGGGCCTTAGAACTGTAAACTAGCAACTTATTAAATTCCCCATTTAAAAAAGCCATTCCATTTCTGGTATATTGCATTCCGGCAGCTAGCAAACTAGAACATAAATAACTCATGGTCAAAGAAAAAACATCATGGAAATTAGGAAATGCTTAGAACTGAAGGTAAATATAAATACTACCTATCAAAATGTGTCAGATGCAAAATAACAAAAAGAAAAACAAAACAAAATGTGTGGGATGCAACTAAAGGGATACTTAGAAGGAAAATTGTAAACTTAAATGTTCATTTTAGAAACTAAGAAAAGCTGAATGCTATGAGCTAAGTATCAAATGCAAGAAGTTAGAGAAAGAACAACAGAATAAATATAAAGCAAATATAAAGAAATATTAAAGCAAAAATTAATGAAATAGGAAATAATCTAATAAAGAGGACTGACCAGCCAAAAGTAAATAGTTCTTTTTCTTTTTTAATGACTAATATAATTGGTAAACTTTGTTCCTGGAGGATAATGGCAAGGACTTAAATCCAAATCTCTCCATATAGCATCCAAAAAACATACATATTTTCAAGAACAAATAAAATGATCTTGCACCATAACTAACTCCACTATATATTAGAGTAGGGACACAAACATTTGAAACCAGCAGAGCCAGCTCCAGAGACCATGGCAAACCAATCAGGTGGAGACTGCTGCTCCTGAAAGTAGGGGGAGGATTGAAGTAGGGGGTCCAATGGTGGTGGGGTCCAAATAAGGTCACTCCAGAATGTAGGAGTCTTACCTTTAGTGGGGAAATATTGGTGGATCAGAGCATTGTCTACTGAGGAATTGAAGAAAAGGGCTTGAGAGTGTGTTGGGTTAGAAGTTGGCAGTCTTGTAAGGAATCATTTGTGTGTGTGTGCAAGAGATGACTTGGAGAGGGGGAAATTCCTGGGATATTGATGGAGAAGGAAAATAAGGGAGCAAGTGGTAAAAATTAAGGGTCCTACATAAACAAAATAAACTTTCAATTAAAACAACTTCACTTCACTATGCCAACAGAAGAGGACACTATTAAACTAAGAAACTTACTGAAACGTCCAAATCCTGTACTCTTGCCCACATAGAGTCACCTGTAATTGCTTGTTTAGAAAAATATAAGATATTAAAAATAAATGGAAAATGGCAGACAGCATCTACATTGTTCTAGTTTGCTAGCTGCCGGAATGCAATATACCAGAAACGGAATGGCTTTTAACAAGGGGAATTTAATGAGTTGCTAGTTTACAGTTCTAAGGCTGAGAAAATGTCCCAATTAAAACAAGTCTAAAGAAATGTCCAATCAAAGGCATCTAGGGAAAGATACCTTGGTTCAAGAAGGCTGATGAAGTTCAGGGTTTCTCTCTCAAGTGAGAAGGCACATGGCGAACACAGTCAGGGCTTCTCTCTCTCAGCTGGAAGGGCACATGGCGAACACGGCATCATCTGCTAGCTTTCTCTCCTGGCTTCCTATTTCATGAAGCTCCCCGGGAGGTGTCTTCCTTCTTCATCTCCAAAGGTCGCTGGCTGGTGGACTCTCTGCTTTGTAGTGTTGATCTCTCTGAATCTCTTTCTCCAAAATCTTTCTTCTTTTATAGGACTCCAGTAAACCAATCAAGACCCACTCAAATGGGTGGAGACATGTCATCCCCCAATCCAGTTTAACAACCATTCTTCACTAAATCACATCAACCAGGGAGATGATCTCATTACAGTTTCAAATATACAGTTTTGAGTAGGGATTATTCTACCTTTATGAAATGGGATTTATATTAAAACATGGCTTTTCTTAGGGGGCATACTTCCTTTTAAACCAGCACATACATGAACTCACTATAAAAAGAAAACAGAAAATTAGAATTGAAGTATTTCAGCTGATAAAATTCTCTGTCCAACCCAATGATGATCTCATATCTCCCTCCCAGTAATGGTGTTCAGAGGTAAACCAAGGGGAGCACAAGACAGAAATTGAGTCACTGAATCTCTCAGGATTCTCTTTCCAATTCTGTTTGACAAATAGCACAGGAGGCTTTTCAGGTCATCAGATATGATGAGGAGGCTATTGGACATGTCAACATCCAAGGTCATATTCATTTGCAACTTCAGTATCCTTGGGTTCATTTCTAGAATAGCTCCTAGCTGGGGCTCCAGTACCTTGATCTTGGAAACCAGTTTCCCCAGTTGGCAATTTGTACTGATGTTATTCTTCTGAGAGACCACAGGGCAAAAGGGGCACAACAAACCCTCCCCTTGGGGCTCCTACTGCAGTGATTTGATGCAGTTGAATCAGCAGACATGTCCACATTTCAGAGCCATGAGGTTTTCAAGATAAGCCAGACAGTGTCCAGACACAGCCACTGTCTCTACAAGATCCTTCTCTTCCCTCCACTCTTTCCAAAGGTAGTTCAATTCTACGGGCTCAGTTTTTATCACAGTTACTGTGCTGGTTTGAAAGGAAGTGCGCCCCTAGAAAAGCCATGTTTTAATCAAAATCCCATTTCATAAAGATGGAATAATCCCTATTCAGTACTGTATGTTTGAAACCGTAATCAGATCGTCTCCCTGGACGATGTGAGTTAGTCAAGAGTGGTTGTTAAACTGGGTTAGGTGATGACATGTCTCCACCCATTTGAGTGGGTCTTGATTGGTTTATTGGAGTCCTACAAAAGAGGAAACATTTTGGAGAATGAGAGATTCAGAGAGAGCAGAACGACATAGCCATGAGAAGCAGAGTTACCAGCCAGCTACCTTTGGAGATGAAGAAGGAACATGCCTCCTGGGGAGCGTCATGAAACAGGAAACCAGGAGAAGCAGCTAGCAGGTGATGCCATGTTCATCATGAGCCCTTCCAGATGAGAGAGAAACCCTGACTGTGTTTGCCATGTGCCCTTCCACTTGAGAAAGAAACCCTGAACTTCATCGGCCTTCTTGAATCAAGGTATCTTTCCCTGGATGCCTTAGATTGGACATTTCTATAGACTTGTTTTAATTGGGACATTTTCTTGGCCTTAGAACTGTAAACTAGCAACTCATTAAATTCCTCTTTTTAAAAGCCATTCTGTTTCTGGTGTATTGCATTCTGGCAGCTAGCAAACTAGAACAGTTACCAACTCAGAGTTGAATCCCAGTGGCCTTTTTGCCTCCATGGTTTCCAATAAGAAATTAGCACTTAATCTTATTGAGGCTCCTTGTACATGGCATATTGCTTTTCTCTTGTGGCTGTCAGAAGTCTTACTTTATCTTTCAACAGTTTGATTATAATATGCTGTGGTGGAGTTTATTTGGGCTTATCCTGTTTGTAGCTCCTTGAGCATCCTGAATGTATATATTTATGTCTTCCATTAAATTGGGGAAGTTTTCAGTGATTACTTCTTTGTATTTTCTCTCTGTGTCTTTCTCTTTCTTCTTTTTCTGGGATTCCTCAATGCTCATATTGGTACACTCAATGTGTCTCACAGGTTCCTCAGGCTCTATTCACCTTTCTTCACCTTTTCTTCCTTCTGCTCCTAAGACTGGATTATTTCAGTTGTCTTGTCTTCAAGTTCATGGATTCCTTTTTCTGCCAGCTCTAATCTGCTGTTGAATCTCCCTAGGGAATTTTAAATTTCTGTTACTGTGATCTTCAGCTCTTTTTAGTTTCTTTTCATAATTTCCATTTCTCTATTGATAGTCTCTTTGTGTTCATCTCCAGTTTTTAAAAAATTTCCTTTAATTCTTTGTCCATGTTGTCCTTTAGCTCTTTGAGCATGTTTAGGATCATTTTTTTTTTTTTAGTCTTTGTCCTGTATATCTCAGGTCTGTCCTTCTCATTGATGGTTTCTAATGCTTTAATTTTCTCTTTTGCCTGGACTGTCACTTCCTACTTCTATGCTTTGTTAACTTTTGGTTGAAGCCTGAACATTTGTTATTTTAATGTGTTATCTCTGGAATTTAGGCTCTGAGTCCTCTATTCCTTAAGCTTGTATCCAACCAGTGTTACCACAGAACTTTCCTTGAATGCCAAGAGCTAACAAAAAAAAAAGAAAAAAAGGAAAAGAAAACACTTTTCCCATTTTTTTTTCAGATTAACCTGTGTGAAGGCTCTCCTTCAGAATTATCCATACAATGAGATTGGAGAATAGCTTGAAGCCCACACAGAGGGACCACCCTTTCTGCATATCTTTCCTATTTTGGGCATAGGAAAGATGTGTGTGTTATGGCCCTAGTTGTTACCCCTTTTACACAGTTCCAAATAGCATCTCTTCCCTCGGAAACAGTCGCCTCATCGTCCCAGGCACGGCAGTACATGTCTGACAGCCAGCAACCTCTTTCCCCAGCAGCCACTTGACTACTCTCCCACAGCTCTTTGTAGGAGAGCTTGGTGAATTGCCTTTTACATGCAGGACAAGTTCTGGGACAGCGAGTCCCTCAGGCCACTACCACACAGATTGGGTCACAGATGTACACTCCCAATATGCATATGAGGGTCACTCTGCTTCCTCAGGAGTCAGGGCTAGGATCCACGCCAGGGGTGCAGGTGTCGGCTCAGCACCAAGCTGAAGGGGGGTGCAGGACAAGGGGTCAGCCAGGGCACCAGGAGATCTTACCATTTTTAAGTAGTATTTTCCTTGATTCAAAGCTCACCTTGTTACTGCAGTCTTCTGTCTTCTGGAGCTTTGAGAATCATGTTTGTGCCATTTCTTGTGGGTTCTTTTCATAGAAAGTTTTTTTTCCTTCTATGAAAGGATGGAGCCCTGATGCATCTCGGCTCTATT